>NW_025316786.1:2097471-2796628 GCF_910594005.1 Cervus elaphus
ACTATAAAACTCCTAGAGGAGAACATAGGCAAAACACTCTCCGACATAAATCACAGCAAGATCCTCTATGACCCACCTCCCAGAATATTGGAAATAAAAGCAAAACTAAACAAATGGGATCTAATGAAACTTAAAAGCTTTTGCACTACAAAAGAAACTATAAGTAAGGTGAAAAGACAGCCGTCAGATTGGGAGAAAATAATAGCAAATGAAGAAACAGACAAAGGATTAATCTCAAAAATATACAAGCAACTCCTGCAGCTCAATTCCAGAAAAATAAATGACCCAATCCAAAAATGGGCCAGAGAACTAAACAGACATTTCTCCAAAGAAGACATACAGATGGCTAACAAACACATGAAAAGGTGCTCAACATCACTCATTATTAGAGAAATGCAAATCAAAACCACAATGAGGTACCATTACACACCAGTCAGGATGGCTGCTATCCAAAAGTCTACAAGCAATAAATGCTGGAGAGGCTGTGGAGAAAAGGGAACCCTCTTACACTGTTGGTGGGAATGCAAACTAGTACAGCCACTATGGAAAACAGTGTGGAGATTCCTTAAAAAACTGGAAATAGAACTGCCATATTACCCAGCAATACCACTTCTGGGCATACACACTGAGGAAACCAGATCTGAAAGAGACACATGCACCCCAATGTTCATCGCAGCACTGTTTATAATAGCCAGGACATGGAAGCAACCTAGATGCCCATCAGCAGATGAATGGATAAGGAAGCTGTGGGACATATACACCATGGAATTTTACTCAGCCGTCAAAAAGAATTCATTTGAACCAGTCCTAATGAGATGGATGAAACTGGAGCCCCTTATACAGAGTGAAGTAAGCCAGAAAGATAAAGAACATTACAGCATACTAACACATATATATGGAATTTAGAAAGATGGTAACGAGAACCCTATATGCAAAACAGAAAAAGAGACACAGAAATACAGAACAGACTTTTGAACTCTGTGGGAGAAGGTGAGGGTGGGATGTTTCAAAAGAACAGCATGTATACTATCTATGGTGAAACAGATCACCAGCCCAGGTGGGATGCATGAGACAAGTGCTCCGGCCTGGTGCACTGGGAAGACCCAGAGGAATCGGGTGGAGAGGGAGATGGGAGGGGGGATCGGGATGGGGAATAAGTGTAAATCTATGGCTGATTCATATCAATGTATGACAAGACCCACTGAAATGTTGTGAAGTAATTAGCCTCCAACTAATAAAAAAAAATTAAAAAAAAAAAAAAAAAAGAAAGACCTAGTTCCCCTCCTCATCGCCACCGGAGGCCTCACATCCTTTGAAAACTCCAGAGGTAGGCAGAGATCAGTGCCTCCAAAGGAGACGATGCCTGACTCCTCGTGAAACTTGATAGGAGTCCCAGGATTCCTGTGGCACGTGGAAAGGGACCCTTGGTCTCCCGCCTCAGCTGGAGAGGCGTCCCAATTGCCCTGCCAAGCCTCGAGGAGAATCCCGAGTTGTCCCTCGCAACTAGGCAGGAGTCCTGACACCGCTGAACAAACACGTGTGTGGAAGGGCCATCCCCGACGTAACTCGAGAATATACCCCAGGTTCCCGCCGCAACTCGAGAAAAACCATGAGCCTTCCCCCTCGCCGCGAGATGAGGCCCGATTCCCCTGCACTGCGTGCAGAGCAATTCCGTGTTGCACATCACACATGAAAGGAGCCTTGATTTCCTTGATGGCACTCCAGAGAAACCCCAAGAACACTGTTTCAAGGCTAGAGGGATCCTGAGGTCATTGTAGCAACACGAAAGAGCTCCGTGGACGAAGAATCAACTCGAGATGAGAGGTTAGTCCCTGGCTTCGCCTCCAGAGGAATACCACCTTACCGCAAGCACCTCAAGAGGAGGCTTCTCTCAGCTCTAGGTATGTGAGAGGGACCCTGAGTTTGCGGCCTCAAGTGGAATGGACTCCGCGATGCCCTGACTCGAAATAAGGCCGGATATCCCTGCAGTGACTTGAATGCAGGCTCGTCTTGCATCTCCCAAGACGAAAGAATGTCTGAATCCCCTGTGGAGACCACAGAGAAAGACCTAGTTCCTTGGTCTAGTTCTGTGAAAAATACCGTTGGTAGCTTGATAGGGATTGCATTGAATCTATAGATTGCTTTCGGTAGAATAGCCATTTTGACAATATTGATTCTTCCAATCCATGAACACGGTATGTTTCTCCATCTGTTTGTGTCCTCTTTGATTTCTTTCATCAGTGTTTTATAGTTTTCTATGTATAGGTCTTTTGTTTCTTTAGGTAGATATACTCCTAAGTATTTTATTCTTTTTGTTGCAATGGTGAATGGTATTGTTTCCTTAATTTCTCTTTCTGTTTTTTCATCGTTAGTATATAGGAATGCAAGGGATTTCTGTGTGTTAATTTTATATCCTGCAACTTTACTATATTCATTGATTAGTTCTAGTAATTTTCTGGTAGAGTCTTTAGGGTTTTCTATATAGAGGATCATGTCATCACAGAACTAGACCAAAGAATTTCACAATTTGTATGGAAATACAAAAAACCTCGAATAGCCAAAGTAATCTTGAAAAAGAAGAATGGAACTGGAGGAATCAACCTGCCTGACTTCAGACTCTACTACAAAGCCACAGTCATCAAGACAGTGTGGTACTGGCACAAAGACAGAAATATAGACCAATGGAACAGAATAGAAAGCCCAGAGATAAATCCACGAACCTATGGACACCTTATCTTTGACAAAGGAGGCAAGGATATACAATGGAAAAAAGACAACCTCTTTAACAAGTGGTGCTGGGAAAACTGGTCAACCACTTGCAAAAGAATGAAACTAGAACACTTTCTAACACCATACACAAAAATAAACTCAAAATGGATTAAAGATCTAAATGTAAGACCAGAAACTATAAAACTCCTAGAGGAGAACATAGGCAAAACACTCTCCGACATAAATCACAGCAAGATCCTCTATGACCCACCTCCCAGAATATTGGAAATAAAAGCAAAACTAAACAAATGGGATCTAATGAAACTTAAAAGCTTTTGCACTACAAAAGAAACTATAAGTAAGGTGAAAAGACAGCCGTCAGATTGGGAGAAAATAATAGCAAATGAAGAAACAGACAAAGGATTAATCTCAAAAATATACAAGCAACTCCTGCAGCTCAATTCCAGAAAAATAAATGACCCAATCCAAAAATGGGCCAGAGAACTAAACAGACATTTCTCCAAAGAAGACATACAGATGGCTAACAAACACATGAAAAGGTGCTCAACATCACTCATTATTAGAGAAATGCAAATCAAAACCACAATGAGGTACCATTACACACCAGTCAGGATGGCTGCTATCCAAAAGTCTACAAGCAATAAATGCTGCAGAGGCTGTGGAGAAAAGGGAACCCTCTTACACTGTTGGTGGGAATGCAAACTAGTACAGCCACTATGGAAAACAGTGTGGAGATTCCTTAAAAAACTGGAAATAGAACTGCCATATTACCCAGCAATACCACTTCTGGGCATACACACTGAGGAAACCAGATCTGAAAGAGACACATGCACCCCAATGTTCATCGCAGCACTGTTTATAATAGCCAGGACATGGAAGCAACCTAGATGCCCATCAGCAGATGAATGGATAAGGAAGCTGTGGGACATATACACCATGGAATTTTACTCAGCCGTCAAAAAGAATTCATTTGAACCAGTCCTAATGAGATGGATGAAACTGGAGCCCCTTATACAGAGTGAAGTAAGCCAGAAAGATAAAGAACATTACAGCATACTAACACATATATATGGAATTTAGAAAGATGGTAACGAGAACCCTATATGCAAAACAGAAAAAGAGACACAGAAATACAGAACAGACTTTTGAACTCTGTGGGAGAAGGTGAGGGTGGGATGTTTCAAAAGAACAGCATGTATACTATCTATGGTGAAACAGATCACCAGCCCAGGTGGGATGCATGAGACAAGTGCTCCGGCCTGGTGCACTGGGAAGACCCAGAGGAATCGGGTGGAGAGGGAGATGGGAGGGGGGATCGGGATGGGGAATAAGTGTAAATCTATGGCTGATTCATATCAATGTATGACAAGACCCACTGAAATGTTGTGAAGTAATTAGCCTCCAACTAATAAAAAAAAAAAAAAAAAAAAAAAAAAAAAAAAAAAAAAAAAAAGAAAGACCTAGTTCCCCTCCTCATCGCGACCGGAGGCCTCACATCCTTTGAAAACTCCAGCGGTACGCGGAGATCAGTGCCTCCAAAGGAGACGATGCCTGACTCCTCTTGAAACTTGATAGGAGTCCCAGGATTCCTGTGGCACGTGGAAAGGGACCCTTGGTCTCCCGCCTCAGCTGGAGAGGCGTCCCAATTGCCCTGCCAAGCCTCAAGGAGAATCCCGAGTTGTCCCTCACAACTAGGCAGGAGTCCTGACGTTGCTGAACAAACACGTGTGTGGAATGTTCTCCCAGTGGTAACTCGAGAATATACTCCAGGTTCCCGCCGCAACTCGAGAAAAACCATGAGACTTCTCCCACGCCGCGAGATGAGGCCCGATTCCCCTGCACTGCGTGCAGAGCAATTCCGTGTTGCACATCACACATGAAAGGATCCTTGATTTCCTTCATGGCACTCCAGAGAAACCCCAAGAACACTGTTTCAAGGCTAGAGGGATCCTGAGGTAACTGTAGCAACACGAAAGATCTCCGTGGACCAGAAATCAACTCGAGATGAGAGATTAGTCCCTGGCTTCGACTCCAGAGGAATACCACCTTACCACAAGCACCTCAAAGGAGGCCTCTCTCAGCTCTAGGTATGTGAGAGGGACCCTGAGTTTGCGGCCTCAAGTGGAATGGACACCGCGATGCCCAGGCTCGAAATAAGGCCGGATATCCCGGCAGTGACTTGAATGCAGGCTCGTCTTGCATCTCCCAAGACAAAAGAATGTCTGAATCCCCTGTGGAGACCACAGAGAAAGACCTAGTTCCCCACCTCATCGCGACCGGAGGCCTCACATCCTTTGAAAACTCCAGAGGTACAGGGAGATCAGTGCCTCAAAAGGAGACGATGCCTGCCTCCTCGTGAAACTTGATAGGAGTCCCAGGATTCCTGTGGCACGTGGAAAGGGACACTTGGTCTCCCGCCTCAGCTGGAGAGGTGTCCCAATTGCCCTGCCAAGCCTCAAGGAGAATCCCGAGTTGTCCCTCGCAACTAGGCAGGAGTCCTGACGTCGCTGAACAAACATGTGGGTGGAAGTGCCATCCCCGTCGTAACTCGAGAATATACCCCAGGTTCCCACCGCAACTCGAGAAAAACCATGAGACTTCTCCCACGCCGCGAGATGAGGCCCGATTCCCCTGCACTGCGTGCAGAGCAATTCCGTGTTGCACATCACACATGAAAGGAGCCTTGATTTCCTTCATGGTACTCCAGAGAAACCCCAAGAACACTGTTTCAAGGCTAAAGGGATCCTGAGGTCACTGTAGCAACATGAAAGAGCTCCGTGGACCAAAACTCAACTCGAGATGAGAGGTTAGTCCCTGGCTTCAACTCCAGGGGAATAACACCTTACCAGAAGCACCTCAAAGGAGGCTTCTCTCAGCTCTAGGTATGTGAGAAGGACCCTGAGTTTGCGGCCTCAAGTGGAATGGACTCCGGGATGTCCTGACTCGAAATAAGGCCGGATATCCCTGCAGTGACTTGAATGCAGGCTCGTCTTGCATCTCCCAAGACGAAAGGATGTCTGAATCCCCTGCGGAGAACACAGAGAAAGACCAAGTTCCGCACCTCATCGCGACCAGAGGCCTCACATCCTTTGAAAACTCCAGAGGTACGCGGAGATCAGTGCCTCCAAAGGAGACGATGCCTGACTCCTCGTGAAACTTGATAGGAGTCCCAGGATTTCTGTGGCACGTGGAAAGGGACCCTTGGTCTCCCGCCTCAGCTGGAGAGGCGTCCCAATTGCCCTGCCAAGCCTCCAGGTGAATCTCGATTTGTCCCTCGCAACTAGGCAGGAGTCCCGACTTGGCTGAACAAACACGTGTGTGGAAGGGCCATCCCCGCCGTAACTCGAGAATATACCCCAGGTTCCCGCCGCAACTCGAGAAAAATCATGAGACTTCCCCCTCATTGCGAGAAGAGGCCCGATTCCCCTGCACTGAGTGCAGAGCGATTCCGTGTTGCACATCACACAGGAAAGGAGCCTTTATTTCCTTGATGGCACTCCAGAGAAACCCCAAGAACACTGTTTCAAGGCTAGAGGGATCCTGAGGTCACTGTAGCAACACGAAAGAGCTCCATGGACCAAGAATCAACTCGAGATGAGAGGTTAGTCCCTGGCTTCGACTCCAGAGGAATACCACCTTACCACAAGCACCTCAAGAGGAGGCTTCTCTAAGCTCTTGGTATGTGAGAGGGACCCTGAGTTTGCAGCCTCAAATGGAATGGACACCGCGATGCCCTGACTCGAAATAAGGCCGGATATCCCTGCAGTGACTTGAATGCAGGCTCGTCTTGCATCTCCCAAGACGAAAGGATGTCTGAATCCCCTGTGGAAACCACAGAGAAAGACCTAGTTAACAACCTCATCGCGACCAGAGGCCTCACATCCTTTGAAAACTCCAGAGGTACGCAGAGATCAGTGCCTCCAAAGGAGACGATGCCTGCCTCCTCGTGAAACTTGATAGGAGTCCCAGGATTCCTGTGGCATGTGGAAAGGGACCCTTGGTGTCCCGACTCAGCTGGAGAGGCGTCCCATTGCCCTGCCAAGCCTCGAGGAGAGTCCCGAGTTGTCCCTCGCAACTAGGCAGGAGTCCTGACGTCGCTGAACAAACACGTGTGTGGAAGGGCCATCCCCGCCGTAACTCGAGAATATACCCCAGGTTCCCGCCGCAACTCGAGAAAAATCATGAGACTTCCCCCTCGTCGCGAGAAGAGGCCCGATTCCCCTGCACTGAGTGCAGAGCAATTCCGTGTTGCACATCACACAGGAAAGGAGCCTTTATTTCCTTGATGGCACTCCAGAGAAACCCCAAGAACACTGTTTCAAGGCTAGAGGGATCCTGAGGTCACTGTAGCAACATGAAAGAGCTCCGTGGACCAAAAATCAACTCGAGATGAGAGGTTAGTCCCTGGCTTCAACTCCAGGGGAATACCACCTTACCAGTAGCACCTCAAGAGGAGGCTTCTGTCAGCTCTAGGTATGTGAGAGGGACCCTGAGTTTCCGGCCTCAAGTGGAATGGACACCACGATGCCCTGACTCAAAATAAGGCCGGATATCCCTGCAGTGACTTGAATGCAGGCTCGTCTTGCATCTCCCAAGACGAAAGGATGTCTGAATCCCCTGCAGAGAACACAGAGAAAGACCAAGTTCCCCACCTCATCGCGACCAGAGGCCTCACATCCTTTGAAAACTCCAGAGGTACGCGGAGATCAGTGCCTCCAAAGAAGACGATGCCTGCCTCCTCGTGAAACTTGATAGGAGTCCCAGGATTTCTGTGGCACGTGGAAAGGGACCCTTGGTCTCCCGCCTCAGCTAGAGAGGCGTCCCAATTGCCCTGCCAAGCCTCGAGGTGAATCCCGAGTTGTCCCTCGCAACTAGGCAGGAGTCCTGACGTCGCTGAACAAACACGTGTGTGGAAGGGCCATCCCCGCCGTAACTCGAGAATTTACCCCAGGTTCCCGCCGCAACTCGAGAAAAACCATGAGCCTTCCCCCTCGCCGCGAGAAGAGGCCCGATTCCCCTGCACTGCGTGCAGAGCAATTCCGTGTTGCACATCACACATGAAAGGATCCTTGGTTTCCTTGATGGCACTCCAGAGAAACCCCAAGAACACTGTTTCAAGGCTAGAGGGATACTGAGGTCACTGTAGCAACACGAAAGAGCTCCGTGGACCAAGAATCAACTCGAGATGAGAGGTTAGTCCCTGGCTTCCCCTCCAGAGGAATACCACCTTACCACAAGCACCTCAAGAGGAGTCTTCTCTCAGCTCTAGGTATGTGAGAGGGACCCTGAGTTTGCGGCCTCAAGTGGAATGGACTCCGCGATGCCCTGACTCGAAATAAGGCCGGATATCCCTGCAGTGACTTGAATGCAGGCTCGTCTTGCATCTCCCAAGACGAAAGAATGTCTGAATCCCCTGTGGAGACCACAGAGAAAGACCTAGTTCCTTGGTCTAGTTCTGTGAAAAATACCGTTGGTAGCTTGATAGGGATTGCATTGAATCTATAGATTGCTTTCGGTAGAATAGCCATTTTGACAATATTGATTCTTCCAATCCATGAACACGGTATGTTTTTCCATCTGTTTGTGTCCTCTTTGATTTCTTTCATCAGTGTTTTATAGTTTTCTATGTATAGGTCTTTTGTTTCTTTAGGTAGATATACTCCTAAGTATTTTATTCTTTTTGTTGCAATGGTGAATGGTATTGTTTCCTTAATTTCTCTTTCTGTTTTTTCATCGTTAGTATATAGGAATACAAGGGATTTCTGTGTGTTAATTTTATATCCTGCAACTTTACTATATTCATTGATTAGTTCTAGTAATTTTCTGGTAGAGTCTTTAGGGTTTTCTATATAGAGGAGCATGTCATCACAGAACTAGACCAAAGAATTTCACAATTTGTATGGAAATACAAAAAACCTCGAATAGCCAAAGTAATCTTGAAAAAGAAGAATGGAACTGGAGGAATCAACCTGCCTGACTTCAGACTCTACTACAAAGCCACAGTCATCAAGACAGTGTGGTACTGGCACAAAGACAGAAATATAGACCAATGGAACAGAATAGAAAGCCCAGAGATAAATCCACGAACCTATGGACACCTTATCTTTGACAAAGGAGGCAAGGATATACAATGGAAAAAAGACAACCTCTTTAACAAGTGGTGCTGGGAAAACTGGTCAACCACTTGCAAAAGAATGAAACTAGAACACTTTCTAACACCATACACAAAAATAAACTCAAAATGGATTAAAGATCTAAATGTAAGACCAGAAACTATAAAACTCCTAGAGGAGAACATAGGCAAAACACTCTCCGACATAAATCACAGCAAGATCCTCTATGACCCACCTCCCAGCATATTGGAAATAAAAGCAAAACTAAACAAATGGGATCTAATGAAACTTAAAAGCTTTTGCACTACAAAAGAAACTATAAGTAAGGTGAAAAGACAGCCGTCAGATTGGGAGAAAATAATAGCAAATGAAGAAACAGACAAAGGATTAATCTCAAAAATATACAAGCAACTCCTGCAGCTCAATTCCAGAAAAATAAATGACCCAATCCAAAAATGGGCCAGAGAACTAAACAGACATTTCTCCAAAGAAGACATACAGATGGCTAACAAACACATGAAAAGGTGCTCAACATCACTCATTATTAGAGAAATGCAAATCAAAACCACAATGAGGTACCATTACACACCAGTCAGGATGGCTGCTATCCAAAAGTCTACAAGCAATAAATGCTGGAGAGGCTGTGGAGAAAAGGGAACCCTCTTACACTGTTGGTGGGAATGCAAACTAGTACAGCCACTATGGAAAACAGTGTGGAGATTCCTTAAAAAACTGGAAATAGAACTGCCATATTACCCAGCAATACCACTTCTGGGCATACACACTGAGGAAACCAGATCTGAAAGAGACACATGCACCCCAATGTTCATCGCAGCACTGTTTATAATAGCCAGGACATGGAAGCAACCTAGATGCCCATCAGCAGATGAATGGATAAGGAAGCTGTGGTACATATACACCATGGAATTTTACTCAGCCTTCAAAAAGAATTCATTTGAACCAGTCCTAATGAGATGGATGAAACTGGAGCCCCTTATACAGAGTGAAGTAAGCCAGAAAGATAAAGAACATTACAGCATACTAACACATATATATGGAATTTAGAAAGATGGTAACGAGAACCCTATATGCAAAACAGAAAAAGAGACACAGAAATACAGAACTTTTGAACTCTGTGGGAGAAGGTGAGGGTGGGATGTTTCAAAAGAACAGCATGTATACTATCTATGGTGAAACAGATCACCAGCCCAGGTGGGATGCATGAGACAAGTGCTCCGGCCTGGTGCACTGGGAAGACCCAGAGGAATCGGGTGGAGAGGGAGATGGGAGGGGGGATCGGGATGGGGAATAAGTGTAAATCTATGGCTGATTCATATCAATGTATGACAAGACCCACTGAAATGTTGTGAAGTAATTAGCCTCCAACTAATAAAAAAAAAAAAAAAAAAAAAAAAAAAAAAAAAAAAAAAAAAAAAAAGAAAAACCTAGTTACCCTCCTCATCGCCACCGGTGACCTCACATCCTTTGAAAACTCCAGCGGTACGCGGAGATCAGTGCCTCCAAAGGAGACGATGCCTGACTCCTCTTGAAACTTGATAGGAGTCCCAGGATTCCTGTGGCACGTGGAAAGGGACTCTTGGTCTCCCGCCTCAGCTGGAGAGGCGTCCCAATTGCCCTGCCAAGCCTCAAGGAGAATCCCGAGTTGTCCCTCACAACTAGGCAGGAGTCCTGACGTTGCTGAACAAACACGTGTGTGGAATGTCCTCCCAGTGGTAACTCGAGAATATACCCCAGGTTCCCGCCGCAACTCGAGAAAAACCATGAGACTTCTCCCACGCCGCGAGATGAGGCCCGATTCCCCTGCACTGCGTGCAGAGCAATTCCGTGTTGCACATCACACATGAAAGGATCCTTGATTTCCTTCATGGCACTCCAGAGAAACCCCAAGAACACTGTTTCAAGGCTAGAGGGATCCTGAGGTAACTGTAGCAACACGAAAGAGCTCCGTGGACCAGAAATCAACTCGCGATGAGAGATTAGTCCCTGGCTTCGACTCCAGAGGAATACCACCTTACCACAAGCACCTCAAAGGAGGCCTCTCTCAGCTCTAGGTATGTGAGAGGGACCCTGAGTTTGCGGCCTCAAGTGGAATGGACACCGCGATGCCCAGGCTCGAAATAAGGCCGGATATCCCGGCAGTGACTTGAATGCAGGCTCGTCTTGCATCTCCCAAGACGAAAGGATGTCTGAATCCCCTGTGGAGACCACAGAGAAAGACCTAGTTCCCCACCTCATCGCGACCGGAGGCCTCACATCCTTTGAAAACTCCAGAGGTACAGGGAGATCAGTGCCTCCAAAGGAGACGATGCCTGCCTCCTCGTGAAACTTGATAGGAGTCCCAGGATTCCTGTGGCACGTGGAAAGGGACCCTTGGTCTCCCGCCTCAGCTGGAGAGGCGTCCCAATTGCCCTGCGAAGCCTCAAGGATAATCCCGAGTTGTCCCTCACAACTAGGCAGGAGTCCTGACGTCGCTGAACAAACATGTGGGTGGAAGTGCCATCCCCGTCGTAACTCGAGAATATACCCCAGGTTCCCGCCGCAACTCGAGAAAAACCATGAGACTTCTCCCACGCCGCGAGATGAGGCCCGATTCCCCTGCACTGCGTGCAGAGCGATTCCGTGTTGCACATCACACATGAAAGGAGCCTTGATTTCCTTCATGGTACTCCAGAGAAACCCCAAGAACACTGTTTCAAGGCTAGAGGATTCCTGAGGTCACTGTAGCAACATGAAAGAGCTCCGTGGACCAAAACTCAACTCGAGATGAGAGGTTAGTCCCTGGCTTCAACTCCAGGGGAATAACACCTTACCAGAAGCACCTCAAAGGAGGCTTCTCTCAGCTCTAGGTATGTGAGAAGGACCCTGAGTTTGCGGCCTCAAGTGGAATGGACACCCCGATGCCCTGACTCGAAATAAGGCCGGATATCCCTGCAGTGACTTGAATGCAGGCTAGTCTTGCATCTCCCAAGACGAAAGGATGTCTGAATCCCCTGCGGAGAACACAGAGAAAGACCAAGTTCCGCACCTCATCGCGACCAGAGGCCTCACATCCTTTGAAAACTCCAGAGGTACGCGGAGATCAGTGCCTCCAAAGGAGACGATGCCTGACTCCTCGTGAAACTTGATAGGAGTCCCAGGATTTCTGTGGCACGTGGAAAGGGACCCTTGGTCTCCCGCCTCAGCTGGAGAGGCGTCCCAATTGCCCTGCCAAGCCTCCAGGTGAATCTCGATTTGTCCCTCGCAACTAGGCAGGAGTCCTGACTTGGCTGAACAAACACGTGTGTGGAAGGGCCATCCCCGCCGTAACTCGAGAATATACCCCAGGTTCCCGCCGCAACTCGAGAAAAATCATGAGACTTCCCTCTCGTCGCGAGAAGAGGCCCGATTCCCCTGCACTGAGTGCAGAGCAATTCCGTGTTGCACATCACACAGGAAAGGAGCCTTTATTTCCTTGATGGCACTCCAGAGAAACCCCAAGAACACTGTTTCAAGGCTAGAGGGATCCTGAGGTCACTGTAGCAACACGAAAGAGCTCCATGGACCAAGAATCAACTCGAGATGAGAGGTTAGTCCCTGGCTTCGACTCCAGAGGAATACCACCTTACCACAAGCACCTCAAGAGGAGGCTTCTCTCAGCTCTTGGTATGTGAGAGGGACCCTGAGTTTGCAGCCTCAAATGGAATGGACACCGTGATGCCCTGACTCGAAATAAGGCCGGATATCCCTGCAGTGACTTGAATGCAGGCTCGTCTTGCATCTCCCAAGACGAAAGGATGTCTGAATCCCCTGTGGAAACCACAGAGAAAGACCTAGTTAACAACCTCATCGCGACCAGAGGCCTCACATCCTTTGAAAACTCCAGAGGTACGCAGAGATCAGTGCCTCCAAAGGAGACGATGCCTGCCTCCTCGTGAAACTTGATAGTAGTCCCAGGATTCCTGTGGCATGTGGAAAGGGACCCTTGGTGTCCCGACTCAGCTGGAGAGGCGTCCCATTGCCCTGCCAAGCCTCGAGGAGAGTCCGGAGTTGTCCCTCGCAACTAGGCAGGAGTCCTGACGTCGCTGAACAAACACGTGTGTGGAAGGGCCATCCCCGCCGTAATTCGAGAATACACCCCAGGTTCCCGCCGCAACTCGAGAAAAATCATGAGACTTCCCCCTCGTCGCGAGAAGAGGCCCGATTCCCCTGCACTGAGTGCAGACCAATTCCGTGTTGCACATCACACAGGAAAGGAGCCTTTATTTCCTTGATGGCACTCCAGAGAAACCCCAAGAACACTGTTTCAAGGCTAGAGGGATCCTGAGGTCACTGTAGCAACATGAAAGAGCTCCGTGGACCAAAAATCAACTCGAGATGAGAGGTTAGTCCCTGGCTTCAACTCCAGGGGAATACCACCTTACCAGAAGCACCTCAAGAGGAGGCTTCTGTCAGCTCTAGGTATGTGAGAGGGACCCTGAGTTTCCGGCCTCAAGTGGAATGGACACCACGATGCCCTGACTCAAAATAAGGCCGGATATCCCTGCAGTGACTTGAATGCAGGCTCGTCTTGCATCTCCCAAGACGAAAGGATGTCTGAATCCCCTGCGGAGAACACAGAGAAAGACCAAGTTCCCCACCTCATCGCGACCAGAGGCCTCACATCCTTTGAAAACTCCAGAGGTACGCGGAGATCAGTGCCTCCAAAGGAGACGATGCCTGCCTCCTCGTGAAACTTGATAGGAGTCCCAGGATTTCTGTGGCACGTGGAAAGGGACCCTTGGTCTCCCGCCTCAGCTGGAGAGGCGTCCCAATTGCCCTGCCAAGCCTCGAGGTGAATCCCGAGTTGTCCCTCGCAACTAGGCAGGAGTCCTGACGTCGCTGAACAAACACGTGTGTGGAAGGGCCATCCCCGCCGTAACTCGAGAATTTACCCCAGGTTCCCGCCGCAACTCGAGAAAAACCATGAGACTTCCCCCTCGCCGCGAGAAGAGGCCCGATTCCCCTGCACTGCGTGCAGAGCAATTCCGTGTTGCACATCACACATGAAAGGAGCCTTGGTTTCCTTGATGGCACTCCAGAGAAACCCCAAGAACACTGTTTCAAGGCTAGAGGGATCCTGAGGTCACTGTAGCAACACGAAAGAGCTCCGTGGACCAAGAATCAACACGAGATGAGAGGTTAGTCCCTGGCTTCCCCTCCAGAGGAATACCACCTTACCACAAGCACCTCAAGAGGAGTCTTCTCTCAGCTCTAGGTATGTGAGAGGGACCCTGAGTTTCCGGCCTCAAGTGGAATGGACTCCGCGATGCCCTGACTCGAAATAAGGCCGGATATCCCTGCAGTGACTTGAATGCAGGCTCGTCTTGCATCTCCCAAGACGAAAGAATGTCTGAATCCCCTGTGGAGACCACAGAGAAAGACCTAGTTCCTTGGTCTAGTTCTGTGAAAAATACCGTTGGTAGCTTGATAGGGATTGCATTGAATCTATAGATTGCTTTGGGTAGAATAGCCATTTTGACAATATTGATTCTTCCAATCCATTAACACGGTATGTTTCTCCATCTGTTTGTGTCCTCTTTGATTTCTTTCATCAGTGTTTTATAGTTTTCTATGTATAGGTCTTTTGTTTCTTTAGGTAGATATACTCCTAAGTATTTTATTCTTTTTGTTGCAATGGTGAATGGTATTGTTTCCTTAATTTCTCTTTCTGTTTTTTCATCGTTAGTATATAGGAATGCAAGGGATTTCTGTGTGTTAATTTTATATCCTGCAACTTTACTATATTCATTGATTAGTTCTAGTAATTTTCTGGTAGAGTCTTTAGGGTTTTCTATATAGAGGATCATGTCATCACAGAACTAGACCAAAGAATTTCACAATTTGTATGGAAATACAAAAAACCTCGAATAGCCAAAGTAATCTTGAAAAAGAAGAATGGAACTGGAGGAATCAACCTGCCTGACTTCAGACTCTACTACAAAGCCACAGTCATCAAGACAGTGTGGTACTGGCACAAAGACAGAAATATAGACCAATGGAACAGAATAGAAAGCCCAGAGATAAATCCACGAACCTATGGACACCTTATCTTTGACAAAGGAGGCAAGGATATACAATGGAAAAAAGACAACCTCTTTAACAAGTGGTGCTGGGAAAACTGGTCAACCACTTGCAAAAGAATGAAACTAGAACACTTTCTAACACCATACACAAAAATAAACTCAAAATGGATTAAAGATCTAAATGTAAGACCAGAAACTATAAAACTCCTAGAGGAGAACATAGGCAAAACACTCTCCGACATAAATCACAGCAAGATCCTCTATGACCCACCTCCCAGAATATTGGAAATAAAAGCAAAACTAAACAAATGGGATCTAATGAAACTTAAAAGCTTTTGCACTACAAAAGAAACTATAAGTAAGGTGAAAAGACAGCCGTCAGATTGGGAGAAAATAATAGCAAATGAAGAAACAGACAAAGGATTAATCTCAAAAATATACAAGCAACTCCTGCAGCTCAATTCCAGAAAAATAAATGACCCAATCCAAAAATGGGCCAGAGAACTAAACAGACATTTCTCCAAAGAAGACATACAGATGGCTAACAAACACATGAAAAGGTGCTCAACATCACTCATTATTAGAGAAATGCAAATCAAAACCACAATGAGGTACCATTACACACCAGTCAGGATGGCTGCTATCCAAAAGTCTACAAGCAATAAATGCTGGAGAGGCTGTGGAGAAAAGGGAACCCTCTTACACTGTTGGTGGGAATGCAAACTAGTACAGCCACTATGGAAAACAGTGTGGAGATTCATTAAAAAACTGGAAATAGAACTGCCATATTACCCAGCAATACCACTTCTGGGCATACACACTGAGGAAACCAGATCTGAAAGAGACACATGCACCCCAATGTTCATCGCAGCACTGTTTATAATAGCCAGGACATGGAAGCAACCTAGATGCCCATCAGCAGATGAATGGATAAGGAAGCTGTGGGACATATACACCATGGAATTTTACTCAGCCGTCAAAAAGAATTCATTTGAACCAGTCCTAATGAGATGGATGAAACTGGAGCCCCTTATACAGAGTGAAGTAAGCCAGAAAGATAAAGAACATTACAGCATACTAACACATATATATGGAATTTAGAAAGATGGTAACGAGAACCCTATATGCAAAACAGAAAAAGAGACACAGAAATACAGAACAGACTTTTGAACTCTGTGGGAGAAGGTGAGGGTGGGATGTTTCAAAAGAACAGCATGTATACTATCTATGGTGAAACAGATCACCAGCCCAGGTGGGATGCATGAGACAAGTGCTCCGGCCTGGTGCACTGGGAAGACCCAGAGGAATCGGGTGGAGAGGGAGATGGGAGGGGGGATCGGGATGGGGAATAAGTGTAAATCTATGGCTGATTCATATCAATGTATGACAAGACCCACTGAAATGTTGTGAAGTAATTAGCCTCCAACTAATAAAAAAAAATTAAAAAAAAAGAAAAAAGAAAAAAAAAAAAAAAAAAGAAAGACCTAGTTCCCCTCCTCATCGCGACCGGAGGCCTCACATCCTTTGAAAACTCCAGCGGTACGCGGAGATCAGTGCCTCCAAAGGAGACGATGCCTGACTCCTCTTGAAACTTGATAGGAGTCCCAGGATTCCTGTGGCACGTGGAAAGGGACCCTTGGTCTCCCGCCTCAGCTGGAGAGGCGTCCCAATTGCCCTGCCAAGCCTCAAGGAGAATCCCCAGTTGTCCCTCACAACTAGGCAGGAGTCCTGACGTTGCTGAACAAACACGTGTGTGGAATGTCCTCCCAGTGGTAACTCGAGAATATACTCCAGGTTCCCGCCGCAACTCGAGAAAAACAATGAGACTTCTCCCACGCCGCGAGATGAGGCCCGATTCCCCTGCACTGCGTGCAGAGCAATTCCGTGTTGCACATCACACATGAAAGGATCCTTGATTTCCTTCATGGCACTCCAGAGAAACCCCAAGAACACTGTTTCAAGGCTAGAGGGATCCTGAGGTAACTGTAGCAACACGAAAGAGCTCCGTGGACCAGAAATCAACTCGAGATGAGAGATTAGTCCCTGGCTTCGACTCCAGAAGAATACCACCTTACCACAAGCACCTCAAAGGAGGCTTCTCTCAGCTCTAGGTATGTGAGAGGGACCCTGAGTTTTCGGCCTCAAGTGGAATGGACACCGCGATGTCCAGGCTCGAAATAAGGCCGGATATCCCGGCAGTGACTTGAATGCAGGCTCGTCTTGCATCTCCCAAGACAAAAGGATATCTGAATTCCCTGTGGAGACCACAGAGAAAGACCTAGTTCCCCACCTCATCGCGACCGGAGGCCTCACATCCTTTGAAAACTCCAGAGGTACAGGGAGATCAGTGCCTCCAAAGGAGACGATGCCTGCCTCCTCGTGAAACTTGATAGGAGTCCCAGGATTCCTGTGGCACGTGGAAAGGGACCCTTGGTCTCCCGCCTCAGCTGGAGAGGCGTCCCAATTGCCCTGCCAAGCCTCAAGGATAATCCCGAGTTGTCCCTCGCAACTAGGCAGGAGTCCTGACGTCGCTGAACAAACATGTGGGTGGAAGTGCCATCCCCGTCGTAACTCGAGAATATACCCCAGGTTCCCGCCGCAACTCGAGAAAAACCATGAGACTTCTCCCACGCCGCGAGATGAGGCTCGATTCCCCTGCACTGCGTGCAGAGCAATTCCGTGTTGCACATCACACATGAAAGGAGCCTTGATTTCCTTCATGGTACTCCAGAGAAACCCCAAGAACACTGTTTCAAGGCTAGAGGGATCCTGAGGTCACTGTAGCAACATGAAAGAGCTCCGTGGACCAAAACTCAACTCGAGATGAGAGGTTAGTCCCTGGCTTCAACTCCAGGGGAATAACACCTTACCAGAAGCACCTCAAAGGAGGCTTCTCTCAGCTCTAGGTATGTGAGAAGGACCCTGAGTTTGCGGCCTCAAGTGGAATGGACACCCCGATGCCCTGACTCGAAATAAGGCCGGATATCCCTGCAGTGACTTGAATGCAGGCTCGTCTTGCATCTCCCAAGACGAAAGGATGTCTGAATCCCCTGCGGAGAACACAGAGAAAGACCAAGTTCCGCACCTCATCGCGACCAGAGGCCTCACACCCTTTGAAAACTCCAGAGGTACGCGGAGATCAGTGCCTCCAAAGGAGACGATGCCTGACTCCTCGTGAAACTTGATAGTAGTCCCAGGATTTCTGTGGCACGTGGAAAGGGACCCTTGGTCTCCCGCCTCAGCTGGAGAGGCGTCCCAATTGCCCTGCCAAGCCTCCAGGTGAATCTCGATTTGTCCCTCGCAACTAGGCAGGAGTCCTGACTTGGCTGAACAAACACGTGTGTGGAAGGGCCATCCCCGCCGTAACTCGAGAATATACCCCAGGTTCCCGCCGCAACTCGAGAAAAATCATGAGACTTCCCCCTCGTCGCGAGAAGAGGCCCGATTCCCCTGCACTGCGTGCAGAGCAATTCCGTGTTGCACATCACACAGGAAAGGAGCCTTTATTTCCTTGATGGCACTCCAGAGAAACCCCAAGAACACTGTTTCAAGGCTAGAGGGATCCTGAGGTCACTGTAGTAACACGAAAGAGCTCCATGGACCAAGAATCAACTCGAGATGAGAGGTTAGTCCCTGGCTTCGACTCCAGAGGAATACCACCTTACCACAAGCACCTCAAGAGGAGGCTTCTCTCAGCTCTTGGTATGTGAGAGGGACCCTGAGTTTGCAGCCTCAAATGGAATGGACACCGCGATGCCCTAACTCGAAATAAGGCCGGATATGCCTGCAGTGACTTGAATGCAGGCTCGTCTTGCATCTCTCAAGACGAAAGGATGTCTGAATCCCCTGTGGAAACCACAGAGAAAGACCTAGTTAACAACCTCATCGCGACCAGAGGCCTCACATCCTTTGAAAACTCCAGAGGTACGCAGAGATCAGTGCCTCCAAAGGAGACGATGCCTGCCTCCTCGTGAAACTTGATAGGAGTCCCAGGATTCCTGTGGCATGTGGAAAGGGACCCTTGGTGTCCCGACTCAGCTGGAGAGGCGTCCCATTACCCTGCCAAGCCTCGAGGAGAGTCCCGAGTTGTCCCTCGCAACTAGGCAGGAGTCCTGACGTCGCTGAACAAACACGTGTGTGGAAGGGCCATCCCCGCCGTAACTCGAGAATATACCCCAGGTTCCCGCCGCAACTCGAGAAAAATCATGAGACTTCCCCCTCGTCGCGAGAAGAGGCCCGATTCCCCTGCACTGAGTGCAGAGCAATTCCGTGTTGCACATCACACAGGAAAGGAGCCTTTATTTCCTTGATGGCACTCCAGAGAAACCCCAAGAACACTGTTTCAAGGCTAGAGGGATCCTGAGGTCACTGTAGCAACATGAAAGAGCTCCGTGGACCAAAAATCAACTCGAGATGAGAGGTTAGTCCCTGGCTTCAACTCCAGGGGAATACCACCTTACCAGAAGCACCTCAAGAGGAGGCTTCTCTCAGCTAGGTATGTGAGAGGGACCCTGAGTTTCCGGCCTCAAGTGGAATGGACACCACGATGCCCTGACTCAAAATAAGGCCGGATATCCCTGCAGGGACTTGAATGCAGGCTCGTCTTGCATCTCCCAAGACGAAAGGATGACTGAATCCCCTGCGGAGAACACAGAGAAAGACCAAGTTCCCCACCTCATCGCGACCAGAGGCCTCACATCCTTTGAAAACTCCAGAGGTACGTGGAGATCAGTGCCTCCAAAGGAGACGATGCCTGCCTCCTCGTGAAACTTGATAGGAGTCCCAGGATTTCTGTGGCACGTGGAAAGGGACCCTTGGTCTCCCGCCTCAGCTGGAGAGGCGTCCCAATTGCCCTGCCAAGCCTCGAGGTGAATCCCGAGTTGTCCCTCGCAACTAGGCAGGAGTCCTGACGTCGCTGAACAAACACGTGTGTGGAAGGGCCATCCCCGCCGTAACTCGAGAATATACCCCAGGTTCCCGCCGCAACTCGAGAAAAACCATGAGCCTTCCCCCTCGCCGCGAGAAGAGGCCCGATTCCCCTGCACTGCGTGCAGAGCAATTCCGTGTTGCACATCACACATGAAAGGATCCATGATTTCCTTCATGGCACTCCAGAGAAACCCCAAGAACACTGTTTCAAGGCTAGAGGGATCCTGAAGTCACTGTAGCAACACGAAAGAGCTCCGTGGACCAAGAATCAACTCGAGATGAGAGGTTAGTCCCTGGCTTCCCCTCCAGAGGAATACCACCTTACCACCAGCACCTCAAGAGGAGTCTTCTCTCAGCTCTAGGTATGTGAGAGGGACCCTGAGTTTGCGGCCTCAAGTGGAATGGACACCGAGATGCCCTGACTCGAAATAAGGCCGGATATCCCTGCAGTGACTTGAATGCAGGCTCGTCTTGCATCTCCCAAGACGAAAGGATGTCTGAATCCCCTGTGGAGACCACAGAGAAAGACCTAGTTCCTTGGTCTAGTTCTGTGAAAAATACCGTTGGTAGCTTGATAGGGATTGCATTGAATCTATAGATTGCTTTCGGTAGAATAGCCATTTTGACAATATTGATTCTTCCAATCCATGAACACGGTATGTTTCTCCATCTGTTTGTGTCCTCTTTGATTTCTTTCATCAGTGTTTTATAGTTTTCTATGTATAGGTCTTTTGTTTCTTTAGGTAGATATACTCCTAAGTATTTTATTCTTTTTGTTGCAATGGTGAATGGTATTGTTTCCTTCATTTCTCTTTCTGTTTTTTCATCGTTAGTATATAGGAATGCAAGGGATTTCTGTGTGTTAATTTTATATCCTGCAACTTTACTATATTCATTGATTAGTTCTAGTAATTTTCTGGTAGAGTCTTTAGGGTTTTCTATATAGAGGATCATGTCATCACAGAACTAGACCAAAGAATTTCACAATTTGTATGGAAATACAAAAAACCTCGAATAGCCAAAGTAATCTTGAAAAAGAAGAATGGAACTGGAGGAATCAACCTGCCTGACTTCAGACTCTACTACAAAGCCACAGTCATCAAGACAGTGTGGTACTGGCACAAAGACAGAAATATAGACCAATGGAACAGAATAGAAAGCCCAGAGATAAATCCATGAACCTATGGACACCTTATCTTTGACAAAGGAGGCAAGGATATACAATGGAAAAAAGACAACCTCTTTAACAAGTGGTGCTGGGAAAACTGGTCAACCACTTGCAAAAGAATGAAACTAGAACACTTTCTAACACCATACACAAAAATAAACTCAAAATGGATTAAAGATCTAAATGTAAGACCAGAAACTATAAAACTCCTAGAGGAGAACATAGGCAAAACACTCTCCGACATAAATCACAGCAAGATCCTCTATGACCCACGTCCCAGAATATTGGAAATAAAAGCAAAACTAAACAAATGGGATCTAATGAAACTTAAACGCTTTTGCACTACAAAAGAAACTATAAGTAAGGTGAAAAGACAGCCGTCAGATTGGGAGAAAATAATAGCAAATGAAGAAACAGACAAAGGATTAATCTCAAAAATATACAAGCAACTCCTGCAGCTCAATTCCAGAAAAATAAATGACCCAATCCAAAAATGGGCCAGAGAACTAAACAGACATTTCTCCAAAGAAGACATACAGATGGCTAACAAACACATGAAAAGGTGCTCAACATCACTCATTATTAGAGAAATGCAAATCAAAACCACAATGAGGTACCATTACACACCAGTCAGGATGGCTGCTATCCAAAAGTCTACAAGCAATAAATGCTGGAGAGGCTGTGGAGAAAAGGGAACCCTCTTACACTGTTGGTGGGAATGCAAACTAGTACAGCCACTATGGAAAACAGTGTGGAGATTCATTAAAAAACTGGAAATAGAACTGCCATATTACCCAGCAATACCACTTCTGGGCATACACACTGAGGAAACCAGATCTGAAAGAGACACATGCACCCCAATGTTCATCGCAGCACTGTTTATAATAGCCAGGACATGGAAGCAACCTAGATGCCCATCAGCAGATGAATGGATAAGGAAGCTGTGGGACATATACACCATGGAATTTTACTCAGCCGTCAAAAAGAATTCATTTGAACCAGTCCTAATGAGATGGATGAAACTGGAGCCCCTTATACAGAGTGAAGTAAGCCAGAAAGATAAAGAACATTACAGCATACTAACACATATATATGGAATTTAGAAAGATGGTAACGAGAACCCTATATGCAAAACAGAAAAAGAGACACAGAAATACAGAACAGACTTTTGAACTCTGTGGGAGAAGGTGAGGGTGGGATGTTTCAAAAGAACAGCATGTATACTATCTATGGTGAAACAGATCACCAGCCCAGGTGGGATGCATGAGACAAGTGCTCCGGCCTGGTGCACTGGGAAGACCCAGAGGAATCGGGTGGAGAGGGAGATGGGAGGGGGGATCGGGATGGGGAATAAGTGTAAATCTATGGCTGATTCATATCAATGTATGACAAGACCCACTGAAATGTTGTGAACTAATTAGCCTCCAACTAATAAAAAAAATTTAAAAAAAAAAAAAAAAAAAGAAAGACCTAGTTCCCCTCCTCATCGCCACCGGAGGCCTCACATCCTTTGAAAACTCCAGAGGTACGCGGAGATCAGTGCCTCCATAGGAGACGATGCCTGGCTCTTCGTGAAACTTGATAGGAGTCCCAGGATTCCTGTGGCACGTGGAAAGGGACCCTTGGTCGCCCGCCTCAGCTGGAGAGGCGTCCCAATTGCCCTGCCAAGCCTCAAGGAGAATCCCGAGTTGTCCCTCGCAAGTAGGCAGGAGTCCTGATGTCGCTGAGCAAACACGTGTGTGGAAGGGCGATCCCCGTCGTAACTCGAGAATATACCCCAGGTTCCCGCCGCAACTCGAGAAAAACCATGAGACTTCTCCAACGCCGCGAGATGAGGCCCGATTCCCCTGCACTGCGTGCAGAGCAATTCCGTGTTGCACATCACACAGGAAAGGAGCCTTGAGTTCCTTGATGGCACTCCAGAGAAACCCCAAGAACACTGTTTCAAGGCTAGAGGGATCCTGAGGTCACTGTAGCAACAAGAAAGAGCTCCATGGACCAAGTATCAACTCGAGATGAGAGGTTAGTCCCTGGCTTTGACTCCAGAGGAATACCACCTTACCACAAGCACCTCAAGAGGAGGCTTCTCTCAGCTCTAGGTATGTGAGAGGGACCCTGAGTTTGCGACCTCAAGTGGAATGGAAACCGAGATGCCCTGACTCGAAATAAGGCCGGATATCCCTGCAGTGACTTGAATGCAGGCTCGTCTTGCATCTCCCAAGAAGAAAGGATGTCTGAATCCCCTGTGGAGACCACAGAGAAAGACCTAGTTCCCCACCTCATCGCGACCGGAGGCCTCACATCCTTTGAAAACTCCAGCGGTACGCGGAGATCAGTGCCTCCAAAGGAGACGATGCCTGACTCCTCGTGAAACTTGATAGGAGTCCCAGGATTCCTGTGGCACGTGGAAAGGGACCCTTGGTCTCCCGCCTCAGCTGGAGAGGCGTCCCAATTGCCCTGCCAAGCCTCAAGGAGAATCCCGAGTTGTCCCTCACAACTAGGCAGGAGTCCTGACGTTGCTGAACAAACACGTGTGTGGAATGGCCCTCCCAGTGGTAACTCGAGAATATACCCCAGGTTCCCGCCGCAACTCGAGAAAACCATGAGACTTCTCACACGCCGCGAGATGAGGCCCGATTCCCCTGCACTGCGTGCAGAGCAATTCCGTGTTGCACATCACACATGAAAGGATCCTTGATTTCCTTCATGGCACTCCAGAGAAACCCCAAGAACACTGTTTCAAGGCTAGAGGGATCCTGAGGTAACTGTAGCAACACGAAAGAGCTCCGTGGACCAGAAATCAACTCGAGATGAGAGATTAGTCCCTGGCTTCGACTCCAGAGGAATACCACCTTACCACAAGCACCTCAAAGGAGGCTTCTCTCAGCTCTAGGTATGTGAGAGGGACCCTGAGTTTGCGGCCTCAAGTGGAATGGACACCGCGACGCCCTGGCTCGAAATAAGGCCGGATATCCCGGCAGTGACTTGAATGCAGGCTCGTCTTGCATCTCCCAAGACAAAAGAATGTCTGAATCCCCTGTGGAGACCACAGAGAAAGACCTAGTTCCCCACCTCATCGCGACCGGAGGCCTCACATCCTTTGAAAACTCCAGAGGTATGCGGAGATCAGTGCCTCCAAAGGAGACGATGCCTGACTCCTCGTGAAACTTGATAGGAGTCCCAGGATTCCTGTGGCACGTGGAAAGGGACCCTTGGTTTCCCGCTTCAGCTGGAGAGGCGTCCCAATTGCCCTGCCAAGCCTCAAGGAGAATCCCGAGTTGTCCCTCGCAACTAGGCAGGAGTCCTGATGTCGCTGAACAAACACGTGGGTGGAAGTGCCATCCCCGTCGTAACTCGAGAATATACCCCAGGTTCCCGCCGCAACTCGAGAAAAACCATGAGACTTCTCCGAAGCCGCGAGATGAGGCCCGATTCCCCTGCACTGCGTGCAGAGCAATTCCGTGTTGCACATCACACATGAAAGGAGCCTTGATTTCCTTCATGGTACTCCAGAGAAACCCCAAGAACACTGTTTCAAGGCTAGAGGGATCCTGAGGTCACTGTAGCAACATGAAAGAGCTCCGTGGACCAAAACTCAACTCGAGATGAGAGGTTAGTCCCTGGCTTCAATTCCAGGGGAATAACACCTTACCAGAAGCACCTCAAAGGAGGCTTCTCACAGCTCTAGGTATGTGAGAAGGACCCTGAGTTTGCGGCCTCAAGTGGAATGGACACCCCGATGCCCTGACTCGAAATAAGGCCGGATATCCCTGCAGTGACTTGAATGCAGGCTCGTCTTGCATCTCCCAAGACGAAAGGATGTCTGAATCCCCTGCGGAGAACACAGAGAAAGACCAAGTTCCCCACCTCATCGCGACCAGAGGCCTCACATCCTTTGAAAACTCCAGAGGTACGCGGAGATCAGTGCCTCCAAAGGAGACGATGCCTGACTCCTCGTGAAACTTGATAGGAGTCCCAGGATTTCTGTGGCACGTGGAAAGGGACCCTTGGTCTCCCGCCTCAGCTGGAGAGGCGTCCCAATTGCGCTGCCAAGCCTCGAGGTGAATCCCGAGTTGTCCCTCGCAACTAGGCAGGAGTCCTGACGTCGCTGAACAAACACGTGTGTGGAAGGGCCATCCCCGCCGTAACTCGAGAATTTACCCCAGGTTCCCGCCGCAACTCGAGAAAAACCATGAGACGTCCCCCTCGTCGCGAGAAGTGGCCCGATTCCCCTGCACTGCGTGCAGAGCAATTCTGTGTTGCACATCAAACAGGAAAGGAGCCTTTATTTCCTTGATGGCACTCCAGAGAAACCCCAAGAACACTGTTTCAAGGCTAGAGGGATCCTGAGGTCACTGTAGCAACACGAAAGTGCTCCGTGGACCAAGAATCAACTCGAGATGAGAGGTTAGTCCCTGGCTTCGACTCCAGAGGAATAGCACCTTACCACAAGCACCTCAAGAGGAGGCTTCTCTCAGCTCTAGGTATGTGAGAGGGACCCTGAGTTTGCGGCCTCAAGTGGAATGGACACCCCGATGCCCTGACTCGAAATAAGGCCGGATATCACTGCAGTGACTTGAATGCAGGCTCGTCTTGCATCTCCCAAGACGAAAGGATGTCTGAATCCCCTGTGGAGACCACAGAGAAAGACCTAGTTCCTTGGTCTAGTTCTGTGAAAAATACCGTTGGTAGCTTGATAGGGATTGCATTGAATCTATAGATTGCTTTGGGTAGAATAGCCATTTTGACAATATTGATTCTTCCAATCCATGAACACGGTATGTTTCTCCATCTGTTTGTGTGCTCTTTGATTTCTTTCATCAGTGTTTTATAGTTTTCTATGTATAGGTCTTTTGTTTCTTTAGGTAGATATACTCCTAAGTATTTTATTCTTTTTGTTGCAATGGTGAATGGTATTGTTTCCTTCATTTCTCTTTCTGTTTTTTCATCGTTACTATATAGGAATGCAAGGGATTTCTGTGTGTTAATTTTATATCCTGCAACTTTACTATATTCATTGATTAGTTCTAGTAATTTTCTGGTAGAGTCTTTAGGGTTTTCTATATAGAGGATCATGTCATCACAGAACTAGACCAAAGAATTTCACAATTTGTATGGAAATACAAAAAACCTCGAATAGCCAAAGTAATCTTGAAAAAGAAGAATGGAACTGGAGGAATCAACCTGCCTGACTTCAGACTCTACTACAAAGCCACAGTCATCAAGACAGTGTGGTACTGGCACAAAGACAGAAATATAGACCAATGGAACAGAATAGAAAGCCCAGAGATAAATCCACGAACCTATGGACACCTTATCTTTGACAAAGGAGGCAAGGATATACAATGGAAAAAAGACAACCTCTTTAACAAGTGGTGCTGGGAAAACTGGTCAACCACTTGCAAAAGAATGAAACTAGAACACTTTCTAACACCATACACAAAAATAAACTCAAAATGGATTAAAGATCTAAATGTAAGACCAGAAACTATAAAACTCCTAGAGGAGAACATAGGCAAAACACTCTCCGACATAAATCACAGCAAGATCCTCTATGACCCACCTCCCAGAATATTGGAAATAAAAGCAAAACTAAACAAATGGGATCTAATGAAACTTAAAAGCTTTTGCACTACAAAAGAAACTATAAGTAAGGTGAAAAGACAGCCGTCAGATTGGGAGAAAATAATAGCAAATGAAGAAACAGACAAAGGATTAATCTCAAAAATATACAAGCAACTCCTGCAGCTCAATTCCAGAAAAATAAATGACCCAATCCAAAAATGGGCCAGAGAACTAAACAGACATTTCTCCAAAGAAGACATACAGATGGCTAACAAACACATGAAAAGGTGCTCAACATCACTCATTATTAGAGAAATGCAAATCAAAACCACAATGAGGTACCATTACACACCAGTCAGGATGGCTGCTATCCAAAAGTCTACAAGCAATAAATGCTGGAGAGGCTGTGGAGAAAAGGGAACCCTCTTACACTGTTGGTGGGAATGCAAACTAGTACAGCCACTATGGAAAACAGTGTGGAGATTCCTTAAAAAACTGGAAATAGAACTGCCATATTACCCAGCAATACCACTTCTGGGCATACACACTGAGGAAACCAGATCTGAAAGAGACACATGCACCCCAATGTTCATCGCAGCACTGTTTATAATAGCCAGGACATGGAAGCAACCTAGATGCCCATCAGCAGATGAATGGATAAGGAAGCTGTGGGACATATACACCATGGAATTTTACTCAGCCGTCAAAAAGAATTCATTTGAACCAGTCCTAATGAGATGGATGAAACTGGAGCCCCTTATACAGAGTGAAGTAAGCCAGAAAGATAAAGAACATTACAGCATACTAACACATATATATGGAATTTAGAAAGATGGTAACGAGAACCCTATATGCAAAACAGAAAAAGAGACACAGAAATACAGAACAGACTTTTGAACTCTGTGGGAGAAGGTGAGGGTGGGATGTTTCAAAAGAACAGCATGTATACTATCTATGGTGAAACAGATCACCAGCCCAGGTGGGATGCATGAGACAAGTGCTCCGGCCTGGTGCACTGGGAAGACCCAGAGGAATCGGGTGGAGAGGGAGATGGGAGGGGGGATCGGGATGGGGAATAAGTGTAAATCTATGGCTGATTCATATCAATGTATGACAAGACCCACTGAAATGTTGTGAAGTAATTAGCCTCCAACTAATAAAAAAAATTTAAAAAAAAAAAAAAAAAAAGAAAGACCTAGTTCCCCTCCTCATCGCCACCGGAGGCCTCACATCCTTTGAAAACTCCAGAGGTACGCGGAGATCAGTGCCTCCATAGGAGACGATGCCTGGCTCTTCGTGAAACTTGATAGGAGTCCCAGGATTCCTGTGGCACGTGGAAAGGGACACTTGGTCGCCCGCCTCAGCTGGAGAGGCGTCCCAATTGCCCTGCCAAGCCTCAAGGAGAATCCCGAGTTGTCCCTCGCAAGTAGGCAGGAGTCCTGATGTCGCTGAGCAAACACGTGTGTGGAAGGGCGATCCCCGTCGTAACTCGAGAATATACCCCAGGTTCCCGCCGCAACTCGAGAAAAACCATGAGACTTCTCCAACGCCGCGAGATGAGGCCCGATTCCCCTGCACTGCGTGCAGAGCAATTCCGTGTTGCACATCACACAGGAAAGGAGCCTTGAGTTCCTTGATGGCACTCCAGAGAAACCCCAAGAACACTGTTTCAAGGCTAGAGGGATCCTGAGGTCACTGTAGCAACACGAAAGAGCTCCATGGACCAAGTATCAACTCGAGATGAGAGGTTAGTCCCTGGCTTTGACTCCAGAGGAATACCACCTTACCACAAGCACCTCAAGAGGAGGCTTCTCTCAGCTCTAGGTATGTGAGAGGGACCCTGAGTTTGCGACCTCAAGTGGAATGGACACCGAGATGCCCTGACTCGAAATAAGGCCGGATATCCCTGCAGTGACTTGAATGCAGGCTCGTCTTGCATCTCCCAAGACGAAAGGATGTCTGAATCCCCTGTGGAGACCACAGAGAAAGACCTAGTTCCCCACCTCATCGCGACCGGAGGCCTCACATCCTTTGAAAACTCCAGCGGTACGCGGAGATCAGTGCCTCCAAAGGAGACGATGCCTGACTCCTCGTGAAACTTGATAGGAGTCCCAGGATTCCTGTGGCACGTGGAAAGGGACCCTTGGTCTCCCGCCTCAGCTGGAGAGGCGTCCCAATTGCCCTACCAAGCCTCAAGGAGAATCCCGAGTTGTCCCTCACAACTAGGCAGGAGTCCTGACGTTGCTGAACAAACACGTTTGTGGAATGGCCCTCCCAGTGGTAACTCGAGAATATACCCCAGGTTCCCGCCGCAACTCGAGAAAAACCATGAGACTTCTCACACGCCGCGAGATGAGGCCCGATTCCCCTGCACTGCGTGCAGAGCAATTCCGTGTTGCACATCACACATGAAAGGATCCTTGATTTCCTTCATGGCACTCCAGAGAAACCCCAAGAACACTGTTTCAAGGCTAGAGGGATCCTGAGGTAACTGTAGCAACACGAAAGAGCTCCGTGGACCAGAAATCAACTCGAGATGAGAGATTAGTCCCTGGCTTCGACTCCAGAGGAATACCACCTTACCACAAGCACCTCAAAGGAGGCTTCTCTCAGCTCTAGGTATGTGAGAGGGACCCTGAGTTTGCGGCCTCAAGTGGAATGGACACCGCGACGCCCTGGCTCGAAATAAGGCCGGATATCCCGGCAGTGACTTGAATGCAGGCTCGTCTTGCATCTCCCAAGACAAAAGAATGTCTGAATCCCCTGTGGAGACCACAGAGAAAGACCTAGTTCCCCACCTCATCGCGACCGGAGGCCTCACATCCTTTGAAAACTCCAGAGGTATGCGGAGATCAGTGCCTCCAAAGGAGACGATGCCTGACTCCTCGTGAAACTTGATAGGAGTCCCAGGATTCCTGTGGCACGTGGAAAGGGACCCTTGGTTTCCCGCTTCAGCTGGAGAGGCGTCCCAATTGCCCTGCCAAGCCTCAAGGAGAATCCCGAGTTGTCCCTCGCAACTAGGCAGGAGTCCTGATGTCGCTGAACAAACACGTGGGTGGAAGTGCCATCCCCGTCGTAACTCGAGAATATACCCCAGGTTCCCGCCGCAACTCGAGAAAAACCATGAGACTTCTCCGAAGCCGCGAGATGAGGCCCGATTCCCCTGCACTGCGTGCAGAGCAATTCCGTGTTGCACATCACACATGAAAGGAGCCTTGATTTCCTTCATGGTACTCCAGAGAAACCCCAAGAACACTGTTTCAAGGCTAGAGGGATCCTGAGGTCACTGTAGCAACATGAAAGAGCTCCGTGGACCAAAACTCAACTCGAGATGAGAGGTTAGTCCCTGGCTTCAACTCCAGGGGAATACCACCTTACCAGAAGCACCTCAAAGGAGGCTTCTCACAGCTCTAGGTATGTGAGAAGGACCCTGAGTTTGCGGCCTCAAGTGGAATGGACACCCCGATGCCCTGACTCGAAATAAGGCCGGATATCCCTGCAGTGACTTGAATGCAGGCTCGTCTTGCATCTCCCAAGACGAAAGGATGTCTGAATCCCCTGCGGAGAACACAGAGAAAGACCAAGTTCCCCACCTCATCGCGACCAGAGGCCTCACATCCTTTGAAAACTCCAGAGGTACGCGGAGATCAGTGCCTCCAAAGGAGACGATGCCTGACTCCTCGTGAAACTTGATAGGAGTCCCAGGATTTCTGTGGCACGTGGAAAGGGACCCTTGGTCTCCCGCCTCAGCTGGAGAGGCGTCCCAATTGCGCTGCCAAGCCTCGAGGTGAATCCCGAGTTGTCCCTCGCAACTAGGCAGGAGTCCTGACGTCGCTGAACAAACACGTGTGTGGAAGGGCCATCCCCGCCGTAACTCGAGAATTTACCCCAGGTTCCCGCCGCAACTCGAGAAAAACCATGAGACGTCCCCCTCGTCGCGAGAAGTGGCCCGATTCCCCTGCACTGCGTGCAGAGCAATTCTGTGTTGCACATCAAACAGGAAAGGAGCCTTTATTTCCTTGATGGCACTCCAGAGAAACCCCAAGAACACTGTTTCAAGGCTAGAGGGATCCTGAGGTCACTGTAGCAACACGAAAGTGCTCCGTGGACCAAGAATCAACTCGAGATGAGAGGTTAGTCCCTGGCTTCGACCCCAGAGGAATAGCACCTTACCACAAGCACCTCAAGAGGAGGCTTCTCTCAGCTCTAGGTATGTGAGAGGGACCCTGAGTTTGCGGCCTCAAGTGGAATGGACACCCCGATGCCCTGACTCGAAATAAGGCCGGATATCCCTGCAGTGACTTGAATGCAGGCTCGTCTTGCATCTCCCAAGACGAAAGGATGTCTGAATCCCCTGTGGAGACCACAGAGAAAGACCTAGTTCCTTGGTCTAGTTCTGTGAAAAATACCGTTGGTAGCTTGATAGGGATTGCATTGAATCTATAGATTGCTTTGGGTAGAATAGCCATTTTGACAATATTGATTCTTCCAATCCATGAACACGGTATGTTTCTCCATCTGTTTGTGTGCTCTTTGATTTCTTTCATCAGTGTTTTATAGTTTTCTATGTATAGGTCTTTTGTTTCTTTAGGTAGATATACTCCTAAGTATTTTATTCTTTTTGTTGCAATGGTGAATGGTATTGTTTCCTTCATTTCTCTTTCTGTTTTTTCATCGTTAGTATATAGGAATGCAAGGGATTTCTGTGTGTTAATTTTATATCCTGCAACTTTACTATATTCATTGATTAGTTCTAGTAATTTTCTGGTAGAGTCTTTAGGGTTTTCTATATAGAGGATCATGTCATCACAGAACTAGAGCAAAGAATTTCACAATTTGTATGGAAATACAAAAAACCTCGAATAGCCAAAGTAATCTTGAAAAAGAAGAATGGAACTGGAGGAATCAACCTGCCTGACTTCAGACTCTACTACAAAGCCACAGTCATCAAGACAGTGTGGTACTGGCACAAAGACAGAAATATAGACCAATGGAACAGAATAGAAAGCCCAGAGATAAATCCACGAACCTATGGACACCTTATCTTTGACAAAGGAGGCAAGGATATACAATGGAAAAAAGACAACCTCTTTAACAAGTGGTGCTGGGAAAACTGGTCAACCACTTGCAAAAGAATGAAACTAGAACACTTTCTAACACCATACACAAAAATAAACTCAAAATGGATTAAAGATCTAAATGTAAGACCAGAAACTATAAAACTCCTAGAGGAGAACATAGGCAAAACACTCTCCGACATAAATCACAGCAAGATCCTCTATGACCCACCTCCCAGAATATTGGAAATAAAAGCAAAACTAAACAAATGGGATCTAATGAAACTTAAAAGCTTTTGCACTACAAAAGAATCTATAAGTAAGGTGAAAAGACAGCCGTCAGATTGGGAGAAAATAATAGCAAATGAAGAAACAGACAAAGGATTAATCTCAAAAATATACAAGCAACTCCTGCAGCTCAATTCCAGAAAAATAAATGACCCAATCCAAAAATGGGCCAGAGAACTAAACAGACATTTCTCCAAAGAAGACATACAGATGGCTAACAAACACATGAAAAGGTGCTCAACATCACTCATTATTAGAGAAATGCAAATCAAAACCACAATGAGGTACCATTACACACCAGTCAGGATGGCGGCTATCCAAAAGTCTACAAGCAATAAATGCTGGAGAGGCTGTGGAGAAAAGGGAACCCTCTTACACTGTTGGTGGGAATGCAAACTAGTACAGCCACTATGGAAAACAGTGTGGAGATTCCTTAAAAAACTGGAAATAGAACTGCCATATTACCCAGCAATACCACTTCTGGGCATACACACTGAGGAAACCAGATCTGAAAGAGACACATGCACCCCAATGTTCATCGCAGCACTGTTTATAATAGCCAGGACATGGAAGCAACCTAGATGCCCATCAGCAGATGAATGGATAAGGAAGCTGTGGGACATATACACCATGGAATTTTACTCAGCCGTCAAAAAGAATTCATTTGAACCAGTCCTAATGAGATGGATGAAACTGGAGCCCCTTATACAGAGTGAAGTAAGCCAGAAAGATAAAGAACATTACAGCATACTAACACATATATATGGAATTTAGAAAGATGGTAACGAGAACCCTATATGCAAAACAGAAAAAGAGACACAGAAATACAGAACAGACTTTTGAACTCTGTGGGAGAAGGTGAGGGTGGGATGTTTCAAAAGAACAGCATGTATACTATCTAAGGTGAAACAGATCACCAGCCCAGGTGGGATGCATGAGACAAGTGCTCCGGCCTGGTGCACTGGGAAGACCCAGAGGAATCGGGTGGAGAGGGAGATGGGAGGGGGGATCGGGATGGGGAATAAGTGTAAATCTATGGCTGATTCATATCAATGTATGACAAGACCCACTGAAATGTTGTGAAGTAATTAGCCTCCAACTAATAAAAAAAATTAAAAAAAAAAAAAAGAAAGAAAAAAAAAAAAAAAAAAAAAGAAAGACCTAGTTCCCCTCCTCATCGCGACCGGAGGCCTCACATCCTTTGAAAACTCCAGAGGTACGCGGAGATCAGTGCCTCCAAAGGAGACGATGCCTGGCTCTTCGTGAAACTTGATAGGAGTCCCAGGATTCCTGTGGCACGTGGAAAGGGACCCTTGGTCTCGCGCCTCAGCTGGAGAGGCGTCCCAATTGCCCTGCCAAGCCTCGAGGAGAATCCCGAGTTGTCCCTCGCAAGTAGGCAGGAGTCCTGACGTCGCTGAACAAACACGTGTGTGGAAGGGCCATCCCCGTCGTAACTCGAGAATATACCCCAGGTTCCCACCACAACTCGAGAAAAACCATGCGACTTCTCCCAGGCCGCGAGATGAGGCCCGATTCCCCTGCACTGCGTGCAGAGCAATTCCGTGTTGCACATCACACAGGAAAGGAGCCTTGATTTCCTTGATGGCACTCCAGAGAAACCCCAAGAACACTCTTTCAAGGCTAGAGGGATCTTGAGGTCACTGTAGCAACACGAAAGAGCTCCATGGACAAGAATCAAGTCGAGATGAGAGGTTAGTCCCTGGCTTCGACTCCAGAGGAATACCACCTTACCACAAGCACCTCAAAGGAGGCTTCTCTCAGCTCTAGGTATGTGAGAGGGACCCTGAGTTTGCGGCCTCAAGTGGAATGGACACCGAGATGCCCTGACTCAAAATAAGGCCGGATATCCCTGCAGTGACTTGAATGCAGGCTCATCTTGCATCTCCCAAGACGAAAGGATGTCTGAATCCCCTGTGGAGACCACAGAGAAAGACCTAGTTCCCCACCTCATCGCGACCGGAGGCCTCACATCCTTTGAAAACTCCAGCGGTACGTGGAGATCAGTGCCTCCAAAGGAGACGATGCCTGACTCCTCTTGAAACTTGATAGGAGTCCCAGGATTCCTGTGGCACGTGGAAAGGGACCCTTGGTCTCCCGCCTCAGCTGGAGAGGCGTCCCAATTGCCCTGCCAAGCCTCAAGGAGAATCCCGAGTTGTCCCTCGCAACTAGGCAGGAGTGCTGACGTCGCTGAACAAACACGTGGGTGGAAGTGCCATCCCCGTCGTAACTCGAGAATATACCCCAGGTTCCCGCCGCAACTCGAGAAAAACCATGAGACTTCTCCCACGCCGCGAGATGAGGCCCGATTCCCCTGCACTGCGTGCAGAGCAATTCCGTGTTGCACATCACACAGGAAAGGAGCCTTGATTTCCTTCATGGTACTCCAGAGAAACCCCAAGAACACTGTTTCAAGGCTAGAGGGATCCTGAGGTCACTGTAGCAACACGAAAGAGCTCCATGGACCAAGAATCAACTCGAGATGAGAGGTTAGTTCCTGGCTTCGACTCCAGAGGAATACCACCTTACCACAAGCACCTCAAGAGGAGGCTTCTCTCAGCTCTAGGTATGTGAGAGGGACCCTGAGTTTGCGGCCTCAAGTGGAATGGACACCACGATGCCCTGAATCAAAATAAGGCCGGATATCCCTGCAGTGACTTGAATGCAGGCTCGTCTTGCATCTCCCAAGACGAAAGGATGTCTGAATCCCCTGCGGAGAACACAGAGAAAGACCTAGTTCCCCACCTCATCGCGACCAGAGGCCTGACATCCTTTGAAAACTCCAGAGGTACGCGGAGATCAGTGCCTCCAAAGGAGACGATGCCTGACTCCTCGTGAAACTTGATAGGAGTCCCAGGATTTCTGTGGCACGTGGAAAGGGACCGTTGGTCTCCCGCCTCAGCTGGAGAGGCGTCCCAATTGCCCTGCCAAGCCTCGAGGTGAATTCCGAGTTGTCCCTCGCAACTAGGCAGGAGTCCTGACGTCGCTGAACAAACACGTGTGTGGAAGGGCCCTCCCCGCCGTAACTCGAGAATTTACCCCAGGTTCCCCCCGCAACTCGAGAAAAACCATGAGACTTCCCCCTCGTCGCGAGAAGAGGCCCGATTCCCCTGCACTGCGTGCAGAGCAATTCCGTGTTGCACATCACACAGGAAAGGAGCCTTGATTTCCTTGATGGCACTCCAGAGAAACCCCAAGAACACTGTTTCAAGGCTAGAGGGATACTGAGGTCACTGTAGCAACACGAAAGGGCTCCGTGGACCAAGAATCAACTCGAGATGAGAGGTTAGTCCCTGGCTTCGACTCCAGAGGAATACCACCTTACCACAAGCACCTCAAGAGGAGGCTTCTCTCAGCTCTAGGTATGTGAGAGGGACCCTGAGTTTGCGGCCTCAAGTGGAATGGACTCCGCGATGCCCTGACTCGAAATAAGGCCGGATATCCCTGCAGTGACTTGAATGCAGGCTCGTCTTGCATCTCCCAAGACGAAAGAATGTCTGAATCCCCTGTGGAGACCACAGAGAAAGACCTAGTTCCTTGGTCTAGTTCTGTGAAAAATACCGTTGGTAGCTTGATAGGGATTGCATTGAATCTATAGATTGCTTTGGGTAGAATAGCCATTTTGACAATATTGATTCTTCCAATCCATGAACACGGTATGTTTCTCCATCTGTTTGTGTCCTCTTTGATTTCTTTCATCAGTGTTTTATAGTTTTCTATGTATAGGTCTTTTGTTTCTTTAGGTAGATATACTCCTAAGTATTTTATTCTTTTTGTTGCAATGGTGAATGGTATTGTTTCCTTAATTTCTCTTTCTGTTTTTTCATCGTTAGTATATAGGAATGCAAGGGATTTCTGTGTGTTAATTTTATATCCTGCAACTTTACTATATTCATTGATTAGTTCTAGTAATTTTCTGGTAGAGTCTTTAGGGTTTTCTATATAGAGGATCATGTCATCACAGAACTAGACCAAAGAATTTCACAATTTGTATGGAAATACAAAAAACCTCGAATAGCCAAAGTAATCTTGAAAAAGAAGAATGGAACTGGAGGAATCAACCTGCCTGACTTCAGACTCTACTACAAAGCCACAGTCATCAAGACAGTGTGGTACTGGCACAAAGACAGAAATATAGACCAATGGAACAGAATAGAAAGCCCAGAGATAAATCCACGAACCTATGGACACCTTATCTTTGACAAAGGAGGCAAGGATATACAATGGAAAAAAGACAACCTCTTTAACAAGTGGTGCTGGGAAAACTGGTCAACCACTTGCAAAAGAATGAAACTAGAACACTTTCTAACACCATACACAAAAATAAACTCAAAATGGATTAAAGATCTAAATGTAAGACCAGAAACTATAAAACTCCTAGAGGAGAACATAGGCAAAACACTCTCCGACATAAATCACAGCAAGATCCTCTATGACCCACCTCCCAGAATATTGGAAATAAAAGCAAAACTAAACAAATGGGATCTAATGAAACTTAAAAGCTTTTGCACTACAAAAGAAACTATAAGTAAGGTGAAAAGACAGCCGTCAGATTGGGAGAAAATAATAGCAAATGAAGAAACAGACAAAGGATTAATCTCAAAAATATACAAGCAACTCCTGCAGCTCAATTCCAGAAAAATAAATGACCCAATCCAAAAATGGGCCAGAGAACTAAACAGACATTTCTCCAAAGAAGACATACAGATGGCTAACAAACACATGAAAAGGTGCTCAACATCACTCATTATTAGAGAAATGCAAATCAAAACCACAATGAGGTACCATTACACACCAGTCAGGATGGCTGCTATCCAAAAGTCTACAAGCAATAAATGCTGGAGAGGCTGTGGAGAAAAGGGAACCCTCTTACACTGTTGGTGGGAATGCAAACTAGTACAGCCACTATGGAAAACAGTGTGGAGATTCCTTAAAAAACTGGAAATAGAACTGCCATATTACCCAGCAATACCACTTCTGGGCATACACACTGAGGAAACCAGATCTGAAAGAGACACATGCACCCCAATGTTCATCGCAGCACTGTTTATAATAGCCAGGACATGGAAGCAACCTAGATGCCCATCAGCAGATGAATGGATAAGGAAGCTGTGGGACATATACACCATGGAATTTTACTCAGCCGTCAAAAAGAATTCATTTGAACCAGTCCTAATGAGATGGATGAAACTGGAGCCCCTTATACAGAGTGAAGTAAGCCAGAAAGATAAAGAACATTACAGCATACTAACACATATATATGGAATTTAGAAAGATGGTAACGAGAACCCTATATGCAAAACAGAAAAAGAGACACAGAAATACAGAACAGACTTTTGAACTCTGTGGGAGAAGGTGAGGGTGGGATGTTTCAAAAGAACAGCATGTATACTTTCTATGGTGAAACAGATCACCAGCCCAGGTGGGATGCATGAGACAAGTGCTCCGGCCTGGTGCACTGGGAAGACCCAGAGGAATCGGGTGGAGAGGGAGGTGGGAGGGGGGATCGGGATGGGCAATAAGTGTAAATCTATGGCTGATTCATATCAATGTATGACAAGACCCACTGAAATGTTGTGAAGTAATTAGCCTCCAACTAATAAAAAAAATTAAAAAAAAAAAAAGAAAGACCTAGTTCCCCTCCTCATCCCGACCGGAGGCCTCACATCCTTTGAAAACTCCAGAGGTACGCGGAGATCAGTGCCTCCAAAGGAGACGATGCCTGCCTCCTCGTGAAACTTGATAGGAGTCCCAGGATTCCTGTGGCACGTGGAAAGGGACCCTTGGTCTCCCGCCTCAACTGGAGAGGCGTCTCAATTGCCCTGCCACGCCTCGAGGAGAGTCCCGAGTTGTCCCTCGCAACTAGGCAGGAGTCCTGACGTCGCTGAACAAACACGTGTGTGGAAGAGCCATCCCCGCCGTAACTCGAGAATATACCCCATGTTCCCGCCGAAACTCGAGAAAAATCATGAGACTTCCCCCTCGTCGCGAGAAGAGGCCCGATTCCCCTGCACTGAGTGCAGAGCAATTCCGTGTTGCACATCACACAGGAAAGGAGCCTTGATTTCCTTGATGGCACTCCAGAGAAACCCCAGGAACACTGTTTCAAGGCTAGAGGGATCCTGAGGTCACTGTAGCAACAAAAAGGGCTCCGTGGACCAAGAATCAACTCGAGATGAGAGGTTAGTCCTTGGCATCGCCTCCAGAGGAATACCACCTTACCACAAGCACCTCAAGAGGAGTCTTCTCTCAGCTCTAGGTATGTGAGAGGGACCCTGAGTTTGCGGCCTCAAGTGGAATGGACTCCGCGATGCCCTGACTCGAAATAAGGCCGGATATCCCTGCAGTGACTTGAATGCAGGCTCGTCTTGCATCTCCCAAGACGAAAGAATGTCTGAATCCCCTGTGGAGACCACAGAGAAAGACCTAGTTCCTTGGTCTAGTTCTGTGAAAAATACCGTTGGTAGCCTGATAGGGATTGCATTGAATCTATAAATTGCTTTGGGTAGAATAGCCATTTTGACAATATTGATTCTTCCAATCCATGAACACGGTATGTTTCTCCATCTGTTTGTGTCCTCTTTGATTTCTTTCATCAGTGTTTTATAGTTTTCTATGTATAGGTCTTTTGTTTCTTTAGGTAGATATACTCCTAAGTATTTTATTCTTTTTGTTGCAATGGTGAATGGTATTGTTTCCTTCATTTCTCTTTCTGTTTTTTCATCATTAGTATATAGGAATGCAAGGGATTTCTGTGTGTTAATTTTATATCCTGCAACTTTACTATATTCATTGATTAGTTCTAGTAATTTTCTGGTAGAGTCTTTAGGGTTTTCTATATAGAGGATCATGTCATCACAGAACTAGAGCAAAGAATTTCACAATTTGTATGGAAATACAAAAAACCTCGAATAGCCAAAGTAATCTTGAAAAAGAAGAATGGAACTGGAGGAATCAACCTGCCTGACTTCAGACTCTACTACAAAGCCACAGTCATCAAGACAGTGTGGTACTGGCACAAAGACAGAAATATAGACCAATGGAACAGAATAGAAAGCCCAGAGATAAATCCACGAACCTATGGACACCTTATCTTTGACAAAGGAGGCAAGGATATACAATGGAAAAAAGACAACCTCTTTAACAAGTGGTGCTGGGAAAACTGGTCAACCACTTGCAAAAGAATGAAACTAGAACACTTTCTAACACCATACACAAAAATAAACTCAAAATGGATTAAAGATCTAAATGTAAGACCAGAAACTATAAAACTCCTAGAGGAGAACATAGGCAAAACACTCTCCGACATAAATCACAGCAAGATCCTCTATGACCCACCTCCCAGAATATTGGAAATAAAAGCAAAACTAAACAAATGGGATCTAATGAAACTTAAAAGCTTTTGCACTACAAAAGAAACTATAAGTAAGGTGAAAAGACAGCCGTCAGATTGGGAGAAAATAATAGCAAATGAAGAAACAGACAAAGGATTAATCTCAAAAATATACAAGCAACTCCTGCAGCTCAATTCCAGAAAAATAAATGACCCAATCCAAAAATGGGCCAGAGAACTAAACAGACATTTCTCCAAAGAAGACATACAGATGGCTAACAAACACATGAAAAGGTGCTCAACATCACTCATTATTAGAGAAATGCAAATCAAAACCACAATGAGGTACCATTACACACCAGTCAGGATGGCGGCTATCCAAAAGTCTACAAGCAATAAATGCTGGAGAGGCTGTGGAGAAAAGGGAACCCTCTTACACTGTTGGTGGGAATGCAAACTAGTACAGCCACTATGGAAAACAGTGTGGAGATTCATTAAAAAACTGGAAATAGAACTGCCATATTACCCAGCAATACCACTTCTGGGCATACACACTGAGGAAACCAGATCTGAAAGAGACACATGCACCCCAATGTTCATCGCAGCACTGTTTATAATAGCCAGGACATGGAAGCAACCTAGATGCCCATCAGCAGATGAATGGATAAGGAAGCTGTGGGACATATACACCATGGAATTTTACTCAGCCGTCAAAAAGAATTCATTTGAACCAGTCCTAATGAGATGGATGAAACTGGAGCCCCTTATACAGAGTGAAGTAAGCCAGAAAGATAAAGAACATTACAGCATACTAACACATATATATGGAATTTAGAAAGATGGTAACGAGAACCCTATATGCAAAACAGAAAAAGAGACACAGAAATACAGAACAGACTTTTGAACTCTGTGGGAGAAGGTGAGGGTGGGATGTTTCAAAAGAACAGCATGTATACTATCTAAGGTGAAACAGATCACCAGCCCAGGTGGGATGCATGAGACAAGTGCTCCGGCCTGGTGCACTGTGAAGACCCAGAGGAATCGGGTGGAGAGGGAGATGGGAGGGGGGATCGGGATGGGGAATAAGTGTAAATCTATGGCTGATTCATATCAATGTATGACAAGACCCACTGAAATGTTGTGAAGTAATTAGCCTCCAACTAATAAAAAAAATTAAAAAAAAAAAAAAGAAAGAAAAAAAAAAAAAAAAAAAAAAAGACCTAGTTCCCCTCCTCATCGCGACCGGAGGCCTCACATCCTTTGAAAACTCCAGAGGTACGCGGAGATCAGTGCCTCCAAAGGAGACGATGCCTGGCTCTTCGTGAAACTTGATAGGAGTCCCAGGATTCCTGTGGCACGTGGAAAGGGACCCTTGGTCTCGCGCCTCAGCTGGAGAGGCGTCCCAATTGCCCTGCCAAGCCTCGAGGAGAATCCCGAGTTGTCCCTCGCAAGTAGGCAGGAGTCCTGACGTCGCTGAACAAACACGTGTGTGGAAGGGCCATCCCCGTCGTAACTCGAGAATATACCCCAGGTTCCCACCACAACTCGAGAAAAACCATGCGACTTCTCCCAGGCCGCGAGATGAGGCCCGATTCCCCTGCACTGCGTGCAGAGCAATTCCGTGTTGCACATCACAGGAAAGGAGCCTTGATTTCCTTGATGGCGCTCCAGAGAAACCCCAAGAACACTCTTTCAAGGCTAGAGGGATCTTGAGGTCACTGTAGCAACACGAAAGAGCTCCATGGACAAGAATCAAGTCGAGATGAGAGGTTAGTCCCTGGCTTCGACTCCAGAGGAATACCACCTTACCACAAGCACCTCAAAGGAGGCTTCTCTCAGCTCTAGGTATGTGAGAGGGACCCTGAGTTTGCGGCCTCAAGTGGAATGGACACCGAGATGCCCTGACTCGAAATAAGGCCGGATATCCCTGCAGTGACTTGAATGCAGGCTCATCTTGCATCTCCCAAGACGAAAGGATGTCTGAATCCCCAGTGGAGACCACAGAGAAAGACCTAGTTCCCCACCTCATCGCGACCAGAGGCCTCACATCCTTTGAAAACTCCAGCGGTACGTGGAGATCAGTGCCTCCAAAGGAGACGATGCCTGACTCCTCGTGAAACTTGATAGGAGTCCCAGGATTCCTGTGGCACGTGGAAAGGGACCCTTGGTCTCCCGCCTCAGCTGGAGAGGCGTCCCAATTGCCCTGCCAAGCCTCAAGGAGAATCCCGAGTTGTCCCTCGCAACTAGGCAGGAGTCCTGACGTCGCTGAACAAACACGTGTGTGGAAGGGCCATCCCCGCCGTAACTCGAGAATATACCCCAGGTTCCCGCCGCAACTCGAGAAAAACCATGAGCCTTCCCACTCGCCGCGAGATGAGGCCCGATTCCCCTGCACTGCGTGCAGAGTAATTCCGTGTTGCACATCACACATGAAAGGAGCCTTGATTTCCTTCATGGCACTCCAGAGAAACCCCAAGAACACTGTTTCAAGGCTAGAGGGATCCTGAGGTCATTGTAGCAACAAGAAAGAACTCCGTGGACCAAGAATCAACTCGAGATGAGAGGTTAGTCCCTGGCTTCGCCTCCAGAAGAATGCCACCTTACCACAAGCACCTCAAGAGGAGTCTTCTCTCAGCTCTAGGTATGTGAGAGGGACCCTGAGTTTGCGGCCTCAAGTGGAATGGACTCCGCGATGCCCTGACTCGAAATAAGGCCGGATATCCCTGCAGTGACTTGAATGCAGGCTCGTCTTGCATCTCCCAAGACGAAAGAATGTCTGAATCCCCTGTGGAGACCACAGAGAAAGACCTAGTTCCTTGGTCTATTTCTGTGAAAAATACCGTTGGTAGCTTGATAGGGATTGCATTGAATCTATAGATTGCTTTCGGTAGAATAGCTATTTTGACAATATTGATTCTTCCAATCCATGAACACGGTATGATTCCCCATCTGTTTGTGTCCTCTTTGATTTCTTTCATCAGTGTTTTATAGTTTTCTATGTATAGGTCTTTTGTTTCTTTAGGTAGATATACTCCTAAGTATTTTATTCTTTTTGGTGCAATGGTGAATGGTATTGTTTCCTTAATTTCTCTTTCTGTTTTTTCATCGTTAGTATATAGGAATGCAAGGGATTTCTGTGTGTTAATTTTATATCCTGCAACTTTACTATATTCATTGATTAGTTCTAGTAATTTTCTGGTAGAGTCTTTAGGGTTTTCTATATAGAGGATCATGTCATCACAGAACTAGACCAAAGAATTTCACAATTTGTATGGAAATACAAAAAACCTCGAATAGCCAAAGTAATCTTGAAAAAGAAGAATGGAACTGGAGGAATCAACCTGCCTGACTTCAGACTCTACTACAAAGCCACAGTCATCAAGACAGTGTGGTACTGGCACAAAGACAGAAATATAGACCAATGGAACAGAATAGAAAGCCCAGAGATAAATCCACGAACCTATGGACACCTTATCTTTGACAAAGGAGGCAAGGATATACAATGGAAAAAAGACAACCTCTTTAACAAGTGGTGCTGGGAAAACTGGTCAACCACTTGCAAAAGAATGAAACTAGAACACTTTCTAACACCATACACAAAAATAAACTCAAAATGGATTAAAGATCTAAATGTAAGACCAGAAACTATAAAACTCCTAGAGGAGAACATAGGCAAAACACTCTCCGACATAAATCACAGCAAGATCCTCTATGACCCACCTCCCAGAATATTGGAAATAAAAGCAAAACTAAACAAATGGGATCTAATGAAACTTAAAAGCTTTTGCACTACAAAAGAAACTATAAGTAAGGTGAAAAGACAGCCGTCAGATTGGGAGAAAATAATAGCAAATGAAGAAACAGACAAAGGATTAATCTCAAAAATATACAAGCAACTCCTGCAGCTCAATTCCAGAAAAATAAATGACCCAATCCAAAAATGGGCCAGAGAACTAAACAGACATTTCTCCAAAGAAGACATACAGATGGCTAACAAACACATGAAAAGGTGCTCAACATCACTCATTATTAGAGAAATGCAAATCAAAACCACAATGAGGTACCATTACACACCAGTCAGGATGGCTGCTATCCAAAAGTCTACAAGCAATAAATGCTGGAGAGGCTGTGGAGAAAAGGGAACCCTCTTACACTGTTGGTGGGAATGCAAACTAGTACAGCCACTATGGAAAACAGTGTGGAGATTCCTTAAAAAACTGGAAATAGAACTGCCATATTACCCAGCAATACCACTTCTGGGCATACACACTGAGGAAACCAGATCTGAAAGAGACACATGCACCCCAATGTTCATCGCAGCACTGTTTATAATAGCCAGGACATGGAAGCAACCTAGATGCCCATCAGCAGATGAATGGATAAGGAAGCTGTGGGACATATACACCATGGAATTTTACTCAGCCGTCAAAAAGAATTCATTTGAACCAGTCCTAATGAGATGGATGAAACTGGAGCCCCTTATACAGAGTGAAGTAAGCCAGAAAGATAAAGAACATTACAGCATACTAACACATATATATGGAATTTAGAAAGATGGTAACGAGAACCCTATATGCAAAACAGAAAAAGAGACACAGAAATACAGAACAGACTTTTGAACTCTGTGGGAGAAGGTGAGGGTGGGATGTTTCAAAAGAACAGCATGTATACTATCTATGGTGAAACAGATCACCAGCCCAGGTGGGATGCATGAGACAAGTGCTCCGGCCTGGTGCACTGGGAAGACCCAGAGGAATCGGGTGGAGAGGGAGATGGGAGGGGGGATCGGGATGGGGAATAAGTGTAAATCTATGGCTGATTCATATCAATGTATGACAAGACCCACTGAAATGTTGTGAAGTAATTAGCCTCCAACTAATAAAAAAAATTAAAAACAAAAAAAAAAAAAAAAAAAAGAAAGACCTAGTTCCCCTCCTCATCGCGACCGGAGGCCTCACATCCTTTGAAAACTCCAGAGGTACGCGGAGATCAGTGCCTCCAAAGGAGACGATGCCTGACTCCTCGTGAAACTTGATAGGAGTCCCAGGATTCCTGTGGCACGTGGAAAGGGACCCTTGGTCTCCCGCCTCAGCTGGAGAGGCGTCCCAATTGCCCTGCCAAGCCTCGAGGAGAATCCCGAGTTGTCCCTCGCAATTAGGCAGGAGTCCTAACGTCGCTGAAAAAAAACGTGTGTGGAAGTGCCATCCCCGTCGTAACTCGAGAATATACCCCAGGTTCCCGCCGCAACTCGAGAAAAACCATGAGACTTCTCCCACGCCGCGAGATGAGGCCCGATTCCCCTGCACTGCGTGCAGAGCAATTCCGTGTTGCACATCACACATGAAAGGATCCTAGATTTCATTCATGGCACTCCAGAGAAACCCCAAGAACACTGTTTCAAGGCTAGAGGGATCCTGAGGTTACAGTAGCAACACGAAAGAGCTCCGTGGACCAGAAATCAACTCGAGATGAGAGATTAGTCCCTGGATTCGACACCAGAGGAATACCACCTTACCACAAGCACCTCAAAGGAGGCTTCTCTCAGCTCTAGGTATGTGAGAGGGACCCTGAGTTTGAGGCATCAAGTGGAATGGACACCGAGATGCCCTCACTCGAAATAAGGCCGGATATCCCTGCAGTAACTTGAATGCAGGCTCATCTTGCATCTCCCAAGACGAAAGGATGTCTGAATCCGCTGTGGAGACCACAGAGAAAGACCTAGTTCCCCACCTCATCGCGACCGGAGGCCTCACATCCTTTGAAAACTCCAGCGGTACTCGGAGATCAGTGCCTCCAAAGGAGACGATGCCTGACTCCTCGAGAAACTTGATAGGAGTCCCAGGATTCCTGTGGCACGTGGAAAGGGACCCTTGGTCTCCCGCCTCAGCTGGAGAGGCGTCCCAATTGCCCTGCCAAGCCTCGAGGTGAATCCCGAATTGTCCCTCGCAAGTAGGCAGGAGTCCTGACATCGCTGAAGAAACACGTGTGTGGAATGGCCCTCCTCGTGGTAACTCGAGAATATACCCCAGGTTCCCGCCGCAACTCGAGAAAAACCATGAGACTTCCCCCTCGCCGCGAGATGAGGCCCGATTCCCCTGCACTGCGTGCAGAGCAATTTCGTGTTGCACATCACACAGGAAAGGAGCCTTGATTTCCTTGATGTCACTCCAGAGAAAACCCAAGAACACTGTTTCAAGGCTAGAGGGATCCTGAGGTCACTGTAGCAACACGAAAGGGCTCCGTGGACCAAGAATCAACTCGAGATGAGAGGTTAGTTCCTGGCTTCGACTCCAGAGGAATAGCACCTTACCACAAGCACCTCAAGAGGAGGCTTCTCTCAGCTCTAGGTATGTGAGAGGGACCCTGAGTTTGAGGCCTCAAGTGGAATGGACACCGAGATGCCCTGACTCGAAATAAGGCCGGATATCCCTGCAGTAACTTGAATGCAGGCTCATCTTGCATCTCCCAAGACGAAAGGATGTCTGAATCCCCTGTGGAGACCACAGAGAAAGACCTAGTTCCCCACCTCATCGCGACCGGAGGCCTCACATCCTTTGAAAACTCCAGAGGTACGCGGAGATCAGTGCCTCCAAAGGAGACGATGCCTGCCTCCTCGTGAATCTTGATAGGAGTCCCAGGATTCCTGTGGCACGTGGAAAGGGACACTTGGTCTCCCGCCTCAGCTGGAGAGGCGTCCCAATTGCCCTGCCAAGCCTCAAGGAGAATCCCGAGTTGTCCCTCGCAACTAGGCAGGAGTCCTGACGTCGCTGAACAAACACGTGTGTGGAAGTGCCATCCCCGTCGTAACTCGAGAATATACCCCAGGTTCCCGCCACAACTTGAGAAAAACCATGAGACTTCTCCCACGCCGCGAGATGAGGCCCGATTCCCCTGCACTGGGTGCAGGGCAATTCCGGGTTGCACATCACACATGAAAGGAGCCTTGATTTCCTTCATGGTACTCCAGAGAATCCCCAAGAACACTGTTTCAAGGCTAGAGGGATCCTGAGGTCACTGTAGCAACATGAAAGAGATCCGTGGACCAAAAATCAACTCGAGATGAGAGGTTAGTCCCTGGCTTCAACTCCAGGGGAATACCACCTTACCGGAAGCACCTCAAAGGAGGCTTCTCTCAGCTCTAGGTATGTGAGAGGGACCCTGAGTTTGCGGCCACGAGTGGAATGGACACCACGATGCCCTGACTCAAAATAAGGCCGGATATCCCTGCAGTGACTTGAATGCAGGCTCGTCTTGCATCTCCCAAGAAGAAAGGATGTCTGAATCCCCTGCGGAGAACACAGAGAAAGACCTAGTTCCCCACCTCATCGCGACCAGAGGCCTCACATCCTTTGAAAACTCCAGAGGTACGCGGAGATCAGTGCCTGCAAAGGAGACGATTCCTGACTCCTCGTGAAACTTGATAGGATTCCCAGGAGTTCTTTGGCACGTGGAAAGGGACCCTTGGTCTCCCGCCTCAGCTGGAGAGGCGTCCCAATTGCCCTGCCAAGCCTCGAGGTGAATCCCGAATTGTCCCTCGCAACTAGGCAGGAGTCCTGACGTCGCTGAACAAACACGTGTGTGGAAGGGCCATCCCCGCCGTAACTCGAGAATTTACCCCAGGTTCCCGCCGCAACTCGAGAAAAACCATGAGACTTCCCCCTCGTCGCGAGAAGAGGCCCGATTCCCCTGCACTGCGTGCAGAGCAATGCCGTGTTGCACATCACACAGGAAAGGAGCCTTGATTTCCATGATGTCACTCCAGAGAAACCCCAAGAACACTGTTTCAAGGCTAGAGGGATCCTGAGGTCACTGTAGCAACACGAAAGAGCTCCATGGACCAAGAATCAACTCGAGATGAGAGGTTAGTTCCTGGCTTCGACTCCAGAGGAATACCACCTTACCACAAGCATCTCAAGAGGAGGCTTCTCTCAGCTCTAGGTATGTGAGAGGGACCCTGAGTTTGCAGCCTCAAGTGGAATGGACACCGCGATGCCCTGACTCGAAATAAGGCCGGATATCACTGCAGTGACTTGAATGCAGGCTCGTCTTGCATCTCCCAAGACGAAAGGATGTCTGAATCCCCTGTGGAGACCACAGAGAAAGACCTAGTTCCCCACCTCATCGCGACCGGAGGCCTCACATCCTTTGAAAACTCCAGAGGTACGCGGAGATCAGTGCCTCCAAAGGAGACGATGCCTGCCTCCTCGTGAATCTTGATAGGAGTCCCAGGATTCCTGTGGCACGTGGAAAGGGACCCTTGGTCTCCCGCCTCAGCTGGAGAGGCGTCCCAATTGCCCTGCCAAGCCTCAAGGAGAATCCCGAATTGTCCCTCGCAACTAGGCAGGAGTCCTGACGTCGCTGAACAAACACGTGTGTGGAAGTGCCATCCCCGTCGTAACTCGAGAATATACCCCAGGTTCCCGCCGCAACTCGAGAAAAACCATGAGACTTCTCCCACGCCGCGAGATGAGGCCCGATTCCCCTGCACTGGGTGCAGAGCAATTCCGTGTTGCACATCACACATGAAAGGAGCCTTGATTTCCTTCATGGTACTCCAGAGAAACCCCAAGAACACTGTTTCAAGGCTAGAGGGATCCTGAGGTCACTGTAGCAACATGAAAGAGCTCCGTGGACCAAAAATCAACTCGAGATGAGAGGTTAGTCCCTGGCTTCAACTCCAGGGGAATACCACCTTACCGGAAGCACCTCAAAGGAGGCTTCTCTCAGCTCTAGGTATGTGAGAGGGACCCTGAGTTTGCGGCCACGAGTGGAATGGACACCACGATGCCCTGACTCAAAATAAGGCCGGATATCCCTGCAGTGACTTGAATGCAGGCTCGTCTTGCATCTCCCAAGAAGAAAGGATGTCTGAATCCCCTGCGGAGAACACAGAGAAAGACCTAGTTCCCCACCTCATCGCGACCAGAGGCCTCACATCCTTTGAAAACTCCAGAGGTATGCGGAGATCAGTGCCTGCAAAGGAGACGATTCCTGACTCCTCGTGAAACTTGATAGGATTCCCAGGATTTCTGTGGCACGTGGAAAGGGACCCTTGGTCTCGCGCCTCAGCTGGAGAGGCGTCCCAATTGCCCTGCCAAGCCTCGAGGTGAATCCCGAGTTGTCCCTCGCAACTAGGCAGGAGTCCTGACGTCGCTGAACAAACACGTGTGTGGAAGGGCCATCCCCGCCGTAACTCGAGAATTTACCCCAGGTTCCCGCCGCAACTCGAGAAAAACCATGAGACTTCCCCCTCGTCGCGAGAAGAGGCCCGATTCCCCTGCACTGCGTGCAGAGCAATGCCGTGTTGCACATCACACAGGAAAGGAGCCTTGATTTCCATGATGTCACTCCAGAGAAACCCCAAGAACACTGTTTCAAGGCTAGAGGGATCCTGAGGTCACTGTAGCAACACGAAAGAGCTCCATGGACCAAGAATCAACTCGAGATGAGAGGTTAGTTCCTGGCTTCGACTCCAGAAGAATACCACCCTACCACAAGCACCTCAAGAGGAGGCTTCTCTCAGCGCTAGGTATGTGAGAGGGACCCTGAGTTTGCAGCCTCAAGTGGAATGGACACCGCGATGCCCTGACTCGAAATAAGGCCGGATATCCCTGCAGTGACTTGAATGCAGGCTCGTCTTGCATCTCCCAAGACGAAAGGATGTCTGAATCCCCTGTGGAGACCACAGAGAAAGACCTAGTTCCCCACCTCATCGCGACCGGAGGCCTCACATCCTTTGAAAACTCCAGAGGTACGCGGAGATCAGTGCCTCCAAAGGAGACGATGCCTGCCTCCTCGTGAATCTTGATAGGAGTCCCAGGATTCCTGTGGCACGTGGAAAGGGACCCTTGGTCTCCCGCCTCAGCTGGAGAGGCGTCCCAATTGCCCTGCCAAGCCTCAAGGAGAATCCCGAGTTGTCCCTCGCAACTAGGCAGGAGTCCTGACGGCGATGAACAAACACGTGTGTGGAAGTGCCATCCCCGTCGTAACTCGAGAATATACCCCAGGTTCCCGCCGCAACTCGAGAAAAACCATGAGACTTCTCCCACGCCGCGAGATGAGGCCCGATTCCCCTGCACTGGGTGCAGGGCAATTCCGTGTTGCACATCACACATGAAAGGAGCCTTGATTTCCTTCATGGTACTCCAGAGAAACCCCAAGAACACTGTTTCAAGGCTAGAGGGATCCTGAGGTCACTGTAGCAACATGAAAGAGCTCCGTGGACCAAAAATCAACTCGAGATGAGAGGTTAGTCCCTGGCTTCAACTCCAGGGCAATACCACCTTACCAGAAGCACCTCAAAGGAGGCTTCTCTCAGCTCTAGGTATGTGAGAGGGACCCTGAGTTTGCGGCCTTGAGTGGAATGGACACCACGATGCCCTGACTCAAAATAAGGCCGGATATCCCTGCAGTGACTTGAATGCAGGCTCGTCTTGCATCTCCCAAGAAGAAAGGATGTCTGAATCCCCTGCGGAGAACACAGAGAAACATCAAGTTCCCCAGCTCATCGCGACCAGAGGCCTCACATCCTGTGAAAACTCCAGAGGTACGCGGAGATCAGTGCCTGCAAAGGAGACGATTCCTGACTCCTCGTGAAACTTGATAGGATTCCCAGGAGTTCTTTGGCACGTGGAAAGGGACCCTTGGTCTCCCACCTCAGCTGGAGAGGCGTCCCAATTGCCCTGCCAAGCCTCGAGGTGAATCCCGAATTGTCCCTCGCAACTAGGCAGGCGTCCTGACGTCGCTGAACAAACACGTGTGTGGAAGGGCCATCCCCGCCGTAACTCGAGAATTTACCCCAGGTTCCCGCCGCAACTCGAGAAAAACCATGAGACTTCCCCCTCGTCGCGAGAAGAGGCCGGATTTCCCTGCACTGCGTGCAGAGCAATGCCGTGTTGTACATCACACAGGAAAGGAGCCTTGATTTCCATGATGTCACTCCAGAGAAACCCCAAGAACACTGTTTCAAGGCTAGAGGGATCCTGAGGTCACTGTAGCAACACGAAAGAGCTCCATGGACCAAGAATCAACTCGAGATGAGAGGTTAGTTCCTGGCTTCGACTCCAGAAGAATACCACCCTACCACAAGCACCTCAAGAGGAGGCTTCTCTCAGCGCTAGGTATGTGAGAGGGACCCTGAGTTTGCAGCCTCAAGTGGAATGGACACCGCGATGCCCTGACTCGAAATAAGGCCGGATATCCCTGCAGTGACTTGAATGCAGGCTCGTCTTGCATCTCCCAAGACGAAAGGATGTCTGAATCCCCTGTGGAGACCACAGAGAAAGACCTAGTTCCCCACCTCATCGCGACCGGAGGCCTCACATCCTTTGAAAACTCCAGAGGTACGCGGAGATCAGTGCCTCCAAAGGAGACGATGCCTGCCTCCTCGTGAATCTTGATAGGAGTCCCAGGATTCCTGTGGCACGTGGAAAGGGACCCTTGGTCTCCCGCCTCAGCTGGAGAGGCGTCCCAATTGCCCTGCCAAGCCTCAAGGAGAATCCCGAGTTGTCCCTCGCAACTAGGCAGGAGTCCTGACGGCGATGAACAAACACGTGTGTGGAAGTGCCATCCCCGTCGTAACTCGAGAATATACCCCAGGTTCCCGCCGCAACTCGAGAAAAACCATGAGACTTCTCCCACGCCGCGAGATGAGGCCCGATTCCCCTGCACTGGGTGCAGGGCAATTCCGTGTTGCACATCACACATGAAAGGAGCCTTGATTTCCTTCATGGTACTCCAGAGAAACCCCAAGAACACTGTTTCAAGGCTAGAGGGATCCTGAGGTCACTGTAGCAACATGAAAGAGCTTCGTGGACCAAAAATCAACTCGAGATGAGAGGTTAGTCCCTGGCTTCAACTCCAGGGCAATACCACCTTACCAGAAGCACCTCAAAGGAGGCTTCTCTCAGCTCTAGGTATGTGAGAGGGACCCTGAGTTTGCGGCCTTGAGTGGAATGGACACCACGATGCCCTGACTCAAAATAAGGCCGGATATCCCTGCAGTGACTTGAATGCAGGCTCGTCTTGCATCTCCCAAGAAGAAAGGATGTCTGAATCCCCTGCGGAGAACACAGAGAAACATCAAGTTCCCCAGCTCATCGCGACCAGAGGCCTCACATCCTTTGAAAACTCCAGAGGTACGCGGAGATCAGTGCCTGCAAAGGAGACGATTCCTGACTCCTCGTGAAACTTGATAGGATTCCCAGGAGTTCTTTGGCACGTGGAAAGGGACCCTTGGTCTCCCGCCTCAGCTGGAGAGGCGTCCCAATTGCCCTGCCAAGCCTCGAGGTGAATCCCGAATTGTCCCTCGCAACTAGGCAGGAGTCCTGACGTCGCTGAACAAACACGTGTGTGGAAGGGCCATCCCCGCCGTAACTCGAGAATTTACCCCAGGTTCCCGCCGCAACTCGAGAAAAACCATGAGACTTCCCCCTCGTCGCGAGAAGAGGCCCGATTTCCCTGCACTGCGTGCAGAGCAATGCCGTGTTGTACATCACACAGGAAAGGAGCCTTGATTTCCATGATGTCACTCCAGAGAAACCCCAAGAACACTGTTTCAAGGCTAGAGGGATCCTGAGGTCACTGTAGCAACACGAAAGAGCTCCATGGACCAAGAATCAACTCGAGATGAGACGTTAGTTCCTGGCTTCGACTCCAGAGGAATACCACCCTACCACAAGCACCTCAAGAGGAGGCTTCTCTCAGCGCTAGGTATGTGAGAGGGACCCTGAGTTTGCAGCCTCAAGTGGAATGGACACCGCGATGCCCTGACTCGAAATAAGGCCGGATATCCCTATAGTGACTTGAATGCAGGCTCGTCTTGCATCTCCCAAGACGAAAGGATGCCTGAATCCCCTGTGGAGACCACAGAGAAAGACCTAGTTCCCCACCTCATCGCGACTGGAGGCCTCACATCCTTTGAAAACTCCAGAGGTACGCAGAGATCAGTGCCTCCAAAGGAGACGATGCCTGACTCCTCGTGAAACTTGATAGGAGTCCCAGGATTCCTGTGGCAGGTGGAAAGGGACACTTGGTCTCCCGCCTCAGCTGGAGAGGCGTCCCAATTGCCCTGCCAAGCCTCGAGGAGAATCCCGAGTTGTCCCTCGCAACTAGGCAGGAGTCCTGACATCGCTGAACAAACACGTGGGTGGAAGTGCCATCCCTGTCGTAACTCGAGAATATACCCCAGGTTCCCGCCGCAACTTGAGAAAAACCATGAGACTTCTCCCACGCCGCGAGATGAGGCCCGATTCCCCTGCACTGCGTGCAGAGCAATTCCGTGTTGCACATCACACATGAAAGGAGCCTTGATTTCCTTCATGGTACTCCAGAGAAACCCCAAGAACACTGTTTCAAGGCTAGAGGGATCCTGATGTCACTGTAGCAACATGAAAGAGCTCCGGGGACCAAAAATCAATTCGAGATGAGAGGTTAGTCAATGGCTTCAACTCCAGGGGAATACCACCTTACCAGAAGCACCTCAAAGGAGGCTTCTCTCAGCTCTAGGTATGTGAGAGGGACCCTGAGTTTGCGGCCTCAAGTGGAATGGACACCACGATGCCCTGACTCGAAATAAGGCCGGATATCCCTGCAGTGACTTGAATGCAGGCTTGTCTTGCATATCCCAAGACGAAAGGATGTCTGAATCCCCTGCGGAGAACAAAGAGAAAGACCTAGTTCCCCACCTCATCGCGACCAGAGGCCTGACATCCTTTGAAAACTCCAGAGGTACGCGGAGATCAGTGCCTCCAAAGGAGACGAAGCCTGACTCCTCGTGAATCTTGATAGGAGTCCCAGGATTTCTGTGGCATGTGGAAAGGGACGCTTGGTGTCCCGCCTCAGCTGGAGAGGCGTCCCAATTGCCCTGCCAAGCCTCGAGGTGAATCCCGAGTTGTCCCTCGCAACTAGGCAGGAGTCCTGACGTCGCTGAACAAAAACGTGTGTGGAAGAGCCATCCCAGCCGTAACTCGAGAATTTACCCCAGGTTCCCGCCGCAACTCGAGAAAAACCATGAGACTTCCCCCTCGTCGCGAGAAGACGCCTGATTCCCCTGCACTGCGTGCAGAGCAATTCCGTGTTGCACATCACACAGGAATGGAGCCTTGATTTCCTTCATGGTACTCCAGAGAAACCCCAAGAACACTGTTTCAAGGCTAGAGGGATACTGAGGTCACTGTAGCAACACGAAAGGTCTCCGTGGACCAAGAATCAACTCGAGATGAGAGGTTAGTACCTGGCTTCGACTCCAGAGGAATACCACCTTACTACAAGCACCTCAAGAGGAGGCTTCTCTCAGCTCTAGGTATGTGAGAGGGACCCTGAGTTTGCGGCCTCAAGTGGAATGGACACCCCGATGCCCTGACTCGAAATAAGGCCGGATATCCCTGCAGTGACTTGAATGCAGGCTCGTCTTGCATCTCCCAAGACGAAAGGATGTCTGAATCCCCTGTGGAGACCACAGAGAAAGACCTAATTCCCCACCTCATCGCGACCGGAAGCCTCACATCCTTTGAAAACTCCAGAGGTACGCGGAGATCAGTGCCTCCAAAGGAGACGATGCCTGACTCCTCGTGAACCTTGATAGGAGTCCCAGGATTCCTGTGGCACGTGGAAGGGGACCCTTGGTCTCCCGCCTCAGCTGGAGAGGCGTCCCAATTGCCCTGCCAAGCCTCGAGGTGAATCCCGAGTTGTCCCTCGCAACTAGGCAGGAGTTTTGACGTCGCTGAACAAAAACGTGTGTGGAAGAGCCATCCCAGCCGTAACTCGAGAATTTACCCCAGGTTCCCGCCGCAACTCGAGAAAAACCATGAGACTTCCCCCTCGTCGTGAGAAGAGGCCCGATTCCCCTGCACTGCGTGCAGAGCAATTCCGTGTTGCACACCACACAGGAAAGGAGCCTTGATTTCCTTGATGGCACTCCAGAGAAACCCCAAGAACACTGTTTCAAGGCTAGAGGGATACTGAGGTCACTGTAGCAACACGAAAGGGCTCCGTGGACCAAGAATCAACTCGAGATGAGAGGTTAGTCCCTGGCTTCGACTCCAGAGGAATACCACCTTACCACAAGCACCTCAAGAGGAGGCTTCTCTCAGCTCTAGGTATGTGAGAGGGACCCTGAGTTTGCAGCCTCAAGTGGAATGGACTCCGCGATGCCCTGACTCGAAATAAGGCCGGATATCCCTGCAGTGACTTGAATGCAGGCTCGTCTTGCATCTCCCAAGACGAAAGAATGTCTGAATCCCCTGTGGAGACCACAGAGAAAGACCTAGTTCCTTGGTCTAGTTCTGTGAAAAATACCGTTGGTCGCTTGATAGGGATTGCATTGAATCTATAGATTGCTTTGGGTAGAATAGCCATTTTGACAATATTGATTCTTCCAATCCATGAACACGGTATGTTTCTCCATCTGTTTGTGTCCTCTTTGATTTCTTTCATCAGTGTTTTATAGTTTTCTATGTATAGGTCTTTTGTTTCTTTAGGTAGATATACTCCTAAGTATTTTATTGTTTTTGTTGCAATGGTGAATGGTATTGTTTCCTTCATTTCTCTTTCTGTTTTTTCATCGTTAGTATATAGGAATGCAAGGGATTTCTGTGTGTTAATTTTATATCCTGCAACTTTACTATATTCATTGATTAGTTCTAGTAATTTTCTGGTAGAGTCTTTAGGGTTTTCTATATAGAGGATCATGTCATCACAGAACTAGAGCAAAGAATTTCACAATTTGTATGGAAATACAAAAAACCTCGAATAGCCAAAGTAATCTTGAAAAAGAAGAATGGAACTGGAGGAATCAACCTGCCTGACTTCAGACTCTACTACAAAGCCACAGTCATCAAGACAGTGTGGTACTGGCACAAAGACAGAAATATAGACCAATGGAACAGAATAGAAAGCCCAGAGATAAATCCACGAACCTATGGACACCTTATCTTTGACAAAGGAGGCAAGGATATACAATGGAAAAAAGACAACCTCTTTAACAAGTGGTGCTGGGAAAACTGGTCAACCACTTGCAAAAGAATGAAACTAGAACACTTTCTAACACCATACACAAAAATAAACTCAAAATGGATTAAAGATCTAAATGTAAGACCAGAAACTATAAAACTCCTAGAGGAGAACATAGGCAAAACACTCTCCGACATAAATCACAGCAAGATCCTCTATGACCCACCTCCCAGAATATTGGAAATAAAAGCAAAACTAAACAAATGGGATCTAATGAAACTTAAAAGCTTTTGCACTACAAAAGAAACTATAAGTAAGGTGAAAAGACAGCCGTCAGATTGGGAGAAAATAATAGCAAATGAAGAAACAGACAAAGGATTAATCTCAAAAATATACAAGCAACTCCTGCAGCTCAATTCCAGAAAAATAAATGACCCAATCCAAAAATGGGCCAGAGAACTAAACAGACATTTCTCCAAAGAAGACATACAGATGGCTAACAAACACATGAAAAGGTGCTCAACATCACTCATTATTAGAGAAATGCAAATCAAAACCACAATGAGGTACCATTACACACCAGTCAGGATGGCTGCTATCCAAAAGTCTACAAGCAATAAATGCTGGAGAGGCTGTGGAGAAAAGGGAACCCTCTTACACTGTTGGTGGGAATGCAAACTAGTACAGCCACTATGGAAAACAGTGTGGAGATTCCTTAAAAAACTGGAAATAGAACTGCCATATTACCCAGCAATACCACTTCTGGGCATACACACTGAGGAAACCAGATCTGAAAGAGACACATGCACCCCAATGTTCATCGCAGCACTGTTTATAATAGCCAGGACATGGAAGCAACCTAGATGCCCATCAGCAGATGAATGGATAAGGAAGCTGTGGGACATATACACCATGGAATTTTACTCAGCCGTCAAAAAGAATTCATTTGAACCAGTCCTAATGAGATGGATGAAACTGGAGCCCCTTATACAGAGTGAAGTAAGCCAGAAAGATAAAGAACATTACAGCATACTAACACATATATATGGAATTTAGAAAGATGGTAACGAGAACCCTATATGCAAAACAGAAAAAGAGACACAGAAATACAGAACAGACTTTTGAACTCTGTGGGAGAAGGTGAGGGTGGGATGATTCAAAAGAACAGCATGTATACTATCTATGGTGAAACAGATCACCAGCCCAGGTGGGATGCATGAGACAAGTGCTCCGGCCTGGTGCACTGGGAAGACCCAGAGGAATCGGGTGGAGAGGGAGATGGGAGGGGGGATCGGGATGGGGAATAAGTGTAAATCTATGGCTGATTCATATCAATGTATGACAAGACCCACTGAAATGTTGTGAAGTAATTAGCCTCCAACTAATAAAAAAAATAAAAAAAAAAAAAGAAAGACCTAGTTCCCCTCCTCATCCCGACCGGAGGCCTCACATCCTTTGAAAACTCCAGAGGTACGCGGAGATCAGTGCCTCCAAAGGAGACGATGCCTGCCTCCTCGTGAAACTTGATAGGAGTCCCAGGATTCCTGTGGCACGTGGAAAGGGACCCTTGGTCTCCCGCCTCAACTGGAGAGGCGTCTCAATTGCCCTGCCACGCCTCGAGGAGAGTCCCGAGTTGTCCCTCGCAACTAGGCAGGAGTCCTGACGTCGCTGAACAAACACGTGGGTGGAAGAGCCATCCCCTCCGTAACTCGAGAATATACCCCATGTTCCCGCCGAAACTCGAGAAAAATCATGAGACTTCCCCCTCGTCGCGAGAAGAGGCCCGATTCCCCTGCACTGAGTGCAGAGCAATTCCGTGTTACACATCACACAGGAAAGGAGCCTTGATTTCCTTGATGGCACTCCAGAGAAACCCCAGGAACACTGTTTCAAGGCTAGAGGGATCCTGAGGTCACTGTAGCAACACGAAAGGGCTCCGTGGACCAAGAATCAACTCGAGATGAGAGGTTAGTCCTTGGCATCGCCTCCAGAGGAATACCACCTTACCACAAGCACCTCAAGAGGAATCTTCTCTCAGCTCTAGGTATGTGAGAGGGACCCTGAGTTTGCGGCCTCAAGTGGAATGGACTCCGCGATGCCCTGACTCGAAATAAGGCCGGATATCCCTGCAGTGACTTGAATGCAGGCTCGTCTTGCATCTCCCAAGACGAAAGAATGTCTGAATCCCCTGTGGAGACCACAGAGAAAGACCTAGTTCCTTGGTCTAGTTCTGTGAAAAATACCGTTGGTAGCTTGATAGGGATTGCATTGAATCTATAAATTGCTTTGGGTAGAATAGCCATTTTGACAATATTGATTCTTCCAATCCATGAACACGGTATGTTTCTCAATCTGTTTGTGTCCTCTTTGATTTCTTTCATCAGTGTTTTATAGTTTTCTATGTATAGGTCTTTTGTTTCTTTAGGTAGATATACTCCTAAGTATTTTATTCTTTTTGTTGCAATGGTGAATGGTATTGTTTCCTTAATTTCTCTTTCTGTTTTTTCATCGTTAGTATATAGGAATGCAAGGGATTTCTGTGTGTTAATTTTATATCCTGCAACTTTACTATATTCATTGATTAGTTCTAGTAATTTTCTGGTAGAGTCTTTAGGGTTTTCTATATAGAGGATCATGTCATCACAGAACTAGAGCAAAGAATTTCACAATTTGTATGGAAATACAAAAAACCTCGAATAGCCAAAGTAATCTTGAAAAAGAAGAATGGAACTGGAGGAATCAACCTGCCTGACTTCAGACTCTACTACAAAGCCACAGTCATCAAGACAGTGTGGTACTGGCACAAAGACAGAAATATAGACCAATGGAACAGAATAGAAAGCCCAGAGATAAATCCACGAACCTATGGACACCTTATCTTTGACAAAGGAGGCAAGGATATACAATGGAAAAAAGACAACCTCTTTAACAAGTGGTGCTGGGAAAACTGGTCAACCACTTGCAAAAGAATGAAACTAGAACACTTTCTAACACCATACACAAAAATAAACTCAAAATGGATTAAAGATCTAAATGTAAGACCAGAAACTATAAAACTCCTAGAGGAGAACATAGGCAAAACACTCTCCGACATAAATCACAGCAAGATCCTCTATGACCCACCTCCCAGAATATTGGAAATAAAAGCAAAACTAAACAAATGGGATCTAATGAAACTTAAAAGCTTTTGCACTACAAAAGAAACTATAAGTAAGGTGAAAAGACAGCCGTCAGATTGGGAGAAAATAATAGCAAATGAAGAAACAGACAAAGGATTAATCTCAAAAATATACAAGCAACTCCTGCAGCTCAATTCCAGAAAAATAAATGACCCAATCCAAAAATGGGCCAGAGAACTAAACAGACATTTCTCCAAAGAAGACATACAGATGGCTAACAAACACATGAAAAGGTGCTCAACATCACTCATTATTAGAGAAATGCAAATCAAAACCACAATGAGGTACCATTACACACCAGTCAGGATGGCGGCTATCCAAAAGTCTACAAGCAATAAATGCTGGAGAGGCTGTGGAGAAAAGGGAACCCTCTTACACTGTTGGTGGGAATGCAAACTAGTACAGCCACTATGGAAAACAGTGTGGAGATTCCTTAAAAAACTGGAAATAGAACTGCCATATTACCCAGCAATACCACTTCTGGGCATACACACTGAGGAAACCAGATCTAAAAGAGACACATGCACCCCAATGTTCATCGCAGCACTGTTTATAATAGCCAGGACATGGAAGCAACCTAGATGCCCATCAGCAGATGAATGGATAAGGAAGCTGTGGGACATATACACCATGGAATTTTACTCAGCCGTCAAAAAGAATTCATTTGAACCAGTCCTAATGAGATGGATGAAACTGGAGCCCCTTATACAGAGTGAAGTAAGCCAGAAAGATAAAGAACATTACAGCATACTAACACATATATATGGAATTTAGAAAGATGGTAACGATAACCCTATATGCAAAACAGAAAAAGAGACACAGAAATACAGAACAGACTTTTGAACTCTGTGGGAGAAGGTGAGGGTGGGATGTTTCAAAAGAACAGCATGTATACTATCTAAGGTGAAACAGATCACCAGCCCAGGTGGGATGCATGAGACTAGTGCTCCGGCCTGGTGCACTGGGAAGACCCAGAGGAATCGGGTGGAGAGGGAGATGGGAGGGGGGATTGGGATGGGGAATAAGTGTAAATCTATGGCTGATTCATATCAATGTATGACAAGACCCACTGAAATGTTGTGAAGTAATTAGCCTCCAACTAATAAAAAAAATTAAAAAAAAAAAAAAGAAAGAAAAAAAAAAAAAAAAAAAAGAAAGACCTAGTTCCCCTCCTCATCGCGACCGGAGGCCTCACATCCTTTGAAAACTCCAGAGGTACGCGGAGATCAGTGCCTCCAAAGGAGACGATGCCTGACTCTTCGTGAAACTTGATAGGAGTCCCAGGATTCCTGTGGCACGTGGAAAGGGACCCTTGGTCTCGCGCCTCAGGTGGAGAGGCGTCCCAATTGCCCTGCCAAGCCTCGAGGAGAATCCCGAGTTGTCCCTCGCAAGTAGGCAGGAGTCCTGACGTCGCTGAACAAACACGTGTGTGGAAGGGCCATCCCCGTCGTAACTCGAGAATATACCCCAGGTTCCCACCACAACTCGAGAAAAACCATGCGACTTCTCCCAGGCCGCGAGATGAGGCCCGATTCCCCTGCACTGCGTGCAGAGCAATTCCGTGTTGCACATCACACAGGAAAGGAGCCTTGATTTCCTTGATGGCACTCCAGAGAAACCCCAAGAACACTCTTTCAAGGCTAGAGGGATCTTGAGGTCACTGTAGCAACACGAAAGAGCTCCATGGACAAGAATCAAGTCGAGATGAGAGGTTAGTCCCTGGCTTCGACTCCAGAGGAATACCACCTTACCACAAGCACCTCAAAGGAGGCTTCTCTCAGCTCTAGGTATGTGAGAGGGACCCTGAGTTTGCGGCCTCAAGTGGAATGGACACCGAGATGCCCTGACTCGAAATAAGGCCGGATATCCCTGCAGTGACTTGAATGCAGGCTCATCTTGCATCTCCCAAGACGAAAGGATGTCTGAATCCCCTGTGGAGACCACAGAGAAAGACCTAGTTCCCCACCTCATCGCGACCGGAGGCCTCACATCCTTTGAAAACTCCAGCGGTACGTGGAGATCAGTGCCTCCAAAGGAGACGATGCCTGACTCCTCTTGAAACTTGATAGGAGTCCCAGGATTCCTGTGGCACGTGGAAAGGGACCCTTGGTCTCCCGCCTCAGCTGGAGAGGCGTCCCAATTGCCCTGCCAAGCCTCAAGGAGAATCCCGAGTTGTCCCTCGCAACTAGGCAGGAGTCCTGACGTCGCTGAACAAACACGTGGGTGGAAGTGCCATCCCCGTCGTAACTCGAGAATATACCCCAGGTTACCGCCGCAACTCGAGAAAAACCATGAGACTTCTCCCACGCCGCGAGATGAGGCCCGATTCCCCTGCACTGCGTGCAGAGCAATTCCGTGTTGCACATCACACATGAAAGGAGCCTTGATTTCCTTCATGGTACTCCAGAGAAACCCCAAGAACACTGTTTCAAGGCTAGAGGGATCCTGAGGTCACTGTAGCAACATGAAAGAGCTCCGTGGACCAAAACTCAACTCGAGATGAGAGGTTAGTCCCTAGCTTCAACTCCAGGGAAATAACACCTTACCAGAAGCACCTCAAAGAAGGCTTCTCTCAGCTCTAGGTATGTGAGAAGGACCCTGAGTTTGCGGCCTCAAGTGGAATGGACACCATGATGCCCTGACTCGAAATAAGGCCGGATATCCCTGCAGTGACTTGAATGCAGGCTCGTCTTGCATCTCCCAAGACGAAAGGATGTCTGAATCCCCTGCGGAGAACACAGAGAAAGACCAAGTTCCCCACCTCATCGCGACCAGAGGCCTCACATCCTTTGAAAACTCCAGAGGTACGCGGAGATCAGTGCCTCCAAAGGAGACGATGCCTGACTCCTCGTGAAACTTGATAGGAGTCCCAGGATTCCTGTGGCACGTGGAAAGGGACCCTTGGTCTCCCGCCTCAGCTGGAGAGGCGTCCCAATTGCCCTGCCAAGCCTCGAGGTGAATCTCGATTTGTCCCTCGCAACTAGGCAGGAGTCCTGACTTGGCTGAACAAACACGTGTGTGGAAGGGCCATCCCCGTCGTAACTCGAGAATTTACCCCAGGTTCCCGCCGCAACTCGAGAAAAACCATGAGACTTCCCCCTCGCCGCGAGATGAGGCCCGATTCCCCTGCTCTGCGTGCAGAGCAATTTCGTGTTGCACATCACACAGGAAAGGAGCCTTGATTTCCTTCATGGTACTCCAGAGAAACCCCAAGAACACTGTTTCAAGGCTAGAGGGATCCTGAGGTCACTGTAGCAACACGAAAGAGCTCCATGGACCAAGAATCAACTCGAGATGAGAGGTTAGTTCCTGGCTTCGACTCCAGAGGAATACCACCTTACCACAAGCACCTCAAGAGGAGGCTTCTCTCAGCTCTAGGTATGTGAGAGGGACCCTGAGTTTGCGGCCTCAAGTGGAATGGACACCACGATGCCCTGACTCGAAATAAGGCCGGATATCCCTGCAGTGACTTGAATGCAGGCTCGTCTTGCATCTCCCAAGACGAAAGGATGTCTGAATCCCCTGCGGAGAACACAGAGAAAGACCTAGTTCCCCACCTCATCGCGACCAGAGGCCTGACATCCTTTGAAAACTCCAGAGGTACGCGGAGATCAGTGCCTCCAAAGGAGACGATGCCTGACTCCTCGTGAAACTTGATAGGAGTCCCAGGATTTCTGTGGCACGTGGAAAGGGACCGTTGGTCTCCCGCCTCAGCTGGAGAGGCGTCCCAATTGCCCTGCCAAGCCTCGAGGAGAATCCCGAGTTGTCCCTCGCAACTAGGCAGGAGTCCTGACGTCGCTGAACAAACACGTGTGTGGAAGGGCCATCCCCGCCGTAACTCGAGAATTTACCCCAGGTTCCCCCCGCAACTCGAGAAAAACCATGAGACTTCCCCCTCGTCGCGAGAAGAGGCCCGATTCCCCTGCACTGCGTGCAGAGCAATTCCGTGTTGCACATCACACAGGAAAGGAGCCTTGATTTCCTTGATGGCACTCCAGAGAAACCCCAAGAACACTGTTTCAAGGCTAGAGGGATACTGAGGTCACTGTAGCAACAAGAAAGGGCTCCGTGGACCAAGAATCAACTCGAGATGAGAGGTTAGTCCCTGGCTTCGACTCCAGAGGAATACCACCTTACCACAAGCACCTCAAGAGGAGGCTTCTCTCAGCTCTAGGTATGTGAGAGGGACCCTGAGTTTGCGGCCTCAAGTGGAATGGACTCCGCGATGCCCTGACTCGAAATAAGGCCGGATATCCCTGCAGTGACTTGAATGCAGGCTCATCTTGCATCTCCCAAGACGAAAGAATGTCTGAATCCCCTGTGGAGACCACAGAGAAAGACCTAGTTCCTTGGTCTAGTTCTGTGAAAAATACCGTTGGTAGCTTGATAGGGATTGCATTGAATCTATAGATTGCTTTGGGTAGAATAGCCATTTTGACAATATTGATTCTTCCAATCCATGAACACGGTATGTTTCTCCATCTGTTTGTGTCCTCTTTGATTTCTTTCATCAGTGTTTTATTGTTTTCTATGTATAGGTCTTTTGTTTCTTTAGGTAGATATACTCCTAAGTATTTTATTCTTTTTGTTGCAATGGTGAATGGTATTGTTTCCTTCATTTCTCTTTCTGTTTTTTCATCGTTAGTATATAGGAATGCAAGGGATTTCTGTGTGTTAATTTTATATCCTGCAACTTTACTATATTCATTGATTAGTTCTAGTAATTTTCTGGTAGAGTCTTTAGGGTTTTCTATATAGAGGATCATGTCATCACAGAACTAGACCAAAGAATTTCACAATTTGTATGGAAATACAAAAAACCTCGAATAGCCAAAGTAATCTTGAAAAAGAAGAATGGAACTGGAGGAATCAACCTGCCTGACTTCAGACTCTACTACAAAGCCACAGTCATCAAGACAGTGTGGTACTGGCACAAAGACAGAAATATAGACCAATGGAACAGAATAGAAAGCCCAGAGATAAATCCACGAACCTATGGACACCTTATCTTTGACAAAGGAGGCAAGGATATACAATGGAAAAAAGACAACCTCTTTAACAAGTGGTGCTGGGAAAACTGGTCAACCACTTGCAAAAGAATGAAACTAGAACACTTTCTAACACCATACACAAAAATAAACTCAAAATGGATTAAAGATCTAAATGTAAGACCAGAAACTATAAAACTCCTAGAGGAGAACATAGGCAAAACACTCTCCGACATAAATCACAGCAAGATCCTCTATGACCCACCTCCCAGAATATTGGAAATAAAAGCAAAACTAAACAAATGGGATCTAATGAAACTTAAAAGCTTTTGCACTACAAAAGAAACTATAAGTAAGGTGAAAAGACAGCCGTCAGATTGGGAGAAAATAATAGCAAATGAAGAAACAGACAAAGGATTAATCTCAAAAATATACAAGCAACTCCTGCAGCTCAATTCCAGAAAAATAAATGACCCAATCCAAAAATGGGCCAGAGAACTAAACAGACATTTCTCCAAAGAAGACATACAGATGGCTAACAAACACATGAAAAGGTGCTCAACATCACTCATTATTAGAGAAATGCAAATCAAAACCACAATGAGGTACCATTACACACCAGTCAGGATGGCTGCTATCCAAAAGTCTACAAGCAATAAATGCTGGAGAGGCTGTGGAGAAAAGGGAACCCTCTTACACTGTTGGTGGGAATGCAAACTAGTACAGCCACTATGGAAAACAGTGTGGAGATTCCTTAAAAAACTGGAAATAGAACTGCCATATTACCCAGCAATACCACTTCTGGGCATACACACTGAGGAAACCAGATCTGAAAGAGACACATGCACCCCAATGTTCATCGCAGCACTGTTTATAATAGCCAGGACATGGAAGCAACCTAGATGCCCATCAGCAGATGAATGGATAAGGAAGCTGTGGGACATATACACCATGGAATTTTACTCAGCCGTCAAAAAGAATTCATTTGAACCAGTCCTAATGAGATGGATGAAACTGGAGCCCCTTATACAGAGTGAAGTAAGCCAGAAAGATAAAGAACATTACAGCATACTAACACATATATATGGAATTTAGAAAGATGGTAACGAGAACCCTATATGCAAAACAGAAAAAGAGACACAGAAATACAGAACAGACTTTTGAACTCTGTGGGAGAAGGTGAGGGTGGGATGTTTCAAAAGAACAGCATGTATACTATCTATGGTGAAACAGATCACCAGCCCAGGTGGGATGCATGAGACAAGTGCTCCGGCCTGGTGCACTGGGAAGACCCAGAGGAATCGGGTGGAGAGGGAGATGGGAGGGGGGATCGGGATGGGGAATAAGTGTAAATCTATGGCTGATTCATATCAATGTATGACAAGACCCACTGAAATGTTGTGAAGTAATTAGCCTCCAACTAATAAAAAAAATTTAAAAAGAAAAAAAAAAAAAAAAAAAGAAAGACCTAGTTCCCCTCCTCATCGCGACCGGAGGCCTCACATCCTTTGAAAACTCCAGAGGTACGCGGAGATCAGTGCCTCCAAAGGAGACGATGCCTGGCTCTTCGTGAAACTTGATAGGAGTCCCAGGATTCCTGTGGCACGTGGAAAGGGACCCTTGTTCTCCCGCCTCAGCTGGAGAGGCGTCCCAATTGCCCTGCCAAGCCTCGAGGAGAATCCCGAGTTGTCCCTCGCAAGTAGGCAGGAGTCCTGACGTCGCTGAACAAACACGTGTGTGGAAGGGCCATCCCCGTCGTAACTCGAGAATATACCCCAGGTTCCCACCACAACTCGAGAAAAACCATGCGACTTCTCCCAGGCCGCGAGATGAGGCCCGATTCCCCTGCACTGCGTGCAGAGCAATTCCGTGTTGCACATCACACAGGAAAGGAGCCTTGATTTCCTTGATGGCACTCCAGAGAAACCCCAAGAACACTCTTTCAAGGCTAGAGGGATCTTGAGGTCACTGTAGCAACACGAAAGAGCTCCATGGACAAGAATCAAGTCGAGATGAGAGGTTAGTCCCTGGCTTCGACTCCAGAGGAATACCACCTTACCACAAGCACCTCAAAGGAGGCTTCTCTCAGCTCTAGGTATGTGAGAGGGACCCTGAGTTTGCGGCCTCAAGTGGGATGGACACCCCGATGCCCTGACTCGAAATAAGGCCGGATATCCCTGCAGTGACTTGAATGCAGGCTCGTCTTGCATCTCCCAAGACGAAAGGATGTCTGAATCCCCTGTGGAGACCACAGAGAAAGACCTAGTTCCCCACCTCATCGCGACCGGAGGCCTCAAATCCTTTGAAAACTCCAGCGGTACGTGGAGATCAGTGCCTCCAAAGGAGACGATGCCTGACTCCTCTTGAAACTTGATAGGAGTCCCAGGATTCCTGTGGCACGTGGAAAGGGACCCTTGGTCTCCCGCCTCAGCTGGAGAGGCGTCCCAATTGCCCTGCCAAGCCTCAAGGAGAATCCCGAGTTGTCCCTCGCAACTAGGCAGGAGTCCTGACGTCGCTGAACAAACACGTGGGTGGAAGTGCCATCCCCGTCGTAAGTCGAGAATATACCCCAGGTTCCCGCCGCAACTCGAGAAAAACCATGAGCCTTCCCCCTCGCCGCGAGAAGAGGCCCGATTCCCCTGCACTGCGTGCAGAGCAATTCCGTGTTGCACATCACACATGAAAGGATCCTTGATTTCCTTCATGGCACTCCAGAGAAACCCCAAGAACACTGTTTCAAGGCTAGAGGGATCCTGAGGTCACTGTAGCAACACGAAAGAGCTCCGTGGACCAAGAATCAACTCGAGATGAGAGGTTAGTCCCTGGCTTCCCCTCCAGAGGAATACCACCTTACCACAAGCACCTCAAGAGGAGGCTTCTCTCAGCTCTAGGTATGTGAGAGGGACCCTGAGTTTGCGGCCTCAAGTGGAATGGACTCCGCGATGCCCTGACTCGAAATAAGGCCGGATATCCCTGCAGTGACTTGAATGCAGGCTCGTCTTGCATCTCCCAAGACGAAAGAATGTCTGAATCCCCTGTGGAGACCACAGAGAAAGACCTAGTTCCTTGGTCTAGTTCTGTGAAAAATACCGTTGGTAGCTTGATAGGGATTGCATTGAATCTATAGATTGCTTTCGGTAGAATAGCTATTTTGACAATATTGATTCTTCCAATCCATGAACACGGTATGATTCCCCATCTGTTTGTGTCCTCTTTGATTTCTTTCATCAGTGTTTTATAGTTTTCTATGTATAGGTCTTTTGTTTCTTTAGGTAGATATACTCCTAAGTATTTTATTCTTTTTGTTGCAATGGTGAATGGTATTGTTTCCTTCATTTCTCTTTCTGTTTTTTCATCGTTAGTATATAGGAATGCAAGGGATTTCTGTGTGTTAATTTTATATCCTGCAACTTTACTATATTCATTGATTAGTTCTAGTAATTTTCTGGTAGAGTCTTTAGGGTTTTCTATATAGAGGATCATGTCATCACAGAACTAGACCAAAGAATTTCACAATTTGTATGGAAATACAAAAAACCTCGAATAGCCAAAGTAATCTTGAAAAAGAAGAATGGAACTGGAGGAATCAACCTGCCTGACTTCAGACTCTACTACAAAGCCACAGTCATCAAGACAGTGTGGTACTGGCACAAAGACAGAAATATAGACCAATGGAACAGAATAGAAAGCCCAGAGATAAATCCACGAACCTATGGACACCTTATCTTTGACAAAGGAGGCAAGGATATACAATGGAAAAAAGACAACCTCTTTAACAAGTGGTGCTGGGAAAACTGGTCAACCACTTGCAAAAGAATGAAACTAGAACACTTTCTAACACCATACACAAAAATAAACTCAAAATGGATTAAAGATCTAAATGTAAGACCAGAAACTATAAAACTCCTAGAGGAGAACATAGGCAAAACACTCTCCGACATAAATCACAGCAAGATCCTCTATGACCCACCTCCCAGAATATTGGAAATAAAAGCAAAACTAAACAAATGGGATCTAATGAAACTTAAAAGCTTTTGCACTACAAAAGAAACTATAAGTAAGGTGAAAAGACAGCCGTCAGATTGGGAGCAAATAATAGCAAATGAAGAAACAGACAAAGGATTAATCTCAAAAATATACAAGCAACTCCTGCAGCTCAATTCCAGAAAAATAAATGACCCAATCCAAAAATGGGCCAGAGAACTAAACAGACATTTCTCCAAAGAAGACATACAGATGGCTAACAAACACATGAAAAGGTGCTCAACATCACTCATTATTAGAGAAATGCAAATCAAAACCACAATGAGGTACCATTACACACCAGTCAGGATGGCTGCTATCCAAAAGTCTACAAGCAATAAATGCTGGAGAGGCTGTGGAGAAAAGGGAACCCTCTTACACTGTTGGTGGGAATGCAAACTAGTACAGCCACTATGGAAAACAGTGTGGAGATTCCTTAAAAAACTGGAAATAGAACTGCCATATTACCCAGCAATACCACTTCTGGGCATACACACTGAGGAAACCAGATCTGAAAGAGACACATGCACCCCAATGTTCATCGCAGCACTGTTTATAATAGCCAGGACATGGAAGCAACCTAGATGCCCATCAGCAGATGAATGGATAAGGAAGCTGTGGGACATATACACCATGGAATTTTACTCAGCCGTCAAAAAGAATTCATTTGAACCAGTCCTAATGAGATGGATGAAACTGGAGCCCCTTATACAGAGTGAAGTAAGCCAGAAAGATAAAGAACATTACAGCATACTAACACATATATATGGAATTTAGAAAGATGGTAACGAGAACCCTATATGCAAAACAGAAAAAGAGACACAGAAATACAGAACAGACTTTTGAACTCTGTGGGAGAAGGTGAGGGTGGGATGATTCAAAAGAACAGCATGTATACTATCTATGGTGAAACAGATCACCAGCCCAGGTGGGATGCATGAGACAAGTGCTCCGGCCTGGTGCACTGGGAAGACCCAGAGGAATCGGGTGGAGAGGGAGGTGGGAGGGGGGATCGGGATGGGGAATAAGTGTAAATCTATGGCTGATTCATATCAATGTATGACAAGACCCACTGAAATATTGTGAAGTAATTAGCCTCCAACTAATAAAAAAAATTAAAAAAAAAAAAAAAAGAAAAAAAAAAAAAAGAAAGACCTAGTTCCCCTCCTCATCGCGACCGGAGGCCTCCCATCCTTTGAAAACTCCAGAGGTACGCGGAGATCAGTGCCTCCAAAGGAGACGATGCCTGACTCCTCGTGAAACTTGATAGGAGTCCCAGGATTCCTGTGGCACGTGGAAAGGGATCCTTGGTCTCCCGCCTCAGCTGGAGAGGCGTCCCAATTGCCCTGCCAAGCCTCGAGGAGAATCCCGAGTTGTCCTTCGCAAGTAGGCAGGAGTCCTGGCGTCGCTGAACAAACACGTGTTTGGAAGGGCCATCCCCGTCGTAACTCGAGAATATACCCCAGGTACCCGCCGCAACTCGAGAAAAACCATGAGACTTCTCCCACGCCGCGAGATGAGGCCCGATTCCCCTTCACTGCGTGCAGGGCAATTCCGTGTTGCACATCACACATGAAAGGAGCCTTGATTTCCTTCATGGTACTCCAGAGAAACCCCAAGAACACTGTTTCAAGGCTAGAGGGATCCTGAGGTCACTGTAGCAACATGAAAGAGCTTCGTGGACCAAAAATCAACTCGAGATGAGAGGTTAGTCCATGGCTTCAACTCCATGGGAATACCACCTTACCAGAAGCACCTCAAAGGAGGCTTCTCTCAGCTCTAGGTATGTGAGAGGGACCCTAAGTTTGCGGCCTCGAGTGGAATGGACACCACGATGCCCTGACTCAAAATAAGGCCGGATATCCCTGCAGTGACTTGAATGCAGGCTCGTCTTGCATCTCCCAAGACGAAAGGATGTCTGAATCCCCTGCGGAGAACACAGAGAAAGACCAAGTTCCCCACCTCATCGCGACCAGAGGCCTCACATCCTTTGAAAACTCCAGAGGTACGCGGAGATCAGTGCCTGCAAAGGAGACGATGCCTGACTCCTCGTGAAACTTGATAGGATTCCCAGGATTTCTGTGGCACGTGGAAAGGGACCCTTGGTCTCCCGCCTCAGCTGGAGAGGCGTCCCAATTGCCCTGCCAAGCCTCGAGGTGAATCCCGAGTTGTCCCTCGCAACTAGGCAGGAGTCCTGACTTGGCTGAACAAACACGTTTGTGGAAGGGCCATCCTCGCCGTAACTCGAGAATTTACCCCAGGTTCCCGCCGAAACTCGAGAAACACCATGAGACTTCCCCCTCGTCGCGAGAAGAGGCCCGATTCCCCTGCACTGCGTGCAGAGCAATGCCGTTTTGCACATCACACAGGAAAGGAGCCTTTATTTCCATGATGTCACTCCAGAGAAACCCCAAGAACACTGTTTCAAGGCTAGAGGGATCCTGAGGTCACTGTAGCAACACGAAAGAGCTCCATGGACCAAGAATCAACTCGAGATGAGAGGTTAGTTCCTGGCTTTGACTCCAGAGGAATACCACCTTACCACAAGCACCTCAAGAGGAGGCTTCTCTCAGCTTTAGGTATGTGAGAGGGACCCTGAGTTTGCAGCCTCAAGTGGAATGGACACCGCGATGCCCTGACTCGAAATAAGGCCGGATATCCCTGCAGTGACTTGAATGCAGGCTCGTCTTGCATCTCCCAAGACGAAAGGATGTCTGAATCCCCTGTGGAGACCACAGAGAAAGACCTAGTTCCCCACCTCATCGCAACCGGAGGCCTCACATCCTTTGAAAACTCCACAGGTACGCCGAAATCAGTGCCTCCAAAGGAGACGATGCCTGCCTCCTCGTGAATCTTGAAAGAGTCCCAGGATTCCTGTGGCACGTGGAAAGGGACACTTGGTCGCCCGCCTCAGCTGGAGAGGCGTCCCAATTGCCCTGCCAAGCCTCAAGGATAATCCCGAGTTGTCCCTCGCAACTAGGCAGGAGTCCTGACATCGCTGAACAAACACGTGGGTGGAAGTGCCATCCCCGTAGTAACTCGAGAATATACCCCAGGTTCCCGCCGCAACTCGAGAAAAACCATGAGACTTCTCCCACGCCGTGAGATGAGGCCCGATTCCCCTGCACTGCGTGCAGAGCAATTCCGTGTTGCACATCACACATGAAAGCAGCCTTGATTTCCTTCATGGTACTCCAGAGAAACCCCAAGAACACTGTTTCAAGGCTAGAGGGATCCTGAGGTCACTGTAGCAACATGAAAGAGCTTCGTGGACCAAAAATCAAATCGAGAAGAGAGGTTAGTCCCTGGCTTCAACTCCAGGGGAATACCACCTTACCAGAAGCACCTCAAAGGAGGCTTCTCTCAGCTCTAGGTATGTGAGAGGGACCCTGAGTTTGCGGCCTCAAGTGGAATGGACACCACGATGCTCTGACTCAAAATAAGGCCGGATATCCCTGCAGTGACTTGAATGCAGGCTCGTCTTGCATCTCCAAAGACGGAAGGATGTCTGAATCCCCTGTGGAGATCACAGAGAAAGACCTAGTTCCCCACCTCATCGCGCCCGGAGGCCTGACATCCTTTGAAAACTCCAGAGGTACGCGGAGATCAGTGCCTCCAAAGGAGACGGTGCCTGACTCCTCGTGAAACTTGATAGGAGTCCCAGGATTTCTGTGGCACGTGGAAAGGGACCCTTGGTCTCGCGCCTCAGCTGGAGAGGCGTCCCAATTGCCCTGCCAAGCCTCGAGGTGAATCCCGAGTTGTCCCTCGCAACTAGGCAGGAGTCCTGACTTGGCTGAACAAACACGTTTGTGGAAGGGCCATCCTCGCCGTAACTCGAGAATTTACCCCAGGTTCCCGCCGCAACTCGAGAAAAACCATGAGACTTCGCCCTCGTCGCGAGAAGAGGCCCGATTCCCCTGCACTGCGTGCAGAGCAATTCCGTGTTGCACATCACACAGGAAAGGAGCCTTGATTTCCTTGATGGCACTCCAGAGAAACCCCAAGAACACTGTTTCAAGGCTAGAGGGATACTGAGGTCACTGTAGCAACACGAAAGGGCTCCGTGGACCAAGAATCAACTCGAGATGAGAGGTTAGTCCCTGGCTTCGACTCCAGAGGAATACCACCTTACCTCAAGCACCTCAAGAGGAGGCTTCTCTCAGCTCTAGGTATGTGAGAGGGACCCTGAGTTTGCGGCCTCAAGTGGAATGGACTCCGCGATGCCCTGACTCGAAATAAGGCCGGATATCCCTGCAGTGACTTGAATGCAGGCTCGTCTTGCATCTCCCAAGACGAAAGAATGTCTGAATCCCCTGTGGAGACCACAGAGAAAGACCTAGTTCCTTGGTCTAGTTCTGTGAAAAATACCGTTGGTAGCTTGATAGGGATTGCATTGAATCTATAGATTGCTTTCGGTAGAATAGCCATTTTTACAATATTGATTCTTCCAATCCATGAACACGGTATGTTTCTCCATCTGTTTGTGTCCTCTTTGATTTCTTTCATCAGTGTTTTATAGTTTTCTATGTATAGGTCTTTTGTTTCTTTAGGTAGATATACTCCTAAGTATTTTATTCTTTTTGTTGCAATGGTGAATGGTATTGTTTCCTTAATTTCTCTTTCTGTTTTTTCATCGTTAGTATATAGGAATGCAAGGGATTTCTGTGTGTTAATTTTATATCCTGCAACTTTACTATATTCATTGATTAGTTCTAGTAATTTTCTGGTAGAGTCTTTAGGGTTTTCTATATAGAGGATCATGTCATCACAGAACTAGACCAAAGAATTTCACAATTTGTATGGAAATACAAAAAACCTCGAATAGCCAAAGTAATCTTGAAAAAGAAGAATGGAACTGGAGGAATCAACCTGCCTGACTTCAGACTCTACTACAAAGCCACAGTCATCAAGACAGTGTGGTACTGGCACAAAGACAGAAATATAGACCAATGGAACAGAATAGAAAGCCCAGAGATAAATCCACGAACCTATGGACACCTTATCTTTGACAAAGGAGGCAAGGATATACAATGGAAAAAAGACAACCTCTTTAACAAGTGGTGCTGGGAAAACTGGTCAACCACTTGCAAAAGAATGAAACTAGAACACTTTCTAACACCATACACAAAAATAAACTCAAAATGGATTAAAGATCTAAATGTAAGACCAGAAACTATAAAACTCCTAGAGGAGAACATAGGCAAAACACTCTCCGACATAAATCACAGCAAGATCCTCTATGACCCACCTCCCAGAATATTGGAAATAAAAGCAAAACTAAACAAATGGGATCTAATGAAACTTAAAAGCTTTTGCACTACAAAAGAAACTATAAGTAAGGTGAAAAGACAGCCGTCAGATTGGGAGAAAATAATAGCAAATGAAGAAACAGACAAAGGATTAATCTCAAAAATATACAAGCAACTCCTGCAGCTCAATTCCAGAAAAATAAATGACCCAATCCAAAAATGGGCCAGAGAACTAAACAGACATTTCTCCAAAGAAGACATACAGATGGCTAACAAACACATGAAAAGGTGCTCAACATCACTCATTATTAGAGAAATGCAAATCAAAACCACAATGAGGTACCATTACACACCAGTCAGGATGGCTGCTATCCAAAAGTCTACAAGCAATAAATGCTGGAGAGGCTGTGGAGAAAAGGGAACCCTCTTACACTGTTGGTGGGAATGCAAACTAGTACAGCCACTATGGAAAACAGTGTGGAGATTCCTTAAAAAACTGGAAATAGAACTGCCATATTACCCAGCAATACCACTTCTGGGCATACACACTGAGGAAACCAGATCTGAAAGAGACACATGCACCCCAATGTTCATCGCAGCACTGTTTATAATAGCCAGGACATGGAAGCAACCTAGATGCCCATCAGCAGATGAATGGATAAGGAAGCTGTGGGACATATACACCATGGAATTTTACTCAGCCGTCAAAAAGAATTCATTTGAACCAGTCCTAATGAGATGGATGAAACTGGAGCCCCTTATACAGAGTGAAGTAAGCCAGAAAGATAAAGAACATTACAGCATACTAACACATATATATGGAATTTAGAAAGATGGTAACGAGAACCCTATATGCAAAACAGAAAAAGAGACACAGAAATACAGAACAGACTTTTGAACTCTGTGGGAGAAGGTGAGGGTGGGATGTTTCAAAAGAACAGCATGTATACTATCTATGGTGAAACAGATCACCAGCCCAGGTGGGATGCATGAGACAAGTGCTCCGGCCTGGTGCACTGGGAAGACCCAGAGGAATCGGGTGGAGAGGGAGATGGGAGGGGGGATCGGGATGGGGAATAAGTGTAAATCTATGGCTGATTCATATCAATGTATGACAAGACCCACTGAAATGTTGTGAAGTAATTAGCCTCCAACTAATAAAAAAAATTAAAAAAAAAAAGAAAAGAAAAAAAAAAAAAGAAAGACCTAGTTCCCCTCCTCATCGCGACCGGAGGCCTCACATCCTTTGAAAACTCCAGAGGTATGCGGAGATCAGTGCCTCCAAAGGAGACGATGCCTGACTCCTCGTGAAACTTGATAGGAGTCCCAGGATTCCTGTGGCACGTGGAAAGGGACCCTTGGTCTCCCGCCTCAGCTGGAGAGGCGTCCCAATTGCCCTGCCAAGCCTCGAGGAGAATCCCGAGTTGTCCTTCGCAAGTAGGCAGGAGTCCTGGCGTCGCTGAACATACACGTGTGTGGAAGGGCCATCACCGTCGTAACTCGAGAATATACCCCAGGTTCCCGCCGCAACTCGAGAAAAACCATGAGACTTCTCCCACGCCGCGAGATGAGGCCCGATTCCCCTGCACTGCGTGCAGGGCAATTCCGTGTTGCACATCACACATGAAAGGAGCCTTGATTTCCTTCATGGTACTCCAGAGAAACCCCAAGAACACTGTTTCAAGGCTAGAGGGATCCTGAGGTCACTGTAGCAACATGAAAGAGCTCCGTGGACCAAAAATCAACTCGAGATGAGAGGTTAGTCCCTGGCTTCAACTCCATGGGAATACCACCTTACCAGAAGCACCTCAAAGGAGGCTTCTCTCAGCTCTAGTTATGTGAGAGGGACCCTGAGTTTGCGGCCTCGAGTGGAATGGACACCACGATGCCCTGACTCAAAATAAGGCCGGATATCCCTGCAGTGACTTGAATGCAGGCTCGTCTTGCATCTCCCAAGACGAAAGGATGTCTGATTCCCCTGCGGAGAACACAGAGAAAGACCAAGTTCCCCACCTCATCGCGACCAGAGGCCTCACATCCTTTGAAAACTCCAGAGGTACGCGGAGATCAGTGCCTGCAAAGGAGACGATGCCTGACTCCTCGTGAAACTTGATAGTAGTCCCAGGATTTCTGTGGCACGTGGAAAGGGACCCTTGGTGTCCCGCCTCAGCTGGAGAGGCGTCCCAATTGCCCTGCCAAGCCTCGAGGTGAATCCCGAGTTGTCCCTCGCAACTAGGCAGGAGTCCTGACTTGGCTGAACAAACACGTTTGTGGAAGGGCCATCCTCGCCGTAACTCGAGAATTTACCCCAGGTTTCCGCCGAAACTCGAGAAACACCATGAGACTTCCCCCTCGTCGCGAGAAGAGGCCCGATTCCCCTGCACTGCGTGCAGAGCAATTCCGTGTTGCACATCACACAGGAAAGGAGCCTTGATTTCCATGATGTCACTCCAGAGAAACCCCAAGAACACTGTTTCAAGGCTAGAGGGATCCTGAGGTCACTGTAGCAACACGAAAGATCTCCATGGACCAAGAATCAACTCGAGATGAGAGGTTAGTTCCTGGCTTTGACTCCAGAGGAATACCACCTTACCACAAGCACCTCAAGAGGAGGCTTCTCTCAGCTTTAGGTATGTGAGAGGGACCTTGAGTTTGCAGCCTCAAGTGGAATGGACACCGAGATGCCCTGACTCGAAATAAGGCCGGATATCCCTGCAGTGACTTGAATGCAGGCTCGTCTTGCATCTCCCAAGACGAAAGGATGTCTGAATCCCCTGTGGAGACCACAGAGAAAGACCTAGTTCCCCACCTCATCGCAACCGGAGGCCTCACATCCTTTGAAAACTCCACAGGTACGCCGAAATCAGTGCCTCCAAAGGAGACGATGCCTGCCTCCTCGTGAAACTTGATAGGAGTCCCAGGATTCCTGTGGCACGTGGAAAGGGACACTTGGTCGCCCGCCTCAGCTGCAGAGGCATCCCAATTGCCCTGCCAAGCCTCAAGGATAATCCCGAGTTGTCCCTCGCAACTAGGCAGGAGTCTTGACGTCGCTGAACAAAAACGTGTGTGGAAGAGCCATCCCAGCCGTAACTCGAGAATTTACCCCAGGTTCCCGCCGCAACTCGAGAAAAACCATGAGACTTCCCCCTCGTCGCGAGAAGAGGCCCGATTCCCCTGCACTGCGTGCAGAGCAATTCCGTGTTGCACATCACACAGGAAAGGAGCCTTGATTTCCTTGATGGCACTCCAGAGAAACCCCAAGAACACTGTTTCAAGGCTAGAGGTATCCTGAGGTCACTGTAGCAACACGAAAGAGCTCCGTGGACCAAGAATCACCTCGAGATGAGAGGTTAGTCCCTGGCTTCGCCTCCAGAGGAATACCACCTTACCACAAGCACCTCAAAGGAGGCTTCTCTCAGTTCTAGGTATGTGAGAGGGACCCTGAGTTTGCGGCCTCAAGTGGAATGGACTCCGCGATGCCCTGACTCGAAATAAGGCCGGATATCCCTGCAGTGACTTGAATGCAGGCTCGTCTTGCATCTCCCAAGACGAAAGAATGTCTGAATCCCCTGTGGAGACCACAGAGAAAGACCTAGTTCCTTGGTCTAGTTCTGTGAAAAATACCGTTGGTAGCTTGATAGGGATTGCATTGAATCTATAGATTGCTTTGGGTAGAATAGCCATTTTGCCAATATTGATTCTTCCAATCCATGAACACGGTATGTTTCTCCATCTGTTTGTGTCCTCTTTGATTTCTTTCATCAGTGTTTTATAGTTTTCTATGTATAGGTCTTTTGTTTCTTTAGGTAGATATACTCCTAAGTATTTTATTCTTTTTGTTGCAATGGTGAATGGTATTGTTTCCTTCATTTCTCTTTCTGTTTTGTCATCGTTAGTATATAGGAATGCAAGGGATTTCTGTGTGTTAATTTTATATCCTGCAACTTTACTATATTCATTGATTAGTTCTAGTAATTTTCTGGTAGAGTCTTTAGGGTTTTCTATATAGAGGATCATGTCATCACAGAACTAGACCAAAGAATTTCACAATTTGTATGGAAATACAAAAAACCTCGAATAGCCAAAGTAATCTTGAAAAAGAAGAATGGAACTGGAGGAATCAACCTGCCTGACTTCAGACTCTACTACAAAGCCACAGTCATCAAGACAGTGTGGTACTGGCACAAAGACAGAAATATAGACCAATGGAACAGAATAGAAAGCCCAGAGATAAATCCACGAACCTATGGACACCTTATCTTTGACAAAGGAGGCAAGGATATACAATGGAAAAAAGACAACCTCTTTAACAAGTGGTGCTGGGAAAACTGGTCAACCACTTGCAAAAGAATGAAACTAGAACACTTTCTAACACCATACACAAAAATAAACTCAAAATGGATTAAAGATCTAAATGTAAGACCAGAAACTATAAAACTCCTAGAGGAGAACATAGGCAAAACACTCTCCGACATAAATCACAGCAAGATCCTCTATGACCCACCTCCCAGAATATTGGAAATAAAAGCAAAACTAAACAAATGGGATCTAATGAAACTTAAAAGCTTTTGCACTACAAAAGAAACTATAAGTAAGGTGAAAAGACAGCCGTCAGATTGGGAGAAAATAATAGCAAATGAAGAAACAGACAAAGGATTAATCTCAAAAATATACAAGCAACTCCTGCAGCTCAATTCCAGAAAAATAAATGACCCAATCCAAAAATGGGCCAGAGAACTAAACAGACATTTCTCCAAAGAAGACATACAGATGGCTAACAAACACATGAAAAGGTGCTCAACATCACTCATTATTAGAGAAATGCAAATCAAAACCACAATGAGGTACCATTACACACCAGTCAGGATGGCTGCTATCCAAAAGTCTACAAGCAATAAATGCTGGAGAGGCTGTGGAGAAAAGGGAACCCTCTTACACTGTTGGTGGGAATGCAAACTAGTACAGCCACTATGGAAAACAGTGTGGAGATTCCTTAAAAAACTGGAAATAGAACTGCCATATTACCCAGCAATACCACTTCTGGGCATACACACTGAGGAAACCAGATCTGAAAGAGACACATGCACCCCAATGTTCATCGCAGCACTGTTTATAATAGCCAGGACATGGAAGCAACCTAGATGCCCATCAGCAGATGAATGGATAAGGAAGCTGTGGGACATATACACCATGGAATTTTACTCAGCCGTCAAAAAGAATTCATTTGAACCAGTCCTAATGAGATGGATGAAACTGGAGCCCCTTATACAGAGTGAAGTAAGCCAGAAAGATAAAGAACATTACAGCATACTAAAACATATATATGGAATTTAGAAAGATGGTAACGAGAACCCTATATGCAAAACAGAAAAAGAGACACAGAAATACAGAACAGACTTTTGAACTCTGTGGGAGAAGGTGAGGGTGGGATGATTCAAAAGAACAGCATGTATACTATCTATGGTGAAACAGATCACCAGCCCAGGTGGGATGCATGAGACAAGTGCTCCGGCCTGGTGCACTGGGAAGACCCAGAGGAATCGGGTGGAGAGGGAGGTGGGAGGGGGGATCGGGATGGGGAATAAGTGTAAATCTATGGCTGATTCATATCAATGTATGACAAGACCCACTGAAATATTGTGAAGTAATTAGCCTCCAACTAATAAAAAAAATTAAAAAAAAAAAAAAAAAGAAAAAAAAAAAAAGAAAGACCTAGTTCCCCTCCTCATCGCGACCGGAGGCCTCACATCCTTTGAAAACTCCAGAGGTACGCGGAGATCAGTGCCTCCAAAGGAGACGATGCCTGACTCCTCGTGAAACTTGATAGGAGTCCCAGGATTCCTGTGGCACGTGGAAAGGGATCCTTGGTCTCCCGCCTCAGCTGGAGAGGCGTCCCAATTGCCCTGCCAAGCCTCGAGGAGAATCCCGAGTTGTCCTTCGCAAGTAGGCAGGAGTCCTGGCGTCGCTGAACAAACACGTGTTTGGAAGGGCCATCCCCGTCGTAACTCGAGAATATACCCCAGGTTCCCGCCGCAACTCGAGAAAAACCATGAGACTTCTCCCACGCCGCGAGATGAGGCCCGATTCCCCTGCACTGCGTGCAGGGCAATTCCGTGTTGCACATCACACATGAAAGGAGCCTTGATTTCCTTCATGGTACTCCAGAGAAACCCCAAGAACACTGTTTCAAGGCTAGAGGGATCCTGAGGTCACTGTAGCAACATGAAAGAGCTTCGTGGACCAAAAATCAACTCGAGATGAGAGGTTAGTCCATGGCTTCAACTCCATGGGAATACCACCTTACCAGAAGCACCTCAAAGGAGGCTTCTCTCAGCTCTAGGTATGTGAGAGGGACCCTGAGTTTGCGGCCTCGAGTGGAATGGACACCACGATGCCCTGACTCAAAATAAGGCCGGATATCCCTGCAGTGACTTGAATGCAGGCTCGTCTTGCATCTCCCAAGACGAAAGGATGTCTGAATCCCCTGCGGAGAACACAGAGAAAGACCAAGTTCCCCACCTCATCGCGACCAGAGGCCTCACATCCTTTGAAAACTCCAGAGGTACGCGGAGATCAGTGCCTGCAAAGGAGACGATGCCTGACTCCTCGTGAAACTTGATAGGATTCCCAGGATTTCTGTGGCACGTGGAAAGGGACCCTTGGTCTCCCGCCTCAGCTGGAGAGGCGTCCCAATTGCCCTGCCAAGCCTCGAGGTGAATCCCGAGTTGTCCCTCGCATCTAGGCAGGAGTCCTGACTTGGCTGAACAAACACGTTTGTGGAAGGGCCATCCTCGCCGTAACTCGAGAATTTACCCCAGGTTCCCGCCGAAACTCGAGAAACACCATGAGACTTCCCCCTCGTCGCGAGAAGAGGCCCGATTCCCCTGCACTGCGTGCAGAGCAATGCCGTGTTGCACATCACACAGGAAAGGAGCCTTGATTTCCATGATGTCACTCCAGAGAAACCCCATGAACACTGTTTCAAGGCTAGAGGGATCCTGAGGTCACTGTAGCAACACGAAAGAGCTCCATGGACCAAGAATCAACTCGAGATGAGAGGTTAGTTCCTGGCTTTGACTCCAGAGGAATACCACCTTACCACAAGCACCTCAAGAGGAGGCTTCTCTCAGCTTTAGGTATGTGAGAGGGACCCTGAGTTTGCAGCCTCAAGTGGAATGGACACCGCGATGCCCTGACTCGAAATAAGGCCGGATATCCCTGCAGTGACTTGAATGCAGGCTCGTCTTGCATCTCCCAAGACGAAAGGATGTCTGAATCCCCTGTGGAGACCACAGAGAAAGACCTAGTTCCCCACCTCATCGCAACCGGAGGCCTCACATCCTTTGAAAACTCCACAGGTACGCCGAAATCAGTGCCTCCAAAGGAGACGATGCCTGCCTCCTCGTGAATCTTGATAGGATTCCCAGGATTCCTGTGGCACGTGGAAAGGGACACTTGGTCGCCCGCCTCAGCTGGAGAGGCGTCCCAATTGCCCTGCCAAGCCTCAAGGATAATCCCGAGTTGTCCCTCGCAACTAGGCAGGAGTCCTGACATCGCTGAACAAACACGTGGGTGGAAGTGCCATCCCCGTAGTAACTCGAGAATATACCCCAGGTTTCCGCCGCAACTCGAGAAAAACCATGAGACTTCTCCCACGCCGTGAGATGAGGCCCGATTCCCCTGCACTGCGTGCAGAGCAATTCCGTGTTGCACATCACACATGAAAGCAGCCTTGATTTCCTTCATGGTACTCCAGAGAAACCCCAAGAAAACTGTTTCAAGGCTAGAGGGATCCTGAGGTCACTGTAGCAACATGAAAGAGCTTCGTGGACCAAAAATCAAATCGAGATGAGAGGTTAGTCCCTGGCTTCAACTCCAGGGGAATACCACCTTACCAGAAGCACCTCAAAGGAGGCTTCTCTCAGCTCTAGGTATGTGAGAGGGACCCTGAGTTTGCGGCCTCAAGTGGAATGGACACCACGATGCCCTGACTCAAAATAAGGCCGGATATCCCTGCAGTGACTTGAATGCAGGCTCGTCTTGCATCTCCAAAGACGAAAGGATGTCTGAATCCCCTGTGGAGACCACAGAGAAAGACCTAGTTCCCCACCTCATCGCGCCCGGAGGCCTGACATCCTTTGAAAACTCCAGAGGTACGCGGAGATCAGTGCCTCCAAAGGAGACGATGCCTGACTCCTCGTGAAACTTGATAGGAGTCCCAGGATTTCTGTGGCACGTGGAAAGGGACCCTTGGTCTCCCGCCTCAGCTAGAGAGGCGTCCCAATTGCCCTGCCAAGCCTCGAGGTGAATCCCGAGTTGTCCCTCGCAACTAGGCAGGAGTTTTGACGTCGCTGAACAAAAACGTGTGTGGAAGAGCCATCCCAGCCGTAACTCGAGAATTTACCCCAGGTTCCCGCCGCAACTCGAGAAAAACCATGAGACTTCCCCCTCGTCGCGAGAAGAGGCCGGATTCCCCTGCACTGCGTGCAGAGCAATTCCGTGTTGCACATCACACATGAAAGGAGCCTTGATTTCCTTGATGGCACTCCAGAGAAACCCCAAGAACACTGTTTCAAGGCTAGAGGGATACTGAGGTCACTGTAGCAACACGAAAGGGCTCCGTGGACCAAGAATCAACTCGAGATGAGAGGTTAGTCCCTGGCTTCGACTCCAGAGGAATACCACCTTACCACAAGCACCTCAAGAGGAGGCTTCTCTCAGCTCTAGGTATGTGAGAGGGACCCTGAGTTTGCGGCCTCAAGTGGAATGGACTCCGCGATGCCCTGACTCGAAATAAGGCCGGATATCCCTGCAGTGACTTGAATGCAGGCTCGTCTTGCATCTCCCAAGACGAAAGGATGTCTGAATCCCCTGTGGAGACCACAGAGAAAGACCTAGTTCCCCACCTCATCGCAACTGGAGGCCTCACATCCTTTGAAAACTCCAGAGGTACGCCGAAATCAGTGCCTGCAAAGGAGACGATGCCTGCCTCCTCGTGAATCTTGATAGGAGTCCCAGGATTCCTGTGGCACGTGGAAAGGGACACTTGGTGGCCCGCCTCAGCTGGAGAGGCGTCCCAATTGCCCTGCCAAGCCTCAAGGATAATCCCGAGTTGTCCCTCGCAACTAGGCAGGAATCCTGACGTCGCTGAACAAACACGTGGGTGGAAGAGCCATCCCTGTCGTAACTCGAGAATATACCCCAGGTTCCCGCCGCAACTCGAGAAAAACCATGAGACTTCTCCCACGCCGTGAGATGAGGCCCGATTCCCCTGCACTGCGTGCAGAGCAATTCCGTGTTGCACATCACACATGAAAGGAGCCTTGATTTCCTTCATGGTACTCCAGAGAAACCCCAAGAACACTGTTTCAAGGCTAGAGGGATCCTGAGGTCACTGTAGCAATATGAAAGAGCTTCGTGGACCAAAAATCAACTCGAGATGAGAGGTTAGTCCCTGGCTTCAACTCCAGGGGAATACCACCTTACCAGAAGCACCTCAAAGGAGGCTTCTCTCAGCTCTAGGTATGTGAAGGATACCCTGAGTTTGCGGCCTCAAGTGGAATGCACACCACGATGCCCTGACTCAAAATAAGGCCGGATATCCCTGCAGTGACTTGAATGCAGGCTCGTCTTGCATCTCCCAAGACGAAAGGATGTCTGAATCCCTTGCGGAGACCACAGAGAAAGACCTAGTTCCCCACCTCATCGCGACCAGAGGCCTGACATCCTTTGAAAACTCCAGAGGTACGCGGAGATCAGTGCCTCCAAAGGAGACGATGCCTGCCTCCTCGTGAAACTTGATAGGAGTCCCAGGATTTCTGTGGCACGTGGAAAGGGACCCTTGGTCTCCCGCCTCAGCTGGAGAGGCGTCCCAATTGCCCTGCCAAGCCTCGAGGTGAATCCCGAGTTGTCCCTCGCAACTAGGCAGGAGTTTTGACGTCGCTGAACAAAAACGTGTGTGGAAGAGCCATCCCAGCCGTAACTCGAGAATTTACCCCAGGTTCCCGCCGCAACTCGAGAAAAACCATGAGACTTCCCGCTCGTCGCGAGAAGAGGCCCGATTCCCCTGCACTGCGTGCAGAGCAATTCCGTGTTGCACATCACACATGAAAGGAGCCTTGATTTCCTTGATGGCACTCCAGAGAAACCCCAAGAACACTGTTTCAAGGCTAGAGGGATACTGAGGTCACTGTAGCAACACGAAAGAGCTCTGTGGACCAAGAATCAACTCGAGATGAGAGGTTAGTCCCTAGCTTCGACTCCAGAGGAATACCACCTTACCACAAGCACCTCAAGAGGAGGCTTCTCTCAGCTCTAGGTATGTGAGAGGGACCCTGAGTTTGCGGCCTCAAGTGGAATGGACTCCGCGATGCCCTGACTCGAAATAAGGCCGGATATCCCTGCAGTGACTTGAATGCAGGCTCGTCTTGCATCTCCCAAGACGAAAGAATGTCTGAATCCCCTGTGGAGACCACAGAGAAAGACCTAGTTCCTTGGTCTAGTTCTGTGAAAAATACCGTTGGTAGCTTGATAGGAATTGCATTGAATCTATAGATTGCTTTGTGTAGAATAGCCATTTTGACAATATTGATTCTTCCAATCCATGAACACGGTATGTTTCTCCATCTGTTTGTGTCCTCTTTGATTTCTTTCATCAGTGTTTTATAGTTTTCTATGTATAGGTCTTTTGTTTCTTTAGGTAGATATACTCCTAAGTATTTTATTGTTTTTGTTGCAATGGTGAATGGTATTGTTTCCTTCATTTCTCTTTCTGTTTTTTCATCGTTAGTATATAGGAATGCAAGGGATTTCTGTGTGTTAATTTTATATCCTGCAACTTTACTATATTCATTGATTAGTTCTAGTAATTTTCTGGTAGAGTCTTTAGGGTTTTCTATATAGAGGATCATGTCATCACAGAACTAGACCAAAGAATTTCACAATTTGTATGGAAATACAAAAAACCTCGAATAGCCAAAGTAATCTTGAAAAAGAAGAATGGAACTGGAGGAATCAACCTGCCTGACTTCAGACTCTACTACAAAGCCACAGTCATCAAGACAGTGTGGTACTGGCACAAAGACAGAAATATAGACCAATGGAACAGAATAGAAAGGCCAGAGATAAATCCACGAACCTATGGACACCTTATCTTTGACAAAGGAGGCAAGGATATACAATGGAAAAAAGACAACCTCTTTAACAAGTGGTGCTGGGAAAACTGGTCAACCACTTGCAAAAGAATGAAACTAGAACACTTTCTAACACCATACACAAAAATAAACTCAAAATGGATTAAAGATCTAAATGTAAGACCAGAAACTATAAAACTCCTAGAGGAGAACATAGGCAAAACACTCTCCGACATAAATCACAGCAAGATCCTCTATGACCCACCTCCCAGAATATTGGAAATAAAAGCAAAACTAAACAAATGGGATCTAATGAAACTTAAAAGCTTTTGCACTACAAAAGAAACTATAAGTAAGGTGAAAAGACAGCCGTCAGATTGGGAGAAAATAATAGCAAATGAAGAAACAGACAAAGGATTAATCTCAAAAATATACAAGCAACTCCTGCAGCTCAATTCCAGAAAAATAAATGACCCAATCCAAAAATGGGCCAGAGAACTAAACAGACATTTCTCCAAAGAAGACATACAGATGGCTAACAAACACATGAAAAGGTGCTCAACATCACTCATTATTAGAGAAATGCAAATCAAAACCACAATGAGGTACCATTACACACCAGTCAGGATGGCTGCTATCCAAAAGTCTACAAGCAATAAATGCTGGAGAGGCTGTGGAGAAAAGGGAACCCTCTTACACTGTTGGTGGGAATGCAAACTAGTACAGCCACTATGGAAAACAGTGTGGAGATTCCTTAAAAAACTGGAAATAGAACTGCCATATTACCCAGCAATACCACTTCTGGGCATACACACTGAGGAAACCAGATCTGAAAGAGACACATGCACCCCAATGTTCATCGCAGCACTGTTTATAATGGCCAGGACATGGAAGCAACCTAGATGCCCATCAGCAGATGAATGGATAAGGAAGCTGTGGGACATATACACCATGGAATTTTACTCAGCCGTCAAAAAGAATTCATTTGAACCAGTCCTAATGAGATGGATGAAACTGGAGCCCCTTATACAGAGTGAAGTAAGCCAGAAAGATAAAGAACATTACAGCATACTAACACATATATATGGAATTTAGAAAGATGGTAACGAGAACCCTATATGCAAAACAGAAAAAGAGACACAGAAATACAGAACAGACTTTTGAACTCTGTGGGAGAAGGTGAGGGTGGGATGTTTCAAAAGAACAGCATGTATACTATCTATGGTGAAACAGATCACCAGCCCAGGTGGGATGCATGAGACAAGTGCTCCGGCCTGGTGCACTGGGAAGACCCAGAGGAATCGGGTGGAGAGGGAGATGGGAGGGGGGATCGGGATGGGGAATAAGTGTAAATCTATGGCTGATTCATATCAATGTATGACAAGACCCACTGAAATGTTGTGAAGTAATTAGCCTCCAACTAATAAAAAAAATTAAAAAAAAAAAAAAAAAAGAAAGACCTAGTTCCCCTCCTCATCGCGACCGGAGGCCTCACATCCTTTGAAAACTCCAGAGGTACGCGGAGATCAGTGCCTCCAAAGGAGACGATGCCTGACTCCTCGTGAAACTTGATAGGAGTCCCAGGATTCCTGTGGCACGTGGAAAGGGACCCTTGGTCTCCCGCCTCAGCTGGAGAGGCGTCCCAATTGCCCTGCCAAGCCTCGAGGAGAATCGCGAGCTGTCCCTCGCAACTAGGCAGGAGTGCTGACGTCGCTGAACATACACGTGTGTGGAAGGGCCATCCCCGTCGTAACTCGAGAATATACCCCAGGTTCCCGCCGCAACTCGAGAAAAACCATGAGACTTCTCCCACGCCGCGAGATGAGGCCCGATTCCCCTCCACTGCGTGCAGAGCAATTCCGTGTTGCACATCACACATGAAAGGATCCTTGATTTCCTTCATGGCACTCCAGAGAAACCCCAAGAACACTGTTTCAAGGCTAGAGGGATCCTGAGGTCACTGTAGCAACACGAAAGAGCTCTGTGGACCAGAAATCAACTCGAGATGAGAGATTAGTCCCTGGCTTCGACTCCAGAGGAATACCACCTTACCACAAGCACCTCAAAGGAGGCTTCTCTCAGCTCTAGGTATGTGAGAGGGACCCTGAGTTTGCGGCCTCAAGTGGAATGGACACCGAGATGCCCTGACTCGAAATAAGGCCGGATATCCCTGCAGTGACTTGAATGCAGGCTCGTCTTGCATCTCCCAAGACGAAAGGATGTCTGAATCCCCTGTGGAGACCACAGAGAAAGACCTAGTTCCTTGGTCTACTTCTGTGAAAAATACCGTTGGTAGCTTGATAGGGATTGCATTGAATCTATAGATTGCTTTGGGTAGAATAGCCATTTTGACAATATTGATTCTTCCAATCCATGAACACGGTATGTTTCTCCATCTGTTTGTGTCCTCTTTGATTTCTTTCATCAGTGTTTTATAGTTTTCTATGTATAGGTCTTTTGTTTCTTTAGGTAGATATACTCCTAAGTATTTTATTGTTTTTGTTGCAATGGTGAATGGTATTGTTTCCTTAATTTCTCTTTCTGTTTTTTCATCGTTAGTATATAGGAATGCAAGGGATTTCTGTGTGTTAATTTTATATCCTGCAACTTTACTATATTCATTGATTAGTTCTAGTAATTTTCTGGTAGAGTCTTTAGGGTTTTCTATATAGAGGATCATGTCATCACAGAACTAGACCAAAGAATTTCACAATTTGTATGGAAATACAAAAAACCTCGAATAGCCAAAGTAATCTTGAAAAAGAAGAATGGAACTGGAGGAATCAACCTGCCTGACTTCAGACTCTACTACAAAGCCACAGTCATCAAGACAGTGTGGTACTGGCACAAAGACAGAAATATAGACCAATGGAACAGAATAGAAAGCCCAGAGATAAATCCACGAACCTATGGACACCTTATCTTTGACAAAGGAGGCAAGGATATACAATGGAAAAAAGACAACCTCTTTAACAAGTGGTGCTGGGAAAGCTGGTCAACCACTTGCAAAAGAATGAAACTAGAACACTTTCTAACACCATACACAAAAATAAACTCAAAATGGATTAAAGATCTAAATGTAAGACCAGAAACTATAAAACTCCTAGAGGAGAACATAGGCAAAACACTCTCCGACATAAATCACAGCAAGATCCTCTATGACCCACCTCCCAGAATATTGGAAATAAAAGCAAAACTAAACAAATGGGATCTAATGAAACTTAAAAGCTTTTGCACTACAAAAGAAACTATAAGTAAGGTGAAAAGACAGCCGTCAGATTGGGAGAAAATAATAGCAAATGAAGAAACAGACAAAGGATTAATCTCAAAAATATACAAGCAACTCCTGCAGCTCAATTCCAGAAAAATAAATGACCCAATCCAAAAATGGGCCAGAGAACTAAACAGACATTTCTCCAAAGAAGACATACAGATGGCTAACAAACACATGAAAAGGTGCTCAACATCACTCATTATTAGAGAAATGCAAATCAAAACCACAATGAGGTACCATTACACACCAGTCAGGATGGCTGCTATCCAAAAGTCTACAAGCAATAAATGCTGGAGAGGCTGTGGAGAAAAAGGGAACCCTCTTACACTGTTGGTGGGAATGCAAACTAGTACAGCCACTATGGAAAACAGTGTGGAGATTCCTTAAAAAACTGGAAATAGAACTGCCATATTACCCAGCAATACCACTTCTGGGCATACACACTGAGGAAACCAGATCTGAAAGAGACACATGCACCCCAATGTTCATCGCAGCACTGTTTATAATAGCCAGGACATGGAAGCAACCTAGATGCCCATCAGCAGATGAATGGATAAGGAAGCTGTGGTACATATACACCATGGAATTTTACTCAGCCGTCAAAAAGAATTCATTTGAACCAGTCCTAATGAGATGGATGAAACTGGAGCCCCTTATACAGAGTGAAGTAAGCCAGAAAGATAAAGAACATTACAGCATACTAACACATATATATGGAATTTAGAAAGATGGTAACGATAACCCTATATGCAAAACAGAAAAAGAGACACAGAAATACAGAACAGACTTTTGAACTCTGTGGGAGAAGGTGAGGGTGGGATGTTTCAAAAGAACAGCATGTATACTATCTAAGGTGAAACAGATCACCAGCCCAGGTGGGATGCATGAGACAAGTGCTCCGGCCTGGTGCACTGGGAAGACCCAGAGGAATCGGGTGGAGAGGGAGATGGGAGGGGGGATCGGGATGGGGAATAAGTGTAAATCTATGGCTGATTCATATCAATGTATGACAAGACCCACTGAAATGTTGTGAAGTAATTAGCCTCCAACTAATAAAAAAAATTAAAAAAAAAAAAAAAAAGAAAGACCTAGTTCCCCTCCTCATCGCGACCGGAGGCCTCACATCCTTTGAAAACTCCAGAGGTACGCGGAGATCAGTGCCTCCAAAGGAGACGATGCCTGACTCCTCGTGAAACTTGATAGGAGTCCCAGGATTCCTGTGGCACGTGGAAAGGGACCCTTGGTCTCCCGCCTCAGCTGGAGAGGCGTCCCAATTGCCCTGCCAAGCCTCGAGGAGAATCGCGAGCTGTCCCTCGCAACTAGGCAGGAGTGCTGACGTCGCTGAACATACACGTGTGTGGAAGGGCCATCCCCGTCGTAACTCGAGAATATACCCCAGGTTCCCGCCGCAACTCGAGAAAAACCATGAGACTTCTCCCACGCCGCGAGATGAGGCCCGATTCCCCTCCACTGCGTGCAGAGCAATTCCGTGTTGCACATCACACATGAAAGGATCCTTGATTTCCTTCATGGCACTCCAGAGAAACCCCAAGAACACTGTTTCAAGGCTAGAGGGATCCTGAGGTCACTGTAGCAACACGAAAGAGCTCTGTGGCCCAGAAATCAACTCGAGATGAGAGATTAGTCCCTGGCTTCGACTCCAGAGGAATACCACCTTACCACAAGCACCTCAAAGGAGGCTTCTCTCAGCACTAGGTATGTGAGAGGGACCCTGAGTTTGCGGCCTCAAGTGGAATGGACACCGAGATGCCCTGACTCGAAATAAGGCCGGATATCCCTGCAGTGACTTGAATGCAGGCTCGTCTTGCATCTCCCAAGACGAAAGGATGTCTGAATCCCCTGTGGAGACCACAGAGAAAGACCTAGTTCCCCACCTCATCGCAACTGGATGCCTCACATCCTTTGAAAACTCCAGAGGTACGCCGAAATCAGTGCCTGCAAAGGAGACGATGCCTGCCTCCTCGTGAATCTTGATAGGAGTCCCAGGATTCCTGTGGCACGTGGAAAGGGACACTTGGTCGCCCGCCTCAGCTGGAGAGGCGTCCCAATTGCCCTGCCAAGCCTCAAGGATAATCCCGAGTTGTCCCTCGCAACTAGGCAGGAGTCCTGACGTCGCTGAACAAACACGTGGGTGGAAGAGCCATCCCCGTCGTAACTCGAGAATATACCCCAGGTTCCCGCCGCAACTCGAGAAAAACCATGAGACTTCTCCCACGCCGTGAGATGAGGCCCGATTCCCCTGCACTGCGTGCAGAGCAATTCCGTGTTGCACATCACACATGAAAGGAGCCTTGATTTCCTTCATGGTACTCCAGAGAAACCCCAAGAACACTGTTTCAAGGCTAGAGGGATCCTGAGGTCACTGTAGCAACATGAAAGAGCTTCGTGGACCAAAAATCAACTCGAGATGAGAGGTTAGTCCCTGGCTTCAACTCCAGGGGAATACCACCTTACCAGAAGCACCTCAAAGGAGGCTTCTCTCAGCTCTAGGTATGTGAGAGATACCCTGAGTTTGCGGCCTCAAGTGGAATGGACACCACGATGCCCTGACTCAAAATAAGGCCGGATATCCCTGCAGTGACTTGAATGCAGGCTCGTCTTGCATCTCCCAAGACGAAAGGATGTCTGAATCCCTTGCGGAGACCACAGAGAAAGACCTAGTTCCCCACCTCATCGCGACCAGAGGCCTGACATCCTTTGAAAACTCCAGAGGTACGCGGAGATCAGTGCCTCCAAAGGAGACGATGCCTGCCTCCTCGTGAAACTTGATAGGAGTCCCAGGATTTCTGTGGCACGTGGAAAGGGACCCTTGGTCTCCCGCCTCAGCTGGAGAGGCGTCCCAATTGCCCTGCCAAGCCTCGAGGTGAATCCCGAGTTGTCCCTCGCAACTAGGCAGGAGTTTTGACGTCGCTGAACAAAAACGTGTGTGGAAGAGCCATCCCAGCCGTAACTCGAGAATTTACCCCAGGTTCCCGCCGCAACTCGAGAAAAACCATGAGACTTCCCCCTCGTCGTGAGAAGAGGCCCGATTCCCCTGCACTGCGTGCAGAGCAATTCCGTGTTGCACATCACACAGGAAAGGAGCCTTGATTTCCTTGATGGCACTCCAGAGAAACCCCAAGAACACTGTTTCAAGGCTAGAGGGATACTGAGGTCACTGTAGGAACACGAAAGAGCTCTGTGGACCAAGAATCAACTCGAGATGAGAGGTTAGTCCCTAGCTTCGACTCCAGAGGAATACCACCTTACCACAGGCACCTCAAGAGGAGGCTTCTCTCAGCTCTAGGTATGTGAGAGGGACCCTGAGTTAGCGGCCTCAAGTGGAATGGACTCCGCGATGCCCTGACTCGAAATAAGGCCGGATATCCCTGCAGTGACTTGAATGCAGGCTCGTCTTGCATCTCCCAAGACGAAAGAATGTCTGAATCCCCTGTGGAGACCACAGAGAAAGACCTAGTTCCTTGGTCTAGTTCTGTGAAAAATACCGTTGGTAGCTTGATAGGGATTGCATTGAATCTATAGATTGCTTTCGGTAGAATAGCCATTTTGACAATATTGATTCTTCCAATCCATGAACACGGTATGTTTCTCCATCTGTTTGTGTCCTCTTTGATTTCTTTCATCAGTGTTTTATAGTTTTCTATGTATAGGTCTTTTGTTTCTTTAGGTAGATATACTCCTAAGTATTTTATTCTTTTTGTTGCAATGGTGAATGGTATTGTTTCCTTCATTTCTCTTTCTGTTTTTTCATCGTTAGTATATAGGAATGCAAGGGATTTCTGTGTGTTAATTTTATATCCTGCAACTTTACTATATTCATTGATTAGTTCTAGTAATTTTCTGGTAGAGTCTTTAGGGTTTTCTATATAGAGGATCATGTCATCACAGAACTAGACCAAAGAATTTCACAATTTGTATGGAAATACAAAAAACCTCGAATAGCCAAAGTAATCTTGAAAAAGAAGAATGGAACTGGAGGAATCAACCTGCCTGACTTCAGACTCTACTACAAAGCCACAGTCATCAAGACAGTGTGGTACTGGCACAAAGACAGAAATATAGACCAATGGAACAGAATAGAAAGCCCAGAGATAAATCCACGAACCTATGGACACCTTATCTTTGACAAAGGAGGCAAGGATATACAATGGAAAAAAGACAACCTCTTTAACAAGTGGTGCTGGGAAAACTGGTCAACCACTTGCAAAAGAATGAAACTAGAACACTTTCTAACACCATACACAAAAATAAACTCAAAATGGATTAAAGATCTAAATGTAAGACCAGAAACTATAAAACTCCTAGAGGAGAACATAGGCAAAACACTCTCCGACATAAATCACAGCAAGATCCTCTATGACCCACCTCCCAGAATATTGGAAATAAAAGCAAAACTAAACAAATGGGATCTAATGAAACTTAAAAGCTTTTGCACTACAAAAGAAACTATAAGTAAGGTGAAAAGACAGCCGTCAGATTGGGAGAAAATAATAGCAAATGAAGAAACAGACAAAGGATTAATCTCAAAAATATACAAGCAACTCCTGCAGCTCAATTCCAGAAAAATAAATGACCCAATCCAAAAATGGGCCAGAGAACTAAACAGACATTTCTCCAAAGAAGACATACAGATGGCTAACAAACACATGAAAAGGTGCTCAACATCACTCATTATTAGAGAAATGCAAATCAAAACCACAATGAGGTACCATTACACACCAGTCAGGATGGCTGCTATCCAAAAGTCTACAAGCAATAAATGCTGGAGAGGCTGTGGAGAAAAGGGAACCCTCTTACACTGTTGGTGGGAATGCAAACTAGTACAGCCACTATGGAAAACAGTGTGGAGATTCCTTAAAAAACTGGAAATAGAACTGCCATATTACCCAGCAATACCACTTCTGGGCATACACACTGAGGAAACCAGATCTGAAAGAGACACATGCACCCCAATGTTCATCGCAGCACTGTTTATAATAGCCAGGACATGGAAGCAACCTAGATGCCCATCAGCAGATGAATGGATAAGGAAGCTGTGGGACATATACACCATGGAATTTTACTCAGCCGTCAAAAAGAATTCATTTGAACCAGTCCTAATGAGATGGATGAAACTGGAGCCCCTTATACAGAGTGAAGTAAGCCAGAAAGATAAAGAACATTACAGCATACTAACACATATATATGGAATTTAGAAAGATGGTAACGAGAACCCTATATGCAAAACAGAAAAAGAGACACAGAAATACAGAACAGACTTTTGAACTCTGTGGGAGAAGGTGAGGGTGGGATGTTTCAAAAGAACAGCATGTATACTATCTATGGTGAAACAGATCACCAGCCCAGGTGGGATGCATGAGACAAGTGCTCCGGCCTGGTGCACTGGGAAGACCCAGAGGAATCGGGTGGAGAGGGAGATGGGAGGGGGGATCGGGATGGGGAATAAGTGTAAATCTATGGCTGATTCATATCAATGTATGACAAGACCCACTGAAATGTTGTGAAGTAATTAGCCTCCAACTAATAAAAAAAATTAAAAAAAAAAAAAAAAAAAAAAAAAAAAAAAAAAAAGAAAGACCTAGTTCCCCTCCTCATCGCGACCGGAGGCTTCACATCCTTTGAAAACTCCAGAGGTACGCGGAGATCAGTGCCTCCAAAGGAGACGATGCCTGACTCCTCGTGAAACTTGATAGGAGTCCCAGGATTCCTGTGGCACGTGGAAAGGGACCCTTGGTCTCCCGCCTCAGCTGGAGAGGCGTCCCAATTGCCCTGCCAAGCCTCGAGGAGAATCCCGAGTTGTCCTTCGCAAGTAGGCAGGAGTCCTGACGTCGCTGAACAAACACGTGTTTGGAAGGGCCATCCCCGTCGTAACTCGAGAATATACCCCAGGTTCCCGCCGCAACTCGAGAAAAACCATGAGACTTCTCCCACGCCGCGAGATGAGGCCCGATTCCCCTGCACTGCGTGCAGGGCAATTCCGTGTTGCACATCACACATGAAAGGAGCCTTGATTTCCTTCATGGTACTCCAGAGAAACCCCAAGAACACTGTTTCAAGGCTAGAGGGATCCTGAGGTCACTGTAGCAACACGAAAGAGCTCCGTGGACCAAAAATCAACTCGAGATGAGAGGTTAGTCCCTGGCTTCAACTCCATGGGAATACCACCTTACCAGAAGCACCTCAAAGGAGGCTTCTCTCAGCTCTAGGTATGTGAGAGGGACACTGAGTTTGCGGCCTCGAGTGGAATGGACACCACGATGCCCTGACTCAAAATAAGGCCGGATATCCCTGCAGTGACTTGAGTGCAGGCTCGTCTTGCATCTCCCAAGACGAAAGGATGTCTGAATCCCCTGCGGAGAACACAGAGAAAGACCAAGTTCCCCACCTCATCGCGACCAGAGGCCTCACATCCTTTGAAAACTCCAGAGGTACGCGGAGATCAGTGCCTCCAAAGGAGACGATGCCTGACTCCTCGTGAAACTTGATAGGATTCCCAGGATTTCTGTGGCACGTGGAAAGGGACCCTTGGTCTCCCGCCTCAGCTGGAGAGGCGTCCCAATTGCCCTGCCAAGCCTCGAGGTGAATCCCGAGTTGTCCCTCGCAACTAGGCAGGAGTCCTGACTTGGCTGAACAAACACGTTTGTGGAAGGGCCATCCTCGCTGTAACTCGAGAATTTACCCCAGGTTCCCGCCGAAACTCGAGAAACACCATGAGACTTCCCCCTCGTCGCGAGAAGAGGCCCGATTCCCCTGCACTGCGTGCAGAGCAATGCCGTGTTGCACATCACACAGGAAAGGAGCCTTGATTTCCATGATGTCACTCCAGAGAAACCCCAAGAACACTGTTTCAAGGCTAGAGGGATCCTGAGGTCACTGTAGCAACATGAAAGAGCTCCATGGACCAAGAATCAACTCGAGATGAGAGGTTAGTTCCTGGCTTTCACTCCAGAGGAATACCACCTTACCACAAGCACCTCAAGAGGAGGCTTCTCTCAGCTTTAGGTATGTGAGAGGGACCCTGAGTTTGCAGCCTCAAGTGGAATGGACACCGCGATGCCCTGACTCAAAATAAGGCCGGATATCCCTGCAGTGACTTGAATGCAGGCTCGTCTTGCATCTCCCAAGACGAAAGGATGTCTGAATCCCCTGTGGAGACCACAGAGAAAGACCTAGTTCCCCACCTCATCGCGACCGGAGGCCTCACATCCTTTGAAAACTCCAGAGGTACGCCGAAATCAGTGCCTCCAAAGGAGACGATGCCTTCCTCCTCGTGAATCTTGATAGGAGTCCCAGGATTCCTGTGGCACGTGGAAAGGGACCCTTGGTCTCCCGCCTCAGCTGGAGAGGCGTCCCAATTGCCCTGCCAAGCCTCAAGGATAATCCCGAGTTGTCCCTCGCAACTAGGCAGGAGTCCTGACGTCGCTGAACAAACACGTGGGTGGAAGAGCCATAACCGTCGTAACTCGAGAATATACCCCAGGTTCCCGCCGCAACTCGAGAAAAACCATGAGACTTCTCCCAAGCCGCGAGATGAGGCCCGACTCCCGTGCACTGCGTGCAGAGCAATTCCGTGTTGCACATCACACATGAAAGGAGCCTTGATTTCCTTCATGGTACTCCAGAGAAACCCCAAGAACACTGTTTCAAGGCTAGAGGGATCCTGAGGTCACTGTAGCAACATGAAAGAGCTTCGTGGACCAAAAATCAAATCGAGATGAGAGGTTAGTCCCTGGCTTCAACTACAGGGGAATACCACCTTACCAGAAGCACCTCAAAGGAGGCTTCTCTCAGCTCTAGGTATGTGAGAGATACCCTGAGTTTGCGGCCTCAAGTGGAATGGACACCATGATGCCCTGACTCAAAATAAGGCCGGATATCCCTGCAGTGACTTGAATGCAGGCTCGTCTTGCATCTCCCAAGACGAAAGGATGTCTGAATCCCCTGCGGAGACCACAGAGAAAGACCTAGTTCCCCACCTCATCGCGACCAGAGGCCTGACATCCTTTGAAAACTCCAGAGGTACGCGGAGATCAGTGCCTCCAAAGGAGACGATGCCTGACTCCTCGTGAAACTTGATAGGAGTCCCAGGATTTCTGTGGCACGTGGAAAGGGACCCTTGGTCTCCCGCCTCAGCTGGAGAGGCGTCCCAATTGCCCTGCCAAGCCTCGAGGTGAATCCCGAGTTGTCCCTCGCAACTAGGCAGGAGTTTTCACGTCGCTGAACAAAAACGTGTGTGGAAGAGCCATCCCAGCCGTAACTCGAGAATTTACCCCAGGTTCCCGCCGCAACTCGAGAAAAACCATGAGACTTCCCCCTCGTCGCGAGAAGAGGCCCGATTCCCCTGCACTGCGTGCAGAGCAATTCCGTGTTGCACATCACACAGGAAAGGAGCCTTGATTTCCTTGATGGCACTCCAGAGAAACCCCAAGAACACTGTTTCAAGGCTAGAGGGATACTGAGGTCACTGTAGCAACACGAAAGAGCTCTGTGGACCAAGAATCAACTCGAGATGAGAGGTTAGTCCCTGGCTTCGACTCCAGAGGAATACCACCTTACCACAAGCACCTCAAGAGGAGGCTTCTCTCAGCTCTAGGTGTGTGAGAGGGATCCTGAGTTTGCGGCCTCAAGTGGAATGGACTCCGCGATGCCCTGACTCGAAATAAGGCCGGATATCCCTGCAGTGACTTGAATGCAGGCTCGTCTTGCATCTCCCAAGACGAAAGAATGTCTGAATCCCCTGTGGAGACCACAGAGAAAGACCTAGTTCCTTGGTCTAGTTCTGTGAAAAATACCGTTGGTAGCTTGATAGGGATTGCATTGAATCTATAGATTGCTTTCGGTAGAATAGCCATTTTTACAATATTGATTCTTCCAATCCATGAACACGGTATGTTTCTCCATCTGTTTGTGTCCTCTTTGATTTCTTTCATCAGTGTTTTATAGTTTTCTATGTATAGGTCTTTTGTTTCTTTAGGTAGATATACTCCTAAGTATTTTATTGTTTTTGTTGCAATGGTGAATGGTATTGTTTCCTTCATTTCTCTTTCTGTTTTTTCATCGTTAGTATATAGGAATGCAAGGGATTTCTGTGTGTTAATTTTATATCCTGCAACTTTACTATATTCATTGATTAGTTCTAGTAATTTTCTGGTAGAGTCTTTAGGGTTTTCTATATAGAGGATCATGTCATCACAGAACTAGACCAAAGAATTTCACAATTTGTATGGAAATACAAAAAACCTCGAATAGCCAAAGTAATCTTGAAAAAGAAGAATGGAACTGGAGGAATCAACCTGCCTGACTTCAGACTCTACTACAAAGCCACAGTCATCAAGACAGTGTGGTACTGGCACAAAGACAGAAATATAGACCAATGGAACAGAATAGAAAGGCCAGAGATAAATCCACGAACCTATGGACACCTTATCTTTGACAAAGGAGGCAAGGATATACAATGGAAAAAAGACAACCTCTTTAACAAGTGGTGCTGGGAAAACTGGTCAACCACTTGCAAAAGAATGAAACTAGAACACTTTCTAACACCATACACAAAAATAAACTCAAAATGGATTAAAGATCTAAATGTAAGACCAGAAACTATAAAACTCCTAGAGGAGAACATAGGCAAAACACTCTCCGACATAAATCACAGCAAGATCCTCTATGACCCACCTCCCAGAATATTGGAAATAAAAGCAAAACTAAACAAATGGGATCTAATGAAACTTAAAAGCTTTTGCACTACAAAAGAAACTATAAGTAAGGTGAAAAGACAGCCGTCAGATTGGGAGAAAATAATAGCAAATGAAGAAACAGACAAAGGATTAATCTCAAAAATATACAAGCAACTCCTGCAGCTCAATTCCAGAAAAATAAATGACCCAATCCAAAAATGGGCCAGAGAACTAAACAGACATTTCTCCAAAGAAGACATACAGATGGCTAACAAACACATGAAAAGGTGCTCAACATCACTCATTATTAGAGAAATGCAAATCAAAACCACAATGAGGTACCATTACACACCAGTCAGGATGGCTGCTATCCAAAAGTCTACAAGCAATAAATGCTGGAGAGGCTGTGGAGAAAAGGGAACCCTCTTACACTGTTGGTGGGAATGCAAACTAGTACAGCCACTATGGAAAACAGTGTGGAGATTCCTTAAAAAACTGGAAATAGAACTGCCATATAACCCAGCAATACCACTTCTGGGCATACACACTGAGGAAACCAGATCTGAAAGAGACACATGCACCCCAATGTTCATCGCAGCACTGTTTATAATAGCCAGGACATGGAAGCAACCTAGATGCCCATCAGCAGATGAATGGATAAGGAAGCTGTGGGACATATACACCATGGAATATTACTCAGCCGTCAAAAAGAATTCATTTGAACCAGTCCTAATGAGATGGATGAAACTGGAGCCCCTTATACAGAGTGAAGTAAGCCAGAAAGATAAAGAACATTACAGCATACTAACACATATATATGGAATTTAGAAAGATGGTAACGAGAACCCTATATGCAAAACAGAAAAAGAGACACAGAAATACAGAACAGACTTTTGAACTCTGTGGGAAAAGGTGAGGGTGGGATGTTTCAAAAGAACAGCATGTATACTATCTATGGTGAAACAGATCACCAGCCCAGGTGGGATGCATGAGACAAGTGCTCCGGCCTGGTGCACTGGGAAGACCCAGAGGAATCGGGTGGAGAGGGAGATGGGAGGGGGGATCGGGATGGGGAATAAGTGTAAATCTATGGCTGATTCATATCAATGTATGACAAGACCCACTGAAATGTTGTGAAGTAATTAGCCTCCAACCAATAAAAAAAAATTAAAAAAAAAAAAAAAAACAGAAAAAAAAAAAAAGAAAGACCTAGTTCCCCTCCTCATCGCCACCGGAGGCCTCACATCCTTTGAAAACTCCAGAGGTACGCGGAGATCAGTGCCTCCAAAGGAGACGATGCCTGACTCCTCGTGAAACTTGATAGGAGTCCCAGGATTCCTGTGGCACGTGGAAAGGGACCCTTGGTCTCCCGCCTCAGCTGGAGAGGCGTCCCAATTGCCCTGCCAAGCCTCGAGGAGAATCCCGAGTTGTCCCTCGCAACTAGGCAGGAGTGCTGACGTCGCTGAACATACACGTGTGTGGAAGGGCCATCCCCGTCGTAACTCGAGAATATACCCCAGGTTCCCGCCGCAACTCGAGAAAAACCATGAGACTTCTCCCACGCCGCGAGATGAGGCCCGATTCCCCTCCACTGCGTGCAGAGCAATTCCGTGTTGCACATCACACATGAAAGGAGCCTTGATTTCCTTCATGGCACTCCAGAGAAACCCCAAGAACACTGTTTCAAGGCTAGAGGGATCCTGAGGTCACTGTAGCAACACGAAAGAGCTCTGTGGACCAGAAATCAACTCGAGATGAGAGATTAGTCCCTGGCTTCGACTCCAGAGGAATACCACCTTACCACAAGCACCTCAAAGGAGGCTTCTCTCAGCTCTAGGTATGTGAGAGGGACCCTGAGTTTGCGGCCTCAAGTGGAATGGACACCGAGATGCCCTGACTCGAAATAAGGCCGGATATCCCTGCAGTGACTTGAATGCAGGCTCGTCTTGCATCTCCCAAGACGAAAGGATGTCTGAATCCCCTGTGGAGACCACAGAGAAAGACCTAGTTCCTTGGTCTAGTTCTGTGAAAAATACCGTTGGTAGCTTGATAGGGATTGCATTGAATCTATAGATTGCTTTGGGTAGAATAGCCATTTTGACAATATTGATTCTTCCAATCCATGAACACGGTATGTTTCTCCATCTGTTTGTGTCCTCTTTGATTTCTTTCATCAGTGTTTTATAGTTTTCTATGTATAGGTCTTTTGTTTCTTTAGGTAGATATACTCCTAAGTATTTTATTCTTTTTGTTGCAATGGTGAATGGTATTGTTTCCTTCATTTCTCTTTCTGTTTTTTCATCGTTAGTATATAGGAATGCAAGGGATTTCTGTGTGTTAATTTTATATCCTGCAACTTTACTATATTCATTGATTAGTTCTAGTAATTTTCTGGTAGAGTCTTTAGGGTTTTCTATATAGAGGATCATGTCATCACAGAACTAGACCAAAGAATTTCACAATTTGTATGGAAATACAAAAAACCTCGAATAGCCAAAGTAATCTTGAAAAAGAAGAATGGAACTGGAGGAATCAACCTGCCTGACTTCAGACTCTACTACAAAGCCACAGTCATCAAGACAGTGTGGTACTGGCACAAAGACAGAAATATAGACCAATGGAACAGAATAGAAAGCCCAGAGATAAATCCACGAACCTATGGACACCTTATCTTTGACAAAGGAGGCAAGGATATACAATGGAAAAAAGACAACCTCTTTAACAAGTGGTGCTGGGAAAACTGGTCAACCACTTGCAAAAGAATGAAACTAGAACACTTTCTAACACCATACACAAAAATAAACTCAAAATGGATTAAAGATCTAAATGTAAGACCAGAAACTATAAAACTCCTAGAGGAGAACATAGGCAAAACACTCTCCGACATAAATCACAGCAAGATCCTCTATGACCCACCTCCCAGAATATTGGAAATAAAAGCAAAACTAAACAAATGGGACCTAATGAAACTTAAAAGCTTTTGCACTACAAAAGAAACTATAAGTAAGGTGAAAAGACAGCCGTCAGATTGGGAGAAAATAATAGCAAATGAAGAAACAGACAAAGGATTAATCTCAAAAATATACAAGCAACTCCTGCAGCTCAATTCCAGAAAAATAAATGACCCAATCCAAAAATGGGCCAGAGAACTAAACAGACATTTCTCCAAAGAAGACATACAGATGGCTAACAAACACATGAAAAGGTGCTCAACATCACTCATTATTAGAGAAATGCAAATCAAAACCACAATGAGGTACCATTACACACCAGTCAGGATGGCTGCTATCCAAAAGTCTACAAGCAATAAATGCTGCAGAGGCTGTGGAGAAAAGGGAACCCTCTTACACTGTTGGTGGGAATGCAAACTAGTACAGCCACTATGGAAAACAGTGTGGAGATTCCTTAAAAAACTGGAAATAGAACTGCCATATTACCCAGCAATACCACTTCTGGGCATACACACTGAGGAAACCAGATCTGAAAGAGACACATGCACCCCAATGTTCATCGCAGCACTGTTTATAATAGCCAGGACATGGAAGCAACCTAGATGCCCATCAGCAGATGAATGGATAAGGAAGCTGTGGGACATATACACCATGGAATTTTACTCAGCCGTCAAAAAGAATTCATTTGAACCAGTCCTAATGAGATGGATGAAACTGGAGCCCCTTATACAGAGTGAAGTAAGCCAGAAAGATAAAGAACATTACAGCATACTAACACATATATATGGAATTTAGAAAGATGGTAACGATAACCCTATATGCAAAACAGAGAAAGAGACACAGAAATACAGAACAGACTTTTGAACTCTGTGGGAGAAGGTGAGGGTGGGATGTTTCAAAAGAACAGCATGTATACTATCTATGGTGAAACAGATCACCAGCCCAGGTGGGATGCATGAGACAAGTGCTCCGGCCTGGTGCACTGGGAAGACCCAGAGGAATCGGGTGGAGAGGGAGATGGGAGGGGGGATCGGGATGGGGAATAAGTGTAAATCTATGGCTGATTCATATCAATGTATGACAAGACCCACTGAAATGTTGTGAAGTAATTAGCCTCCAACTAATAAAAAAAATTAAAAAAAAAAAAAAAAGAAAGACCTAGTTCCCCTCCTCATCGCCACCGGAGGCCTCACATCCTTTGAAAACTCCAGAGGTACGCGGAGATCAGTGCCTCCAAAGGAGACGATGCCTGCCTCCTCGTGAAACTTGATAGGAGTCCCAGGATTCCTGTGGCACGTGGAAAGGGACTCTTGGTCTCCCGCCTCAGCTGGAGAGGCGTCCCAATTGCCCTGCCAAGCCTCGAGGAGAATCCCGAGTTGTCCCTCGCATCTAGGCAGGAGTGCTGACGTCGCTGAACATACACGTGTGTGGAAGGGCCATCCCCGTCGTAACTCGAGAATATACCCCAGGTTCCCGCCGCAACTCGAGAAAAACCATGAGACTTCTCCCACGCCGCGAGATGAGGCCCGATTCCCCTGCACTGCGTGCAGAGCAATTCCGTGTTGCACATCACACATGAAAGGATCCTTGATTTCCTTCATGGCACTCCAGAGAAACCTCAAGAACACTGTTTCAAGGCTAGAGGGATCCTGAGGTCACTGTAGCAACACGAAAGAGCTCTGTGGACCAGAAATCAACTCGAGATGAGAGATTAGTCCCTGGCTTCGACTCCAGAGGAATACCACCTTACCACAAGCACCTCAAAGGAGGCTTCTCTCAGCTCTAGGTATGTGAGAGGGACCCTGAGTTTGCGGCCTCAAGTGGAATGGACACCGAGATGCCCTGACTCGAAATAAGGCCGGATATCCCTGCAGTGACTTGAATGCAGCCTCGTCTTGCATCTCCCAAGACGAAAGGATGTCTGAATCCCCTGTGGAGACCACAGAGAAAGACCTAGTTCCTTGGTCTACTTCTGTGAAAAATACCGTTGGTAGCTTGATAGGGATTGCATTGAATCTATAGATTGCTTTCGGTAGAATAGCCATTTTGACAATATTGATTCTTCCAATCCATGAACACGGTATGTTTCTCCATCTGTTTGTGTCCTCTTTGATTTCTTTCATCAGTGTTTTATAGTTTTCTATGTATAGGTCTTTTGTTTCTTTAGGTAGATATACTCCTAAGTATTTTATTGTTTTTGTTGCAATGGTGAATGGTATTGTTTCCTTCATTTCTCTTTCTGTTTTTTCATCATTAGTATATAGGAATGCAAGGGATTTCTGTGTGTTAATTTTATATCCTGCAACTTTACTATATTCATTGATTAGTTCTAGTAATTTTCTGGTAGAGTCTTTAGGGTTTTCTATATAGAGGATCATGTCATCACAGAACTAGACCAAAGAATTTCACAATTTGTATGGAAATACAAAAAACCTCGAATAGCCAAAGTAATCTTGAAAAAGAAGAATGGAACTGGAGGAATCAACCTGCCTGACTTCAGACTCTACTACAAAGCCACAGTCATCAAGACAGTGTGGTACTGGCACAAAGACAGAAATATAGACCAATGGAACAGAATAGAAAGGCCAGAGATAAATCCACGAACCTATGGACACCTTATCTTTGACAAAGGAGGCAAGGATATACAATGGAAAAAAGACAACCTCTTTAACAAGTGGTGCTGGGAAAACTGGTCAACCACTTGCAAAAGAATGAAACTAGAACACTTTCTAACACCATACACAAAAATAAACTCAAAATGGATTAAAGATCTAAATGTAAGACCAGAAACTATAAAACTCCTAGAGGAGAACATAGGCAAAACACTCTCCGACATAAATCACAGCAAGATCCTCTATGACCCACCTCCCAGAATATTGGAAATAAAAGCAAAACTAAACAAATGGGATCTAATGAAACTTAAAAGCTTTTGCACTACAAAAGAAACTATAAGTAAGGTGAAAAGACAGCCGTCAGATTGGGAGAAAATAATAGCAAATGAAGAAACAGACAAAGGATTAATCTCAAAAATATACAAGCAACTCCTGCAGCTCAATTCCAGAAAAATAAATGACCCAATCCAAAAATGGGCCAGAGAACTAAACAGACATTTCTCCAAAGAAGACATACAGATGGCTAACAAACACATGAAAAGGTGCTCAACATCACTCATTATTAGAGAAATGCAAATCAAAACCACAATGAGGTACCATTACACACCAGTCAGGATGGCTGCTATCCAAAAGTCTACAAGCAATAAATGCTGGAGAGGCTGTGGAGAAAAGGGAACCCTCTTACACTGTTGGTGGGAATGCAAACTAGTACAGCCACTATGGAAAACAGTGTGGAGATTCCTTAAAAAACTGGAAATAGAACTGCCATATTACCCAGCAATACCACTTCTGGGCATACACACTGAGGAAACCAGATCTGAAAGAGACACATGCACCCCAATGTTCATCGCAGCACTGTTTATAATGGCCAGGACATGGAAGCAACCTAGATGCCCATCAGCAGATGAATGGATAAGGAAGCTGTGGGACATATACACCATGGAATTTTACTCAGCCGTCAAAAAGAATTCATTTGAACCAGTCCTAATGAGATGGATGAAACTGGAGCCCCTTATACAGAGTGAAGTAAGCCAGAAAGATAAAGAACATTACAGCATACTAACACATATATATGGAATTTAGAAAGATGGTAACGATAACCCTATATGCAAAACAGAAAAAGAGACACAGAAATACAGAACAGACTTTTGAACTCTGTGGGAGAAGGTGAGGGTGGGATGTTTCAAAAGAACAGCATGTATACTATCTAAGGTGAAACAGATCACCAGCCCAGGTGGGATGTATGAGACAAGTGCTCCGGCCTGGTGCACTGGGAAGACCCAGAGGAATCGGGTGGAGAGGGAGATGGGAGGGGGGATCGGGATGGGGAATAAGTGTAAATCTATGGCTGATTCATATCAATGTATGACAAGACCCACTGAAATGTTGTGAAGTAATTAGCCTCCAACTAATAAAAAAAATTAAAAAAAAAAAAAAAGAAAAAAAAAAAAAGAAAGACCTAGTTCCCCTCCTCATCGCCACCGGAGGCCTCACATCCTTTGAAAACTCCAGAGGTACGCGGAGATCAGTGCCTCCAAAGGAGACGATGCCTGCCTCCTCGTGAAACTTGATAGGAGTCCCAGGATTCCTGTGGCACGTGGAAAGGGTCTCTTGGTCTCCCGCCTCAGCTGGAGAGGCGTCCCAATTGCCCTGCCAAGCCTCGAGGAGAATCCCGAGTTGTCCCTCGCATCTAGGCAGGAGTGCTGACGTCGCTGAACATACACGTGTGTGGAAGGGCCATCCCCGACGTAACTCGAGAATATACCCCAGGTTCCCGCCGCAACTCGAGAAAAACCATGAGCCTTCCCCCTCGCCGCGAGATGAGGCCCGATTCCCCTGCACTGCGTGCAGAGCAATTCCGTGTTGCACATCAAACATGAAAGGAGCCTTGATTTCCTTGATGGCACTCCATAGAAACCCCAAGAACACTGTTTCAAGGCTAGAGGGATCCTGAGGTCATTGTAGCAACACGAAAGAGCTCTGTGGACCAAGAATCACCTCGAGATGAGAGGTTAGTCCCTGGCTTCGCCTCCAGAGGAATACCACCTTACCACAAGCACCTCAAAGGAGGCTTCTCTCAGCTCTAGGTATGTGAGAGGGACCCTGAGTTTGCGGCCTCAAGTGGAATGGACTCCGCGATGCCCTGACTCGAAATAAGGCCGGATATCCCTGCAGTGACTTGAATGCAGGCTCGTCTTGCATCTCCCAAGACGAAAGAATGTCTGAATCCCCTGTGGAGACCACAGAGAAAGACCTAGTTCCTTGGTCTAGTTCTGTGAAAAATACCGTTGGTAGCTTGATAGGGATTGCATTGAATCTATAGATTGCTTTCGGTAGAATAGCCATTTTGACAATATTGATTCTTCCAATCCATGAACACGGTATGTTTCTCCATCTGTTTGTGTCCTCTTTGATTTCTTTCATCAGTGTTTTATAGTTTTCTATGTATAGGTCTTTTGTTTCTTTAGGTAGATATACTCCTAAGTATTTTATTCTTTTTGTTGCAATGGTGAATGGTATTGTTTCCTTAATTTCTCTTTCTGTTTTTTCATCGTTAGTATATAGGAATGCAAGGGATTTCTGTGTGTTAATTTTATATCCTGCAACTTTACTATATTCATTGATTAGTTCTAGTAATTTTCTGGTAGAGTCTTTAGGGTTTTCTATATAGAGGATCATGTCATCACAGAACTAGACCAAAGAATTTCACAATTTGTATGGAAATACAAAAAACCTCGAATAGCCAAAGTAATCTTGAAAAAGAAGAATGGAACTGGAGGAATCAACCTGCCTGACTTCAGACTCTACTACAAAGCCACAGTCATCAAGACAGTGTGGTACTGGCACAAAGACAGAAATATAGACCAATGGAACAGAATAGAAAGGCCAGAGATAAATCCACGAACCTATGGACACCTTATCTTTGACAAAGGAGGCAAGGATATACAATGGAAAAAAGACAACCTCTTCAACAAGTGGTGCTGGGAAAACTGGTCAACCACTTGCAAAAGAATGAAACTAGAACACTTTCTAACACCATACACAAAAATAAACTCAAAATGGATTAAAGATCTAAATGTAAGACCAGAAACTATAAAACTCCTAGAGGAGAACATAGGCAAAACACTCTCTGACATAAATCACAGCAAGATCCTCTATGACCCACCTCCCAGAATATTGGAAATAAAAGCAAAACTAAACAAATGGGATCTAATGAAACTTAAAAGCTTTTGCACTACAAAAGAAACTATAAGTAAGGTGAAAAGACAGCCGTCAGATTGGGAGAAAATAATAGCAAATGAAGAAACAGACAAAGGATTAATCTCAAAAATATACAAGCAACTCCTGCAGCTCAATTCCAGAAAAATAAATGACCCAATCCAAAAATGGGCCAGAGAACTAAACAGACATTTCTTCAAAGAAGACATACAGATGGCTAACAAACACATGAAAAGGTGCTCAACATCACTCATTATTAGAGAAATGCAAATCAAAACCACAATGAGGTACCATTACACACCAGTCAGGATGGCTGCTATCCAAAAGTCTACAAGCAATAAATGCTGGAGAGGCTGTGGAGAAAAGGGAACCCTCTTACACTGTTGGTGGGAATGCAAACTAGTACAGCCACTATGGAAAACAGTGTGGAGATTCCTTAAAAAACTGGAAATAGAACTGCCATATTACCCAGCAATACCACTTCTGGGCATACACACTGAGGAAACCAGATCTGAAAGAGACACATGCACCCCAATGTTCATCGCAGCACTGTTTATAATAGCCAGGACATGGAAGCAACCTAGATGCCCATCAGCAGATGAATGGATAAGGAAGCTGTGGTACATATACACCATGGAATTTTACTCAGCCGTCAAAAAGAATTCATTTGAACCAGTCCTAATGAGATGGATGAAACTGGAGCCCCTTATACAGAGTGAAGTAAGCCAGAAAGATAAAGAACATTACAGCATACTAACACATATATATGGAATTTAGAAAGATGGTAACGATAACCCTATATGCAAAACAGAAAAAGAGACACAGAAATACAGAACTTTTGAACTCTGTGGGAGAAGGTGAGGGTGGGATGTTTCAAAAGAACAGCATGTATACTATCTATGGTGAAACAGATCACCAGCCCAGGTGGGATGCATGAGACAAGTGCTCCGGCCTGGTGCACTGGGAAGACCCAGAGGAATCGGGTGGAGAGGGAGATGGGAGGGGGGATCGGGATGGGGAATAAGTGTAAATCTATGGCTGATTCATATCAATGTATGACAAGACCCACTGAAATGTTGTGAAGTAATTAGCCTCCAACTAATAAAAAAAATTAAAAAAAAAAAAAAAAAGAAAGACCTAGTTCCCCTCCTCATCGCGACCGGAGGCCTCACATCCTTTGAAAACTCCAGAGGTATGTGGAGATCAGTGCCTCCAAAGGAGACGATGCCTGACTCCTCGTGAAACTTGATAGGAGTCCCAGGATTCCTGTGGCACGTGGAAAGGGACCCTTGGTCTCCCGCCTCAGCTGGAGAGGCGTCCCAATTGCCCTGCCAAGCCTCGAGGAGAATCCCGAGTTGTCCCTCGCAACTAGGCAGGAGTGCTGACGTCGCTGAACATACACGTGTGTGGAAGGGCCATCCCCGTCGTAACTCGAGAATATACCCCAGGTTCCCGCCGCAACTCGAGAAAAACCATGAGACTTCTCCCACGCCGCGAGATGAGGCCCGATTCCCCTCCACTGCGTGCAGAGCAATTCCGTGTTGCACATCACACAGGAAAGGATCCTTGATTTCCTTCATGGCACTCCAGAGAAAACCCAAGAACACTGTTTCAAGGCTAGAGGGATCCTGAGGTCACTGTAGCAACACGAAAGAGCTCTGTGGACCAGAAATCAACTCGAGATGAGAGATTAGTCCCTGGCTTCGACTCCAGAGGAATACCACCTTACCACAAGCACCTCAAAGGAGGCTTCTCTCAGCTCTAGGTATGTGAGAGGGACCCTGAGTTTGCGGCCTCAAGTGGAATGGACACCGAGATGCCCTGACTCGAAATAAGGCCGGATATCCCTGCAGTGACTTGAATGCAGGCTCGTCTTGCATCTCCCAAGACGAAAGGATGTCTGAATCCCCTGTGGAGACCACAGAGAAAGACCTAGTTCCTTGGTCTAGTTCTGTGAAAAATACCGTTGGTAGCTTGATAGGGATTGCATTGAATTTATAGATTGCTTTCGGTAGAATAGCCATTTTGACAATATTGATTCTTCCAATCCATGAACACGGTATGTTTCTCCATCTGTTTGTGTCCTCTTTGATTTCTTTCATCAGTGTTTTATAGTTTTCTATGTATAGGTCTTTTGTTTCTTTAGGTAGATATACTCCTAAGTATTTTATTCTTTTTGTTGCAATGGTGAATGGTATTGTTTCCTTAATTTCTCTTTCTGTTTTTTCATCGTTAGTATATAGGAATGCAAGGGATTTCTGTGTGTTAATTTTATATCCTGCAACTTTACTATATTCATTGATTAGTTCTAGTAATTTTCTGGTAGAGTCTTTAGGGTTTTCTATATAGAGGATCATGTCATCACAGAACTAGAGCAAAGAATTTCACAATTTGTATGGAAATACAAAAAACCTCGAATAGCCAAAGTAATCTTGAAAAAGAAGAATGGAACTGGAGGAATCAACCTGCCTGACTTCAGACTCTACTACAAAGCCACAGTCATCAAGACAGTGTGGTACTGGCACAAAGACAGAAATATAGACCAATGGAATAGAATAGAAAGGCCAGAGATAAATCCACGAACCTATGGACACCTTATCTTTGACAAAGGAGGCAAGGATATACAATGGAAAAAAGACAACCTCTTTAACAAGTGGTGCTGGGAAAACTGGTCAACCACTTGCAAAAGAATGAAACTAGAACACTTTCTAACACCATACACAAAAATAAACTCAAAATGGATTAAAGATCTAAATGTAAGACCAGAAACTATAAAACTCCTAGAGGAGAACATAGGCAAAACACTCTCCGACATAAATCACAGCAAGATCCTCTATGACCCACCTCCCAGAATATTGGAAATAAAAGCAAAACTAAACAAATGGGATCTAATGAAACTTAAAAGCTTTTGCACTACAAAAGAAACTATAAGTAAGGTGAAAAGACAGCCGTCAGATTGGGAGAAAATAATAGCAAATGAAGAAACAGACAAAGGATTAATCTCAAAAATATACAAGCAACTCCTGCAGCTCAATTCCAGAAAAATAAATGACCCAATCCAAAAATGGGCCAGAGAACTAAACAGACATTTCTCCAAAGAAGACATACAGATGGCTAACAAACACATGAAAAGGTGCTCAACATCACTCATTATTAGAGAAATGCAAATCAAAACCACAATGAGGTACCATTACACACCAGTCAGGATGGCTGCTATCCAAAAGTCTACAAGCAATAAATGCTGGAGAGGCTGTGGAGAAAAGGGAACCCTCTTACACTGTTGGTGGGAATGCAAACTAGTACAGCCACTATGGAAAACAGTGTGGAGATTCCTTAAAAAACTGGAAATAGAACTGCCATATTACCCAGCAATACCACTTCTGGGCATACACACTGAGGAAACCAGATCTGAAAGAGACACATGCACCCCAATGTTCATCGCAGCACTGTTTATAATAGCCAGGACATGGAAGCAACCTAGATGCCCATCAGCAGATGAATGGATAAGGAAGCTGTGGGACATATACACCATGGAATTTTACTCAGCCGTCAAAAAGAATTCATTTGAACCAGTCCTAATGAGATGGATGAAACTGGAGCCCCTTATACAGAGTGAAGTAAGCCAGAAAGATAAAGAACATTACAGCATACTAACACATATATATGGAATTTAGAAAGATGGTAACGATAACCCTATATGCAAAACAGAAAAAGAGACACAGAAATACAGAACTTTTGAACTCTGTGGGAGAAGGTGAGGGTGGGATGTTTCAAAAGAACAGCATGTATACTATCTATGGTGAAACAGATCACCAGCCCAGGTGGGATGCATGAGACAAGTGCTCCGGCCTGGTGCACTGGGAAGACCCAGAGGAATCGGGTGGAGAGGGAGATGGGAGGGGGGATCGGGATGGGGAATAAGTGTAAATCTATGGCTAATTCATATCAATGTATGACAAGACCCACTGAAATGTTGTGAAGTAATTAGCCTCCAACTGATAAAAAAAAATTAAAAAAAAAAAAAAAGAAAGACCTAGTTCCCCTCCTCATCGCGACCGGAGGCCTCACATCCTTTGAAAACTCCAGAGGTACGCGGAGTTCAGTGCCTCCAAAGGAGACGATGCCTGACTCTTCGTGAAACTTGATAGGAGTCCCAGGATTCCTGTGGCACGTGGAAAGGAACCCTTGGTCTCCCGCCTCAGCTGGAGAGGCGTCCCAATTGCCCTGCCAAGCCTCGAGGAGAATCCCGAGTTGTCCCTCGCAACTAGGCAGGATTGCTGACGTCGCTGAACATACACGTGTGTGGAAGGGCCATCCCCGTCGTAACTCGAGAATATACCCCAGGTTCCCGCCGCAACTCGAGAAAAACCATGAGACTTCTCCCAAGCCGCGAGATGAGGCCCGATTCCCCTGCACTGCGTGCAGAGCAATTCCGTGTTGCACATCACACATGAAAGGAGCCTTGATTTCCTTCATGGTACTCCAGAGAAACCCCAAGAACACTGTTTCAAGGCTAGAGGGATCCTGAGGTCACTGTAGCAACATGAAAGAGCTCCGTGGACCAAAACTCAACTCGAGATGAGAGGTTAGTCCCTGGCTTCAACTCCAGGGGAATAACACCTTACCAGAAGCACCTCAAAGGAGGCTTCTCTCAGCTCTAGGTATGTGAGAAGGACCCTGAGTTTGCGGCCTCAAGTGGAATGGACACCCCGATGCCCTGACTCGAAAAAAGGCCGGATATCCCTGCAGTGACTTGAATGCAGGCTCGTCTTGAATCTTCCAAGACGAAAGGATGTCTGAATCCCCTGCGGAGAACACAGAGAAAGACCAAGTTCCCCACCTCATCGCGACCAGAGGCCTCACATCCTTTGAAAACTCCAGAGGTACGCGGAGATCAGTGCCTCCAAAGGAGACGATGCCTGACTCCTCGTGAAACTTGATAGGAGTCCCAGGATTTCTGTGGCACGTGGAAAGGGACCCTTGGTTTCCCGCCTCAGCTGGAGAGGCGTTCCAATTGCCCTGCCAAGCCTCGAGGTGAATCTCGATTTGTCCCTCGCAACTAGGCAGGAGTCCTGACTTGGCTGAACAAACACGTGTGTGGAAGGGCCATCCCCGCCGTAACTCGAGAATTTACCCCAGTTTCCCGCAGCAACTCGAGAAAAACCATGAGACTTCCCCCTCGCCGCGAGATGATGCCCGATTCCCCTGCACTGCGTGCAGAGCAATTTCGTGTTGCACATCACACAGGAAAGGAGCCTTGATTTCCTTCATGGTACTCCAGAGAAACCCCAAGAACACTGTTTCAAGGCTAGAGGGATCCTGAGGTCACTGTAGCAACACGAAAGAGCTCCATGGACCAAGAATCAACTCGAGATGAGAGGTTAGTTCCTGGCTTCGACTCCAGAGGAATACCACCTTACCACAAGCACCTCAAGAGGAGGCTTCTCTCAGCTCTAGGTATGTGAGAGGGACCCTGAGTTTGCAGCCTCAAGTGGAATGGACACCGCGATGCCCTGACTCGAAATAAGGCCGGATATCCCTGCAGTGACTTGAATGCAGGCTCGTCTTGCATCTCTCAAGATGAAAGGATGTCTGAATCCCCTGTGGAAACCATAGAGAAAGACCTAGTTAACCACCTCATCGCGACCAGAGGCCTCACATCCTTTGAAAACTCCAGAGGTAGGCAGAGATCAGTGCCTCCAAAGGAGACGATGCCTGCCTCCTCGTGAAACTTGATAGGAGTCCCAGGATTCCTGTGGCATGTGGAAAGGGACCCTTGGTGTCCCAACTCAGCTGGAGAGGCGTCCCATTGCCCTGCCAAGCCTCGAGGAGAGTCCCAAGTTGTCCCTCGCAACTAGGCAGGAGTCCTGACGTCGCTGAACAAACACGTGTGTGGAAGGGCCATCCCCGCCGTAACTCGAGAATATACCCCAGGTTCCCGCCGCAACTCGAGAAAAATCATGAGACTTCCCCCTCGTCGCGAGAAGAGGCCCGATTCCCCTGCACTGAGTGCAGAGTAATTCCGTGTTGCACATCACACAGGAAAGGAACCTTGATTTCCTTGATGGCACTCCAGAGAAACCCCAGGAACACTGTTTCAAGGCTAGAGGGATCCTGACATCACTGTAGCAACACGAAAGGGCTCCGTGGACCAAGAATCAACTCGAGATGAGAGGTTAGTCCCTGGCTTCGAGTCCAGAGGAATAGCACCTTACCACAAGCACCTCAAGAGGAGGCTTCTCTCAGCTCTAGGTATGTGAGAGGGATCCTGAGTTTGCGGCCTCAAGTGGGATGGACACCCCGATGCCCTGACTCGAAATAAGGCCGGATATCCCTGCAGTGACTTGAATGCAGGCTCGTCTTGCATCTCCCAAGACGAAAGGATGTCTGAATCCCCTGTGGAGACCACAGAGAAAGACCTAGTTCCCCACCTCATCGCGACCGGAGGCCTCACATCCTTGGAAAACTCTAGAGGTACGCGGAGATCAGTGCCTCCAAAGGAGACGATGCCTGACTCCTCGTGAATCTTGATAGGAGTCCCAGGATTCCTGTGGCACGTGGAAAGGGACCCTTGGTCTCCCGCCTCAGCTGGAGAGGCGTCCCAATTGCCCTGCGAAGCCTCAAGGAGAATCCCGAGTTGTCCCTCGCAACTAGGCAGGAGTCCTGACGTCGCTGAACAAACACGTGGGTGGAAGTGCCATCCCCGTCGTAACTCGAGAATATACCCCAGGTTCCCGCCGCAACTCGAGAAAAACCATGAGACTTCTCCCACGCCGCGAGATGAGGCCCGATTCCCCTGCACTGCGTGCAGAGCAATTCCGTGTTGCACATCACACATGAAAGGAGCCTTGATTTCCTTCATGGTACTCCAGAGAAACCCCAAGAACACTGTTTCAAGGCTAGAGGGATCCTGAGGTCACTGTAGCAACATGAAAGAGCTCCGTGGACCAAAAATCAACTCGAGATGAGAGGTTAGTCACTGGCTTCAACTCCAGGGGAATACCACCTTACCAGAAGCACCTCAAAGGAGGCTTCTCTCAGCGCTAGGTATGTGAAAGGGACCCTGAGTTTGCGGCCTCAAGTGGAATGGACACCACGATGCCCTGACTCAAAATAAGGCCGGATATCCCTGCAGTGACTTGAATGCAGGCTCGTCTTGCATCTCCCAAGACGAAAGGATGTCTGAATCCCCTGCGGAGAACACAGAGAAAGACCAAGTTCCCCACCTCATCGCGACCAGAGGCCTCACATCCTTTGAAAACTCCAGAGGTACGCAGAGATCAGTGCCTCCAAAGGAGACGATGCCTGACTCCTCGTGAAACTTGATAGGAGTCCCAGGATTTCTGTGGCACGTGGAAAGGGACACTTGGTCTCCCGCCTCAGCTGGAGAGGCGTCCCAATTGCCCTGCCAAGTCTCGAGGTGAATCCCGAGTTGTCCCTCGCAACTAGGCAGGAGTCCTGACGTCGCTGAACAAACACGTGTGTGGAAGGGCCATCCCCGCCGTAACTCGAGAATTTACCCCAGGTTCCCGCCGCAACTCGAGAAAAACCATGAGACTTCTCCCACGCCGCGAGATGAGGCCCGATTCCCCTGCACTGCGTGCAGAGCAATTCCGTGTTGCACATCACACAGGAAAGGAGCCTTTATTTCCTTGATGGCACTCCAGAGAAACCCCAAGAACAGTGTTTCAAGGCTAGAGGGATACTGAGGTCACTGTAGCAACACGAAAGGGCTCCGTGGACCAAGAATCAACTCGAGATGAGAGGTTAGTCCCTGGCTTCGACTCCAGAGGAATACCACCTTACCACAAGCACCTCAAGAGGAGGCTTCTCTCAGCTCTAGGTATGTGAGAGGGACCCTGAGTTTGCGGCCTCAAGTGGAATGGACACCCCGATGCCCTGACTCGAAATAAGGCCGGATATCCCTGCAGTGACTTGAATGCAGGCTCGTCTTGCATCTCCCAAGACGAAAGGATGTCTGAATCCCCTGTGGAGACCACAGAGAAAGACCTAGTTCCCCACCTCATCGCGACCGGAGGCCTCACATCCTTTGAAAATTCCAGAGGTACGCAGAGATCAGTGCCTCCAAAGGAGACGATGCCTGACTCCTCGTGAAACTTGATAGGAGTCCCAGGATTCCTGTGGCACGTGGAAAGGGACCCTTGGTCTCCCGCCTCAGCTGGAGAGGCGTTCCAATTGCCCTGCCAAGCCTCGAGGAGAATCCCGAGTTGTCCCTCGCAACTAGGCAGGAGTCCTGACGCCGCTGAACAAACACGTGTGTGGAAGGGCCATCCCCGACGTAACTCGAGAATATTCCCCAGGTTCCCGCCGCAACTCGAGAAAAACCATGAGCCTTCCCCCTCGCCGCGAGATGAGGCCCGATTCCCCTGCACTGCGGGCAGAGCAATTCCGTGTTGCACATCACACATGAAAGGAGCCTTGATTTCCTTGATGGCACTCCAGAGAAACCCCAAGAACACTGTTTCAAGGCTAGAGGGATCCTGAGGTCACTGTAGCAACACGAAAGAGCTCCGTGGACCACAAATCAACTCGAGATGTGAGGTTAGTCCCTGGCTTCGTCTCCAGAGGAATACCACCTTACCACAAGCACCTCAAGAGGAGGCTTCTCTCAGCTCTAGGTATGTGAGAGGAACCCTGATTTTGCGGCCTCAAGTGGAATGGACACCGCGATTCCCTGACTCGAAATAAGGCCGGATATCCCTGCAGTGACTTGAATGCAGGCTCCTCTTGCATCTCCCAAGACGATAGGATGTCTGAATCCCCTGTGGAGACCACAGAGAAATACCTAGTTCCTTGGTCTAGTTCTGTGAAAAATACCGTTGGTAGCTTGATAGGGATTGCATTGAATCTATAGATTGCTTTCGGTAGAATAGCCATTTTGACAATATTGATTCTTCCAATCCATGAACACGGTATGTTTCTCCATCTGTTTGTGTCCTCTTTGATTTCTCTCATCAGTGTTTTATAGTTTTCTATGTATAGGTCTTTTGTTTCTTTAGGTAGATATACTCCTAAGTATTTTATTGTTTTTGTTGCAATGGTGAATGGTATTGTTTCCTTCATTTCTCTTTCTGTTTTTTCATCGTTAGTATATAGGAATGCAAGGGATTTCTGTGTGTTAATTTTATATCCTGCAACTTTACTATATTCATTGATTAGTTCTAGTAATTTTCTGGTAGAGTCTTTAGGGTTTTCTATATAGAGGATCATGTCATCACAGAACTAGACCAAAGAATTTCACAATTTGTATGGAAATACAAAAAACCTCGAATAGCCAAAGTAATCTTGAAAAAGAAGAATGGAACTGGTGGAATCAACCTGCCTGACTTCAGACTCTACTACAAAGCCACAGTCATCAAGACAGTGTGGTACTGGCACAAAGACAGAAATATAGACCAATGGAACAGAATAGAAAGCCCAGAGATAAATCCACGAACCTATGGACACCTTATCTTTGACAAAGGAGGCAAGGATATACAATGGAAAAAAGACAACCTCTTTAACAAGTGGTGCTGGGAAAACTGGTCAACCACTTGCAAAAGAATGAAACTAGAACACTTTCTAACACCATACACAAAAATAAACTCAAAATGGATTAAAGATCTAAATGTAAGACCAGAAACTATAAAACTCCTAGAGGAGAACATAGGCAAAACACTCTCCGACATAAATCACAGCAAGATCCTCTATGACCCACCTCCCAGAATATTGGAAATAAAAGCAAAACTAAACAAATGGGATCTAATGAAACTTAAAAGCTTTTGCACTACAAAAGAAACTATAAGTAAGGTGAAAAGACAGCCGTCAGATTGGGAGAAAATAATAGCAAATGAAGAAACAGACAAAGGATTAATCTCAAAAATATACAAGCAACTCCTGCAGCTCAATTCCAGAAAAATAAATGACCCAATCCAAAAATGGGCCAGAGAACTAAACAGACATTTCTCCAAAGAAGACATACAGATGGCTAACAAACACATGAAAAGGTGCTCAACATCATTCATTATTAGAGAAATGCAAATCAAAACCACAATGAGGTACCATTACACACCAGTCAGGATGGCTGCTATCCAAAAGTCTACAAGCAATAAATGCTGGAGAGGCTGTGGAGAAAAGGGAACCCTCTTACACTGTTGGTGGGAATGCAAACTAGTACAGCCACTATGGAAAACAGTGTGGAGATTCCTTAAAAAACTGGAAATAGAACTGCCATATTACCCAGCAATACCACTTCTGGGCATACACACTGAGGAAACCAGATCTGAAAGAGACACATGCACCCCAATGTTCATCGCAGCACTGTTTATAATAGCCAGGACATGGAAGCAACCTAGATGCCCATCAGCAGATGAATGGATAAGGAAGCTGTGGGACATATACACCATGGAATTTTACTCAACCGTCAAAAAGAATTCATTTGAACCAGTCCTAATGAGATGGATGAAACTGGAGCCCCTTATACAGAGTGAAGTAAGCCAGAAAGATAAAGAACATTACAGCATACTAACACATATATATGGAATTTAGAAAGATGGTAACGAGAACCCTATATGCAAAACAGAAAAAGAGACACAGAAATACAGAACAGACTTTTGAACTCTGTGGGAGAAGGTGAGGGTGGGATGTTTCAAAAGAACAGCATGTATACTATCTATGGTGAAACAGATCACCAGCCCAGGTGGGATGCATGAGACAAGTGCTCCGGCCTGGTGCACTGGGAAGACCCAGAGGAATCGGGTGGAGAGGGAGATGGGAGGGGGGATCGGGATGGGGAATAAGTGTAAATCTATGGCTGATTCATATCAATGTATGACAAGACCCACTGAAATGTTGTGAAGTAATTAGCCTCCAACTAATAAAAAAAATTAAAAAAAAAAAGAAAAGAAAAAAAAAAAAAAAGAAAGACCTAGTTCCCCTCCTCATCGCGACCGGAGGCCTCACATCCTTTGAAAACTCCAGAGGTACGCGGAGATCGTGCCTCCAAAGGAGACGATGCCTGACTCCTCGTGAAACTTGATAGGAGTCCCAGGATTCCTGTGGCACGTGGAAAGGGACCCTTGGTCTCCCGCCTCAGCTGGAGAGGCGTCCCAATTGCCCTGCCAAGCCTCGAGGAGAATCCCGAGTTGTCCCTCGCAACTAGGCAGGAGTGCTGACGTCACTGAACATACACGTGTGTGGAAGGGCCATCCCCGTCTAACTCGAGAATATACCCCAGGTTCCCGCCACAACTCGAGAAAAACCATGAGACTTCTCCCACACCGCGAGATGAGGCCCGATTCCCCTGCACTGCGTGCAGAGCAATTCTGTGTTGCACATCACACATGAAGGGATCCTTGATTTCCTTGATGGCACTCCAGAGAAACCCCAAGAACACTGTTTCAAGGCTAGAGGGATCCTGAGGTCACTGTAGCAACACGAAAGAGCTCTGTGGACCAGAAATCAACTCGAGATGAGAGATTAGTCCCTGGCTTCGACTCCAGAGGAATACCACCTTACCACAAGCACCTCAAGAGGAGGCTTCTCTCAGCTCTATGTATGTGAGAGGGACCCTGAGTTTGCGGCCTCAAGTGGAATGGACACCGAGATGCCCTGACTCGAAATAAATCCGGATATCCCTGCAGTGACTTGAATGCAGGCTCGTCTTGCATCTCCCAAGACGAAAGGATGTCTGAATCCCCTGTGGAGACCACAGAGAAAGACCTAGTTCCTTGGTCTAGTTCTGTGAAAAATACCGTTGGTAGCTTGATAGGGATTGCATTGAATCTATAGATTGCTTTCGGTAGAATAGCCATTTTGACAATATTGATTCTTCCAATCCATGAACACGGTATGTTTCTCCATCTGTTTGTGTCCTTTTTGATTTCTTTCATCAGTGTTTTATAGTTTTCTATGTATAGGTCTTTTGTTTCTTTAGGTAGATATACTCCTAAGTATTTTATTGTTTTTGTTGCAATGGTGAATGGTATTGTTTCCTTCATTTCTCTTTCTGTTTTTTCATCGTTAGTATATAGGAATGCAAGGGATTTCTGTGTGTTAATTTTATATCCTGCAACTTTACTATATTCATTGATTAGTTCTAATAATTTTCTGGTAGAGTCTTTAGGGTTTTCTATATAGAGGATCATGTCATCACAGAACTAGACCAAAGAATTTCACAATTTGTATGGAAATACAAAAAACCTCGAATAGCCAAAGTAATCTTGAAAAAGAAGAATGGAACTGGAGGAATCAACCTGCCTGACTTCAGACTCTACTACAAAGCCACAGTCATCAAGACAGTGTGGTACTGGCACAAAGACAGAAATATAGACCAATGGAACAGAATAGAAAGCCCAGAGATAAATCCACGAACCTATGGACACCTTATCTTTGACAAAGGAGGCAAGGATATACAATGGAAAAAAGACAACCTCTTTAACAAGTGGTGCTGGGAAAACTGGTCAACCACTTGCAAAAGAATGAAACTAGAACACTTTCTAACACCATACACAAAAATAAACTCAAAATGGATTAAAGATCTAAATGTAAGACCAGAAACTATAAAACTCCTAGAGGAGAACATAGGCAAAACACTCTCCGACATAAATCACAGCAAGATCCTCTATGACCCACCTCCCAGAATATTGGAAATAAAAGCAAAACTAAACAAATGGGATCTAATGAAACTTAAAAGCTTTTGCACTACAAAAGAAACTATAAGTAAGGTGAAAAGACAGCCGTCAGATTGGGAGCAAATAATAGCAAATGAAGAAACAGACAAAGGATTAATCTCAAAAATATACAAGCAACTCCTGCAGCTCAATTCCAGAAAAATAAATGACCCAATCCAAAAATGGGCCAGAGAACTAAACAGACATTTCTCCAAAGAAGACATACAGATGGCTAACAAACACATGAAAAGGTGCTCAACATCACTCATTATTAGAGAAATGCAAATCAAAACCACAATGAGGTACCATTACACACCAGTCAGGATGGCTGCTATCCAAAAGTCTACAAGCAATAAATGCTGGAGAGGCTGTGGAGAAAAGGGAACCCTCTTACACTGTTGGTGGGAATGCAAACTAGTACAGCCACTATGGAAAACAGTGTGGAGATTCCTTAAAAAACTGGAAATAGAACTGCCATATTACCCAGCAATACCACTTCTGGGCATACACACTGAGGAAACCAGATCTGAAAGAGACACATGCACCCCAATGTTCATCGCAGCACTGTTTATAATAGCCAGGACATGGAAGCAACCTAGATGCCCATCAGCAGATGAATGGATAAGGAAGCTGTGGGACATATACACCATGGAATTTTACTCAGCCGTCAAAAAGAATTCATTTGAACCAGTCCTAATGAGATGGATGAAACTGGAGCCCCTTATACAGAGTGAAGTAAGCCAGAAAGATAAAGAACATTACAGCATACTAACACATATATATGGAATTTAGAAAGATGGTAACGATAACCCTATATGCAAAACAGAAAAAGAGACACAGAAATACAGAACTTTTGAACTCTGTGGGAGAAGGTGAGGGTGGGATGTTTCAAAAGAACAGCATGTATACTATCTATGGTGAAACAGATCACCAGCCCAGGTGGGATGCATGAGACAAGTGCTCCGGCCTGGTGCACTGGGAAGACCCAGAGGAATCGGGTGGAGAGGGAGATGGGAGGGGGGATCGGGATGGGGAATAAGTGTAAATCTATGGCTGATTCATATCAATGTATGACAAGACCCACTGAAATGTTGTGAAGTAATTAGCCTCCAACTAATAAAAAAAATTAAAAAAAAAAAGAAAAAAAAAAAAAAGAAAGACCTAGTTCCCCTCCTCATCGCGACCGGAGGCCTCACATCCTTTGAAAACTCCAGAGGTACGCGGAGATCAGTGCCTCCAAAGGAGACGATGCCTGACTCCTCGTGAAACTTGATAGGAGTCCCAGGATTCCTGTGGCACGTGGAAAGGGACACTTGGTCTCCCGCCTCAGCTGGAGAGGCGTCCCAATTGCCCTGCCAAGCCTCGAGGAGAATCCCGAGTTGTCCCTCGCAACTAGGCAGGAGTGCTGACGTCGCTGAACATACACGTGTGTGGAAGGGCCATCACCGTCGTAACTCGAGAATATACCCCAGGTTCCCGCCGCAACTCGAGAAAAACCATGAGACTTCTCCCACGCCGCGAGATGAGGCCCGATTCCCCTGCACTGCGTGCAGAGCAATTCCGTGTTGCACATCACACATGAAGGGATCCTTGATTTCCTTCATGGCACTCCACAGAAACCCCAAGAACACTGTTTCAAGGCTAGAGGGATCCTGAGGTCACTGTAGCAACACGAAAGAGCTCTGTGGACCAGAAATCAACTCGAGATGAGAGATTAGTCCCTGGCTTCGACTCCAGAGTAATACCACCTTACCACAAGCACCTCAAAGGAGGCTTCTCTCAGCTCTAGGTATGTGAGAGGGACCCTGAGTTTGAGGCCTCAAGTGGAATGGACACCGCGATTCCCTGACTCGAAATAAGGCCGGATATCCCTGCAGTGACTTGAATGCAGGCTTTTCTTGCATCTCCCAAGTCGAAAGGATGTCTGAATCCCCTGTGGAGACCACAGAGAAAGACCTAGTTCCCCACCTCATCGCGACCGGAGGCCTCACATCCTTTGAAAACTCCAGAGGTACGCGGAGATCGTGCCTCCAAAGGAGACGATGCCTGACTCCTCGTGAAACTTGATAGGAGTCCCAGGATTCCTGTGGCACGTGGAAAGGGACCCTTGGTCTCCCGCCTCAGCTGGAGAGGCGTCCCAATTGCCCTGCCAAGCCTCGAGGAGAATCCCGAGTTGTCCCTCGCAACTAGGCAGGAGTGCTGACGTCACTGAACATACACGTGTGTGGAAGGGCCATCCCCGTCTAACTCGAGAATATACCCCAGGTTCCCGCCACAACTCGAGAAAAACCATGAGACTTCTCCCACACCGCGAGATGAGGCCCGATTCCCCTGCACTGCGTGCAGAGCAATTCTGTGTTGCACATCACACATGAAGGGATCCTTGATTTCCTTGATGGCACTCCAGAGAAACCCCAAGAACACTGTTTCAAGGCTAGAGGGATCCTGAGGTCACTGTAGCAACACGAAAGAGCTCTGTGGACCAGAAATCAACTCGAGATGAGAGATTAGTCCCTGGCTTCGACTCCAGAGGAATACCACCTTACCACAAGCACCTCAAGAGGAGGCTTCTCTCAGCTCTATGTATGTGAGAGGGACCCTGAGTTTGCGGCCTCAAGTGGAATGGACACCGAGATGCCCTGACTCGAAATAAGGCCGGATATCCCTGCAGTGACTTGAATGCAGGCTCGTCTTGCATCTCCCAAGACGAAAGGATGTCTGAATCCCCTGTGGAGACCACAGAGAAAGACCTAGTTCCTTGGTCTACTTCTGTGAAAAATACCGTTGGTAGCTTGATAGGGATTGCATTGAATCTATAGATTGCTTTCGGTAGAATAGCCATTTTGACAATATTGATTCTTCCAATCCATGAACACGGTATGTTTCTCCATCTGTTTGTGTCCTTTTTGATTTCTTTCATCAGTGTTTTATAGTTTTCTATGTATAGGTCTTTTGTTTCTTTAGGTAGATATACTCCTAAGTATTTTATTGTTTTTGTTGCAATGGTGAATGGTATTGTTTCCTTCATTTCTCTTTCTGTTTTTTCATCGTTAGTATATAGGAATGCAAGGGATTTCTGTGTGTTAATTTTATATCCTGCAACTTTACTATATTCATTGATTAGTTCTAATAATTTTCTGGTAGAGTCTTTAGGGTTTTCTATATAGAGGATCATGTCATCACAGAACTAGACCAAAGAATTTCACAATTTGTATGGAAATACAAAAAACCTCGAATAGCCAAAGTAATCTTGAAAAAGAAGAATGGAACTGGAGGAATCAACCTGCCTGACTTCAGACTCTACTACAAAGCCACAGTCATCAAGACAGTGTGGTACTGGCACAAAGACAGAAATATAGACCAATGGAACAGAATAGAAAGCCCAGAGATAAATCCACGAACCTATGGACACCTTATCTTTGACAAAGGAGGCAAGGATATACAATGGAAAAAAGACAACCTCTTTAACAAGTGGTGCTGGGAAAACTGGTCAACCACTTGCAAAAGAATGAAACTAGAACACTTTCTAACACCATACACAAAAATAAACTCAAAATGGATTAAAGATCTAAATGTAAGACCAGAAACTATAAAACTCCTAGAGGAGAACATAGGCAAAACACTCTCCGACATAAATCACAGCAAGATCCTCTATGACCCACCTCCCAGAATATTGGAAATAAAAGCAAAACTAAACAAATGGGATCTAATGAAACTTAAAAGCTTTTGCACTACAAAAGAAACTATAAGTAAGGTGAAAAGACAGCCGTCAGATTGGGAGCAAATAATAGCAAATGAAGAAACAGACAAAGGATTAATCTCAAAAATATACAAGCAACTCCTGCAGCTCAATTCCAGAAAAATAAATGACCCAATCCAAAAATGGGCCAGAGAACTAAACAGACATTTCTCCAAAGAAGACATACAGATGGCTAACAAACACATGAAAAGGTGCTCAACATCACTCATTATTAGAGAAATGCAAATCAAAACCACAATGAGGTACCATTACACACCAGTCAGGATGGCTGCTATCCAAAAGTCTACAAGCAATAAATGCTGGAGAGGCTGTGGAGAAAAGGGAACCCTCTTACACTGTTGGTGGGAATGCAAACTAGTACAGCCACTATGGAAAACAGTGTGGAGATTCCTTAAAAAACTGGAAATAGAACTGCCATATTACCCAGCAATACCACTTCTGGGCATACACACTGAGGAAACCAGATCTGAAAGAGACACATGCACCCCAATGTTCATCGCAGCACTGTTTATAATAGCCAGGACATGGAAGCAACCTAGATGCCCATCAGCAGATGAATGGATAAGGAAGCTGTGGGACATATACACCATGGAATTTTACTCAGCCGTCAAAAAGAATTCATTTGAACCAGTCCTAATGAGATGGATGAAACTGGAGCCCCTTATACAGAGTGAAGTAAGCCAGAAAGATAAAGAACATTACAGCATACTAACACATATATATGGAATTTAGAAAGATGGTAACGATAACCCTATATGCAAAACAGAAAAAGAGACACAGAAATACAGAACTTTTGAACTCTGTGGGAGAAGGTGAGGGTGGGATGTTTCAAAAGAACAGCATGTATACTATCTATGGTGAAACAGATCACCAGCCCAGGTGGGATGCATGAGACAAGTGCTCCGGCCTGGTGCACTGGGAAGACCCAGAGGAATAGGGTGGAGAGGGAGATGGGAGGGGGGATTGGGATGGGGAATAAGTGTAAATCTATGGCTGATTCATATCAATGTATGACAAGACCCACTGAAATGTTGTGAAGTAATTAGCCTCCAACTAATAAAAAAAATTAAAAAAAAAAAGAAAAAAAAAAAAAAGAAAGACCTAGTTCCCCTCCTCATCGCGACCGGAGGCCTCACATCCTTTGAAAACTCCAGAGGTACGCGGAGATCAGTGCCTCCAAAGGAGACGATGCCTGACTCCTCGTGAAACTTGATAGGAGTCCCAGGATTCCTGTGGCACGTGGAAAGGGACACTTGGTCTCCCGCCTCAGCTGGAGAGGCGTCCCAATTGCCCTGCCAAGCCTCGAGGAGAATCCCGAGTTGTCCCTCGCAACTAGGCAGGAGTGCTGACGTCGCTGAACATACACGTGTGTGGAAGGGCCATCACCGTCGTAACTCGAGAATATACCCCAGGTTCCCGCCGCAACTCGAGAAAAACCATGAGACTTCTCCCACGCCGCGAGATGAGGCCCGATTCCCCTGCACTGCGTGCAGAGCAATTCCGTGTTGCACATCACACATGAAGGGATCCTTGATTTCCTTCATGGCACTCCAGAGAAACCCCAAGAACACTGTTTCAAGGCTAGAGGGATCCTGAGGTCACTGTAGCAACACGAAAGAGCTCTGTGGACCAGAAATCAACTCGAGATGAGAGATTAGTCCCTGGCTTCGACTCCAGAGTAATACCACCTTACCACAAGCACCTCAAAGGAGGCTTCTCTCAGCTCTAGGTATGTGAGAGGGACCCTGAGTTTGAGGCCTCAAGTGGAATGGACACCGCGATTCCCTGACTCGAAATAAGGCCGGATATCCCTGCAGTGACTTGAATGCAGGCTTTTCTTGCATCTCCCAAGTCGAAAGGATGTCTGAATCCCCTGTGGAGACCACAGAGAAAGACCTAGTTCCTTGGTCTAGTTCTGTGAAAAATACCGTTGGTAGCTTGATAGGGATTGCATTGAATCTATAGATTGCTTTGGGTAGAATAGCCTTTTTGACAATATTGATTCTTCCAATCCATGAACACGGTATGTTTCTCCATCTGTTTGTGTCCTCTTTGATTTCTCTCATCAGTGTTTTATAGTTTTCTATGTATAGGTCTTTTGTTTCTTTAGGTAGATATACTCCTAAGTATTTTATTGTTTTTGTTGCAATGGTGAATGGTATTGTTTCCTTAATTTCTCTTTCTGTTTTTTCATCGTTAGTATATAGGAATGCAAGGGATTTCTGTGTGTTAATTTTATATCCTGCAACTTTACTATATTCATTGATTAGTTCTAGTAATTTTCTGGTAGAGTCTTTAGGGTTTTCTATATAGAGGATCATGTCATCACAGAACTAGACCAAAGAATTTCACAATTTGTATGGAAATACAAAAAACCTCGAATAGCCAAAGTAATCTTGAAAAAGAAGAATGGAACTGGAGGAATCAACCTGCCTGACTTCAGACTCTACTACAAAGCCACAGTCATCAAGACAGTGTGGTACTGGCACAAAGACAGAAATATAGACCAATGGAACAGAATAGAAAGGCCAGAGATAAATCCACGAACCTATGGACACCTTATCTTTGACAAAGGAGGCAAGGATATACAATGGAAAAAAGACAACCTCTTTAACAAGTGGTGCTGGGAAAACTGGTCAACCACTTGCAAAAGAATGAAACTAGAACACTTTCTAACACCATACACAAAAATAAACTCAAAATGGATTAAAGATCTAAATGTAAGACCAGAAACTATAAAACTCCTAGAGGAGAACATAGGCAAAACACTCTCTGACATAAATCACAGCAAGATCCTCTATGACCCACCTCCCAGAATATTGGAAATAAAAGCAAAACTAAACAAATGGGATCTAATGAAACTTAAAAGCTTTTGCACTACAAAAGAAACTATAAGTAAGGTGAAAAGACAGCCGTCAGATTGGGAGAAAATAATAGCAAATGAAGAAACAGACAAAGGATTAATCTCAAAAATATACAAGCAACTCCTGCAGCTCAATTCCAGAAAAATAAATGACCCAATCCAAAAATGGGCCAGAGAACTAAACAGACATTTCTCCAAAGAAGACATACAGATGGCTAACAAACACATGAAAAGGTGCTCAACATCACTCATTATTAGAGAAATGCAAATCAAAACCACAATGAGGTACCATTACACACCAGTCAGGATGGCTGCTATCCAAAAGTCTACAAGCAATAAATGCTGGAGAGGCTGTGGAGAAAAGGGAACCCTCTTACACTGTTGGTGGGAATGCAAACTAGTACAGCCACTATGGAAAACAGTGTGGAGATTCCTTAAAAAACTGGAAATAGAACTGCCATATTACCCAGCAATACCACTTCTGGGCATACACACTGAGGAAACCAGATCTGAAAGAGACACATGCACCCCAATGTTCATCGCAGCACTGTTTATAATAGCCAGGACATGGAAGCAACCTAGATGCCCATCAGCAGATGAATGGATAAGGAAGCTGTGGTACATATACACCATGGAATTTTACTCAGCCGTCAAAAAGAATTCATTTGAACCAGTCCTAATGAGATGGATGAAACTGGAGCCCCTTATACAGAGTGAAGTAAGCCAGAAAGATAAAGAACATTACAGCATACTAACACATATATATGGAATTTAGAAAGATGGTAACGATAACCCTATATGCAAAACAGAAAAAGAGACACAGAAATACAGAACTTTTGAACTCTGTGGGAGAAGGTGAGGGTGGGATGTTTCAAAAGAACAGCATGTATACTATCTATGGTGAAACAGATCACCAGCCCAGGTGGGATGCATGAGACAAGTGCTCCGGCCTGGTGCACTGGGAAGACCCAGAGGAATCGGGTGGAGAGGGAGATGGGAGGGGGGATCGGGATGGGGAATAAGTGTAAATCTATGGCTGATTCATATCAATGTATGACAAGACCCACTGAAATGTTGTGAAGTAATTAGCCTCCAACTAATAAAAAAAATTAAAAAAAAAAAAAAAAGAAAGACCTAGTTCCCCTCCTCATCGCGACCGGAGGCCTCACATCCTTTGAAAACTCCAGAGGTACGCGGAGATCGTGCCTCCAAAGGAGACGATGCCTGACTCCTCGTGAAACTTGATAGGAGTCCCAGGATTCCTGTGGCACGTGGAAAGGGACCCTTGGTCTCCCGCCTCAGCTGGAGAGGCGTCCCAATTGCCCTGCCAAGCCTCGAGGAGAATCCCGAGTTGTCCCTCGCAACTAGGCAGGAGTGCTGACGTCACTGAACATACACGTGTGTGGAAGGGCCATCCCCGTCTAACTCGAGAATATACCCCATGTTCCCGCCGCAACTCGAGAAAAACCATGAGACTTCTCCCACGCCGCGAGATGAGGCCCGATTCCCCTGCACTGCGTGCAGAGCAATTCTGTGTTGCACATCACACATGAAGGGATCCTTGATTTCCTTGATGGCACTCCAGAGAAACCCCAAGAACACTGTTTCAAGGCTAGAGGGATCCTGAGGTCACTGTAGCAACACGAAAGAGCTCTGTGGACCAGAAATCAACTCGAGATGAGAGATTAGTCCCTGGCTTCGACTCCAGAGGAATACCACCTTACCACAAGCACCTCAAGAGGAGGCTTCTCTCAGCTCTATGTATGTGAGAGGGACCCTGAGTTTGCGGCCTCAAGTGGAATGGACACCGAGATGCCCTGACTCGAAATAAGGCCGGATATCCCTGCAGTGACTTGAATGCAGGCTCGTCTTGCATCTCCCAAGACGAAAGGATGTCTGAATCCCCTGTGGAGACCACAGAGAAAGACCTAGTTTCTTGGTCTAGTTCTGTGAAAAATACCGTTGGTAGCTTGATAGGGATTGCATTGAATCTATAGATTGCTTTCGGTAGAATAGCCATTTTGACAATATTGATTCTTCCAATCCATGAACACGGTATTTTTCTCCATCTGTTTGTGTCCTCTTTGATTTCTTTCATCAGTGTTTTATAGTTTTCTATGTATAGATCTTTTGTTTCTTTAGGTAGATATACTCCTAACTATTTTATTCTTTTTGTTGCAATGGTGAATGGTGTTGTTTCCTTAATTTCTCTTTCTGTTTTTTCATCGTTAGTATATAGGAATGCAAGGGATTTCTGTGTGTTAATTTTATATCCTGCAACTTTACTATATTCATTGATTAGTTCTAGTAATTTTCTGGTAGAGTCTTTAGGGTTTTCTATATAGAGGATCATGTCATCACAGAACTAGACCAAAGAATTTCACAATTTGTATGGAAATACAAAAAACCTCGAATAGCCAAAGTAATCTTGAAAAAGAAGAATGGAACTGGAGGAATCAACCTGCCTGACTTCAGACTCTACTACAAAGCCACAGTCATCAAGACAGTGTGGTACTGGCACAAAGACAGAAATATAGACCAATGGAACAGAATAGAAAGCCCAGAGATAAATCCACGAACCTATGGACACCTTATCTTTGACAAAGGAGGCAAGGATATACAATGGAAAAAAGACAACCTCTTTAACAAGTGGTGCTGGGAAAACTGGTCAACCACTTGCAAAAGAATGAAACTAGAACACTTTCTAACACCATACACAAAAATAAACTCAAAATGGATTAAAGATCTAAATGTAAGACCAGAAACTATAAAACTCCTAGAGGAGAACATAGGCAAAACACTCTCCGACATAAATCACAGCAAGATCCTCTATGACCCACCTCCCAGAATATTGGAAATAAAAGCAAAACTAAACAAATGGGATCTAATGAAACTTAAAAGCTTTTGCACTACAAAAGAAACTATAAGTAAGGTGAAAAGACAGCCGTCAGATTGGGAGAAAATAATAGCAAATGAAGAAACAGACAAAGGATTAATCTCAAAAATATACAAGCAACTCCTGCAGCTCAATTCCAGAAAAATAAATGACCCAATCCAAAAATGGGCCAGAGAACTAAACAGACATTTCTCCAAAGAAGACATACAGATGGCTAACAAACACATGAAAAGGTGCTCAACATCACTCATTATTAGAGAAATGCAAATCAAAACCACAATGAGGTACCATTACACACCAGTCAGGATGGCTGCTATCCAAAAGTCTACAAGCAATAAATGCTGGAGAGGCTGTGGAGAAAAGGGAACCCTCTTACACTGTTGGTGGGAATGCAAACTAGTACAGCCACTATGGAAAACAGTGTGGAGATTCCTTAAAAAACTGGAAATAGAACTGCCATATTACCCAGCAATATCACTTCTGGGCATACACACTGAGGAAACCAGATCTGAAAGAGACACATGCACCCCAATGTTCATCGCAGCACTGTTTATAATAGCCAGGACATGGAAGCAACCTAGATGCCCATCAGCAGATGAATGGATAAGGAAGCTGTGGTACATATACACCATGGAATTTTACTCAGCCCTCAAAAAGAATTCATTTGAACCAGTCCTAATGAGATGGATGAAACTGGAGCCCCTTATACAGAGTGAAGTAAGCCAGAAAGATAAAGAACATTACAGCATACTAACACATATATATGGAATTTAGAAAGATGGTAACGAGAACCCTATATGCAAAACAGAAAAAGAGACACAGAAATACAGAACTTTTGAACTCTGTGGGAGAAGGTGAGGGTGGGATGTTTCAAAAGAACAGCATGTATACTATCTATGGTGAAACAGATCACCAGCCCAGGTGGGATGCATGAGACAAGTGCTCCGGCCTGGTGCACTGGGAAGACCCAGAGGAATCGGGTGGAGAGGGAGATGGGAGGGGGGATCGGGATGGGGAATAAGTGTAAATCTATGGCTGATTCATATCAATGTATGACAAGACCCACTGAAATGTTGTGAAGTAATTAGCCTCCAACAAATAAAAAAAATTAAAAAAAAAAAAAAAGAAAAAAAAAAAAAAAAAGAAAGACCTACTTCCCCTCCTCATCGCGACCGGAGGCCTCACATCCTTTGAAAACTCCAGAGGTACGCGGAGATCAGTGCCTCCAAAGGAGACGATGCCTGACTCCTCGTGAAACTTGATAGGAGTCCCAGGATTCAGTGGCACGTGGAAAGGGACCCTTGGTCTCCCGCCTCAGCTGGAGAGGCGTCCCAATTGCCCTGCCAAGCCTCGAGGAGAATCCCGAGTTGTCCCTCGCAACTAGGCAGGAGTGCTGACGTCGCTGAACATACACGTGTGTGGAAGGGCCATCCCCGTCGTAACTCGAGAATATACCCCAGGTTCCCGCCGCAACTCGAGAAAAACCATGAGACTTCTCCCACGCCGCGAGATGAGGCCCGAATCCCCTGCACTGCGTGCAGAGCAATTCCGTGTTGCACATCACACATGAAAGGATCCTTGATTTCCTTCATGGCACTCCAGAGAAACCCCAAGAACACTGTTTCAAGGCTAGAGGGATCCTGAGGTCACTGTAGCAACACCAAAGAGCTCCGTGGACCAAAAATCAACTCGAGATGAGAGATTCGTCCCTGGCTTCGACTCCAGAGGAATACCACCTTACCACAAGCACCTCAAAGGAGGCTTCTCTCAGCTCTAGGTATGTGAGAGGGACCCTGAGTTTGAGGCCTCAAGTGGAATGGACACCGAGATGCCCTGACTCGAAATAAGGCCGGATATCCCTGCAGTAACTTGAATGCAGGCTAATCTTGCATCTCCCAAGACGAAAGGATGTCTGAATCCGCTGTGGAGACCACAGAGAAAGACCTAGTACCCCACCTCATCACGACCGGAGGCCTCACATCCTTTGAAAACTCCAGCGGTACGCGGAGATCAGTGTCTCTAAAGGAGACGATTCCTGACTCCTCGTGAAACTTGATAGGAGTCCCAGGATTCCTGTGGCACGGGGAAAGGGACCCATGGTCTCCCGCCTCAGCTGGAGAGGCGTCCCAATTGCCCTGCCAAGCATCAAGGAGAATCCCGAGTTGTCCCTCGCAACTAGGCAGGAGTCCTGACGTTGCTGAGGAAACACGTGTGTGGAATGGCCCTCCCCGTCGTAAATCGAGAATATACCCCAGGTTCCCGCCGCAACTCGAGAAAAACCATGAGATTTCTCCCACGCCGCGAGATGAGGCACGATTCCCCTCCACTGCGTGCAGAGCAATTCCGTGTTGCACATCACACAGGAAAGGATCCTTGATTTCCTTCATGGCACTCCAGAGAAAACCCAAGAACACTGTTTCAAGGCTAGAGGGATCCTGAGGTCACTGTAGCAACACGAAAGAGCTCTGTGGACCAGAAATTAAATCGAGATGAGAGATTAGTCCCTGGCTTCGACTCCAGAGGAATACCACCTTACCACAAGCACCTCAAAGGAGGCTTCTCTCAGCTCTAGGTATGTGAGAGGGACCCTGAGTTTGTGGCCTCAAGTGGAATGGACACCGAGATGCCCTGACTCGAAATAAGGCCGGATATCCCTGCAGTGACTTGAATGCAGGCTCGTCTTGCATCTCCCAAGACGAAAGGATGTCTGAATCCCCTGTGGAGACCACAGAGAAAGACCTAGTTCCTTGGTCTAGTTCTGTGAAAAATACCGTTGGTAGCTTGATAGGGATTGCATTGAATCTATAGATTGCTTTCGGTAGAATAGCCTTTTTGACAATATTGATTCTTCCAATCCATGAACAGGGTATGTTTCTCCATCTGTTTGTGTCCTCTTTGATTTCTTTCATCAGTGTTTTATAGTTTTCTATGTATAGGTCTTTTGTTTCTTTAGGTAGATATACTCCTAAGTATTTTATTCTTTTTGTTGCAATGGTGAATGGTATTGTTTCCTTAATTTCTCTTTCAGTTTTTTCATCGTTAGTATATAGGAATGCAAGGGATTTCTGTGTGTTAATTTTATATCCTGCAACTTTACTATATTCATTGATTAGTTCTAGTAATTTTCTGGTAGAGTCTTTAGGGTTTTCTATATAGAGGATCATGTCATCACAGAACTAGACCAAAGAATTTCACAATTTGTATGGAAATACAAAAAACCTCGAATAGCCAAAGTAATCTTGAAAAAGAAGAATGGAACTGGAGGAATCAACCTGCCTGACTTCAGACTCTACTACAAAGCCACAGTCATCAAGACAGTGTGGTACTGGCACAAAGACAGAAATATAGACCAATGGAACAGAATAGAAAGCCCAGAGATAAATCCACGAACCTATGGACACCTTATCTTTGACAAAGGAGGCAAGGATATACAATGGAAAAAAGACAACCTCTTTAACAAGTGGTGCTGGGAAAACTGGTCAACCACTTGCAAAAGAATGAAACTAGAACACTTTCTAACACCATACACAAAAATAAACTCAAAATGGATTAAAGATCTAAATGTAAGACCAGAAACTATAAAACTCCTAGAGGAGAACATAGGCAAAACACTCTCCGACATAAATCACAGCAAGATCCTCTATGACCCACCTCCCAGAATATTGGAAATAAAAGCAAAACTAAACAAATGGGATCTAATGAAACTTAAAAGCTTTTGCACTACAAAAGAAACTATAAGTAAGGTGAAAAGACAGCCGTCAGATTGGGAGAAAATAATAGCAAATGAAGAAACAGACAAAGGATTAATCTCAAAAATATACAAGCAACTCCTGCAGCTCAATTCCAGAAAAATAAATGACCCAATCCAAAAATGGGCCAGAGAACTAAACAGACATTTCTCCAAAGAAGACATACAGATGGCTAACAAACACATGAAAAGGTGCTCAACATCACTCATTATTAGAGAAATGCAAATCAAAACCACAATGAGGTACCATTACACACCAGTCAGGATGGCTGCTATCCAAAAGTCTACAAGCAATAAATGCTGGAGAGGCTGTGGAGAAAAGGGAACCCTCTTACACTGTTGGTGGGAATGCAAACTAGTACAGCCACTATGGAAAACAGTGTGGAGATTCCTTAAAAAACTGGAAATAGAACTGCCATATTACCCAGCAATACCACTTCTGGGCATACACACTGAGGAAACCAGATCTGAAAGAGACACATGCACCCCAATGTTCATCGCAGCACTGTTTATAATAGCCAGGACATGGAAGCAACCTAGATGCCCATCAGCAGATGAATGGATAAGGAAGCTGTGGTACATATACACCATGGAATTTTACTCAGCCGTCAAAAAGAATTCATTTGAACCAGTCCTAATGAGATGGATGAAACTGGAGCCCCTTATACAGAGTGAAGTAAGCCAGAAAGATAAAGAACATTACAGCATACTAACACATATATATGGAATTTAGAAAGATGGTAACGATAACCCTATATGCAAAACAGAAAAAGAGACACAGAAATACAGAACTTTTGAACTCTGTGGGAGAAGGTGAGGGTTGGATGTTTCAAAAGAACAGCATGTATACTATCTATGGTGAAACAGATCACCAGCCCAGGTGGGATGCATGAGACAAGTGCTCCGGCCTGGTGCACTGGGAAGACCCAGAGGAATCGGGTGGAGAGGGAGATGGGAGGGGGGATCGGGATGGGGAATAAGTGTAAATCTATGGCTGATTCATATCAATGTATGACAAGACCCACTGAAATGTTGTGAAGTAATTAGCCTCCAACTAATAAAAAAAATTAAAAACAAAAAAAAAAAAAGAAAAAAAAAAAAAAAAAGAAAGACCTAGTTCCCCTCCTCATCGCGACCGGAGGCCTCACATCCTTTGAAAACTCCAGAGGTACGCGGAGATCAGTGCCTCCAAAGGAGACGATGCCTGACTCCTCGTGAAACTTGATAGGAGTCCCAGGATTCCTGTGGCACGTGGAAAGGGACCCTTGGTCTCCCGCCTCAGCTGGAGAGGCGTCCCAATTGCCCTGCCAAGCCTCGAGGAGAATCCCGAGTTGTCCCTCGCAACTAGGGAGGAGTGCTGACGTCGCTGATCATACACGTGTGTGGAAGGGCCATCCCCGTCGTAACTCGAGAATATACCCCAGGTTCCCGCCGCAACTCGAGAAAAACCATGAGACTTTTCCCAGGCCGCGAGATGAGGCCCGAATCCCCTGCACTGCGTGCAGAGCAATTCCGTGTTGCACATCACACATGAAAGGATCCTTGATTTCCTTCATGGCACTCCAGAGAAACCCCAAGAACACTGTTTCAAGGCTAGAGGGATCCTGAGGTCACTGTAGCAACACCAAAGAGCTCCGTGGACCAAAAATCAACTCGAGATGAGAGATTAGTCCCTGGCTTCGACTCCAGAGGAATACCACCTTACCACAAGCACCTCAAAGGAGGCTTCTCTCAGCTCTAGGTATGTGAGAGGGACCCTGAGTTTGAGGCCTCAAGTGGAATGGACACCGAGATGCCCTGACTCGAAATAAGGCCGGATATCCCTGCAGTAACTTGAATGCAGGCTCATCTTGCATCTCCCAAGACGAAAGGATGTCTGAATCCGCTGTGGAGACCACAGAGAAAGACCTAGTTCCCCACCTCATCGCGACCGGAGGCCTCACATCCTTTGAAAACTCCAGCGGTACGCGGAGATCAGTGTCTCTAAAGGAGACGATTCCTGACTCCTCGTGAAACTTGATAGGAGTCCCAGGATTCCTGTGGCACGGGGAAAGGGACCCTTGGTCTCCCGCCTCAGCTGGAGAGGCGTCCCAATTGCCCTGCCAAGCATCAAGGAGAATCCCGAGTTGTCCCTCGCAACTAGGCAGGAGTCCTGACGTTGCTGAGGAAACACGTGTGTGGAATGGCCCTCCCCGTCGTAACTCGAGAATATACCCCAGGTTCCCGCCGCAACTCGAGAAAAACCATGAGACTTCTCCCACGCCGCGAGATGAGGCCCGATTCCCCTCCACTGCGTGCAGAGCAATTCCGTGTTGCACATCACACAGGAAAGGATCCTTGATTTCCTTCATGGCACTCCAGAGAAAACCCAAGAACACTGTTTCAAGGCTAGAGGGATCCTGAGGTCACTGTAGCAACACGAAAGAGCTCTGTGGACCAGAAATCAACTCGAGATGAGAGATTAGTCCCTGGCTTCGACTCCAGAGGAATACCACCTTACCACAAGCACCTCAAAGGAGGCTTCTCTCAGCTCTAGGTATGTGAGAGGGACCCTGAGTTTGCGGCCTCAAGTGGAATGGACACCGAGATGCCCTGAATCGAAATAAGGCCGGATATCCCTGCAGTGACTTGAATGCAGGCTCGTCTTGCATCTCCCAAGACGAAAGGATGTCTGAATCCCCTGTGGAGACCACAGAGAAAGACCTAGTTCCTTGGTCTAGTTCTGTGAAAAATACCGTTGGTAGCTTGATAGGGAGTGCATTGAATCTATAGATTGCTTTCGGTAGAATAGCCATTTTGACAATATTGATTCTTCCAATCCATGAACACGGTATGTTTCTCCATCTGTTTGTGTCCTCTTTGATTTCTTTCATCAGTGTTTTATAGTTTTCTATGTATAGGTCTTTTGTTTCTTTAGGTAGAGATACTCCTAAGTATTTTATTGTTTTTGTTGCAATGGTGAATGGTATTGTTTCCTTCATTTCTCTTTCTGTTTTTTCATCGTTAGTATATAGGAATGCAAGGGATTTCTGTGTGTTAATTTTATATCCTGCAACTTTACTATATTCATTGATTAGTTCTAGTAATTTTCTGGTAGAGTCTTTAGGGTTTTCTATATAGAGGATCATGTCATCACAGAACTAGACCAAAGAATTTCACAATTTGTATGGAAATACAAAAAACCTCGAATAGCCAAAGTAATCTTGAAAAAGAAGAATGGAACTGGAGGAATCAACCTGCCTGACTTCAGACTCTACTACAAAGCCACAGTCATCAAGACAGTGTGGTACTGGCACAAAGACAGAAATATAGACCAATGGAACAGAATAGAAAGGCCAGAGATAAATCCACGAACCTATGGACACCTTATCTTTGACAAAGGAGGCAAGGATATACAATGGAAAAAAGACAACCTCTTTAACAAGTGGTGCTGGGAAAACTGGTCAACCACTTGCAAAAGAATGAAACTAGAACACTTTCTAACACCATACACAAAAATAAACTCAAAATGGATTAAAGATCTAAATGTAAGACCAGAAACTATAAAACTCCTAGAGGAGAACATAGGCAAAACACTCTCCGACATAAATCACAGCAAGATCCTCTATGACCCACCTCCCAGAATATTGGAAATAAAAGCAAAACTAAACAAATGGGATCTAATGAAACTTAAAAGCTTTTGCACTACAAAAGAAACTATAAGTAAGGTGAAAAGACAGCCGTCAGATTGGGAGCAAATAATAGCAAATGAAGAAACAGACAAAGGATTAATCTCAAAAATATACAAGCAACTCCTGCAGCTCAATTCCAGAAAAATAAATGACCCAATCCAAAAATGGGCCAGAGAACTAAACAGACATTTCTCCAAAGAAGACATACAGATGGCTAACAAACACATGAAAAGGTGCTCAACATCACTCATTATTAGAGAAATGCAAATCAAAACCACAATGAGGTACCATTACACACCAGTCAGGATGGCTGCTATCCAAAAGTCTACAAGCAATAAATGCTGGAGAGGCTGTGGAGAAAAGGGAACCCTCTTACACTGTTGGTGGGAATGCAAACTAGTACAGCCACTATGGAAAACAGTGTGGAGATTCCTTAAAAAACTGGAAATAGAACTGCCATATTACCCAGCAATACCACTTCTGGGCATACACACTGAGGAAACCAGATCTGAAAGAGACACATGCACCCCAATGTTCATCGCAGCACTGTTTATAATAGCCAGGACATGGAAGCAACCTAGATGCCCATCAGCAGATGAATGGATAAGGAAGCTGTGGTACATATACACCATGGAATATTACTCAGCCGTCAAAAAGAATTCATTTGAACCAGTCCTAATGAGATGGATGAAACTGGAGCCCCTTATACAGAGTGAAGTAAGCCAGAAAGATAAAGAACATTACAGCATACTAACACATATATATGGAATTTAGAAAGATGGTAACGATAACCCTATATGCAAAACAGAAAAAGAGACACAGAAATACAGAACTTTTGAACTCTGTGGGAGAAGGTGAGGGTGGGATGTTTCAAAAGAACAGCATGTATACTATCTATGGTGAAACAGATCACCAGCCCAGGTGGGATGCATGAGACAAGTGCTCCGGCCTGGTGCACTGGGAAGACCCAGAGGAATCGGGTGGAGAGGGAGATGGGAGGGGGGATCGGGATGGGGAATAAGTGTAAATCTATGGCTGATTCATATCAATGTATGACAAGACCCACTGAAATGTTGTGAAGTAATTAGCCTCCAACTAATAAAAAAAATTAAAAAAAAAAAAAAAGAAAAAAAAAAAAAAAAGAAAGACCTAGTTCCCCTCCTCATCGCGACCGGAGGCCTCACATCCTTTGAAAACTCCAGAGGTACGCGGAGATCAGTGCCTCCAAAGGAGACGATGCCTGACTCCTCGTGAAACTTGATAGGAGTCCCAGGATTCCTGTGGCACGTGGAAAGGGACCCTTGGTCTCCCGCCTCAGCTGGAGAGGCATCCCAATTGCCCTGCCAAGCCTCGAGGAGAGTCCCGAGTTGTCCCTCGCAACTAGGCAGGAGTGCTGACGTCGCTGAACATACACGTGTGTGGAAGGGCCATCCCCGTCTAACTCGAGAATATACCCCAGGTTCCCGCCGCAACTCGAGAAAAACCATGAGACTTCTCCCACGCCGCGAGATGAGGCCCGATTCCCCTGCACTGCGTGCAGAGCAATTCCGTGTTGCACATCACACATGAAAGGATCCTTGATTTCCTTCATGGCACTCCAGAGAAACCCCAAGAACACTGTTTCAAGGCTAGAGGGATCCTGAGGTCACTGTAGCAACACCAAAGAGCTCCGTGGACCAGAAATCAACTCGAGATGAGAGATTAGGCCCTGGCTTCGACTCCAGAGGAATACCACCTTACCACAAGCACCTCAAAGGAGACTTCTCTCAGCTCTAGGTATGTGAGAGGGACCCTGAGTTTGCGGCCTCAAGTGGAATGGACACCGAGATGCCCTGACTCGAAATAAGGCCGGATATCCCTGCAGTAACTTGAATGCAGGCTCGTCTTGCATCTCCCAAGACGAAAGGATGTCTGAATCCCCTGTGGAGACCACAGAGAAAGACCTAGTTCCTTGGTCTAGTTCTGTGAAAAATACCGTTGGTAGCTTGATAGGGATTGCATTGAATCTATAGATTGCTTTGGGTAGAATAGCCATTTTGACAATATTGATTCTTCCAATCCATGAACACGGTATGTTTCTCCATCTGTTTGTGTCCTCTTTGATTTCTTTCATCAGTGTTTTATAGTTTTCTATGTATAGGTCTTTTGTTTCTTTAGGTAGATATACTCCTAAGTATTTTATTCTTTTTGTTGCAATGGTGAATGGTATTGTTTCCTTAATTTCTCTTTCTGTTTTTTCATCGTTAGTATATAGGAATGCAAGGGATTTCTGTGTGTTAATTTTATATCCTGCAACTTTACTATATTCATTGATTAGTTCTAGTAATTTTCTGGTAGAGTCTTTAGGGTTTTCTATATAGAGGATCATGTCATCACAGAACTAGACCAAAGAATTTCACAATTTGTATGGAAATACAAAAAACCTCGAATAGCCAAAGTAATCTTGAAAAAGAAGAATGGAACTGGAGGAATCAACCTGCCTGACTTCAGACTCTACTACAAAGCCACAGTCATCAAGACAGTGTGGTACTGGCACAAAGACAGAAATATAGACCAATGGAACAGAATAGAAAGCCCAGAGATAAATCCACGAACCTATGGACACCTTATCTTTGACAAAGGAGGCAAGGATATACAATGGAAAAAAGACAACCTCTTTAACAAGTGGTGCTGGGAAAACTGGTCAACCACTTGCAAAAGAATGAAACTAGAACACTTTCTAACACCATACACAAAAATAAACTCAAAATGGATTAAAGATCTAAATGTAAGACCAGAAACTATAAAACTCCTAGAGGAGAACATAGGCAAAACACTCTCCGACATAAATCACAGCAAGATCCTCTATGACCCACCTCCCAGAATATTGGAAATAAAAGCAAAACTAAACAAATGGGATCTAATGAAACTTAAAAGCTTTTGCACTACAAAAGAAACTATAAGTAAGGTGAAAAGACAGCCGTCAGATTGGGAGAAAATAATAGCAAATGAAGAAACAGACAAAGGATTAATCTCAAAAATATACAAGCAACTCCTGCAGCTCAATTCCAGAAAAATAAATGACCCAATCCAAAAATGGGCCAGAGAACTAAACAGACATTTCTCCAAAGAAGACATACAGATGGCTAACAAACACATGAAAAGGTGCTCAACATCACTCATTATTAGAGAAATGCAAATCAAAACCACAATGAGGTACCATTACACACCAGTCAGGATGGCTGCTATCCAAAAGTCTACAAGCAATAAATGCTGGAGAGGCTGTGGAGAAAAGGGAACCCTCTTACACTGTTGGTGGGAATGCAAACTAGTACAGCCACTATGGAAAACAGTGTGGAGATTCCTTAAAAAACTGGAAATAGAACTGCCATATTACCCAGCAATACCACTTCTGGGCATACACACTGAGGAAACCAGATCTGAAAGAGACACATGCACCCCAATGTTCATCGCAGCACTGTTTATAATAGCCAGGACATGGAAGCAACCTAGATGCCCATCAGCAGATGAATGGATAAGGAAGCTGTGGGACATATACACCATGGAATTTTACTCAGCCGTCAAAAAGAATTCATTTGAACCAGTCCTAATGAGATGGATGAAACTGGAGCCCCTTATACAGAGTGAAGTAAGCCAGAAAGATAAAGAACATTACAGCATACTAACACATATATATGGAATTTAGAAAGATGGTAACGAGAACCCTATATGCAAAACAGAAAAAGAGACACAGAAATACAGAATTTTGAACTCTGTGGGAGAAGGTGAGGGTGGGATGTTTCAAAAGAACAGCATGTATACTATCTATGGTGAAACAGATCACCAGCCCAGGTGGGATGCATGAGACAAGTGCTCCGGCCTGGTGCACTGGGAAGACCCAGAGGAATCGGGTGGAGAGGGAGATGGGAGGGGGGATCGGGATGGGGAATAAGTGTAAATCTATGGCTGATTCATATCAATGTATGACAAGACCCACTGAAATGTTGTGAAGTAATTAGTCTCCAACTAATAAAAAAAATTAAAAAAAAAAAAAAAAGAAAAAAAAAAAAAAAGAAAGAACTAGTTCCCCTCCTCATCGCGACCGGAGGCCTCACATCCTTTGAAAACTCCAGAGGTACGCGGAGATCAGTGCCTCCAAAGGAGACGATGCCTGACTCCTCATGAAACTTGATAGGAGTCCCAGGATTCCTGTGGCACGTGGAAAGGGACCCTTGGTCTCCCGCCTCAGCTGGAGAGGCGTCCCAATTGCCCTGCCAAGCCTCGAGGAGAATCCCGAGTTGTCCCTCGCAACTAAGCAGGAGTGCTGACGTCGCTGAACATACACGTGTGTGGAAGGGCCATCCCCGTCGTAACTCGAGAATATACCCCAGGTTCCCGCCGCAACTCGAGAAAAACCATGAGACTTCTCCCACGCCGCGAGATGAGGCCCGATTCCCCTCCACTGCGTGCAGAGCAATTCCGTGTTGCACATCACACATGAAAGGATCCTTGATTTCCTTCATGGCACTCCAGAGAAACCCCAAGAACACTGTTTCAAGGCTAGAGGGATCCTGAGGTCACTGTAGCAACACCAAAGAGCTCCGTGGATCAAAAATCAACTCGAGATGAGAGATTAGTCCCTGGCTTCGACTCCAGAGGAATACCACCTTACCACAAGCACCTCAAAGGAGGCTTCTCTCAGCTCTAGGTATGTGAGAGGGACCCTGAGTTTGCGGCCTCAAGTGGAATGGACACCGAGATGCCCTGACTCGAAATAAGGCCGGATATCCCTGCAGTAACTTGAATGCAGGCTCATCTTGCATCTCCCAAGACGAAAGGATGTCTGAATCCCCTGTGGAGACCACAGAGAAAGACCTAGTTCCCCACCTCATTGCGACCGGAGGCCTCACATCCTTTGAAAACTCCAGCGGTTGGCGGAGATCAGTGTCTCTAAAGGAGACGATTCCTGACTCCTCGTGAAACTTGATAGGAGTCCCAGGATTCCTGTGGCACGGGGAAAGGGACCCTTGGTCTCCCGCCTCAGCTGGAGAGGCGTCCCAATTGCCCTGCCAAGCATCAAGCAGAATCCCGAGTTGTCCCTCGCAACTAGGCAGGAGTCCTGACGTTGCTGAAGAAACACGTGTGTGGAATGGCCCTCCCCGTCGTAACTCGAGAATATACCCCAGGTTCCCACCACAACTCGAGAAAAATCATGAGACTTCTCCCACGCCACGAGATGAGGCCCGATTCCCCTTCATTGCGTGCAGAGCAATTCCGTGTTGCACATCACACAGGAAAGGATCCTTGATTTCCTTGATGGCACTCCAGAGAAAACCCAAGAACACTGTTTCAAGGCTAGAGGGATCCTGAGGTCACTGTAGCAACACGAAAGAGCTCTGTGGACCAGAAATCAACTCGAGATGAGAGATTATTCCCTGGCTTCGACTCCAGAGGAATACCACCTTACCACAAGCACCTCAAAGGAGGCTTCTCTCAGCTCTAGGTATGTGAGAGGGACCCTGAGTTTGCGGCCTCAAGTGGAATGGACACCGAGATGCCCTGACTCGAAATAAGGCCGGATATCCCTGCAGTGACTTGAATGCAGGCTCGTCTTGCATCTCCCAAGACGAAAATATGTCTGAATCCCCTGTGGAGACCACAGAGAAAGACCTAGTTCCTTGGTCTAGTTCTGTGAAAAATACCGTTGGTAGCTTGATAGGGATTGCATTGAATCTATAGATTGCTTTGGGTAGAATAGCCATTTTGACAATATTGATTCTTCCAATCCATGAACACGGTATGTTTCTCCATCTGTTTGTGTCCTCTTTGATTTCTTTCATCAGTGTTTTATAGTTTTCTATGTATAGGTCTTTTGTTTCTTTAGGTAGATATACTCCTAAGTATTTTATTCTTTTTGTTGCAATGGTGAATGGTATTGTTTCCTTCATTTCTCTTTCTGTTTTTTCATCGTTAGTATATAGGAATGCAAGGGATTTCTGTGTGTTAATTTTATATCCTGCAACTTTACTATATTCATTGATTAGTTCTAGTAATTTTCTGGTAGAGTCTTTAGGGTTTTCTATATAGAGGATCATGTCATCACAGAACTAGACCAAAGAATTTCACAATTTGTATGGAAATACAAAAAACCTCGAATAGCCAAAGTAATCTTGAAAAAGAAGAATGGAACTGGAGGAATCAACCTGCCTGACTTCAGACTCTACTACAAAGCCACAGTCATCAAGACAGTGTGGTACTGGCACAAAGACAGAAATATAGACCAATGGAACAGAATAGAAAGCCCAGAGATAAATCCACGAACCTATGGACACCTTATCTTTGACAAAGGAGGCAAGGATATACAATGGAAAAAAGACAACCTCTTTAACAAGTGGTGCTGGGAAAACTGGTCAACCACTTGCAAAAGAATGAAACTAGAACACTTTCTAACACCATACACAAAAATAAACTCAAAATGGATTAAAGATCTAAATGTAAGACCAGAAACTATAAAACTCCTAGAGGAGAACATAGGCAAAACACTCTCCGACATAAATCACAGCAAGATCCTCTATGACCCACCTCCCAGCATATTGGAAATAAAAGCAAAACTAAACAAATGGGATCTAATGAAACTTAAAAGCTTTTGCACTACAAAAGAAACTATAAGTAAGGTGAAAAGACAGCCGTCAGATTGGGAGAAAATAATAGCAAATGAAGAAACAGACAAAGGATTAATCTCAAAAATATACAAGCAACTCCTGCAGCTCAATTCCAGAAAAATAAATGACCCAATCCAAAAATGGGCCAGAGAACTAAACAGACATTTCTCCAAAGAAGACACACAGATGGCTAACAAACACATGAAAAGGTGCTCAACATCACTCATTATTAGAGAAATGCAAATCAAAACCACAATGAGGTACCATTACACACCAGTCAGGATGGCTGCTATCCAAAAGTCTACAAGCAATAAATGCTGGAGAGGCTGTGGAGAAAAGGGAACCCTCTTACACTGTTGGTGGGAATGCAAACTAGTACAGCCACTATGGAAAACAGTGTGGAGATTCCTTAAAAAACTGGAAATAGAACTGCCATATGACCCAGCAATACCACTTCTGGGCATACACACTGAGGAAACCAGATCTGAAAGAGACACATGCACCCCAATGTTCATCGCAGCACTGTTTATAATAGCCAGGACATGGAAGCAACCTAGATGCCCATCAGCAGATGAATGGATAAGGAAGCTGTGGTACATATACACCATGGAATTTTACTCAGCCATCAAAAAGAATTCATTTGAACCAGTCCTAATGAGATGGATGAAACTGGAGTCCCTTATACAGAGTGAAGTAAGCCAGAAAGATAAAGAACATTACAGCATACTAACACATATATATGGAATTTAGAAAGATGGTAACGAGAACCCTATATGCAAAACAGAAAAAGAGACACAGAAATACAGAACAGACTTTTGAACTCTGTGGGAGAAGGTGAGGGTGGGATGTTTCAAAAGAACAGCATGTATACTATCTATGGTGAAACAGATCACCAGCCCAGGTGGGATGCATGAGACAAGTGCTCCGGCCTGGTGCACTGGGAAGACCCAGAGGAATCGGGTGGAGAGGGAGATGGGAGGGGGGATCGGGATGGGGAATAAGTGTAAATCTATGGCTGATTCATATCAATGTATGACAAGACCCACTGAAATGTTGTGAAGTAATTAGCCTCCAACTAATAAAAAAAATTAAAAAAAAAAAAAAAAAGAAAAAAAAAAAAAAAAAAGAAAGACCTAGTTCCCCTCCTCATCGCGACCGGAGGCCTCACATCCTTTGAAAACTCCAGAGGTACACAGAGATCAGTGCCTCCAAGGGAGACGATGCCTGACTCCTCGTGAAACTTGATAGGAGTCCCAGGATTCCTGTGGCACGTGGAAAGGGACCCTTGGTCTCCCGCCTCAGCTGGAGAGGCGTCCCAATTGCCCTTCCAAGCCTCGAGGAGAGTCCCGAGTTGTCCCTCGCAACTAGGCAGGAGTGCTGACGTCGCTGAACATACACGTGTGTGGAAGGGCCATCCCAGCCGTAACTCGAGAATATACCCCAGGTTCCCGCCGCAACTCGAGAAAAACCATGAGACTTCTCCCACGCCGCGAGATGAGGCCCAATTCCCCTGCACTGCGTGCAGAGCAATTCCGTGTTGCACATCACACATGAAAGGATCCTTGATTTCCTTCATGGCACTCCAGAGAAACCCCAAGAACACTGTTTCAAGGCTAGAGGGATCCTGAGGTCACTGTAGCAACACGAAAGAGCTCTGTGGACCAGAAATCAACTCGAGATGAGAGATTAGTCCCTGGCTTCGACTCCAGAGGAATACCACCTTACCACAAGCACCTCAAAGGAGGCTTCTCTCAGCTCTAGGTATGTGAGAGGGACCCTGAGTTTGCGGCCTCAAGTGGAATGGACTCCGCGATGCCCTGACTCGAAATAAGGCCGGATATCCCTGCAGTGACTTGAATGCAGGCTCGTCTTGCATCTCCCAAGACGAAAGAATGTCTGAATCCCCTGTGGAGACCACAGAGAAAGACCTAGTTCCTTGGTCTAGTTCTGTGAAAAATACCGTTGGTAGCTTGATAGGGATTGCATTGAATCTATAGATTGCTTTGGGTAGAATAGCCATTTTGACAATATTGATTCTTCCAATCCATGAACACGGTATGTTTCTCCATCTGTTTGTGTCCTCTTTGATTTCTTTCATCAGTGTTTTATAGTTTTCTATGTATAGGTCTTTTGTTTCTTTAGGTAGATATACTCCTAAGTATTTTATTCTTTTTGTTGCAATGGTGAATGGTATTGTTTCCTTAATTTCTCTTTCTGTTTTTTCATCGTTAGTATATAGGAATGCAAGGGATTTCTGTGTGTTAATTTTATATCCTGCAACTTTACTATATTCATTGATTAGTTCTAGTAATTTTCTGGTAGAGTCTTTAGGGTTTTCTATATAGAGGATCATGTCATCACAGAACTAGACCAAAGAATTTCACAATTTGTATGGAAATACAAAAAACCTCGAATAGCCAAAGTAATCTTGAAAAAGAAGAATGGAACTGGAGGAATCAACCTGCCTGACTTCAGACTCTACTACAAAGCCACAGTCATCAAGACAGTGTGGTACTGGCACAAAGACAGAAATATAGACCAATGGAACAGAATAGAAAGCCCAGAGATAAATCCACGAACCTATGGACACCTTATCTTTGACAAAGGAGGCAAGGATATACAATGGAAAAAAGACAACCTCTTTAACAAGTGGTGCTGGGAAAACTGGTCAACCACTTGCAAAAGAATGAAACTAGAACACTTTCTAACACCATACACAAAAATAAACTCAAAATGGATTAAAGATCTAAATGTAAGACCAGAAACTATAAAACTCCTAGAGGAGAACATAGGCAAAACACTCTCCGACATAAATCACAGCAAGATCCTCTATGACCCACCTCCCAGAATATTGGAAATAAAAGCAAAACTAAACAAATGGGATCTAATGAAACTTAAAAGCTTTTGCACTACAAAAGAAACTATAAGTAAGGTGAAAAGACAGCCGTCAGATTGGGAGAAAATAATAGCAAATGAAGAAACAGACAAAGGATTAATCTCAAAAATATACAAGCAACTCCTGCAGCTCAATTCCAGAAAAATAAATGACCCAATCCAAAAATGGGCCAGAGAACTAAACAGACATTTCTCCAAAGAAGACATACAGATGGCTAACAAACACATGAAAAGGTGCTCAACATCACTCATTATTAGAGAAATGCAAATCAAAACCACAATGAGGTACCATTACACACCAGTCAGGATGGCTGCTATCCAAAAGCCTACAAGCAATAAATGCTGGAGAGGCTGTGGAGAAAAGGGAACCCTCTTACACTGTTGGTGGGAATGCAAACTAGTACAGCCACTATGGAAAACAGTGTGGAGATTCCTTAAAAAACTGGAAATAGAACTGCCATATTACCCAGCAATACCACTTCTGGGCATACACACTGAGGAAACCAGATCTGAAAGAGACACATGCACCCCAATGTTCATCGCAGCACTGTTTATAATAGCCAGGACATGGAAGCAACCTAGATGCCCATCAGCAGATGAATGGATAAGGAAGCTGTGGTACATATACACCGTGGAATTTTACTCAGCCGTCAAAAAGAATTCATTTGAACCAGTCCTAATGAGATGGATGAAACTGGAGCCCCTTATACAGAGTGAAGTAAGCCAGAAAGATAAAGAACATTACAGCATACTAACACATATATATGGAATTTAGAAAGATGGTAACGAGAACCCTATATGCAAAACAGAAAAAGAGACACAGAAATACAGAACTTTTGAACTCTGTGGGAGAAGGTGAGGGTGGGATGTTTCAAAAGAACAGCATGTATACTATCTATGGTGAAACAGATCACCAGCCCAGGTGGGATGCATGAGACAAGTGCTCCGGCCTGGTGCACTGGGAAGACCCATGGGAATCGGGTGGAGAGGGAGATGGGAGGGGGGATCGGGATGGGGAATAAGTGTAAATCTATGGCTGATTCATATCAATGTATGACAAGACCCACTGAAATGTGAAGTAATTAGCCTCCAACTAATAAAAAAAATTAAAAAAAAAAAAAAAAGAAAAAAAAAAAAAAAAGAAAGACCTAGTTCCCCTCCTCATCGCGACCGGAGGCCTCACATCCTTTGAAAATTCCAGAGGTACGCGGAGATCAGTGCCTCCAAAGGAGACGATGCCTGACTCCTCGTGAAACTTGATAGGAGTCCCAGGATTCCTGTTGCACGTGGAAAGGGACCCTTGGTCTCCCGCCTCAGCTGGAGAGGCGTCCCAATTGCCCTGCCAAGCCTCGAGGAGAATCCCGAGATGTCCCTCGCAACTAGGCAGGAGTGCTGACGTCGCTGAACATACACGTGTGTGGAAGGGCCATCCCCGTCGTAACTCGAGAATATACCCCAGGTTCCCGCCGCAACTCGAGAAAAACCATGAGACTTCTCCCACGCCGCGAGATGAGGCCCGATTCCCCTGCACTGCGTGCAGAGCAATTCCGTGTTGCACATCACACATGAAAGGATCCTTGATTTCCTTCATGGCACTCCAGAGAAACCCCAAGAACACTGTTTCAAGGCTAGAGGGATACTGAGGTCACTGTAGCAACAAGAAAGAGCTCTGTGGACCAGAAATCAACTCGAGATGAGAGATTAGTCCCTGGCTTCGACTCCAGAGGAATACCACCTTACCACAAGCACCTCAAAGGAGGCTTCTCTCAGCTCTAGGTATGTGAGAGGGACCCTGAGTTTGCGGCCTCAAGTGGAATGGACACCGAGATGCCCTGACTCGAAATAAGGCCGGATATCCCTGCAGTGACTTGAATGCAGGCTCGTCTTGCATCTCCCAAGACGAAAGGATGTCTGAATCCCCTGTGGAGACCAGAGAGAAAGACCTAGTTCCTTGGTCTAGTTCTGTGAAAAATACCGTTGGTAGCTTGATAGGGATTGCATTGAATCTATAGATTGCTTTCGGTAGAATAGCCATTTTGACAATATTGATTCTTCCAATCCATGAACACAGTATGTTTCTCCATCTGTTTGTGTCCTCTTTGATTTCTTTCATCAGTGTTTTATAGTTTTCTATGTATAGGTCTTTTGTTTCTTTAGGTAGATATACTCCTAAGTATTTTATTCTTTTTGTTGCAATGGTGAATGGTATTGTTTCCTTAATTTCTCTTTCTGTTTTTTCATCGTTAGTATATAGGAATGCAAGGGATTTCTGTGTGTTAATTTTATATCCTGCAACTTTACTATATTCATTGATTAGTTCTAGTAATTTTCTGGTAGAGTCTTTAGGGTTTTCTATATAGAGGATCATGTCATCACAGAACTAGACCAAAGAATTTCACAATTTGTATGGAAATACAAAAAACCTCGAATAGCCAAAGTAATCTTGAAAAAGAAGAATGGAACTGGAGGAATCAACCTGCCTGACTTCAGACTCTACTACAAAGCCACAGTCATCAAGACAGTGTGGTACTGGCACAAAGACAGAAATATAGACCAATGGAACAGAATAGAAAGCCCAGAGATAAATCCACGAACCTATGGACACCTTATCTTTGACAAAGGAGGCAAGGATATACAATGGAAAAAAGACAACCTCTTTAACAAGTGGTGCTGGGAAAACTGGTCAACCACTTGCAAAAGAATGAAACTAGAACACTTTCTAACACCATACACAAAAATAAACTCAAAATGGATTAAAGATCTAAATGTAAGACCAGAAACTATAAAACTCCTAGAGGAGAACATAGGCAAAACACTCTCCGACATAAATCACAGCAAGATCCTCTATGACCCACCTCCCAGAATATTGGAAATAAAAGCAAAACTAAACAAATGGGATCTAATGAAACTTAAAAGCTTTTGCACTACAAAAGAAACTATAAGTAAGGTGAAAAGACAGCCGTCAGATTGGGAGAAAATAATAGCAAATGAAGAAACAGACAAAGGATTAATCTCAAAAATATACAAGCAACTCCTGCAGCTCAATTCCAGAAAAATAAATGACCCAATCCAAAAATGGGCCAGAGAACTAAACAGACATTTCTCCAAAGAAGACATACAGATGGCTAACAAACACATGAAAAGGTGCTCAACATCACTCATTATTAGAGAAATGCAAATCAAAACCACAATGAGGTACCATTACACACCAGTCAGGATGGCTGCTATCCAAAAGTCTACAAGCAATAAATGCTGGAGAGGCTGTGGAGAAAAGGGAACCCTCTTACACTGTTGGTGGGAATGCAAACTAGTACAGCCACTATGGAAAACAGTGTGGAGATTCCTTAAAAAACTGGAAATAGAACTGCCATATTACCCAGCAATACCACTTCTGGGCATACACACTGAGGAAACCAGATCTGAAAGAGACACATGCACCCCAATGTTCATCGCAGCACTGTTTATAATAGCCAGGACATGGAAGCAACCTAGATGCCCATCAGCAGATGAATGGATAAGGAAGCTGTGGTACATATACACCATGGAATTTTACTCAGCCGTCAAAAAGAATTCATTTGAACCAGTCCTAATGAGATGGATGAAACTGGAGCCCCTTATACAGAGTGAAGTAAGCCAGAAAGATAAAGAACATTACAGCATACTAACACATATATATGGAATTTAGAAAGATGGTAACGAGAACCCTATATGCAAAACAGAAAAAGAGACACAGAAATACAGAACTTTTGAACTCTGTGGGAGAAGGTGAGGGTGGGATGTTTCAAAAGAACAGCATGTATACTATCTATGGTGAAACAGATCACCAGCCCAGGTGGGATGCATGAGACAAGTGCTCCGGCCTGGTGCACTGGGAAGACCCAGAGGAATCGGGTGGAGAGGGAGATGGGAGGGGGGATCGGGATGGGGAATAAGTGTAAATCTATGGCTGATTCATATCAATGTATGACAAGACCCACTGAAATGTTGTGAAGTAATTAGCCTCCAACTAATAAAAAAAATTAAAAAAAAAAAAAAAGAAAAAAAAAAAAAAAAGAAAGACCTAGTTCCCGTCCTCATCGCGACCGGAGGCTTCACATCCTTTGAAAACTCCAGATGTACGCGGAGATCAGTGCCTCCAAAGGAGACGATGCCTGACTCCTCGTGAAACTTGATAGGAGTCCCAGGATTCCTGTGGCACGTGGAAAGGGACCCTTGGTCTCCCGCCTCAGCTGGAGAGGCGTCCCAATTGCCCTGCCAAGCCTCAAGGAGAATCCCGAGTTGTCCCTCGCAACTAGGCAGGAGTGCTGACGTCGCTGAACATACACGTGTGTGGAAGGGCCATCCCCGTCGTAACTCGAGAATATACCCCAGGTTCCCGCCGCAACTCGAGAAAAACCATGAGACTTCTCCCACGCCGCGAGATGAGGCCCGATTCCCCTGCACTGCGTGCAGAGCAATTCCGTGTTGCACATCACACATGAAAGGATTCTTGATTTCCTTCATGGCACTCCAGAGAAACCCCAAGAACACTGTTTCAAGGCTAGAGGGATCCTGAGGTCACTGTAGCAACACGAAAGGGCTCCGTGGACCAAGAATCAACTCGAGATGAGAGGTTAGTACCTGGCTTCGACTCCAGAGGAATACCACCTTACCACAAGCACCTCAAAGGAGGCTTCTCTCAGCTCTAGGTATGTGAGAGGGACCCTGAGTTTGCGGCCTCAAGTGGAATGGACACCGAGATGCCCTGACTCGAAATAAGGCCGGATATCCCTGCAGTGACTTGAATGCAGGCTCGTCTTGCATCTCCCAAGACGAAAGGATGTCTGAATCCCCTGTGGAGACCACAGAGAAAGACCTAGTTCCTTGGTCTAGTTCTGTGAAAAATACCGTTGGTAGCTTGATAGGGATTGCATTGAATCTATAGATTGCTTTCGGTAGAATAGCCATTTTGACAATATTTATTCTTCCAATCCATGAACACAGTATGTTTCTCCATCTGTTTGTGTCCTCTTTGATTTCTTTCATCAGTGTTTTATAGTTTTCTATGTATAGGTCTTTTGTTTCTTTAGGTAGATATACTCCTAAGTATTTTATTCTTTTTGTTGCAATGGTGAATGGTATTGTTTCCTTAATTTCTCTTTCTGTTTTTTCATCGTTAGTATATAGGAATGCAAGGGATTTCTGTGTGTTAATTTTATATCCTGCAACTTTACTATATTCATTGATTAGTTCTAGTAATTTTCTGGTAGAGTCTTTAGGGTTTTCTATATAGAGGATCATGTCATCACAGAACTAGACCAAAGAATTTCACAATTTGTATGGAAATACAAAAAACCTCGAATAGCCAAAGTAATCTTGAAAAAGAAGAATGGAACTGGAGGAATCAACCTGCCTGACTTCAGACTCTACTACAAAGCCACAGTCATCAAGACAGTGTGGTACTGGCACAAAGACAGAAATATAGACCAATGGAACAGAATAGAAAGCCCAGAGATAAATCCACGAACCTATGGACACCTTATCTTTGACAAAGGAGGCAAGGATATACAATGGAAAAAAGACAACCTCTTTAACAAGTGGTGCTGGGAAAACTGGTCAACCACTTGCAAAAGAATGAAACTAGAACACTTTCTAACACCATACACAAAAATAAACTCAAAATGGATTAAAGATCTAAATGTAAGACCAGAAACTATAAAACTCCTAGAGGAGAACATAGGCAAAACACTCTCCGACATAAATCAAGCAAGATCCTCTATGACCCACCTCCCAGAATATTGGAAATAAAAGCAAAACTAAACAAATGGGATCTAATGAAACTTAAAAGCTTTTGCACTACAAAAGAAACTATAAGTAAGGTGAAAAGACAGCCGTCAGATTGGGAGAAAATAATAGCAAATGAAGAAACAGACAAAGGATTAATCTCAAAAATATACAAGCAACTCCTGCAGCTCAATTCCAGAAAAATAAATGACCCAATCCAAAAATGGGCCAGAGAACTAAACAGACATTTCTCCAAAGAAGACATACAGATGGCTAACAAACACATGAAAAGGTGCTCAACATCACTCATTATTAGAGAAATGCAAATCAAAACCACAATGAGGTACCATTACACACCAGTCAGGATGGCTGCTATCCAAAAGTCTACAAGCAATAAATGCTGGAGAGGCTGTGGAGAAAAGGGAACCCTCTTACACTGTTGGTGGGAATGCAAACTAGTACAGCCACTATGGAAAACAGTGTGGAGATTCCTTAAAAAACTGGAAATAGAACTGCCATATTACCCAGCAATACCACTTCTGGGCATACACACTGAGGAAACCAGATCTGAAAGAGACACATGCACCCCAATGTTCATCGCAGCACTGTTTATAATAGCCAGGACATGGAAGCAACCTAGATGCCCATCAGCAGATGAATGGATAAGGAAGCTGTGGGACATATACACCATGGAATTTTACTCAGCCGTCAAAAAGAATTCATTTGAACCAGTCCTAATGAGATGGATGAAACTGGAGCCCCTTATACAGAGTGAAGTAAGCCAGAAAGATAAAGAACATTACAGCATACTAACACATATATATGGAATTTAGAAAGATGGTAACGAGAACCCTATATGCAAAACAGAAAAAGAGACACAGAAATACAGAACTTTTGAACTCTGTGGGAGAAGGTGAGGGTGGGATGTTTCAAAAGAACAGCATGTATACTATCTATGGTGAAACAGATCACCAGCCCAGGTGGGATGCATGAGACAAGTGCTCCGGCCTGGTGCACTTGGAAGACCCAGAGGAATCGGGTGGAGAGGGAGATGGGAGGGGGGATCGGGATGGGGAATAAGTGTAAATCTATGGCTGATTCATATCAATGTATGACAAGACCCACTGAAATGTTGTGAAGTAATTAGCCTCCAACTAATAAAAAAAATAAAAAAAAATAAATAAAAAGAAAAAAAAAAAAAAAAAAGAAAGACCTAGTTCCCCTCCTCATCGCGACCGGAGGCTTCACATCCTTTGAAAACTCCAGAGGTACGCGGAGATCAGTGCCTCCAAAGGAGACGATGCCTGACTCCTCGTGAAACTTGATAGGAGTCCCAGGATTCCTGTGGCACGTGGAAAGGGACCCTTGGTCTCCCGCCTCAGCTGGAGAGGCGACCCAATTGCCCTACGAAGCCTCAAGGAGAATCCCGAGTTGTCCCTCGCAACTAGGCAGGAGTGCTGACGTCGCTGAACATACACGTGTGTGGAAGGGCCATCCCCGTCGTAACTCGAGAATATACCCCAGGTTCCCGCCGCAACTCGAGAAAAACCATGAGACTTCTCCCACGCCGCGAGATGAGGCCCGATTCCCCTGCACTGCGTGCAGAGCTATTCCGTGTTGCACATCACACATGAAAGGAGCCTTGATTTCCTTCATGGCACTCCAGAGAAACCCCAAGAACACTGTTTCAAGGCTAGAGGGATCCTGAGGTCACTGTAGCAACACGAAAGAGCTCTGTGGACCAGAAATCAACTCGAGATGAGAGATTAGTCCCTGGCTTCGACTCCAGAGGAATACCACCTTACCACAAGCACCTCAAAGGAGGCTTCTCTCAGCTCTAGGTATGTGAGAGGGACCCTGAGTTTGCGGCCTCAAGTGGAATGGACACCGAGATGCCCTGACTCGAAATAAGGCCGGATATCCCTGCAGTGACTTGAATGCAGGCTCGTCTTGCATCTCCCAAGACGAAAGGATGTCTGAATCCCCTGTGGAGACCACAGAGAAAAACCTAGTTCCTTGGTCTAGTTCTGTGAAAAATACCGTTGGTAGCTTGATAGGGATTGCATTGAATCTATAGATTGCTTTCGGTAGAATAGCCATTTTGACAATATTGATTCTTCCAATCCATGAACAGGGTATGTTTCTCCATCTGTTTGTGTCCTCTTTGATTTCTTTCATCAGTGTTTTATAGTTTTCTATGTATAGGTCTTTTGTTTCTTTAGGTAGATATACTCCTAAGTATTTTATTCTTTTTGTTGCAATGGTGAATGGTATTGTTTCCTTAATTTCTCTTTCTGTTTTTTCATCGTTAGTATATAGGAATGCAAGGGATTTCTGTGTGTTAATTTTATATCCTGCAACTTTACTATATTCATTGATTAGTTCTAGTAATTTTCTGGTAGAGTCTTTAGGGTTTTCTATATAGAGGATCATGTCATCACAGAACTAGACCAAAGAATTTCACAATTTGTATGGAATTACAAAAAACCTCGAATAGCCAAAGTAATCTTGAAAAAGAAGAATGGAACTGGAGGAATCAACCTGCCTGACTTCAGACTCTACTACAAAGCCACAGTCATCAAGACAGTGTGGTACTGGCACAAAGACAGAAATATAGACCAATGGAACAGAATAGAAAGCCCAGAGATAAATCCACGAACCTATGGACACCTTATCTTTGACAAAGGAGGCAAGGATATACAATGGAAAAAAGACAACCTCTTTAACAAGTGGTGCTGGGAAAACTGGTCAACCACTTGCAAAAGAATGAAACTAGAACACTTTCTAACACCATACACAAAAATAAACTCAAAATGGATTAAAGATCTAAATGTAAGACCAGAAACTATAAAACTCCTAGAGGAGAACATAGGCAAAACACTCTCCGACATAAATCACAGCAAGATCCTCTATGACCCACCTCCCAGAATATTGGAAATAAAAGCAAAACTAAACAAATGGGATCTAATGAAACTTAAAAGCTTTTGCACTACAAAAGAAACTATAAGTAAGGTGAAAAGACAGCCGTCAGATTGGGAGAAAATAATAGCAAATGAAGAAACAGACAAAGGATTAATCTCAAAAATATACAAGCAACTCCTGCAGCTCAATTCCAGAAAAATAAATGACCCAATCCAAAAATGGGCCAGAGAACTAAACAGACATTTCTCCAAAGAAGACATACAGATGGCTAACAAACACATGAAAAGGTGCTCAACATCACTCATTATTAGAGAAATGCAAATCAAAACCACAATGAGGTACCATTACACACCAGTCAGGATGGCTGCTATCCAAAAGTCTACAAGCAATAAATGCTGGAGAGGCTGTGGAGAAAAGGGAACCCTCTTACACTGTTGGTGGGAATGCAAACTAGTACAGCCACTATGGAAAACAGTGTGGAGATTCCTTAAAAAACTGGAAATAGAACTGCCATATTACCCAGCAATACCACTTCTGGGCATACACACTGAGGAAACCAGATCTGAAAGAGACACATGCACCCCAATGTTCATCGCAGCACTGTTTATAATAGCCAGGACATGGAAGCAACCTAGATGCCCATCAGCAGATGAATGGATAAGGAAGCTGTGGTACATATACACCGTGGAATTTTACTCAGCCGTCAAAAAGAATTCATTTGAACCAGTCCTAATGAGATGGATGAAACTGGAGCCCCTTATACAGAGTGAAGTAAGCCAGAAAGATAAAGAACATTACAGCATACTAACACATATATATGGAATTTAGAAAGATGGTAACGAGAACCCTATATGCAAAACAGAAAAAGAGACACAGAAATACAGAACTTTTGAACTCTGTGGGAGAAGGTGAGGGTGGGATGTTTCAAAAGAACAGCATGTATACTATCTATGGTGAAACAGATCACCAGCCCAGGTGGGATGCATGAGACAAGTGCTCCGGCCTGGTGCACTTGGAAGACCCAGAGGAATCGGGTGGAGAGGGAGATGGGAGGGGGGATCGGGATGGGGAATAAGTGTAAATCTATGGCTGATTCATATCAATGTATGACAAGACCCACTGAAATGTTGTGAAGTAATTAGCCTCCAACTAATAGAAAAAATTAAAAAAAAAATAAAAAGAAAAAAAAAAAAAAAAGGAAGACCTAGTTCCCCTCCTCATCGCGACTGGAGGCCTCACATCCTTTGAAAACTCCAGAGGTACGCGGAGATCAGTGCCTCCAAAGGAGACGATGCCTGACTCCTCGTGAAACTTGATAGGAGTCCCAGGATTCCTGTGGCACGTGGAAAGGGACCCTTGGTCTCCCGCCTCAGCTGGAGAGGCGTCCCAATTGCCCTGCCAAGCCTCAAGGAGAATCCCGAGTTGTCCCTCGCAACTAGGCAGGAGTGCTGACGTCGCTGAACATACACGTGTGTGGAAGGGCCATCCCCGTCGTAACTCGAGAATATACCCCAGGTTCCCGCCGCAACTCGAGAAAAACCATGAGACTTCTCCCACGCCGCGAGATGAGGCCCGATTCCCCTGCACTGCGTGCAGAGCTATTCCGTGTTGCACATCACACATGAAAGGATCCTTGATTTCCTTCATGGCACTCCAGAGAAACCCCAAGAACACTGTTTCAAGGCTAGAGGGATCCTGAGGTCACTGTAGCAACACGAAAGAGCTCTGTGGACCAGAAATCAACTCGAGATGAGAGATTAGTCCCTGGCTTCGACTCCAGAGGAATACCACCTTACCACAAGCACCTCAAAGGAGGCTTCTCTCAGCTCTAGGTATGTGAGAGGGACCCTGAGTTTGCGGCCTCAAGTGGAATGGACACCGAGATACCCTGACTCGAAATAAGGCCGGATATCCCTGCAGTGACTTGAATGCAGGCTCGTCTTGCATCTCCCAAGACGAAAGGATGTCTGAATCCCCTGTGGAGACCAGAGAGAAAGACCTAGTTCCTTGGTCTAGTTCTGTGAAAAATACCGTTGGTAGCTTGATAGGGATTGCATTGAATCTATAGATTGCTTTTGGTAGAATAGCCATTTTGACAATATTGATTCTTCCAATCCATGAACAGGGTATGTTTCTCCATCTGTTTGTGTCCTCTTTGATTTCTTTCATCAGTGTTTTATAGTTTTCTATGTATAGGTCTTTTGTTTCTTTAGGTAGATATACTCCTAAGTATTTTATTGTTTTTGTTGCAATGGTGAATGGTATTGTTTCCTTAATTTCTCTTTCTGTTTTTTCATCGTTAGTATATAGGAATGCAAGGGATTTCTGTGTGTTAATTTTATATCCTGCAACTTTACTATATTCATTGATTAGTTCTAGTAATTTTCTGGTAGAGTTTTCAGGGTTTTCTATATAGAGGATCATGTCATCACAGAACTAGACCAAAGAATTTCACAATTTGTATGGAAATACAAAAAACCTCGAATAGCCAAAGTAATCTTGAAAAAGAAGAATGGAACTGGAGGAATCAACCTGCCTGACTTCAGACTCTACTACAAAGCCACAGTCATCAAGACAGTGTGGTACTGGCACAAAGACAGAAATATAGACCAATGGAACAGAATAGAAAGCCCAGAGATAAATCCACGAACCTATGGACACCTTATCTTTGACAAAGGAGGCAAGGATATACAATGGAAAAAAAGACAACCTCTTTAACAAGTGGTGCTGGGAAAGCTGGTCAACCACTTGCAAAAGAATGAAACTAGAACACTTTCTAACACCATACACAAAAATAAACTCAAAATGGATTAAAGATCTAAATGTAAGACCAGAAACTATAAAACTCCTAGAGGAGAACATAGGCAAAACACTCTCCGACATAAATCAAGCAAGATCCTCTATGACCCACCTCCCAGAATATTGGAAATAAAAGCAAAACTAAACAAATGGGATCTAATGAAACTTAAAAGCTTTTGCACTACAAAAGAAACTATAAGTAAGGTGAAAAGACAGCCGTCAGATTGGGAGAAAATAATAGCAAATGAAGAAACAGACAAAGGATTAATCTCAAAAATATACAAGCAACTCCTGCAGCTCAATTCCAGAAAAATAAATGACCCAATCCAAAAATGGGCCAGAGAACTAAACAGACATTTCTCCAAAGAAGACATACAGATGGCTAACAAACACATGAAAAGGTGCTCAACATCACTCATTATTAGAGAAATGCAAATCAAAACCACAATGAGGTACCATTACACACCAGTCAGGATGGCTGCTATCCAAAAGTCTACAAGCAATAAATGCTGGAGAGGCTGTGGAGAAAAGGGAACCCTCTTACACTGTTGGTGGGAATGCAAACTAGTACAGCCACTATGGAAAACAGTGTGGAGATTCCTTAAAAAACTGGAAATAGAACTGCCATATTACCCAGCAATACCATTTCTGGGCATACACACTGAGGAAACCAGATCTGAAAGAGACACATGCACCCCAATGTTCATCGCAGCACTGTTTATAATAGCCAGGACATGGAAGCAACCTAGATGCCCATCAGCAGATGAATGGATAAGGAAGCTGTGGGACATATACACCATGGAATTTTACTCAGCCGTCAAAAAGAATTCATTTGAACCAGTCCTAATGAGATGGATGAAACTGGAGCCCCTTATACAGAGTGAAGTAAGCCAGAAAGATAAAGAACATTACAGCACACTAACACATATATATGGAATTTAGAAAGATGGTAACGAGAACTCTATATGCAAAACAGAAAAAGAGACACAGAAATATAGAACAGACTTTTGAACTCTGTGGGAGAAGGTGAGGGTGGGATGTTTCAAAAGAACAGCATGTATACTATCTATGGTGAAACAGATCACCAGCCCAGGTGGGATGCATGAGACAAGTGTTCCGGCCTGGTGCACTGGGAAGACCCAGAGGAATCGGGTGGAGAGGGAGATGGGAGGGGGGATCGGGATGGGGAATAAGTGTAAATCTATGGCTGATTCATATCAATGTATGACAAGACCCACTGAAATGTTGTGAAATAATTAGCCTCCAACTAATAAAAAAAATTAAAAAAAAAAAAAAAGAAAAAAAAAAAAAAAGAGAAAGACCTAGTTCCCCTCCTCATCGCGACCGGAGGCCTCACATCCTTTGAAAACTCCAGCGGTACGCGGAGATCAGTGCCTCCAAAGGAGACGATGCCTGGCTCCTCGTGAAACTTGATAGGAGTCCCAGGATTCCTGTGGCACGTGGAAAGGGACCCTTGGTCTCGCGCCTCAGCTGGAGAGGCGTCCCAATTGCCCTGCCAAGCCTCGAGGAGAATCCCGAGTTGTCCCTCGCAAGTAGGCAGGAGTCCTGACGTCGCTGAACAAACACGTGTGTGGAAGGGCCATCCCCGTCGTAACTCGAGAATATACCCCAGGTTCCCGCCGCAACTCGAGAAAAACCATGCGACTTCTCCCAGGCCGCGAGATGAGGCCCGACTCCCCTGCACTGCGTGCAGAGCAATTCCGTGTTGCACATCACACATGAAAGGAGCCTTGATTTCCTTGATGGCACTCCAGAGAAATCCCAAGAACACTGTTTCAAGGCTAGAGGGATCCTGAGGTCACTGTAGCAACACGAAAGAGCTCCGTGGACCAAGAATCAACTCGAGATCAGAGGTTAGTCCCTGGCTTCGACTCCAGAGGAATACCACCTTACCACAAGCACCTCAAAGGAGGCTTCTCTCAGCTCTAGGTATGTGAGAGGGACCCTGAGTTTGTGGCCTCAAGTGGAATGGACACCGAGATGCCCTGACTCGAAATAAGGCCGGATATCCCTGCAGTGACTTGAATGCAGGCTCGTCTTGCATCTCCCAAGACGAAAGGATGTCTGAATCCCCTGTGGAGACCACAGAGAAAGACCTAGTTCCCCACCTCATCGCGACCGGAGGCCTCACATCCTTTGAAAACTCCAGCGGTACGCGGAGATCAGTGCCTCCAAAGGAGACGATGCCTGACTCCTCTTGAAACTTGATAGGAGTCCCAGGATTCCTGTGACACGTGGAAAGGGACCCTTGGTCTCCCGCCTCAGCTGGAGAGGCCTCCCAATTGCCCTGCCAAGCGTCAAGGAGAATCCCGAGTTGTCCCTCACAACTAGGCAGGAGTCCTGACGTCGCTGAACAAACACGTGTGTGGAAGGGCCATCCCCGCCGTAACTCGAGAATTTACCCCAGGTTCCCGCCGCAACTCGAGAAAAACCATGAGACTTCTCCCACGCCGCGAGATGAGGCCCGATTCCCTTGCACTGCGTGCAGAGCAATTTCGTGTTGCACATCACACATGAAAGGATCCTTGATTTCCTTCATGGCACTCCAGAGAAACCCCAAGAACACTGTTTCAAGGCTAGAGGGATCCTGAGGTCACTGTAGCAACACGAAAGAGCTCCGTGGACCAGAAATCAACTCGAGATGAGAGATTAGTCCCTGGCTTCGACTCCAGAGTAATACCACCTTACCACAAGCACCTCAAAGGAGGGTTCTCTCAGCTCTAGGTATGTGAGAGGGACCCTGAGTTTGCGGCCTCAGTGGAATGGACACCGCGATGCCCTGGCTCGAAATAAGGCCGGATATCCCTGCAGTGACTTGAATGCAGGCTCGTCTTGCATCTCCCAAGACAAAAGGATGTCTGAATCCCCTGTGGAGACCACAGAGAAAGACCTAGTTCCCCACCTCATCGCGACCGGAGGCCTCACATCCTTTGAAAACTCCAGAGGTACGCGGAGATCAGTGCCTCCAAAGGACACGATGCCTGCCTCCTCGTGAAACTTGATAGGAGTCCCAGGATTCCTGTGGCACGTGGAAAGGGACCCTTGGTCTCCCGCCTCAGCTGGAGAGGAGTCCCAATTGCCCTGCCAAGCCTCAAGGAGAATCCCGAGTTGTCCCTCGCAACTAGGCAGGAGTCCTGACGTCACTGTACAAACACTTGGGTGGAAGTGCCTTCCCCGTCGTAACTCGAGAATATACCCCAGGTTCCCGCCGCAACTCGAGAAAAACCATGAGACTTCTCCCAAGCCGCGAGATGAGGCCCGATTCCCCTGCACTGCGTGCAGCGCAATTCCGTGTTGCACATCACACAGGAAAGGAGCCTTGATTTCCTTCATGGTACTCCAGAGAAACCCCAAGAACACTGTTTCAAGGCTAGAGGGATCCTGAGGTCACTGTAGCAACATGAAAGAGCTCCGTGGACCAAAACTCAACTCGAGATGAGAGGTTAGTCGCTGGCTTCAACTCCAGGGAAATAACACCTTACCAGAAGCACCTAAAAGGAGGCTTCTCTCAGCTCTAGGTATGTGAGAAGGACCCTGAGTTTGCGGCCTCAAGTGGAATGGACACCCCGATGCCCTGATTCGAAAGAAGGCCGGATATCCCTGCAGTGACTTGAATGCAGGCTCGTCTTGCATCTCCCAAGACGAAAGGATGTCTGAATCCCCTGCGGAGAACACAGAGAAAGACCAAGTTCCCCACCTCATCGCGACCAGAGGCCTCACATCCTTTGAAAACTCCAGAGGTACGCGGAGATCAGTGCCTCCAAAGGAGACGATGCCTGCCTCCTCGTGAAACTTGATAGGAGTCCCAGGATTTCTGTGGCACGTGGAAAGGGACCCTTGGTCTCCCGCCTCAGCTGGAGAGGCGTCCCATTTGCCCTGCCAAGCCTCGAGGTGAATCTCGATTTGTCCCTCGCAACTAGGCCGGAGTCCTGACTTGGCTGAACAAACACGTGTGTGGAAGGGCCATCCCCGCCGTAACTCGACAATTTACCCCAGGTTCCCGCCGCAACTCGAGAAAAACCATGAGACTTCCCCCTCACCGCGAGATGAGGCCCGATTCCCCTGCACTGCGTGCAGAGCAATTTCGTGTTGCACATCACACAGAAAAGGAGCCTTGATTTCCTTGATGGCACTCCAGAGAAACCCCAAGAACACTGTTTCAAGGCTAGAGGGATCCTGAGGTCACTGTAGCAACACGAAAGAGCTCCATGGACCAAGTATCAACTCGAGATGAGAGGTTAGTCCCTGGCTTCGACTCCAGAGGAATACCACCTTACCACAAGCACCTCAAGAGGAGGCTTCTCTCAGCTCTAGGTATGTGAGAGGGACCCTGAGTTTGCCGCCTCAAGTGGAATGGACACCCCGATGCCCTGACTCGAAATAAGGCCGGATATCCCTGCAGTGACTTCAATGCAGGCTCGTCTTGCATCTCCCAAGACGAAAGGATGTCTGAATCCCCTGCGGAGAACACAGAGAAAGACCAAGTTCCCCACCTCATCGCGACCAGAGGCCTCACATCCTTTGAAAACTCCAGAGGTACGCGGAGATCAGTGCCTCCAAAGGAGACGATGCCTGCCTCCTCGTGAAACTTGATAGGAGTCCCAGGATTTCTGTGGCACGTGGAAAGGGACCCTTGGTCTCCCGCCTCAGCTGGAGAGGCGTCCCAATTGCCCTGCCAAGCCTCGAGGTGAATCTCGATTTGTCCCTCGCAACTAGGCCGGAGTCCTGACTTGGCTGAACAAACACTTGTGTGGAAGGGCCATCCCCGCCGTAACTCGACAATTTACCCCAGGTTCCCGCCGCAACTCGAGAAAAACCATGAGACTTCCCCCTCACCACGAGATGAGGCCCGATTCCCCTGCACTGCGTGCAGAGCAATTTCGTGTTGCACATCACACAGAAAAGGAGCCTTGATTTCCTTGATGGCACTCCAGAGAAACCCCAAGAACACTGTTTCAAGGCTAGAGGGATCCTGAGGTCACTGTAGCAACACGAAAGAGCTCCATGGACCAAGTATCAACTCGAGATGAGAGGTTAGTCCCTGGCTTCGACTCCAGAGGAATACCACCTTACCACAAGCACCTCAAGAGGAGGCTTCTCTCAGCTCTAGGTATGTGAGAGGGACCCTGAGTTTGCGGCCTCAAGTGGAATGGACACCCCGATGCCCTGACTCGAAATAAGGCCGGATATCCCTGCAGTGACTTGAATGCAGGCTCGTCTTGCATCTCCCAAGACGAAAGGATGTCTGAATCCCCTGCGGAGAACACAGAGAAAGACCAAGTTCCCCACCTCATCGCGACCAGAGGCCTCAAATCCTTTGAAAACTCCAGAGGTACGAGGAGATCAGGGCCTCCAAAGGAGACGATGCCTGACTCCTCGTGAAACTTGATAGGAGTCCCAGGATTTCTGTGGCACGTGGAAAGGGACCCTTGGTCTCCCGCCTCAGCTGGAGAGGCGTCCCAATTGCCCTGCCAAGCCTCGAGGTGAATCCCGAGTTGTCCCTCGCAACTAGGCAGGAGTCCTGACGTCGCTGAACTAACACGTGTGTGGAAGGGCCATCCCCGCCGTAACTCGAGAATTTACCCCAGGTTCCCGCTGCAACTCGAGAAAAACCATAAGACTTCCCCCTCGTCGCGAGAAGAGGCCCGATTCCCCTGCACTGCGTGCAGAGCAATTCCGTGTTGCACATCACACAGGAAAGGAGCCTTTATTTCCTTGATGGCACTCCAGAGAAACCCCAAGAACACTGTTTCAAGGCTAGAGGGATACTGAGGTCACTGTAGCAACAGGAAAGGGTTCCGTGGACCAAGAATCAACTCGAGATGAGAGGTTAGTCCCTGGCTTCGACTCCAGAGGAATAGCACCTTACCACAAGCACCTCAAGAGGAGGCTTCTCTCAGCTTTAGGTATGTGAGAGGGACCCTGAGTTTGCGGCCTCAAGTGGAATGGACACCGAGATGCCCTGACTCGAAATAAGGCCGGATATCCCTGCAGTGACTTGAATGCAGGCTCGTCTTGCATCTCCCAAGACGAAAGGATGTCTGAATCCCCTGTGGAGACCACAGAGAAAGACCTAGTTCCTTGGTCTAGTTCTGTGAAAAATACCGTTGGTAGCTTGATAGGGATTGCATTGAATCTATAGATTGCTTTCGGTAGAATAGCCATTTTGACAATATTGATTCTTCCAATCCATGAACACGGTATGTTTCTCCATCTGTTTGTGTCCTCTTTGATTTCTTTCATCAGTGTTTTATAGTTTTCTATGTATAGGTCTTTTGTTTCTTTAGGTAGATATACTCCTAAGTATTTTATTCTTTTTGTTGCAATGGTGAATGGTATTGTTTCCTTAATTTCTCTTTCTGTTTTTTCATCGTTAGTATATAGGAATGCAAGGGATTTCTGTGTGTTAATTTTATATCCTGCAACTTTACTATATTCATTGATTAGTTCTAGTAATTTTCTGGTAGAGTCTTTAGGGTTTTCTATATAGAGGATCATGTCATCACAGAACTAGACCAAAGAATTTCACAATTTGTATGGAAATACAAAAAACCTCGAATAGCCAAAGTAATCTTGAAAAAGAAGAATGGAACTGGAGGAATCAACCTGCCTGACTTCAGACTCTACTACAAAGCCACAGTCATCAAGACAGTGTGGTACTGGCACAAAGACAGAAATATAGACCAATGGAACAGAATAGAAAGCCCAGAGATAAATCCACGAACCTATGGACACCTTATCTTTGACAAAGGAGGCAAGGATATACAATGGAAAAAAGACAACCTCTTTAACAAGTGGTGCTGGGAAAGCTGGTCAACCACTTGCAAAAGAATGAAACTAGAACACTTTCTAACACCATACACAAAAATAAACTCAAAATGGATTAAAGATCTAAATGTAAGACCAGAAACTATAAAACTCCTAGAGGAGAACATAGGCAAAACACTCTCCGACATAAATCACAGCAAGATCCTCTATGACCCACCTCCCAGAATATTGGAAATAAAAGCAAAACTAAACAAATGGGATCTAATGAAACTTAAAAGCTTTTGCACTACAAAAGAAACTATAAGTAAGGTGAAAAGACAGCCGTCAGATTGGGAGAAAATAATAGCAAATGAAGAAACAGACAAAGGATTAATCTCAAAAATATACAAGCAACTCCTGCAGCTCAATTCCAGAAAAATAAATGACCCAATCCAAAAATGGGCCAGAGAACTAAACAGACATTTCTCCAAAGAAGACATACAGATGGCTAACAAACACATGAAAAGGTGCTCAACATCACTCATTATTAGAGAAATGCAAATCAAAACCACAATGAGGTACCATTACACACCAGTCAGGATGGCTGCTATCCAAAAGTCTACAAGCAATAAATGCTGCAGAGGCTGTGGAGAAAAGGGAACCCTCTTACACTGTTGGTGGGAATGCAAACTAGTACAGCCACTATGGAAAACAGTGTGGAGATTCCTTAAAAAACTGGAAATAGAACTGCCATATTACCCAGCAATACCACTTCTGGGCATACACACTGAGGAAACCAGATCTGAAAGAGACACATGCACCCCAAAGTTCATCGCAGCACTGTTTATAATAGCCAGGACATGGAAGCAACCTAGATGCCCATCAGCAGATGAATGGATAAGGAAGCTGTGGGACATATACACCATGGAATTTTACTCAGCCGTCAAAAAGAATTCATTTGAACCAGTCCTAATGAGATGGATGAAACTGGAGCCCCTTATACAGAGTGAAGTAAGCCAGAAAGATAAAGAACATTACAGCATACTAACACATATATATGGAATTTAGAAAGATGGTAACGAGAACCCTATATGCAAAACAGAAAAAGAGACACAGAAATACAGAACTTTTGAACTCTGTGGGAGAAGGTGAGGGTGGGATGTTTCAAAAGAACAGCATGTATACTATCTATGGTGAAACAGATCACCAGCCCAGGTGGGATGCATGAGACAAGTGCTCCGGCCTGGTGCACTGGGAAGACCCAGAGGAATCGGGTGGAGAGGGAGATGGGAGGGGGGATCGGGATGGGGAATAAGTGTAAATCTATGGCTGATTCATATCAATGTATGACAAGACCCACTGAAATGTTGTGAAGTAATTAGCCTCCAACTAATAAAAAAAATAAAAAAAAATAAATAAAAAGAAAAAAAAAAAAAAAAGAAAGACCTAGTTCCCCTCCTCATCGCGACCGGAGGCTTCACATCCTTTGAAAACTCCAGAGGTACGCGGAGATCAGTGCCTCCAAAGGAGACGATGCCTGACTCCTCGTGAAACTTGATAGGAGTCCCAGGATTCCTGTGGCACGTGGAAAGGGACCCTTGGTTTCCCGCCTCAGCTGGAGAGGCGTCCCAATTGCCCTGCCAAGCCTCAAGGAGAATCCCGAGTTGTCCCTCGCAACTAGGCAGGAGTGCTGACGTCGCTGAACATACACGTGTGTGGAAGGGCCATCCCCGTCGTAACTCGAGAATATACCCCAGGTTCCCGCCGCAACTCGAGAAAAACCATGAGACTTCTCCCACGCCGCGAGATGAGGCCCGATTCCCCTGCACTGCATGCAGAGCTATTCCGTGTTGCACATCACACATGAAAGGAGCCTTGATTTCCTTCATGGCACTCCAGAGAAACCCCAAGAACACTGTTTCAAGGCTAGAGGGATCCTGAGGTCACTGTAGCAACACGAAAGAGCTCTGTGGACCAGAAATCAACTCGAGATGAGAGATTAGTCCCTGGCTTCGACTCCAGAGGAATACCACCTTACCACAAGCACCTCAAAGGAGGCTTCTCTCAGCTCTAGGCATGTGAGAGGGACCCTGAGTTTGCGGCCTCAAGTGGAATGGACACCGAGATGCCCTGACTCGAAATAAGGCCGGATATCCCTGCAGTGACTTGAATGCAGGCTCGTCTTGCATCTCCCAAGACGAAAGGATGTCTGAATCCCCTGTGGAGACCACAGAGAAAGACCTAGTTCCTTGGTCTAGTTCTGTGAAAAATACCGTTGGTAGCTTGATAGGGATTGCATTGAATCTATAGATTGCTTTCGGTAGAATAGCCATTTTGACAATATTGATTCTTCCAATCCATGAACAGGGTATGTTTCTCCATCTGTTTGTGTCCTCTTTGATTTCTTTCATCAGTGTTTTATAGTTTTCTATGTATAGGTCTTTGTTTCTTTAGGTAGATATACTCCTAAGTATTTTATTCTTTTTGTTGCAATGGTGAATGGTATTGTTTCCTTAATTTCTCTTTCTGTTTTTTCATCGTTAGTATATAGGAATGCAAGGGATTTCTGTGTGTTAATTTTATATCCTGCAACTTTACTATATTCATTGATTAGTTCTAGTAATTTTCTGGTAGAGGCTTTAGGGTTTTCTATATAGAGGATCATGTCATCACAGAACTAGACCAAAGAATTTCACAATTTGTATGGAATTACAAAAAACCTCGAATAGCCAAAGTAATCTTGAAAAAGAAGAATGGAACTGGAGGAATCAACCTGCCTGACTTCAGACTCTACTACAAAGCCACAGTCATCAAGACAGTGTGGTACTGGCACAAAGACAGAAATATAGACCAATGGAACAGAATAGAAAGGCCAGAGATAAATCCACGAACCTATGGACACCTTATCTTTGACAAAGGAGGCAAGGATATACAATGGAAAAAAGACAACCTCTTTAACAAGTGGTGCTGGGAAAACTGGTCAACCACTTGCAAAAGAATGAAACTAGAACACTTTCTAACACCATACACAAAAATAAACTCAAAATGGATTAAAGATCTAAATGTAAGACCAGAAACTATAAAACTCCTAGAGGAGAACATAGGCAAAACACTCTCCGACATAAATCACAGCAAGATCCTCTATGACCCACCTCCCAGAATATTGGAAATAAAAGCAAAACTAAACAAATGGGATCTAATGAAACTTAAAAGCTTTTGCACTACAAAAGAAACTATAAGTAAGGTGAAAAGACAGCCGTCAGATTGGGAGAAAATAATAGCAAATGAAGAAACAGACAAAGGATTAATCTCAAAAATATACAAGCAACTCCTGCAGCTCAATTCCAGAAAAATAAATGACCCAATCCAAAAATGGGCCAGAGAACTAAACAGACATTTCTCCAAAGAAGACATACAGATGGCTAACAAACACATGAAAAGGTGCTCAACATCACTCATTATTAGAGAAATGCAAATCAAAACCACAATGAGGTACCATTACACACCAGTCAGGATGGCTGCTATCCAAAAGTCTACAAGCAATAAATGCTGGAGAGGCTGTGGAGAAAAGGGAACCCTCTTACACTGTTGGTGGGAATGCAAACTAGTACAGCCACTATGGAAAACAGTGTGGAGATTCCTTAAAAAACTGGAAATAGAACTGCCATATTACCCAGCAATACCACTTCTGGGCATACACACTGAGGAAACCAGATCTGAAAGAGACACATGCACCCCAATGTTCATCGCAGCACTGTTTATAATAGCCAGGACATGGAAGCAACCTAGATGCCCATCAGCAGATGAATGGATAAGGAAGCTGTGGGACATATACACCATGGAATTTTACTCAGCCATCAAAAAGAATTCATTTGAACCAGTCCTAATGAGATGGATGAAACTGGAGCCCCTTATACAGAGTGAAGTAAGCCAGAAAGATAAAGAACATTACAGCATACTAACACATATATATGGAATTTAGAAAGATGGTAACGAGAACCCTATATGCAAAACAGAAAAAGAGACACAGAAATACAGAACTTTTGAACTCTGTGGGAGAAGGTGAGGGTGGGATGTTTCAAAAGAACAGCATGTATACTATCTATGGTGAAACAGATCACCAGCCCAGGTGGGATGCATGAGACAAGTGCTCCGGCCTGGTGCACTTGGAAGACCCAGAGGAATCGGGTGGAGAGGGAGATGGGAGGGGGGATCGGGATGGGGAATAAGTGTAAATCTATGGCTGATTCATATCAATGTATGACAAGACCCACTGAAATGTTGTGAAGTAATTAGCCTCCAACTAATAGAAAAAATTTAAAAAAAAATAAAAAGAAAAAAAAAAAAAAAAGGAAGACCTAGTTCCCCTCCTCATCGCGACTGGAGGCCTCACATCCTTTGAAAACTCCAGAGGTACGCGGAGATCAGTGCCTCCAAAGGAGACGATGCCTGACTCCTCGTGAAACTTGATAGGAGTCCCAGGATTCCTGTGGCACGTGGAAAGGGACCCTTGGTCTCCCGCCTCAGCTGGAGAGGCGTCCCAATTGCCCTGCCAAGCCTCAAGGAGAATCCCGAGTTGTCCCTCGCAACTAGGCAGGAGTGCTGACGTCGCTGAACATACACGTGTGTGGAAGGGCCATCCCCGTCGTAACTCGAGAATATACCCCAGGTTCCCGCCGCAACTCGAGAAAAACCATGAGACTTCTCCCACGCCGCGAGATGAGGCCCGATTCCCCTGCACTGCGTGCAGAGCTATTCCGTGTTGCACATCACACATGAAAGGATCCTTGATTTCCTTCATGGCACTCCAGAGAAACCCCAAGAACACTGTTTCAAGGCTAGAGGGATCCTGAGGTCACTGTAGCAACACGAAAGAGCTCTGTGGACCAGAAATCAACTCGAGATGAGAGATTAGTCCCTGGCTTCGACTCCAGAGGAATACCACCTTACCACAAGCACCTCAAAGGAGGCTTCTCTCAGCTCTAGGTATGTGAGAGGGACCCTGAGTTTGCGGCCTCAAGTGGAATGGACACCGAGATACCCTGACTCGAAATAAGGCCGGATATCCCTGCAGTGACTTGAATGCAGGCTCGTCTTGCATCTCCCAAGACGAAAGGATGTCTGAATCCCCTGTGGAGACCACAGAGAAAGACCTAGTTCCTTGGTCTAGTTCTGTGAAAAATACCGTTGGTAGCTTGATAGGGATTGCATTGAATCTATAGATTGCTTTCGGTAGAATAGCCATTTTGACAATATTGATTCTTCCAATCCATGAACAGGGTATGTTTCTCCATCTGTTTGTGTCCTCTTTGATTTCTTTCATCAGTGTTTTATAGTTTTCTATGTATAGGTCTTTTGTTTCTTTAGGTAGATATACTCCTAAGTATTTTATTGTTTTTGTTGCAATGGTGAATGGTATTGTTTCCTTAATTTCTCTTTCTGTTTTTTCATCGTTAGTATATAGGAATGCAAGGGATTTCTGTGTGTTAATTTTATATCCTGCAACTTTACTATATTCATTGATTATTTCTAGTAATTTTCTGGTAGAGTTTTTAGGGTTTTCTATATAGAGGATCATGTCATCACAGAACTAGACCAAAGAATTTCACAATTTGTATGGAAATACAAAAAACCTCGAATAGCCAAAGTAATCTTGAAAAAGAAGAATGGAACTGGAGGAATCAACCTGCCTGACTTCAGACTCTACTACAAAGCCACAGTCATCAAGACAGTGTGGTACTGGCACAAAGACAGAAATATAGACCAATGGAACAGAATAGAAAGCCCAGAGATAAATCCAGGAACCTATGGACACCTTATCTTTGACAAAGGAGGCAAGGATATACAATGGAAAAAAAGACAACCTCTTTAACAAGTGGTGCTGGGAAAGCTGGTCAACCACTTGCAAAAGAATGAAACTAGAACACTTTCTAACACCATACACAAAAATAAACTCAAAATGGATTAAAGATCTAAATGTAAGACCAGAAACTATAAAACTCCTAGAGGAGAACATAGGCAAAACACTCTCCGACATAAATCACAGCAAGATCCTCTATGACCCACCTCCCAGAATATTGGAAATAAAAGCAAAACTAAACAAATGGGATCTAATGAAACTTAAAAGCTTTTGCACTACAAAAGAAACTATAAGTAAGGTGAAAAGACAGCCGTCAGATTGGGAGAAAATAATAGCAAATGAAGAAACAGACAAAGGATTAATCTCAAAAATATACAAGCAACTCCTGCAGCTCAATTCCAGAAAAATAAATGACCCAATCCAAAAATGGGCCAGAGAACTAAACAGACATTTCTCCAAAGAAGACATACAGATGGCTAACAAACACATGAAAAGGTGCTCAACATCACTCATTATTAGAGAAATGCAAATCAAAACCACAATGAGGTACCATTACACACCAGTCAGGATGGCTGCTATCCAAAAGTCTACAAGCAATAAATGCTGGAGAGGCTGTGGAGAAAAGGGAACCCTCTTACACTGTTGGTGGGAATGCAAACTAGTACAGCCACTATGGAAAACAGTGTGGAGATTCCTTAAAAAACTGGAAATAGAACTGCCATATTACCCAGCAATACCACTTCTGGGCATACACACTGAGGAAACCAGATCTGAAAGAGACACATGCACCCCAATGTTCATCGCAGCACTGTTTATAATAGCCAGGACATGGAAGCAACCTAGATGCCCATCAGCAGATGAATGGATAAGGAAGCTGTGGGACATATACACCATGGGATTTTACTCAGCCGTCAAAAAGAATTCATTTGAACCAGTCCTAATGAGATGGATGAAACTGGAGCCCCTTATACAGAGTGAAGTAAGCCAGAAAGATAAAGAACATTACAGCACACTAACACATATATATGGAATTTAGAAAGATGGTAACGAGAACTCTATATGCAAAACAGAAAAAGAGACACAGAAATATAGAACAGACTTTTGAACTCTGTGGGAGAAGGTGAGGGTGGGATGTTTCAAAAGAACAGCATGTATACTATCTATGGTGAAACAGATCACCAGCCCAGGTGGGATGCATGAGACAAGTGTTCCGGCCTGGTGCACTGGGAAGACCCAGAGGAATCGGGTGGAGAGGGAGATGGGAGGGGGGATCGGGATGGGGAATAAGTGTAAATCTATGGCTGATTCATATCAATGTATGACAAGACCCACTGAAATGTTGTGAAATAATTAGCCTCCAACTAATAAAAAAAATTAAAAAAAAAAAAAAAGAAAAAAAAAAAAAAAGAGAAAGACCTAGTTCCCCTCCTCATCGCGACCGGAGGCCTCACATCCTTTGAAAACTCCAGCGGTACGCGGAGATCAGTGCCTCCAAAGGAGACGATGCCTGGCTCCTCGTGAAACTTGATAGGAGTCCCAGGATTCCTGTGGCACGTGGAAAGGGACCCTTGGTCTCGCGCCTCAGCTGGAGAGGCGTCCCAATTGCCCTGCCAAGCCTCGAGGAGAATCCCGAGTTGTCCCTCGCAAGTAGGCAGGAGTCCTGACGTCGCTGAACAAACACGTGTGTGGAAGGGCCATCCCCGTCGTAACTCGAGAATATACCCCAGGTTCCCGCCGCAACTCGAGAAAAACCATGCGACTTCTCCCAGGCCGCGAGATGAGGCCCGACTCCCCTGCACTGCGTGCAGAGCAATTCCGTGTTGCACATCACACATGAAAGGAGCCTTGATTTCCTTGATGGCACTCCAGAGAAATCCCAAGAACACTGTTTCAAGGCTAGAGGGATCCTGAGGTCACTGTAGCAACACGAAAGAGCTCCGTGGACCAAGAATCAACTCGAGATCAGAGGTTAGTCCCTGGCTTCGACTCCAGAGGAATACCACCTTACCACAAGCACCTCAAAGGAGGCTTCTCTCAGCTCTAGGTATGTGAGAGGGACCCTGAGTTTGTGGCCTCAAGTGGAATGGACACCGAGATGCCCTGACTCGAAATAAGGCCGGATATCCCTGCAGTGACTTGAATGCAGGCTCGTCTTGCATCTCCCAAGACGAAAGGATGTCTGAATCCCCTGTGGAGACCACAGAGAAAGACCTAGTTCCCCACCTCATCGCGACCGGAGGCCTCACATCCTTTGAAAACTCCAGCGGTACGCGGAGATCAGTGCCTCCAAAGGAGACGATGCCTGACTCCTCTTGAAACTTGATAGGAGTCCCAGGATTCCTGTGACACGTGGAAAGGGACCCTTGGTCTCCCGCCTCAGCTGGAGAGGCCTCCCAATTGCCCTGCCAAGCGTCAAGGAGAATCCCGAGTTGTCCCTCACAACTAGGCAGGAGTCCTGACATCGCTGAAGAAACACGTGTGTGGAATGGCCCTCCCAGTGGTAACTCGAGAATATACCCCAGGTTCCCGCCGCAACTCGAGAAAAACCATGAGACTTCTCCCACGCCGCGAGATGAGGCCCGATTCCCTTGCACTGCGTGCAGAGCAATTTCGTGTTGCACATCACACATGAAAGGATCCTTGATTTCCTTCATGGCACTCCAGAGAAACCCCAAGAACACTGTTTCAAGGCTAGAGGGATCCTGAGGTCACTGTAGCAACACGAAAGAGCTCCGTGGACCAGAAATCAACTCGAGATGAGAGATTAGTCCCTGGCTTCGACTCCAGAGTAATACCACCTTACCACAAGCACCTCAAAGGAGGGTTCTCTCAGCTCTAGGTATGTGAGAGGGACCCTGAGTTTGCGGCCTCAGTGGAATGGACACCGCGATGCCCTGGCTCGAAATAAGGCCGGATATCCCTGCAGTGACTTGAATGCAGGCTCGTCTTGCATCTCCCAAGACAAAAGGATGTCTGAATCCCCTGTGGAGACCACAGAGAAAGACCTAGTTCCCCACCTCATCGCGACCGGAGGCCTCACATCCTTTGAAAACTCCAGAGGTACGCGGAGATCAGTGCCTCCAAAGGACACGATGCCTGCCTCCTCGTGAAACTTGATAGGAGTCCCAGGATTCCTGTGGCACGTGGAAAGGGACCCTTGGTCTCCCGCCTCAGCTGGAGAGGAGTCCCAATTGCCCTGCCAAGCCTCAAGGAGAATCCCGAGTTGTCCCTCGCAACTAGGCAGGAGTCCTGACGTCACTGTACAAACACTTGGGTGGAAGTGCCTTCCCCGTCGTAACTCGAGAATATACCCCAGGTTCCCGCCGCAACTCGAGAAAAACCATGAGACTTCTCCCAAGCCGCGAGATGAGGCCCGATTCCCCTGCACTGCGTGCAGCGCAATTCCGTGTTGCACATCACACAGGAAAGGAGCCTTGATTTCCTTCATGGTACTCCAGAGAAACCCCAAGAACACTGTTTCAAGGCTAGAGGGATCCTGAGGTCACTGTAGCAACATGAAAGAGCTCCGTGGACCAAAACTCAACTCGAGATGAGAGGTTAGTCGCTGGCTTCAACTCCAGGGAAATAACACCTTACCAGAAGCACCTAAAAGGAGGCTTCTCTCAGCTCTAGGTATGTGAGAAGGACCCTGAGTTTGCGGCCTCAAGTGGAATGGACACCCCGATGCCCTGATTCGAAAGAAGGCCGGATATCCCTGCAGTGACTTGAATGCAGGCTCGTCTTGCATCTCCCAAGACGAAAGGATGTCTGAATCCCCTGCGGAGAACACAGAGAAAGACCAAGTTCCCCACCTCATCGCGACCAGAGGCCTCACATCCTTTGAAAACTCCAGAGGTACGCGGAGATCAGTGCCTCCAAAGGAGACGATGCCTGCCTCCTCGTGAAACTTGATAGGAGTCCCAGGATTTCTGTGGCACGTGGAAAGGGACCCTTGGTCTCCCGCCTCAGCTGGAGAGGCGTCCCAAAAGCCCTGCCAAGCCTCGAGGTGAATCTCGATTTGTCCCTCGCAACTAGGCAGGAGTCCTGACTTGGCTGAACAAACACGTGTGTGGAAGGGCCATCCCCGCCGTAACTCGACAATTTACCCCAGGTTCCCGCCGCAACTCGAGAAAAACCATGAGACTTCCCCCTCACCGCGAGATGAGGCCCGATTCCCCTGCACTGCGTGCAGAGCAATTTCGTGTTGCACATCACACAGAAAAGGAGCCTTGATTTCCTTGATGGCACTCCAGAGAAACCCCAAGAACACTGTTTCAAGGCTAGAGGGATCCTGAGGTCACTGTAGCAACACGAAAGAGCTCCATGGACCAAGTATCAACTCGAGATGAGAGGTTAGTCCCTGGCTTCGACTCCAGAGGAATACCACCTTACCACAAGCACCTCAAGAGGAGGCTTCTCTCAGCTCTAGGTATGTGAGAGGGACCCTGAGTTTGCCGCCTCAAGTGGAATGGACACCCCGATGCCCTGACTCGAAATAAGGCCGGATATCCCTGCAGTGACTTCAATGCAGGCTCGTCTTGCATCTCCCAAGACGAAAGGATGTCTGAATCCCCTGCGGAGAACACAGAGAAAGACCAAGTTCCCCACCTCATCGCGACCAGAGGCCTCACATCCTTTGAAAACTCCAGAGGTACGCGGAGATCAGTGCCTCCAAAGGAGACGATGCCTGCCTCCTCGTGAAACTTGATAGGAGTCCCAGGATTTCTGTGGCACGTGGAAAGGGACCCTTGGTCTCCCGCCTCAGCTGGAGAGGCGTCCCAATTGCCCTGCCAAGCCTCGAGGTGAATCTCGATTTGTCCCTCGCAACTAGGCCGGAGTCCTGACTTGGCTGAACAAACACTTGTGTGGAAGGGCCATCCCCGCCGTAACTCGACAATTTACCCCAGGTTCCCGCCGCAACTCGAGAAAAACCATGAGACTTCCCCCTCACCGCGAGATGAGGCCCGATTCCCCTGCACTGCGTGCAGAGCAATTTCGTGTTGCACATCACACAGAAAAGGAGCCTTGATTTCCTTGATGGCACTCCAGAGAAACCCCAAGAACACTGTTTCAAGGCTAGAGGGATCCTGAGGTCACTGTAGCAACACGAAAGAGCTCCATGGACCAAGTATCAACTCGAGATGAGAGGTTAGTCCCTGGCTTCGACTCCAGAGGAATACCACCTTACCACAAGCACCTCAAGAGGAGGCTTCTCTCAGCTCTAGGTATGTGAGAGGGACCCTGAGTTTGCGGCCTCAAGTGGAATGGACACCCCGATGCCCTGACTCGAAATAAGGCCGGATATCCCTGCAGTGACTTGAATGCAGGCTCGTCTTGCATCTCCCAAGACGAAAGGATGTCTGAATCCCCTGCGGAGAACACAGAGAAAGACCAAGTTCCCCACCTCATCGCGACCAGAGGCCTCAAATCCTTTGAAAACTCCAGAGGTACGAGGAGATCAGGGCCTCCAAAGGAGACGATGCCTGACTCCTCGTGAAACTTGATAGGAGTCCCAGGATTTCTGTGGCACGTGGAAAGGGACCCTTGGTCTCCCGCCTCAGCTGGAGAGGCGTCCCAATTGCCCTGCCAAGCCTCGAGGTGAATCCCGAGTTGTCCCTCGCAACTAGGCAGGAGTCCTGACGTCGCTGAACTAACACGTGTGTGGAAGGGCCATCCCCGCCGTAACTCGAGAATTTACCCCAGGTTCCCGCTGCAACTCGAGAAAAACCATAAGACTTCCCCCTCGTCGCGAGAAGAGGCCCGATTCCCCTGCACTGCGTGCAGAGCAATTCCGTGTTGCACATCACACAGGAAAGGAGCCTTTATTTCCTTGATGGCACTCCAGAGAAACCCCAAGAACACTGTTTCAAGGCTAGAGGGATACTGAGGTCACTGTAGCAACAGGAAAGGGTTCCGTGGACCAAGAATCAACTCGAGATGAGAGGTTAGTCCCTGGCTTCGACTCCAGAGGAATAGCACCTTACCACAAGCACCTCAAGAGGAGGCTTCTCTCAGCTCTAGGTATGTGAGAGGGACCCTGAGTTTGCGGCCTCAAGTGGAATGGACACCGAGATGCCCTGACTCGAAATAAGGCCGGATATCCCTGCAGTGACTTGAATGCAGGCTCGTCTTGCATCTCCCAAGACGAAAGGATGTCTGAATCCCCTGTGGAGACCACAGAGAAAGACCTAGTTCCTTGGTCTAGTTCTGTGAAAAATACCGTTGGTAGCTTGATAGGGATTGCATTGAATCTATAGATTGCTTTCGGTAGAATAGCCATTTTGACAATATTGATTCTTCCAATCCATGAACACGGTATGTTTCTCCATCTGTTTGTGTCCTCTTTGATTTCTTTCATCAGTGTTTTATAGTTTTCTATGTATAGGTCTTTTGTTTCTTTAGGTAGATATACTCCTAAGTATTTTATTCTTTTTGTTGCAATGGTGAATGGTATTGTTTCCTTCATTTCTCTTTCTGTTTTTTCATCGTTAGTATATAGGAATGCAAGGGATTTCTGTGTGTTAATTTTATATCCTGCAACTTTACTATATTCATTGATTAGTTCTAGTAATTTTCTGGTAGAGTCTTTAGGGTTTTCTATATAGAGGATCATGTCATCACAGAACTAGACCAAAGAATTTCACAATTTGTATGGAAATACAAAAAACCTCGAATAGCCAAAGTAATCTTGAAAAAGAAGAATGGAACTGGAGGAATCAACCTGCCTGACTTCAGACTCTACTACAAAGCCACAGTCATCAAGACAGTGTGGTACTGGCACAAAGACAGAAATATAGACCAATGGAACAGAATAGAAAGCCCAGAGATAAATCCACGAACCTATGGACACCTTATCTTTGACAAAGGAGGCAAGGATATACAATGGAAAAAAGACAACCTCTTTAACAAGTGGTGCTGGGAAAGCTGGTCAACCACTTGCAAAAGAATGAAACTAGAACACTTTCTAACACCATACACAAAAATAAACTCAAAATGGATTAAAGATCTAAATGTAAGACCAGAAACTATAAAACTCCTAGAGGAGAACATAGGCAAAACACTCTCCGACATAAATCACAGCAAGATCCTCTATGACCCACCTCCCAGAATATTGGAAATAAAAGCAAAACTAAACAAATGGGATCTAATGAAACTTAAAAGCTTTTGCACTACAAAAGAAACTATAAGTAAGGTGAAAAGACAGCCGTCAGATTGGGAGAAAATAATAGCAAATGAAGAAACAGACAAAGGATTAATCTCAAAAATATACAAGCAACTCCTGCAGCTCAATTCCAGAAAAATAAATGACCCAATCCAAAAATGGGCCAGAGAACTAAACAGACATTTCTCCAAAGAAGACATACAGATGGCTAACAAACACATGAAAAGGTGCTCAACATCACTCATTATTAGAGAAATGCAAATCAAAACCACAATGAGGTACCATTACACACCAGTCAGGATGGCTGCTATCCAAAAGTCTACAAGCAATAAATGCTGGAGAGGCTGTGGAGAAAAGGGAACCCTCTTACACTGTTGGTGGGAATGCAAACTAGTACAGCCACTATGGAAAACAGTGTGGAGATTCCTTAAAAAACTGGAAATAGAACTGCCATATTACCCAGCAATACCACTTCTGGGCATACACACTGAGGAAACCAGATCTGAAAGAGACACATGCACCCCAAAGTTCATCGCAGCACTGTTTATAATAGCCAGGACATGGAAGCAACCTAGATGCCCATCAGCAGATGAATGGATAAGGAAGCTGTGGGACATATACACCATGGAATTTTACTCAGCCGTCAAAAAGAATTCATTTGAACCAGTCCTAATGAGATGGATGAAACTGGAGCCCCTTATACAGAGTGAAGTAAGCCAGAAAGATAAAGAACATTACAGCATACTAACACATATATATGGAATTTAGAAAGATGGTAACGAGAACCCTATATGCAAAACAGAAAAAGAGACACAGAAATACAGAACTTTTGAACTCTGTGGGAGAAGGTGAGGGTGGGATGTTTCAAAAGAACAGCATGTATACTATCTATGGTGAAACAGATCACCAGCCCAGGTGGGATGCATGAGACAAGTGCTCCGGCCTGGTGCACTGGGAAGACCCAGAGGAATCGGGTGGAGAGGGAGATGGGAGGGGGGATCGGGATGGGGAATAAGTGTAAATCTATGGCTGATTCATATCAATGTATGACAAGACCCACTGAAATGTTGTGAAGTAATTAGCCTCCAACTAATAAAAAAAATAAAAAAAAATAAATAAAAAGAAAGAAAAAAAAAAAAGAAAGACCTAGTTCCCCTCCTCATCGCGACCGGAGGCTTCACATCCTTTGAAAACTCCAGAGGTACGCGGAGATCAGTGCCTCCAAAGGAGACGATGCCTGACTCCTCGTGAAACTTGATAGGAGTCCCAGGATTCCTGTGGCACGTGGAAAGGGACCCTTGGTCTCCCGCCTCAGCTGGAGAGGCGTCCCAATTGCCCTGCCAAGCCTCAAGGAGAATCCCGAGTTGTCCCTCGCAACTAGGCAGGAGTCCTGACGTCGCTGAACATACACGTGTGTGGAAGGGCCATCCCCGTCGTAACTCGAGAATATACCCCAGGTTCCCGCCGCAACTCGAGAAAAACCATGAGACTTCTCCCACGCCGCGAGATGAGGCCCGATTCCCCTGCACTGCATGCAGAGCTATTCCGTGTTGCACATCACACATGAAAGGAGCCTTGATTTCCTTCATGGCACTCCAGAGAAACCCCAAGAACACTGTTTCAAGGCTAGAGGGATCCTGAGGTCACTGTAGCAACACGAAAGAGCTCTGTGGACCAGAAATCAACTCGAGATGAGAGATTAGTCCCTGGCTTCGACTCCAGAGGAATACCACCTTACCACAAGCACCTCAAAGGAGGCTTCTCTCAGCTCTAGGCATGTGAGAGGGACCCTGAGTTTGCGGCCTCAAGTGGAATGGACACCGAGATGCCCTGACTCGAAATAAGGCCGGATATCCCTGCAGTGACTTGAATGCAGGCTCGTCTTGCATCTCCCAAGACGAAAGGATGTCTGAATCCCCTGTGGAGACCACAGAGAAAGACCTAGTTCCTTGGTCTAGTTCTGTGAAAAATACCGTTGGTAGCTTGATAGGGATTGCATTGAATCTATAGATTGCTTTCGGTAGAATAGCCATTTTGACAATATTGATTCTTCCAATCCATGAACAGGGTATGTTTCTCCATCTGTTTGTGTCCTCTTTGATTTCTTTCATCAGTGTTTTATAGTTTTCTATGTATAGGTCTTTTGTTTCTTTAGGTAGATATACTCCTAAGTATTTTATTCTTTTTGTTGCAATGGTGAATGGTATTGTTTCCTTAATTTCTCTTTCTGTTTTTTCATCGTTAGTATATAGGAATGCAAGGGATTTCTGTGTGTTAATTTTATATCCTGCAACTTTACTATATTCATTGATTAGTTCTAGTAATTTTCTGGTAGAGTCTTTAGGGTTTTCTATATAGAGGATCATGTCATCACAGAACTAGACCAAAGAATTTCACAATTTGTATGGAATTACAAAAAACCTCGAATAGCCAAAGTAATCTTGAAAAAGAAGAATGGAACTGGAGGAATCAACCTGCCTGACTTCAGACTCTACTACAAAGCCACAGTCATCAAGACAGTGTGGTACTGGCACAAAGACAGAAATATAGACCAATGGAACAGAATAGAAAGGCCAGAGATAAATCCACGAACCTATGGACACCTTATCTTTGACAAAGGAGGCAAGGATATACAATGGAAAAAAGACAACCTCTTTAACAAGTGGTGCTGGGAAAACTGGTCAACCACTTGCAAAAGAATGAAACTAGAACACTTTCTAACACCATACACAAAAATAAACTCAAAATGGATTAAAGATCTAAATGTAAGACCAGAAACTATAAAACTCCTAGAGGAGAACATAGGCAAAACACTCTCCGACATAAATCACAGCAAGATCCTCTATGACCCACCTCCCAGAATATTGGAAATAAAAGCAAAACTAAACAAATGGGATCTAATGAAACTTAAAAGCTTTTGCACTACAAAAGAAACTATAAGTAAGGTGAAAAGACAGCCGTCAGATTGGGAGAAAATAATAGCAAATGAAGAAACAGACAAAGGATTAATCTCAAAAATATACAAGCAACTCCTGCAGCTCAATTCCAGAAAAATAAATGACCCAATCCAAAAATGGGCCAGAGAACTAAACAGACATTTCTCCAAAGAAGACATACAGATGGCTAACAAACACATGAAAAGGTGCTCAACATCACTCATTATTAGAGAAATGCAAATCAAAACCACAATGAGGTACCATTACACACCAGTCAGGATGGCTGCTATCCAAAAGTCTACAAGCAATAAATGCTGGAGAGGCTGTGGAGAAAAGGGAACCCTCTTACACTGTTGGTGGGAATGCAAACTAGTACAGCCACTATGGAAAACAGTGTGGAGATTCCTTAAAAAACTGGAAATAGAACTGCCATATTACCCAGCAATACCACTTCTGGGCATACACACTGAGGAAACCAGATCTGAAAGAGACACATGCACCCCAATGTTCATCGCAGCACTGTTTATAATAGCCAGGACATGGAAGCAACCTAGATGCCCATCAGCAGATGAATGGATAAGGAAGCTGTGGGACATATACACCATGGAATTTTACTCAGCCATCAAAAAGAATTCATTTGAACCAGTCCTAATGAGATGGATGAAACTGGAGCCCCTTATACAGAGTGAAGTAAGCCAGAAAGATAAAGAACATTACAGCATACTAACACATATATATGGAATTTAGAAAGATGGTAACGAGAACCCTATATGCAAAACAGAAAAAGAGACACAGAAATACAGAACTTTTGAACTCTGTGGGAGAAGGTGAGGGTGGGATGTTTCAAAAGAACAGCATGTATACTATCTATGGTGAAACAGATCACCAGCCCAGGTGGGATGCATGAGACAAGTGCTCCGGCCTGGTGCACTTGGAAGACCCAGAGGAATCGGGTGGAGAGGGAGATGGGAGGGGGGATCGGGATGGGGAATAAGTGTAAATCTATGGCTGATTCATATCAATGTATGACAAGACCCACTGAAATGTTGTGAAGTAATTAGCCTCCAACTAATAGAAAAAATTAAAAAAAAAATAAAAAGAAAAAAAAAAAAAAAAAGGAAGACCTAGTTCCCCTCCTCATCGCGACTGGAGGCCTCACATCCTTTGAAAACTCCAGAGGTACGCGGAGATCAGTGCCTCCAAAGGAGACGATGCCTGACTCCTCGTGAAACTTGATAGGAGTCCCAGGATTCCTGTGGCACGTGGAAAGGGACCCTTGGTCTCCCGCCTCAGCTGGAGAGGCGTCCCAATTGCCCTGCCAAGCCTCAAGGAGAATCCCGAGTTGTCCCTCACAACTAGGCAGGAGTGCTGACGTCGCTGAACATACACGTGTGTGGAAGGGCCATCCCCGTCGTAACTCGAGAATATACCCCAGGTTCCCGCCGCAACTCGAGAAAAACCATGAGACTTCTCCCACGCCGCGAGATGAGGCCCGATTCCCCTGCACTGCGTGCAGAGCTATTCCGTGTTGCACATCACACATGAAAGGATCCTTGATTTCCTTCATGGCACTCCAGAGAAACCCCAAGAACACTGTTTCAAGGCTAGAGGGATCCTGAGGTCACTGTAGCAACACGAAAGAGCTCTGTGGACCAGAAATCAACTCGAGATGAGAGATTAGTCCCTGGCTTCGACTCCAGAGGAATACCACCTTACCACAAGCACCTCAAAGGAGGCTTCTCTCAGCTCTAGGTATGTGAGAGGGACCCTGAGTTTGCGGCCTCAAGTGGAATGGACACCGAGATACCCTGACTCGAAATAAGGCCGGATATCCCTGCAGTGACTTGAATGCAGGCTCGTCTTGCATCTCCCAAGACGAAAGGATGTCTGAATCCCCTGTGGAGACCACAGAGAAAGACCTAGTTCCTTGGTCTAGTTCTGTGAAAAATACCGTTGGTAGCTTGATAGGGATTGCATTGAATCTATAGATTGCTTTCGGTAGAATAGCCATTTTGACAATATTGATTCTTCCAATCCATGAACAGGGTATGTTTCTCCATCTGTTTGTGTCCTCTTTGATTTCTTTCATCAGTGTTTTATAGTTTTCTATGTATAGGTCTTTTGTTTCTTTAGGTAGATATACTCCTAAGTATTTTATTCTTTTTGTTGCAATGGTGAATGGTATTGTTTCCTTCATTTCTCTTTCTGTTTTTTCATCGTTAGTATATAGGAATGCAAGGGATTTCTGTGTGTTAATTTTATATCCTGCAACTTTACTATATTCATTGATTAGTTCTAGTAATTTTCTGGTAGAGTTTTTAGGGTTTTCTATATAGAGGATCATGTCATCACAGAACTAGACCAAAGAATTTCACAATTTGTATGGAAATACAAAAAACCTCGAATAGCCAAAGTAATCTTGAAAAAGAAGAATGGAACTGGAGGAATCAACCTGCCTGACTTCAGACTCTACTACAAAGCCACAGTCATCAAGACAGTGTGGTACTGGCACAAAGACAGAAATATAGACCAATGGAACAGAATAGAAAGCCCAGAGATAAATCCAGGAACCTATGGACACCTTATCTTTGACAAAGGAGGCAAGGATATACAATGGAAAAAAAGACAACCTCTTTAACAAGTGGTGCTGGGAAAGCTGGTCAACCACTTGCAAAAGAATGAAACTAGAACACTTTCTAACACCATACACAAAAATAAACTCAAAATGGATTAAAGATCTAAATGTAAGACCAGAAACTATAAAACTCCTAGAGGAGAACATAGGCAAAACACTCTCCGACATAAATCACAGCAAGATCCTCTATGACCCACCTCCCAGAATATTGGAAATAAAAGCAAAACTAAACAAATGGGATCTAATGAAACTTAAAAGCTTTTGCACTACAAAAGAAACTATAAGTAAGGTGAAAAGACAGCCGTCAGATTGGGAGAAAATAATAGCAAATGAAGAAACAGACAAAGGATTAATCTCAAAAATATACAAGCAACTCCTGCAGCTCAATTCCAGAAAAATAAATGACCCAATCCAAAAATGGGCCAGAGAACTAAACAGACATTTCTCCAAAGAAGACATACAGATGGCTAACAAACACATGAAAAGGTGCTCAACATCACTCATTATTAGAGAAATGCAAATCAAAACCACAATGAGGTACCATTACACACCAGTCAGGATGGCTGCTATCCAAAAGTCTACAAGCAATAAATGCTGGAGAGGCTGTGGAGAAAAGGGAACCCTCTTACACTGTTGGTGGGAATGCAAACTAGTACAGCCACTATGGAAAACAGTGTGGAGATTCCTTAAAAAACTGGAAATAGAACTGCCATATTACCCAGCAATACCACTTCTGGGCATACACACTGAGGAAACCAGATCTGAAAGAGACACATGCACCCCAATGTTCATCGCAGCACTGTTTATAATAGCCAGGACATGGAAGCAACCTAGATGCCCATCAGCAGATGAATGGATAAGGAAGCTGTGGGACATATACACCATGGGATTTTACTCAGCCGTCAAAAAGAATTCATTTGAACCAGTCCTAATGAGATGGATGAAACTGGAGCCCCTTATACAGAGTGAAGTAAGCCAGAAAGATAAAGAACATTACAGCACACTAACACATATATATGGAATTTAGAAAGATGGTAACGAGAACTCTATATGCAAAACATAAAAAGAGACACAGAAATATAGAACAGACTTTTGAACTCTGTGGGAGAAGGTGAGGGTGGGATGTTTCAAAAGAACAGCATGTATACTATCTATGGTGAAACAGATCACCAGCCCAGGTGGGATGCATGAGACAAGTGTTCCGGACTGGTGCACTGGGAAGACCCAGAGGAATCGGGTGGAGAGGGAGATGGGAGGGGGGATCGGGATGGGGAATAAGTGTAAATCTATGGCTGATTCATATCAATGTATGACAAGACCAACTGAAATGTTGTGAAATAATTAGCCTCCAACTAATAAAAAAAATTAAAAAGAAAAAAAAAAAAAGAGAAAGACCTAGTTCCCCTCCTCATCGCGACCGGAGGCCTCACATCCTTTGAAAACTCCAGAGGTACGCGGAGATCAGTGCCTCCAAAGGAGACGATGCCTGGCTCCTCGTGAAACTTGATAGGAGTCCCAGGATTCCTGTGGCACGTGGAAAGGGACCCTTGGTCTCGCGCCTCAGCTGGAGAGGCGTCCCAATTGCCCTGCCAAACCTCGAGGAGAATCCCGAGTTGTCCCTCGCAAGTAGGCAGGAGTCCTGACGTCGCTGAACAAACACGTGTGTGGAAGGGCCATCCCCGTCGTAACTCGAGAATATACCCCAGGTTCCCGCTGCAACTCGAGAAAAACCATGCCACTTCTCCCAGGCCGCGAGATGAGGCCCGACTCCCCTGCACTGCGTGCAGAGCAATTCCGTGTTGCACATCACACATGAAAGGAGCCTTGATTTCCTTGATGGCACTCCAGAGAAATCCCAAGAACACTGTTTCAAGGCTAGAGGGATCCTGAGGTCACTGTAGCAACACGAAAGAGCTCCGTGGACCAAGAATCAACTCGAGATCAGAGGTTAGTCCCTGGCTTCGACTCCAGAGGAATACCACCTTACCACAAGCACCTCAAAGGAGGCTTCTCTCAGCTCTAGGTATGTGAGAGGGACCCTGAGTTTGCGGCCTCAAGTGGAATGGACACCGAGATGCCCTGACTCGAAATAAGGCCGGATATCCCTGCAGTGACTTGAATGCAGGCTCGTCTTGCATCTCCCAAGACGAAAGGATGTCTGAATCCCCTGTGGAGACCACAGAGAAAGACCTAGTTCCCCACCTCATCGCGACCGGAGGCCTCACATCCTTTGAAAACTCCAGCGGTACGCGGAGATCAGTGCCTCCAAAGGAGACGATGCCTGACTCCTCTTGAAACTTGATAGGAGTCCCAGGATTCCTGTGACACGTGGAAAGGGACCCTTGGTCTCCCGCCTCAGCTGGAGAGGCCTCCCAATTGCCCTGCCAAGCGTCAAGGAGAATCCCGAGTTGTCCCTCACAACTAGGCAGGAGTCCTGACATCGCTGAAGAAACACGTGTGTGGAATGGCCCTCCCAGTGGTAACTCGAGAATATACCCCAGGTTCCCGCCGCAACTCGAGAAAAACCATGAGACTTCTTCCACGCCGCGAGATGAGGCCCGATTCCCCTGCACTGCGTGCAGAGCAATTCCGTGTTGCACATCACACATGAAAGGATCCTTGATTTCCTTCATGGCACTCCAGAGAAACCCCAAGAACACTGTTTCAAGGCTAGAGGGATCCTGAGGTCACTGTAGCAACACGAAAGAGCTCCGTGGACCAGAAATCAACTCGAGATGAGAGATTAGTCCCTGGCTTCGACTCCAGAGTAATACCACCTTACCACAAGCACCTCAAAGGAGGCTTCTCTCAGCTCTAGGTATGTGAGAGGGACCCTGAGATTGCGGCCTCAAGTGGAATGGACACCGCGATGCCCTGGCTCGAAATAAGGGCGGATATCCCGGCAGTGACTTGAATGCAGGCTCGTCTTGCATCTCCCAAGACAAAAGGATGTCTGAATCCCCTGTGGAGACCACAGAGAAAGACCTAGTTCCCCACCTCATCGCGACCGGAGGCCTCACATCCTTTGAAAACTCCAGAGGTACGCGGAGATCAGTGCCTCCAAAGGACACGATGCCTGCCTCCTCGTGAAACTTGATAGGAGTCCCAGGATTCCTGTGGCATGTGGAAAGGGACCCTTGGTCTCCCGCCTCAGCTGGAGAGGAGTCCCAATTGCCCTGCCAAGCCTCAAGGAGAATCCCGAGTTGTCCCTCGCAACTAGGCAGGAGTCCTGACGTCGCTGTACAAACACTTGGGTGGAAGTGCCTTCCCCGTCGTAACTCGAGAATATACCCCAGGTTCCCGCCGCAACTCGAGAAAAACCATGAGACTTCTCCCAAGCCGCGAGATGAGGCCCGATTCCCCTGCACTGCGTGCAGCGCAATTCCCTGTTGCACATCACACAGGAAAGGAGCCTTGATTTCCTTCATGGTACTCCAGAGAAACCCCAAGAACACTGTTTCAAGGCTAGAGGGATCCTGAGGTCACTGTAGCAACATGAAAGAGCTCCGTGGACCAAAACTCAACTCGAGATGAGAGGTTAGTCCCTGGCTTCAACTCCAGGGAAATAACACCTTACCAGAAGCACCTAAAAGGAGGCTTCTCTCAGCTCTAGGTATGTGAGAAGGACCCTGAGTTTGCGGCCTCAAGTGGAATGGACACCCCGATGCCCTGATTCGAAAGAAGGCCGGATATCCCTGCAGTGACTTGAATGCAGGCTAGTCTTGCATCTCCCAAGACGAAAGGATGTCTGAATCCCCTGCGGAGAACACAGAGAAAGACCAAGTTCCCCACCTCATCGCGACCAGAGGCCTCACATCCTTTGAAAACTCCAGAGGTACGCGGAGATCAGTGCCTCCAAAGGAGACGATGCCTGCCTCCTCGTGAAACTTGATAGGAGTCCCAGGATTTCTGTGGCACGTGGAAAGGGACCCTTGGTCTCCCGCCTCAGCTGGAGAGGCGTCCCAATTGCCCTGCCAAGCCTCGAGGTGAATCTCGATTTGTCCCTCGCAACTAGGCAGGAGTCCTGACTTGGCTGAACAAACACGTGTGTGGAAGGGCCATCCCCGCCGTAACTCGACAATTTACCCCAGGTTCCCGCCGCAACTCGAGAAAAACCATGAGACTTCCCCCTCACCGCGAGATGAGGCCCGATTCCCCTGCCCTGCGTGCAGAGCAATTTCGTGTTGCACATCACACAGAAAAGGAGCCTTGATTTCCTTGATGGCACTCCAGAGAAACCCCAAGAACACTGTTTCAAGGCTAGAGGGATCCTGAGGTCACTGTAGCAACACGAAAGAGCTCCATGGACCAAGTATCAACTCGAGATGAGAGGTTAGTCCCTGGCTTCGACTCCAGAGGAATACCACCTTACCACAAGCACCTCAAGAGGAGGCTTCTCTCAGCTCTAGGTATGTGAGAGGGACCCTGAGTTTGCGGCCTCAAGTGGAATGGACACCGCGATGCCCTGACTCGAAATAAGGCCGGATATCCCTGCAGTGACTTCAATGCAGGCTCGTCTTGCATCTCCCAAGACGAAAGGATGTCTGAATCCCCTGCGGAGAACACAGAGAAAGACCAAGTTCCCCACCTCATCGCGACCAGAGGCCTCACATCCTTTGAAAACTCCAGAGGTACGCGGAGATCAGTGCCTCCAAAGGAGACGATGCCTGCCTCCTCGTGAAACTTGATAGGAGTCCCAGGATTTCTGTGGCACGTGGAAAGGGACCCTTGGTCTCCCGCCTCAGCTGGAGAGGCGTCCCAATTGCCCTGCCAAGCCTCGAGGTGAATCTCGATTTGTCCCTCGCAACTAGGCAGGAGTCCTGACTTGGCTGAACAAACACGTGTGTGGAAGGGCCATCCCCGCCGTAACTCGACAATTTACCCCAGGTTCCCGCCGCAACTCGAGAAAAACCATGAGACTTCCCCCTCACCGCGAGATGAGGCCCGATTCCCCTGCACTGCGTGCAGAGCAATTTCGTGTTGCACATCACACAGAAAAGGAGCCTTGATTTCCTTGATGGCACTCCAGAGAAACCCCAAGAACACTGTTTCAAGGCTAGAGGGATACTGAGGTCACTGTAGCAACACGAAAGAGCTCCATGGACCAAGTATCAACTCGAGATGAGAGGTTAGTCCCTGGCTTCGACTCCAGAGGAATACCACCTTACCACAAGCACCTCAAGAGGAGGCTTCTCTCAGCTCTAGGTATGTGAGAGGGACCCTGAGTTTGCGGCCTCAAGTGGAATGGACACCCCGATGCCCTGACTCGAAATAAGGCCGGATATCCCTGCAGTGACTTGAATGCAGGCTCGTCTTGCATCTCCCAAGACGAAAGGATGTCTGAATCCCCTGCGCAGAACACAGAGAAAGACCAAGTTCCCCACCTCATCGCGACCAGAGGCCTCAAATCCTTTGAAAACTCCAGAGGTACGCGGAGATCAGGGCCTCCAAAGGAGACGATGCCTGACTCCTCGTGAAACTTGATAGGAGTCCCAGGATTTCTGTGGCACGTGGAAAGGGACCCTTGGTCTCCCGCCTCAGCTGGAGAGGCGTCCCAATTGCCCTGCCAAGCCTCGAGGTGAATCCCGAGTTGTCCCTCGCAACTAGGCAGGAGTCCTGACGTCGCTGAACTAACACGTGTGTGGAAGGGCCATCCCCGCCGTAACTCGAGAATTTACCCCAGGTTCTCGCTGCAACTCGAGAAAAACCATAAGACTTCCCCCTCGTCGCGAGAAGAGGCCCGATTCCCCTGCACTGCGTGCAGAGCAATTCCGTGTTGCACATCACACAGGAAAGGAGCCTTGATTTCCTTGATGGCACTCCAGAGAAACCCCAAGAACACTGTTTCAAGGCTAGAGGGATCCTGAGGTCACTGTAGCAACACGAAAGAGCTCCATGGACCAAGAATCAACTCGAGATGAGAGGTTAGTCCCTGGCTTCGACTCCAGAGGAATAGCACCTTACCACAAGCACCTCAAGAGGAGGCTTCTCTCAGCTCTAGGTATGTGAGAGGGACCCTGAGTTTGCGGCCTCAAGTGGAATGGACACCGAGATGCCCTGACTCGAAATAAGGCCGGATATCCCTGCAGTGACTTGAATGCAGGCTCGTCTTGCATCTCCCAAGACGAAAGGATGTCTGAATCCCCTGTGGAGACCACAGAGAAAGACCTAGTTCCTTGGTCTACTTCTGTGAAAAATACCGTTGGTAGCTTGATAGGGATTGCATTGAATCTATAGATTGCTTTCGGTAGAATAGCCATTTTGACAATATTGATTCTTCCAATCCATGAACACGGTATGTTTCTCCATCTGTTTGTGTCCTCTTTGATTTCTTTCATCAGTGTTTTATAGTTTTCTATGTATAGGTCTTTTGTTTCTTTAGGTAGATATACTCCTAAGTATTTTATTCTTTTTGTTGCAATGGTGAATGGTATTGTTTCCTTCATTTCTCTTTCTGTTTTTTCATCGTTAGTATATAGGAATGCAAGGGATTTCTGTGCGTTAATGTTATATCCTGCAACTTTACTATATTCATTGATTAGTTCTAGAAATTTTCTGGTAGAGTCTTTAGGGTTTTCTATATAGAGGATCATGTCATCACAGAACTAGACCAAAGAATTTCACAATTTGTATGGAATTACAAAAAACCTCGAATAGCCAAAGTAATCTTGAAAAAGAAGAATGGAACTGGAGGAATCAACCTGCCTGACTTCAGACTCTACTACAAAGCCACAGTCATCAAGACAGTGTGGTACTGGCACAAAGACAGAAATATAGACCAATGGAACAGAATAGAAAGCCCAGAGATAAATCCAGGAACCTATGGACACCTTATCTTTGACAAAGGAGGCAAGGATATACAATGGAAAAAAGACAACCTCTTTAACAAGTGGTGCTGGGAAAACTGGTCAACCACTTGCAAAAGAATGAAACTAGAACACTTTCTAACACCATACACAAAAATAAACTCAAAATGGATTAAAGATCTAAATGTAAGACCAGAAACTATAAAACTCCTAGAGGAGAACATAGGCAAAACACTCTCCGACATAAATCACAGCAAGATCCTCTATGACCCACCTCCCAGAATATTGGAAATAAAAGCAAAACTAAACAAATGGGATCTAATGAAACTTAAAAGCTTTTGCACTACAAAAGACACTATAAGTAAGGTGAAAAGACAGCCGTCAGATTGGGAGAAAATAATAGCAAATGAAGAAACAGACAAAGGATTAATCTCAAAAATATACAAGCAACTCCTGCAGCTCAATTCCAGAAAAATAAATGACCCAATCCAAAAATGGGCCAGAGAACTAAACAGACATTTCTCCAAAGAAGACATACAGATGGCTAACAAACACATGAAAAGGTGCTCAACATCACTCATTATTAGAGAAATGCAAATCAAAACCACAATGAGGTACCATTACACACCAGTCAGGATGGCTGCTATCCAAAAGTCTACAAGCAATAAATGCTGGAGAGGCTGTGGAGAAAAGGGAACCCTCTTACACTGTTGGTGGGAATGCAAACTAGTACAGCCACTATGGAAAACAGTGTGGAGATTCCTTAAAAAAACTGGAAATAGAACTGCCATATTACCCAGCAATACCACTTCTGGGCATACACACTGAGGAAACCAGATCTGAAAGAGACACATGCACCCCAATGTTCATCGCAGCACTGTTTATAATAGCCAGGACATGGAAGCAACCTAGATGCCCATCAGCAGATGAATGGATAAGGAAGCTGTGGTACATATACACCATGGAATTTTACTCAGCCGTCAAAAAGAATTCATTTGAACCAGTCCTAATGAGATGGATGAAACTGGAGCCCCTTATACAGAGTGAAGTAAGCCAGAAAGATAAAGAACATTACAGCATACTAACACATATATATGGAATTTAGAAAGATGGTAACGATAACCCTATATGCAAAACAGAAAAAGAGACACAGAAATACAGAACAGACTTTTGAACTCTGTGGGAGAAGGTGAGGGTGGGATGTTTCAAAAGAACAGCATGTATACTTTCTATGGTGAAACAGATCACCAGCCCAGGTGGGATGCATGAGACAAGTGCTCCGGCCTGGTGCACTGGGAAGACCCAGAGGAATCGGGTGGAGAGGGAGATGGGAGGGGGGATCGGGATGGCTAATAAGTGTAAATCTATGGCTGATTCATATCAATGTATGACAAGACCCACTGAAATGTTGTGAAGTAATTAGCCTCCAACTAATAAAAAAAATTAAAAAAAAAAAAAAGAAAATAAAAAAAAAGAAAGAAAGACCTAGTTCCCCTCCTCATCGCGACCGGAGGCCTGACATCCATTGAAAATTCCAGAGGTACGCGGAGATCAGTGCCTCCAAAGGAGACGATGCCTGACTCCTCGTGAAAATTGATAGGAGTCCCAGGATTCCTGTGGCACGTGGAAAGGGACCCTTGGTCTCCCGCCTCAGCTGGAGAGGCATCCCAATTGCCCTGCCAAGCCTCAAGGATAATCCCGAGTTGTCCCTCGCAAGTAGGCAGGAGTCCTGTCATCGCTGAAGAAACATGTGTGTGGAATGGCCCTCCCCGTGGTAACTTGAGTATATACCCCAGGTTCCCGCCGCAACTCGAGAAAAACCATGAGACTTCCCCCTCGCCACGAGATGAGGCCCGATTCCCCTGCACTGCGTGCAGAGCAATTCCGTGTTGCACATCACACATGAAAGGAGCCTTGATTTCCTTCATGGTACTCCAGAGAAACCCCAAGAACACTGTTTCAAGGCTAGAGGGATCCTGAGGTCACTGTAGCAATATGAAAGAGCTTCGTGAACCCAAAATCAACTCGAGATGAGAGGTTAGTCCCTGGCTTCAACTCCAGGGGAATACCACCTTACCAGAAGCACCTCAAAGGAGGCTTCTCTCAGCTCTAGGTATGTGAGAGGGACCCTGAGTTGGCGGCCTCAAGTGGAATGGACACCACGATGCCCTGACTCAACATAAGCCCGGATATCCCTGCAGTGACTTGATGCAGGCTCGTCTTGCATCTCCCAAGACGAAAGGATGTCTGAATTCCCTGCGGAGAACACAAAGAAAGACCTAGTTCCCCACCTCATCGCGACCAGAGGCCTGACATCCTTTGAAAACTCCAGAGGTACGCGGAGATCAGTGCCTCCAAAGGAGACGATGCCTGACTCCTCGTGAAACTTGATAGGAGTCCCAGGATTTCTGTGGCACGTGGAAAGGGACCCTAGGTTTCCCGCCTCAGCTGGAAGGCGTCCCAATTGCCCTGCCAAGCCTCGAGGAGAATCCCGAGTTGTCCCTCGCAGCTAGGCAGGAGTCCTGACGTCGCTGAACAAACACGTGTGTGGAAGGGCCATCCCCGTCGTAACTCGAGAATATACCCCAGGTTCCCGCCGCAACTCGAGAAAAACCATGAGACTTCCCCCTCGTCGCGAGAAGAGGCCCGATTCCCCTGCACTGCGTGCAGTGCAATTCCGTGTGGCACATCACACAGGAAAGGAGCCTTGATTTCCTTGATGGCACTCCAGAGAAACCCCAAGAACACTGTTTCAAGGCTAGAGGGATACTGAGGTCACTGTAGCAACACGAAAGGTCTCCGTGGACCAAGAATCAACTCGAGATGAGAGGTTAGTACCTGGCTTCGACTCCAGAGGAATACCACCTTACTACAAACACCTCAAGAGGAGTCTTCTCTCAGCTCTAGGTATGTGAGAAGGACCCTGAGTTTGTGGCCTCAAGTGGAATGGACACCCCGATGCCCTGACTCGAAATAAGGCCGGATATCCCTGCAGTGACTTGAATGCAGGCTCGTCTTGCATCTCCCAAGACGAAAGGATGTCTGAATCCCCTGTGGAGACCACAGAGAAAGACCTAGTTCCCCACCTCATCGCGACCGGAAGCATCACATCCTTTGAAAACTCCAGAGGTACACGGAGATCAGTGCCTCCAAAGGAGACGATGCCTGCCTCCTCGTGAATTTTGATAGGAGTCCCAGGATTCCTGTGGAACGTGGAAAGGGACCCTTGGTCCCCCGCCTCAGCTGGAGAGGCGTCCCAATTGCCCTGCCAAGCCTCAAGGAGAATCCCGAGTTGTCCGTCGCAACTAGGCAGGAGTCCTGACATCGCTGAACAAACACGTGGGTGGAAGTGCCATCCCCGTCGTAACTCGAGAATATACCCCAGGTTCCCGCCGCAACTCGAGAAAAACCATGAGACTTCTCCCACTCCGCGAGATGAGGCCCGATTCCCCTGCACTGCGTGCAGAGCAATTCCGTGTTGCACATCACACAGGAAAGGAGCCTTGATTTCCTTCATGGTACTCCAGAGAAACCCCAAGAACACTGTTTCAAGGCTAGAGGGATCCTGAGGTCACTGTAGCAACATGAAAGAGCTTCGTGGACCCAAAATCAACTCGAGATGAGAGGTTAGTCCCTGGCTTCAACTCCAGGGTAATACCACCTTACCAGAAGCACCTCAAATGAGGCTTCTCTCAGCTCTAGGTATGTGAGAGGGACCCTGAGTTTGCGGCCTCAAGTGGAATGGACACCACGATGCCCTGACTCAAAATAAGGCCGGATATTCCTGCAGTGACTTGAATGCAGGCTCGTCTTGCATCTCCCAAGACGAAAGGATGTCTGAATCCCCTGTGGAGAACACAGAGAAAGACCTAGTTCCCCACCTCATCGCGACCAGAGGCCTCACATCCTTTGAAAACTCCAGAGGTACGCGGAGATCAGTGCCTCCAAAGGAGACGATGCCTGACTCCTCGTGAAACTTGATAGGAGTCCCAGGATTTCTGTGGCACGTGGAAAGGGACCCTTGGTCTCCCGCCTCAGCTGGAGAGGCGTCCCAATTGCCCTGCCAAGCCTCGAGGTGAATCCCGAGTTGTCCCTCGCAACTAGGCAGGAGTCCTGACGTCGCTGAACAAAAACGTGTGTGGAAGAGCCATCCCAGCCGTAGCTCGAGAATTTACCCCAGGTTCCCGCCGCAACTCGAGAAAAACCATGAGACTTCCCCCTCGTCGCGAGAAGAGGCCTGATTCCCCTGCACTGCGTGCAGAGCAATTCCGTGTTGCATATCACACAGGAAAGGAGCCTTGATTTCCTTGATGGCACTCCAGAGAAACCCCAAGAACACTCTTTCAAGGCTAGAGGGATACTGAGGTCACTGTAGCAACACGAAAGGGCTCCGTGGACCAAGAATCAACTCGAGATGAGAGGTTAGTCCCTGGCTTCGACTCCAGAGGAATACCACCTTACCACAAGCACCTCAAGAGGAGGCTTCTCTCAGCTCTAGGCATGTGAGAGGGACCCTGAGTTTGCGGCCTCAAGTGGAATGGACTCCGCGATGCCCTGACTCGAAATAAGGCCGGATATCCCTGCAGTGACTTGAATGCAGGCTCGTCTTGCATCTCCCAAGACGAAAGGATGTCTGAATCCCCTGTGGAGACCACAGAGAAAGACCTAGTTCCTTGGTCTAGTTCTGTGAAAAATACCGTTGGTAGCTTGATAGGGATTGCATTGAATCTATAGATTGCTTTCGGTAGAATAGCCATTTTGACAATATTGATTCTTCCAATCCATGAACACGGTATGTTTCTCCATCTGTTTGTGTCCTCTTTGATTTCTTTCATCAGTGTTTTATAGTTTTCTATGTATAGGTCTTTTGTTTCTTTAGGTAGATATACTCCTAAGTATTTTATTCTTTTTGTTGCAATGGTGAATGGTATTGTTTCCTTAATTTCTCTTTCAGTTTTTTCATCGTTAGTATATAGGAATGCAAGGGATTTCTGTGTGTTAATTTTATATCCTGCAACTTTACTATATTCATTGATTAGTTCTAGTAATTTTCTGGTAGAGTCTTTAGGGTTTTCTATATAGAGGATCATGTCATCACAGAACTAGAGCAAAGAATTTCACAATTTGTATGGAAATACAAAAAACCTCGAATAGCCAAAGTAATCTTGAAAAAGAAGAATGGAACTGGAGGAATCAACCTGCCTGACTTCAGACTCTACTACAAAGCCACAGTCATCAAGACAGTGTGGTACTGGCACAAAGACAGAAATATAGACCAATGGAACAGAATAGAAAGGCCAGAGATAAATCCACGAACCTATGGACACCTTATCTTTGACAAAGGAGGCAAGGATATACAATGGAAAAAAGACAACCTCTTTAACAAGCGGTGCTGGGAAAACTGGTCAACCACTTGCAAAAGAATGAAACTAGAACACTTTCTAACACCATACACAAAAATAAACTCAAAATGGATTAAAGATCTAAATGTAAGACCAGAAACTATAAAACTCCTAGAGGAGAACATAGGCAAAACACTCTCCGACATAAATCACAGCAAGATCCTCTATGACCCACCTCCCAGAATATTGGAAATAAAAGCAAAACTAAACAAATGGGATCTAATGAAACTTAAAAGCTTTTGCACTACAAAAGAAACTATAAGTAAGGTGAAAAGACAGCCGTCAGATTGGGAGAAAATAATAGCAAATGAAGAAACAGACAAAGGATTAATCTCAAAAATATACAAGCAACTCCTGCAGCTCAATTCCAGAAAAATAAATGACCCAATCCAAAAATGGGCCAGAGAACTAAACAGACATTTCTCCAAAGAAGACATACAGATGGCTAACAAACACATGAAAAGGTGCTCAACATCACTCATTATTAGAGAAATGCAAATCAAAACCACAATGAGGTACCATTACACACCAGTCAGGATGGCTGCTATCCAAAAGTCTACAAGCAATAAATGCTGGAGAGGCTGTGGAGAAAAGGGAACCCTCTTACACTGTTGGTGGGAATGCAAACTAGTACAGCCACTATGGAAAACAGTGTGGAGATTCCTTAAAAAACTGGAAATAGAACTGCCATATTACCCAGCAATACCACTTCTGGGCATACACACTGAGGAAACCAGATCTGAAAGAGACACATGCACCCCAATGTTCATCGCAGCACTGTTTATAATAGCCAGGACATGGAAGCAACCTAGATGCCCATCAGCAGATGAATGGATAAGGAAGCTGTGGGACATATACACCATGGAATTTTACTCAGCCGTCAAAAAGAATTCATTTGAACCAGTCCTAATGAGATGGATGAAACTGGAGCCCCTTATACAGAGTGAAGTAAGCCAGAAAGATAAAGAACATTACAGCATACTAACACATATATATGGAATTTAGAAAGATGGTAACGAGAACCCTATATGCAAAACAGAAAAAGAGACACAGAAATACAGAACAGACTTTTGAACTCTGTGGGAGAAGGTGAGGGTGGGATGTTTCAAAAGAACAGCATGTATACTATCTATGGTGAAACAGATCACCAGCCCAGGTGGGATGCATGAGACAAGTGCTCCGGCCTGGTGCACTTGGAAGACCCAGAGGAATCGGGTGGAGAGGGAGATGGGAGGGGGGATCGGGATGGGGAATAAGTGTAAATCTATGGCTGATTCATATCAATGTATGACAAGACCCACTGAAATGTTGTGAAGTAATTAGCCTCCAACTAATAAAAAAAATTAAAAAAAAAAAAAAAAGAAAAAAAAAAAAAAAAAAAGAAAGACCTAGTTCCCCTCCTCATCGCGACCGGAGGCCTCACATCCTTTGAAAACTCCAGAGGTACGCGGAGATCAGTGCCTCCAAAGGAGACGATGCCTGACTCCTCGTGAAACTTGATAGGAGTCCCAGGATTCCTGTGGCACGTGGAAAGGGACCCTTGGTCTCCCGCCTCAGCTGGAGAGGCGTCCCAATTGCCCTGCCAAGCCTCGAGGAGAGTCGCGAGCTGTCCCTCGCAACTAGGCAGGAGGCCTGACGTCGCTGAACAAACACGTGTGTGGAAGGGCCATCCCCGTCGTAACTCGAGAATATACCCCAGGTTCCCGCCGCAACCCGAGTAAAATCATGAGCCTTCCCCCTCGTCGCGAGAAGAGGCCCGATTCCCCTGCACTGCGTGCAGAGCCATTCCGTGTTGCACATCACACAGGAAAGGAGCCTTGATTTTCTTGATGGCACTCCAGAGAAACCCCAGGAACACTGTTTCAAGGCTAGAGGGATACTAAGGTCACTGTAGCAACACGAAAGGGCTCCGTGGACCAAGAATCAACTCGAGACGAGAGGTTAGTCCCTGGCTTCGACTCCAGAGGAATACCAACTTACCACAAGCACCTCAAGAGGAGGCTTCTCTCAGCTCTAGGTATGTGAGAGGGATCCTGAGATTGCGGCCTCAAGTGGAATGGACACCCCGATACCCTGACTCGAAATAAGGCCGGATATCCCTGCAGTGACTTGAATGCAGGCTCGTCTTGCATCTCCCAAGACGAAAGGATGTCTGAATCCCCTGTGGAGACCACAGAGAAAGACCTAGTTCCCCAACTCATCGCGACCGGAGGCCTCACATCCTTTGAAAACTCCAGAGGTACGCGGAGATCAGTGCCTCCAAAGGAGACGATGCCTGACTCCTCGTGAAACTTGATAGGAGTCCCAGGATTTCTGTGGCACGTGGAAAGGGAGCCTTAGTCTCCCGTCTCAGCTGGAGAGTCGTTCCAATTGCCCTGCCAAGCCTCGAGGAGAATCCCGAGTTGTCCCTCGCAACTAGGCAGGAGTCCTGACGTCGCTGAACAAACACGTGTGTGGAAGGGCCATCCCCGACGTAACTCGAGAATATACCCCAGGGTCCCGCCGCAACTCGAGAAAAACCATGAGCCTTCCCCCTCGCCGCGAGATGAGGCCCGATTCCCCTGCACTGCGTGCAGAGCAATTCCGTGTTGCACATCACACATGAAAGGAGCCTTGATTTCCTTGATGGCACTCCAGAGAAACCCCAAGAACACTGTTTCAAGGCTAGAGGGATCCTGAGGTCATTGTAGCAACACAAAAGAGCTCCGTGGACCAAGAATCAACTCGAGATGAGAGGTTAGTCCCTGGCTTCGCCTCCAGAAGAATGCCACCTTACCACAAGTACCTCAAGAGGAGTCTTCTCTCAGCTCTAAGTATGTGAGAGGGACCCTGAGTTTGCGGCCTCAAGTGGAATGGACTCCGCGATGCCCTGACTCGAAATAAGGCCGGATATCCCTGCAGTGACTTGAATGCAGGCTCGTCTTGCATCTCCCAAGACGAAAGAATGTCTGAATCCCCTGTGGAGACCACAGAGAAAGACCTAGTTCCTTGGTCTAGTTCTGTGAAAAATACCGTTGGTAGCTTGATAGGGATTGCATTGAATCTATAGATTGCTTTCGGTAGAATAGCTATTTTGACAATATTGATTGTTCCAATCCATGAACACGGTATGATTCCCCATCTGTTTGTGTCCTCTTTGATTTCTTTCATCAGTGTTTTATAGTTTTCTATGTATAGGTCTTTTGTTTCTTTAGGTAGATATACTCCTAAGTATTTTATTCTTTTTGTTGCAATGGTGAATGGTATTGTTTCCTTCATTTCTCTTTCTGTTTTTTCATCGTTAGTATATAGGAATGCAAGGGATTTCTGTGTGTTAATTTTATATCCTGCAACTTTACTATATTCATTGATTAGTTCTAGTAATTTTCTGGTAGAGTCTTTAGGGTTTTCTATATAGAGGATCATGTCATCACAGAACTAGACCAAAGAATTTCACAATTTGTATGGAAATACAAAAAACCTCGAATAGCCAAAGTAATCTTGAAAAAGAAGAATGGAACTGGAGGAATCAACCTGCCTGACTTCAGACTCTACTACAAAGCCACAGTCATCAAGACAGTGTGGTACTGGCACAAAGACAGAAATATAGACCAATGGAACAGAATAGAAAGCCCAGAGATAAATCCACGAACCTATGGACACCTTATCTTTGACAAAGGAGGCAAGGATATACAATGGAAAAAAGACAACCTCTTTAACAAGTGGTGCTGGGAAAACTGGTCAACCACTTGCAAAAGAATGAAACTAGAACACTTTCTAACACCATACACAAAAATAAACTCAAAATGGATTAAAGATCTAAATGTAAGACCAGAAACTATAAAACTCCTAGAGGAGAACATAGGCAAAACACTCTCCGACATAAATCACAGCAAGATCCTCTATGACCCACCTCCCAGAATATTGGAAATAAAAGCAAAACTAAACAAATGGGATCTAATGAAACTTAAAAGCTTTTGCACTACAAAAGAAACTATAAGTAAGGTGAAAAGACAGCCGTCAGATTGGGAGAAAATAATAGCAAATGAAGAAACAGACAAAGGATTAATCTCAAAAATATACAAGCAACTCCTGCAGCTCAATTCCAGAAAAATAAATGACCCAATCCAAAAATGGGCCAGAGAACTAAACAGACATTTCTCCAAAGAAGACATACAGATGGCTAACAAACACATGAAAAGGTGCTCAACATCACTCATTATTAGAGAAATGCAAATCAAAACCACAATGAGGTACCATTACACACCAGTCAGGATGGCTGCTATCCAAAAGTCTACAAGCAATAAATGCTGGAGAGGCTGTGGAGAAAAGGGAACCCTCTTAAACTGTTGGTGGGAATGCAAACTAGTACAGCCACTATGGAAAACAGTGTGGAGATTCCTTAAAAAACTGGAAATAGAACTGCCATATTACCCAGCAATACCACTTCTGGGCATACACACTGAGGAAACCAGATCTGAAAGAGACACATGCACCCCAATGTTCATCGCAGCACTGTTTATAATAGCCAGGACATGGAAGCAACCTAGATGCCCATCAGCAGATGAATGGATAAGGAAGCTGTGGGACATATACACCATGGAATTTTACTCAGCCGTCAAAAAGAATTCATTTGAACCAGTCCTAATGAGATGGATGAAACTGGAGCCCCTTATACAGAGTGAAGTAAGCCAGAAAGATAAAGAACATTACAGCATACTAACACATATATATGGAATTTAGAAAGATGGTAACGAGAACCCTATATGCAAAACAGAAAAAGAGACACAGAAATACAGAACAGACTTTTGAACTCTGTGGGAGAAGGTGAGGGTGGGATGTTTCAAAAGAACAGCATGTATACTATCTATGGTGAAACAGATCACCAGCCCAGGTGGGATGCATGAGACAAGTGCTCCGGCCTGGTGCACTTGGAAGACCCAGAGGAATCGGGTGGAGAGGGAGATGGGAGGGGGGATCGGGATGGGGAATAAGTGTAAATCTATGGCTGATTCATATCAATGTATGACAAGACCCACTGAAATGTTGTGAAGTAATTAGCCTCCAACTAATAAAAAAAATTAAAAAAAAAAAAAAAAGAAAAAAAAAAAAAAAAAAAGAAAGACCTAGTTCCCCTCCTCATCGCGACCGGAGGCCTCACATCCTTTGAAAACTCCAGAGGTACGCGGAGATCAGTGCCTCCAAAGGAGACGATGCCTGACTCCTCGTGAAACTTGATAGGAGTCCCAGGATTCCTGTGGCACGTGGAAAGGGACCCTTGGTCTCCCGCCTCAGCTGGAGAGGCGTCCCAATTGCCCTGCCAAGCCTCGAGGAGAGTCGGGAGTTGTCCCTCGCAACTAGGCAGGAGTCCTGACGTCGCTGAACAAACACGTGTGTGGAAGGGCCATCCCCGTCGTAACTCGAGAATATACCCCAGGTTCCCGCCGCAACCCGAGTAAAATCATGAGCCTTCCCCCTCGTCGCGAGAAGAGGCCCGATTCCCCTGCACTGCGTGCAGAGCCATTCCGTGTTGCACATCACACAGGAAAGGAGCCTTGATTTTCTTGATGGCACTCCAGAGAAACCCCAGGAACACTGTTTCAAGGCTAGAGGGATACTAAGGTCACTGTAGCAACACGAAAGGGCTCCGTGGACCAAGAATCAACTCGAGACGAGAGGTTAGTCCCTGGCTTCGACTCCAGAGGAATACCACCTTACCACAAGCACCTCAAGAGGAGGCTTCTCTCAGCTCTAGGTATGTGAGAGGGATCCTGAGATTGCGGCCTCAAGTGGAATGGACACCCCGATACCCTGACTCGAAATAAGGCCGGATATCCCTGCAGTGACTTGAATGCAGGCTCGTCTTGCATCTCCCAAGACGAAAGGATGTCTGAATCCCCTGTGGAGACCACAGAGAAAGACCTAGTTCCCCAACTCATCGCGACCGGAGGCCTCACATCCTTTGAAAACTCCAGAGGTACGCGGAGATCAGTGCCTCCAAAGGAGACGATGCCTGACTCCTCGTGAAACTTGATAGGAGTCCCAGGATTTCTGTGGCACGTGGAAAGGGAGCCTTAGTCTCCCGTCTCAGCTGGAGAGTCGTTCCAATTGCCCTGCCAAGCCTCGAGGAGAATCCCGAGTTGTCCCTCGCAACTAGGCAGGAGTCCTGACGTCGCTGAACAAACACGTGTGTGGAAGGGCCATCCCCGACGTAACTCGAGAATATACCCCAGGGTCCCGCCGCAACTCGAGAAAAACCATGAGCCTTCCCCCTCGCCGCGAGATGAGGCCCGATTCCCCTGCACTGCGTGCAGAGCAATTCCGTGTTGCACATCACACATGAAAGGAGCCTTGATTTCCTTGATGGCACTCCAGAGAAACCCCAAGAACACTGTTTCAAGGCTAGAGGGATCCTGAGGTCATTGTAGCAACACAAAAGAGCTCCGTGGACCAAGAATCAACTCGAGATGAGAGGTTAGTCCCTGGCTTCGCCTCCAGAAGAATGCCACCTTACCACAAGTACCTCAAGAGGAGTCTTCTCTCAGCTCTAAGTATGTGAGAGGGACCCTGAGTTTGCGGCCTCAAGTGGAATGGACTCCGCGATGCCCTGACTCGAAATAAGGCCGGATATCCCTGCAGTGACTTGAATGCAGGCTCGTCTTGCATCTCCCAAGACGAAAGAATGTCTGAATCCCCTGTGGAGACCACAGAGAAAGACCTAGTTCCTTGGTCTAGTTCTGTGAAAAATACCGTTGGTAGCTTGATAGGGATTGCATTGAATCTATAGATTGCTTTCGGTAGAATAGCTATTTTGACAATATTGATTCTTCCAATCCATGAACACGGTATGATTCCCCATCTGTTTGTGTCCTCTTTGATTTCTTTCATCAGTGTTTTATAGTTTTCTATGTATAGGTCTTTTGTTTCTTTAGGTAGATATACTCCTAAGTATTTTATTCTTTTTGTTGCAATGGTGAATGGTATTGTTTCCTTCATTTCTCTTTCTGTTTTTTCATCGTTAGTATATAGGAATGCAAGGGATTTCTGTGTGTTAATTTTATATCCTGCAACTTTACTATATTCATTGATTAGTTCTAGTAATTTTCTGGTAGAGTCTTTAGGGTTTTCTATATAGAGGATCATGTCATCACAGAACTAGACCAAAGAATTTCACAATTTGTATGGAAATACAAAAAACCTCGAATAGCCAAAGTAATCTTGAAAAAGAAGAATGGAACTGGAGGAATCAACCTGCCTGACTTCAGACTCTACTACAAAGCCACAGTCATCAAGACAGTGTGGTACTGGCACAAAGACAGAAATATAGACCAATGGAACAGAATAGAAAGCCCAGAGATAAATCCACGAACCTATGGACACCTTATCTTTGACAAAGGAGGCAAGGATATACAATGGAAAAAAGACAACCTCTTTAACAAGTGGTGCTGGGAAAACTGGTCAACCACTTGCAAAAGAATGAAACTAGAACACTTTCTAACACCATACACAAAAATAAACTCAAAATGGATTAAAGATCTAAATGTAAGACCAGAAATTATAAAACTCCTAGAGGAGAACATAGGCAAAACACTCTCCGATATAAATCACAGCAAGATCCTCTATGACCCACCTCCCAGAATATTGGAAATAAAAGCAAAACTAAACAAATGGGATCTAATGAAACTTAAAAGCTTTTGCACTACAAAAGAAACTATAAGTAAGGTGAAAAGACAGCCGTCAGATTGGGAGAAAATAATAGCAAATGAAGAAACAGACAAAGGATTAATCTCAAAAATATACAAGCAACTCCTGCAGCTCAATTCCAGAAAAATAAATGACCCAATCCAAAAATGGGCCAGAGAACTAAACAGACATTTCTCCAAAGAAGACATACAGATGGCTAACAAACACATGAAAAGGTGCTCAACATCACTCATTATTAGAGAAATGCAAATCAAAACCACAATGAGGTACCATTACACACCAGTCAGGATGGCTGCTATCCAAAAGTCTACAAGCAATAAATGCTGGAGAGGCTGTGGAGAAAAGGGAACCCTCTTACACTGTTGGTGGGAATGCAAACTAGTACAGCCACTATGGAAAACAGTGTGGAGATTCCTTAAAAAACTGGAAATAGAACTGCCATATTACCCAGCAATACCACTTCTGGGCATACACACTGAGGAAACCAGATCTGAAAGAGACACATGCACCCCAATGTTCATCGCAGCACTGTTTATAATAGCCAGGACATGGAAGCAACCTAGATGCCCATCAGCAGATGAATGGATAAGGAAGCTGTGGGACATATACACCATGGAATTTTACTCAGCCGTCAAAAAGAATTCATTTGAACCAGTCCTAATGAGATGGATGAAACTGGAGCCCCTTATACAGAGTGAAGTAAGCCAGAAAGATAAAGAACATTACAGCATACTAACACATATATATGGAATTTAGAAAGATGGTAACGAGAACCCTATATGCAAAACAGAAAAAGAGACACAGAAATACAGAACAGACTTTTGAACTCTGTGGGAGAAGGTGAGGGTGGGATGTTTCAAAAGAACAGCATGTATACTATCTATGGTGAAACAGATCACCAGCCCAGGTGGGATGCATGAGACAAGTGCTCCGGCCTGGTGCACTTGGAAGACCCAGAGGAATCGGGTGGAGAGGGAGATGGGAGGGGGGATCGGGATGGGGAATAAGTGTAAATCTATGGCTGATTCATATCAATGTATGACAAGACCCACTGAAATGTTGTGAAGTAATTAGCCTCCAACTAATAAAAAAAATTAAAAAAAAAAAAAAAGAAAAAAAAAAAAAAAAAAAGAAAGACCTAGTTCCCCTCCTCATCGCGACCGGAGGCCTCACATCCTTTGAAAACTCCAGAGGTACGCGGAGATCAGTGCCTCCAAAGGAGACGATGCCTGACTCCTCGTGAAACTTGATAGGAGTCCCAGGATTCCTGTGGCACGTGGAAAGGGACCCTTGGTCTCCCGCCTCAGCTGGAGAGGCGTCCCAATTGCCCTGCCAAGCCTCGAGGAGAGTCGCGAGTTGTCCCTCGCAACTAGGCAGGAGTCCTGTCGTCGCTGAACAAACACGTGTGTGGAAGGGCCATCCCCGTCGTAACTCGAGAATATACCCCAGGTTCCCGCCGCAACCCGAGTAAAATCATGAGACTTCCCCCTCGTCGCGAGAAGAGGCCCGATTCCCCTGCACTGCGTGCAGAGCCATTCCGTGTTGCACATCACACATGAAAGGATCCTTGATTTCCTTCATGGCACTCCAGAGAAACCCCAAGAACACTGTTTCAAGGCTAGAGGGATCCTGAGGTCACTGTAGCAACACGAAAGAGCTCCGTGGACCAGAAATCAACTCGAGATGAGAGATTAGTCCCTGGCTTCGACTCCAGAGGAATAGCACCTTACCACAAGCACCTTAAAGGAGGCTTCTCTCACCTCTAGGTATGTGAGAGGGACCCTGAGTTTGCGGCCTCAAGTGGAATGGACACCGAGATGCCCTGACTCGAAATAAGGCCGGATATCCCTGCAGTGACTTGAATGCAGGCTCATCTTGCACCTCCCAAGACGAAAGGATGTCTGAATCCCCTGTGGAGACCACAGAGAAAGACCTAGTTCCCCACCTCATCGCGACCGGAAGCCTCACATCCTTTGAAAACTCCAGCGGTACGCGGAGATCTGTGCCTCCAAAGGAGACGATGCCTGACTCCTCTTGAAACTTGATAGGAGTCCCAGGATTCCTGTGGCACGTGGAAAGGGACCCTTGGTCTCCCGCCTCAGCTGGAGAGGCGTCCCAATTGCCCTGACAAGCCTCAAGGAGAATCCCGAGTTGTCCCTCACAACTAGGCAGGAGTCCTGACGTTGCTGAACAAACACGTGGGTGGAATGGCCCTCCCAGTTGTAACTCGAGAATATACCCCAGGTTCCCGCCGCAACTCGAGAAAAACCATGAGACTTCTCCCACGCCACGAGATGAGGCCCGATTCCCCTGCACTGCGTGCAGAGCAATTCCGTGTTGCACATCACACATGAAAGGATCCTTGATTTCCTTCATGGCACTCCAGAGAAACCCCAAGAACACTGTTTCAAGGCTAGAGGGATCCTGAGATCACTGTAGCAACACGAAAGAGCTCCGTGGACCAGAAATCAACTCGAGATGAGAGATTAGTCCCTGGCTTCGACTCCAGAGGAATACCACCTTACCACAAGCACCTCAAATGAGGCTTCTCTCAGCTCTAGGTATGTGAGAGGGACCCTGAGTTTGCGGCCTCACCTGGAATGGACACCGCGATGCCCTGGCTCGAAATAAGGCCGGATATCCCTGCAGTGACTTGAATGCAGGCTCGTCGTGCATCTCCCAAGACAAAAGGATGTCTGAATCCCCTGTGGAGACCACAGAGAAAGACCTAGTTCCCCACCTCATCGCGACCGGAGGCCTCACATCCTTTGAAAACTCCAGAGGTACGCGGAGATCAGTGCTTCCAAAGGAGACGATGCCTGCCTCCTCGTGAATCTTGATAGGAGTCCCAGGATTCCTGTGGCACGTGGAAAGGGACACTTCGTCTCCCGCCTCAGCTGGAGAGGCGTCCCAATTGCCCTGCCAAGCCTCGAGGTGAATCCCGAGTTGTCCCTCGCAACTAGGCAGGAGTCCTGACGTCGCTGAACAAACACGTGTGTGGAAGGGCCATCCCCGCCGTAACTCGAGAATATACCCCAGGTTCCCGCCGCAACTCGAGAAAAACCATGAGCCTTCCCCCTCGCCGCGAGATGAGGCCCGATTCCCCTGCACTGCGTGCAGAGCAATTCCGTGTTGCACATCACACATGAAAGGATCCTTGATTTCCTTCATGGCACTCCAGAGAAACCCCAAGAACACTGTTTCAAGGCTAGAGGGATCCTGAGGTCATTGTAGCAACACGAAAGAACTCCGTGGACCAAGAATCAACTCGAGATGAGAGGTTAGTCCCTGGCTTCGCCTCCAGAAGAATGCCACCTTACCACAAGCACCTCAAGAGGAGTCTTCTCTCAGCTCTAGGTATGTGAGAGGGACCCTGAGTTTGCGGCCTCAAGTGGAATGGACTCCGCGATGCCCTGACTCGAAATAAGGCCGGATATCCCTGCAGTGACTTGAATGCAGGCTCGTCTTGCATCTCCCAAGACGAAAGAATGTCTGAATCCCCTGTGGAGACCACAGAGAAAGACCTAGTTCCTTGGTCTAGTTCTGTGAAAAATACCGTTGGTAGCTTGATAGGGATTGCATTGAATCTATAGATTGCTTTCGGTAGAATAGCTATTTTGACAATATTGATTCTTCCAATCCATGAACACGGTATGATTCCCCATCTGTTTGTGTCCTCTTTGATTTCTTTCATCAGTGTTTTATAGTTTTCTATGTATAGGTCTTTTGTTTCTTTAGGTAGATATACTCCTAAGTATTTTATTCTTTTTGGTGCAATGGTGAATGGTATTGTTTCCTTAATTTCTCTTTCTGTTTTTTCATCGTTAGTATATAGGAATGCAAGGGATTTCTGTGTGTTAATTTTATATCCTGCAACTTTACTATATTCATTGATTAGTTCTAGTAATTTTCTGGTAGAGTCTTTAGGGTTTTCTATATAGAGGATCATGTCATCACAGAACTAGACCAAAGAATTTCACAATTTGTATGGAAATACAAAAAACCTCGAATAGCCAAAGTAATCTTGAAAAAGAAGAATGGAACTGGAGGAATCAACCTGCCTGACTTCAGACTCTACTACAAAGCCACAGTCATCAAGACAGTGTGGTACTGGCACAAAGACAGAAATATAGACCAATGGAACAGAATAGAAAGCCCAGAGATAAATCCACGAACCTATGGACACCTTATCTTTGACAAAGGAGGCAAGGATATACAATGGAAAAAAGACAACCTCTTTAACAAGTGGTGCTGGGAAAACTGGTCAACCACTTGCAAAAGAATGAAACTAGAACACTTTCTAACACCATACACAAAAATAAACTCAAAATGGATTAAAGATCTAAATGTAAGACCAGAAACTATAAAACTCCTAGAGGAGAACATAGGCAAAACACTCTCCGACATAAATCACAGCAAGATCCTCTATGACCCACCTCCCAGCATATTGGAAATAAAAGCAAAACTAAACAAATGGGATCTAATGAAACTTAAAAGCTTTTGCACTACAAAAGAAACTATAAGTAAGGTGAAAAGACAGCCGTCAGATTGGGAGAAAATAATAGCAAATGAAGAAACAGACAAAGGATTAATCTCAAAAATATACAAGCAACTCCTGCAGCTCAATTCCAGAAAAATAAATGACCCAATCCAAAAATGGGCCAGAGAACTAAACAGACATTTCTCCAAAGAAGACATACAGATGGCTAACAAACACATGAAAAGGTGCTCAACATCACTCATTATTAGAGAAATGCAAATCAAAACCACAATGAGGTACCATTACACACCAGTCAGGATGGCTGCTATCCAAAAGTCTACAAGCAATAAATGCTGGAGAGGCTGTGGAGAAAAGGGAACCCTCTTACACTGTTGGTGGGAATGCAAACTAGTACAGCCACTATGGAAAACAGTGTGGAGATTCCTTAAAAAACTGGAAATAGAACTGCCATATTACCCAGCAATACCACTTCTGGGCATACACACTGAGGAAACCAGATCTGAAAGAGACACATGCACCCCAATGTTCATCGCAGCACTGTTTATAATAGCCAGGACATGGAAGCAACCTAGATGCCCATCAGCAGATGAATGGATAAGGAAGCTGTGGTACATATACACCATGGAATTTTACTCAGCCGTCAAAAAGAATTCATTTGAACCAGTCCTAATGAGATGGATGAAACTGGAGCCCCTTATACAGAGTGAAGTAAGCCAGAAAGATAAAGAACATTACAGCATACTAACACATATATATGGAATTTAGAAAGATGGTAACGAGAACCCTATATGCAAAACAGAAAAAGAGACACAGAAATACAGAACAGACTTTTGAACTCTGTGGGAGAAGGTGAGGGTGGGATGTTTCAAAAGAACAGCATGTATACTATCTATGGTGAAACAGATCACCAGCCCAGGTGGGATGCATGAGACAAGTGCTCCGGCCTGGTGCACTTGGAAGACCCAGAGGAATCGGGTGGAGAGGGAGATGGGAGGGGGGATCGGGATGGGGAATAAGTGTAAATCTATGGCTGATTCATATCAATGTATGACAAGACCCACTGAAATGTTGTGAAGTAATTAGCCTCCAACTAATAAAAAAAATTAAAAAAAAAAAAAAAAAAAGAAAAAAAAAAAAAGAAAGACCTAGTTCCCCTCCTCATCGCCACCGGAGGCCTCACATCCTTTGAAAACTCCAGAGGTACGCGGAGATCAGTGCCTCCAAAGAAGACGATGCCTGACTCCTCGTGAAACTTGATAGGAGTCCGAGGATTCCTGTGGCACGTGGAAAGGGACCCTTGGTCTCCCGCCTCAGCTGGAGAGGCGTCCCAATTGCCCTGCCAAGCCTCAAGGAGAATCCCGAGTTGTCCCTCACAACTAGGCAGGAGTCCTGACGTTGCTGAACAAACACGTGTGTGGAATGGCCCTCCCAGTGGTAACTCGAGAATATACCCCAGGTTCCCGCCGTAACTCAAGAAAAACCATGAGACTTCTCCCACGCCACGAGATGAGGCCCGATTCCCCTCCACTGCGTGCAGAGCAATTCCGTGTTGCACATCACACATGAAAGGATCCTTGATTTCCTTCATGGCACTCCAGAGAAACCCCAAGAACACTGTTTCAAGGCTAGAGGGATCCTGAGATCACTGTAGCAACACGAAAGAGCTCCGTGGACCAGAAATCAACTCGAGATGAGAGATTAGTCCCGGGCTTCAACTCCAGAGGAATACCACCTTACCACAAGCACCTCAAAGGAGGCTTCTCTCAGCTCTAGGTATGTGAGAGGGACCCTGAATTTGCGGCCTCAAGTGGAATGGACACCGCGATGCCCTGACTCGAAATAAGGCCGGATATCCCTGCAGTGACTTGAATGCAGGCTCGTCTTGCATCTCCCAAGACGAAAGGATGTCTGAATCCCCTGTGGAGACCACAGAGAAAGACCTAGTTCCCCACCTCATCGCGACCGGAGGCCTCACATCCTTTGAAAACTCCAGAGGTACGTGGAGATCAGTGCCTCCAAAGGAGACGATGCCTGCCTCCTCGTGAAACTTGATAGGAGTCCCAGGATTCCTGTGGCACGTGGAAAGGGACCCTTGGTCTCGCGCCTCAGCTGGAGAGGCGTCCCAATTGCCCTACGAAGCCTCAAGGAGAATCCCGAGTTGTCCCTCGCAACTAGGCAGGAGTCCTGACTTGGCTGAACAAACACGTGTGTGGAAGGGCCATCCCCGCCGTAACTCGAGAATTTACCCCAGGTTCCCGCCGCAACTCGAGAAAAACCATGAGACTTCCCCCTCGCCGCGAGATGAGGCCCGATTCCCCTGCACTGCGTGCAGAGCAATTTCGTGTTGCACATCACACAGGAAAGGAGCCTTGGTTTCCTTCATGGAACTCCAGAGAAACCCCAAGAACACTGTTTCAAGGCTAGAGGTATCCTGAGGTCACTGCAGCAACACGAAAGAGCTCCATGGACCAAGAATCAACTCGAGATTAGAGGTTAGTCCCTGGCTTCGCCTCCAGAAGAATGCCACCTTACCACAAGCACCTCAAGAGGAGTCTTCTCTCAGCTCTAGGTATGTGAGAGGGACCCTGAGTTTGCGGCCTCAAGTGGAATGGACTCCGCGATGCCCTGACTCGAAATAAGGCCGGATATCCCGGCAGTGACTTGAATGCAGGCTCGTCTTGCATCTCCCAAGACGAAAGGATGTCTGAATCCCCTGTGGAGACCACAGAGAAAGACCTAGTTCCTTGGTCTAATTCTGTGAAAAATACCGTTAGTAGCTTGATGGGGATTGCATTGAATCTATAGATTGCTTTCGGTAGAATAGCTATTTTGACAATATTGATTCTTCCAATCCATGAACACGATATGATTCTCCATCTGTTTGTGTCCTCTTTGATTTCTTTCATCAGTGTTTTATAGTTTTCTATGTATAGGTCTTTTGTTTCTTTAGGTAGATATACTCCTAAGTATTTTATTGTTTTTGTTGCAATGGTGAATGGTATTGTTTCCTTAATTTCTCTTTCTGTTTTTTCATCGTTAGTATATAGGAATGCAAGGGATTTCTGTGTGTTAATTTTATATCCTGCAACTTTACTATATTCATTGATTAGTTCTAGTAATTTTCTGGTAGAGTCTTTAGGGTTTTCTATATAGAGGATCATGTCATCACAGAACTAGAGCAAAGAATTTCACAATTTGTATGGAAATACAAAAAACCTCGAATAGCCAAAGTAATCTTGAAAAAGAAGAATGGAACTGGAGGAATCAACCTGCCTGACTTCAGACTCTACTACAAAGCCACAGTCATCAAGACAGTGTGGTACTGGCACAAAGACAGAAATATAGACCAATGGAACAGAATAGAAAGCCCAGAGATAAATCCACGAACCTATGGACACCTTATCTTTGACAAAGGAGGCAAGGATATACAATGGAAAAAAGACAACCTCTTTAACAAATGGTGCTGGGAAAACTGGTCAACCACTTGCAAAAGAATGAAACTAGAACACTTTCTAACACCATACACAAAAATAAACTCAAAATGGATTAAAGATCTAAATGTAAGACCAGAAACTATAAAACTCCTAGAGGAGAACATAGGCAAAACACTCTCCGACATAAATCACAGCAAGATCCTCTATGACCCACCTCCCAGAATATTGGAAATAAAAGCAAAACTAAACAAATGGGATCTAATGAAACTTAAAAGCTTTTGCACTACAAAAGAAACTATAAGTAAGGTGAAAAGACAGCCGTCAGATTGGGAGAAAATAATAGCAAATGAAGAAACAGACAAAGGATTAATCTCAAAAATATACAAGCAACTCCTGCAGCTCAATTCCAGAAAAATAAATGACCCAATCCAAAAATGGGCCAGAGAACTAAACAGACATTTCTCCAAAGAAGACATACAGATGGCTAACAAACACATGAAAAGGTGCTCAACATCACTCATTATTAGAGAAATGCAAATCAAAACCACAATGAGGTACCATTACACACCAGTCAGGATGGCTGCTATCCAAAAGTCTACAAGCAATAAATGCTGGAGAGGCTGTGGAGAAAAGGGAACCCTCTTACACTGTTGGTGGGAATGCAAACTAGTACAGCCACTATGGAAAACAGTGTGGAGATTCCTTAAAAAACTGGAAATAGAACTGCCATATTACCCAGCAATACCACTTCTGGGCATACACACTGAGGAAACCAGATCTGAAAGAGACACATGCACCCCAATGTTCATCGCAGCACTGTTTATAATAGCCAGGACATGGAAGCAACCTAGATGCCCATCAGCAGATGAATGGATAAGGAAGCTGTGGGACATATACACCATGGAATTTTACTCAGCCGTCAAAAAGAATTCATTTGAACCAGTCCTAATGAGATGGATGAAACTGGAGCCCCTTATACAGAGTGAAGTAAGCCAGAAAGATAAAGAACATTACAGCATACTAACACATATATATGGAATTTAGAAAGATGGTAACGAGAACCCTATATGCAAAACAGAAAAAGAGACACAGAAATACAGAACAGACTTTTGAACTCTGTGGGAGAAGGTGAGGGTGGGATGTTTCAAAAGAACAGCATGTATACTATCTATGGTGAAACAGATCACCAGCCCAGGTGGGATGCATGAGACAAGTGCTCCGGCCTGGTGCACTGGGAAGACCCAGAGGAATCGGGTGGAGAGGGAGATGGGAGGGGGGATCGGGATGGGGAATAAGTGTAAATCTATGGCTGATTCATATCAATGTATGACAAGACCCACTGAAATGTTGTGAAGTAATTAGCCTCCAACTAATAAAAAAAAATTAAAAAAAAAAAAAAAGAAAAAAAAAAAAAAAAAAAGAAAGACCTAGTTCCCCTCCTCATCGCCACCGGAGGCCTCACATCCTTTGAAAACTCCAGCGGTACGCGGAGATCAGTGCCTCCAAAGGAGACAATGCCTGACTCCTCTTGAAACTTGATAGGAGTCCCAGGATTCCTGTGGCACGTGGAAAGGGACCCTTGGTCTCCCGCCTCAGCTGGAGAGGCGTCCCAATTGCCCTGCCAAGCCTCAAGGAGAATCCCGAGTTGTCCTTCACAACTAGGCAGGAGTCCTGACGTTGCTGAACAAACACGTGTGTGGAATGTCCTCCCAGTGGTAACTCGAGAATATACTCCAGGTTCCCGCCGCAACTCGAGAAAAACCATGAGACTTCTCCCACACCGCGAGATGAGGCCCGATTCCCCTGCACTGCGTGCAGAGCAATTCCGTGTTGCACATCACACATGAAAGGATCCTTGATTTCCTTCATGACACTCCAGAGAAACCCCAAGAACACTGTTTCAAGGCTAGAGGGATCCTGAGGTAACTGTAGCAACACGAAAGATCTCCGTGGACCAGAAATCAACTCGAGATGAGAGATTAGTCCCTGGCTTCGACTCCAGAGGAATACCACCTTACCACAAGCACCTCAAAGGAGGCCTCTCTCAGCTCTAGGTATGTGAGAGGGACCCTGAGTTTGCGGCCTCAAGTGGAATGGACACCGCGATGCCCAGGCTCGAAATAAGGCCGGATATCCCGGCAGTGACTTGAATGCAGGCTCGTCTTGCATCTCCCAAGATAAAAGAATGTCTGAATCCCCTGTGGAGACCACAGAGAAAGACCTAGTTCCCCACCTCATCGCGACCGGAGGCCTCACATCCTTTGAAAACTCCAGAGGTACAGGGAGATCAGTGCCTCCAAAGGAGACGATGCCTGCCTCCTCGTGAAACTTGATAGGAGTCCCAGGATTCCTGTGGCACGTGGAAAGGGACCCTTGGTCTCCCGCCTCAGCTGGAGAGGCGTCCCAATTGCCCTGCCAAGCCTCAAGGAGAATCCCGAGTTGTCCCTCGCAACTAGGCAGGAGTCCTGACGTCGCTGAACAAACATGTGGGTGGAAGTGCCATCCCCGTCGTAACTCGAGAATATACCCCAGGTTCCCGCCGCAACTCGAGAAAAACCATGAGACTTCTCCCACGCCGCGAGATGAGGCCCGATTCCCCTGCACTGCGTGCAGAGCAATTCCGTGTTGCACATCACACATGAAAGGAGCCTTGATTTCCTTCATGGTACTCCAGAGAAACCCCAAGAACACTGTTTCAAGGCTAGAGGGATCCTGAGGTCACTGTAGCAACACGAAAGAGCTCCGTGGACCAAAACTCAACTCGAGATGAGAGGTTAGTCCCTGGCTTCAACTCCAGGGGAATAACACCTTACCAGAAGCACCTCAAAGGAGGCTTCTCTCAGCTCTAGGTATGTGAGAAGGACCCTGAGTTTGCGGCCTCAAGTGGAATGGACTCCGGGATGTCCTGACTCGAAATAAGGCCGGATATCCCTGCAGTGACTTGAATGCAGGCTCGTCTTGCATCTCCCAAGACGAAAGGATGTCTGAATCCCCTGTGGAGAACACAGAGAAAGACCAAGTTCCGCACCTCATCGCGACCAGAGGCCTCACATCCTTTGAAAACTCCAGAGGTACGCGGAGATCAGTGCCTCCAAAGGAGACGATGCCTGACTCCTCGTGAAACTTGATAGGAGTCCCAGGATTTCTGTGGCACGTGGAAAGGGACCCTTGGTCTCCCGCCTCAGCTGGAGAGGCGTCCCAATTGCCCTGCCAAGCCTCAAGGAGAATCCCGAGTTGTCCCTCGCAACTAGGCAGGAGTCCTGACTTGGCTGAACAAACACGTGTGTGGAAGGGCCATCCCCGCCGTAACTCGAGAATATACCCCAGGTTCCCCCCGCAACTCGAGAAAAATCATGAGACTTCCCCCTCATTGCGAGAAGAGGCCCGATTCCCCTGCACTTAGTGCAGAGCGATTCCGTGTTGCACATCACACAGGAAAGGAGCCTTTATTTCCTTGATGGCACTCCAGAGAAACCCCAAGAACACTGTTTCAAGGCTAGAGGGATCCTGAGGTCACTGTAGCAACACGAAAGAGCTCCATGGACCAAGAATCAACTCGAGATGAGAGGTTAGTCCCTGGCTTCGACTCCAGAGGAATACCACCTTACCACAAGCACCTCAAGAGGAGGCTTCTCTAAGCTCTTGGTATGTGAGAGGGACCCTGAGTTTGCAGCCTCAAATGGAATGGACACCGCGATGCCCTGACTCGAAATAAGGCCGGATATCCCTGCAGTGACTTGAATGCAGGCTCGTCTTGCATCTCCCAAGACGAAAGGATGTCTGAATCCGCTGTGGAAACCACAGAGAAAGACCTAGTTAACAACCTCATCGCGACCAGAGGCCTCACATCCTTTGAAAACTCCAGAGGTACGCAGAGATCAGTGCCTCCAAAGGAGACGATGCCTGCCTCCTCGTGAAACTTGATAGGAGTCCCAGGATTCCTGTGGCATGTGGAAAGGGACCCTTGGTGTCCCGACTCAGCTGGAGAGGCGTCCCATTGCCCTGCCAAGCCTCGAGGAGAGTCCCGAGTTGTCCCTCGCAACTAGGCAGGAGTCCTGACGTCGCTGAACAAACACGTGTGTGGAAGGGCCATCCCCGCCGTAACTCGAGAATATACCCCAGGTTCCCGTCGCAACTCGAGAAAAATCATGAGACTTCCCCCTCGTCGCGAGAAGAGGCCCGATTCCCCTGCACTGAGTGCAGAGCAATTCCGTGTTGCACATCACACAGGAAAGGAGCCTTTATTTCCTTGATGGCACTCCAGAGAAACCCCAAGAACACTGTTTCAAGGCTAGAGGGATCCTGAGGTCACTGTAGCAACATGATAGAGCTCCGTGGACCAAAAATCAACTCGAGATGAGAGGTTAGTCCCTGGCTTCAACTCCAGGGGAATACCACCTTACCAGAAGCACCTCAAGAGGAGGCTTCTGTCAGCTCTAGGTATGTGAGAGGGACCCTGAGTTTCCGGCCTCAAGTGGAATGGACACCACGATGCCCTGACTCAAAATAAGGCCGGATATCCCTGCAGTGACTTGAATGCAGGCTCGTCTTGCATCTCCCAAGACGAAAGGATGTCTGAATCCCCTGCGGAGAACACAGAGAAAGACCAAGTTCCCCACCTCATCGCGACCAGAGGCCTCACATCCTTTGAAAACTCCAGAGGTACGCGGAGATCAGTGCCTCCAAAGGAGACGATGCCTGCCTCCTCGTGAAACTTGATAGGAGTCCCAGGATTTCTGTGGCACGTGGAAAGGGACCCTTGGTCTCCCGCCTCAGTAGAGAGGCGTCCCAATTGCCCTGCCAAGCCTCGAGGTGAATCCCGAGTTGTCCCTCGCAACTAGGCAGGAGTCCTGACGTCGCTGAACAAACACGTGTGTGGAAGGGCCATCCCCGCCGTAACTCGAGAATTTACCCCAGGTTCCCGCCGCAACTCGAGAAAAACCATGAGCCTTCCCCCTCGCCGCGAGAAGAGGCCCGATTCCCCTGCACTGCGTGCAGAGCAATTCCGTGTTGCACATCACACATGAAAGGATCCTTGGTTTCCTTGATGGCACTCCAGAGAAACCCCAAGAACACTGTTTCAAGGCTAGAGGGATACTGAGGTCACTGTAGCAACACGAAAGAGCTCCGTGGACCAAGAATCAACTCGAGATGAGAGGTTAGTCCCTGGCTTCCCCTCCAGAGGAATACCACCTTACCACAAGCACCTCAAGAGGAGTCTTCTCTCAGCTCTAGGTATGTGAGAGGGACCCTGAGTTTGCGGCCTCAAGTGGAATGGACTCCGCGATGCCCTGACTCGAAATAAGGCCGGATATCCCTGCAGTGACTTGAATGCAGGCTCGTCTTGCATCTCCCAAGACGAAAGAATGTCTGAATCCCCTGTGGAGACCACAGAGAAAGACCTAGTTCCTTGGTCTAGTTCTGTGAAAAATACCGTTGGTAGCTTGATAGGGATTGCATTGAATCTATAGATTGCTTTCGGTAGAATAGCCATTTTGACAATATTGATTCTTCCAATCCATGAACACGGTATGTTTCTCCGTCTGTTTGTGTCCTCTTTGATTTCTTTCATCAGTGTTTTATAGTTTTCTATGTATAGGTCTTTTGTTTCTTTAGGTAGTTATACTCCTAAGTATTTTATTCTTTTTGTTGCAATGGTGAATGGTATTGTTTCCTTAATTTCTCTTTCTGTTTTTTCATCGTTAGTATATAGGAATACAAGGGATTTCTGTGTGTTAATTTTATATCCTGCAACTTTACTATATTCATTGATTAGTTCTAGTAATTTTCTGGTAGAGTCTTTAGGGTTTTCTATGTAGAGGAGCATGTCATCACAGAACTAGACCAAAGAATTTCACAATTTGTATGGAAATACAAAAAACCTCGAATAGCCAAAGTAATCTTGAAAAAGAAGAATGGAACTGGAGGAATCAACCTGCCTGACTTCAGACTCTACTACAAAGCCACAGTCATCAAGACAGTGTGGTACTGGCACAAAGACAGAAATATAGACCAATGGAACAGAATAGAAAGGCCAGAGATAAATCCACGAACCTATGGACACCTTATCTTTGACAAAGGAGGCAAGGATATACAATGGAAAAAAGACAACCTCTTTAACAAGTGGTGCTGGGAAAACTGGTCAACCACTTGCAAAAGAATGAAACTAGAACACTTTCTAACACCATACACAAAAATAAACTCAAAATGGATTAAAGATCTAAATGTAAGACCAGAAACTATAAAACTCCTAGAGGAGAACATAGGCAAAACACTCTCCGACATAAATCACAGCAAGATCCTCTATGACCCACCTCCCAGCATATTGGAAATAAAAGCAAAACTAAACAAATGGGATCTAATGAAACTTAAAAGCTTTTGCACTACAAAAGAAACTATAAGTAAGGTGAAAAGACAGCCGTCAGATTGGGAGAAAATAATAGCAAATGAAGAAACAGACAAAGGATTAATCTCAAAAATATACAAGCAACTCCTGCAGCTCAATTCCAGAAAAATAAATGACCCAATCCAAAAATGGGCCAGAGAACTAAACAGACATTTCTCCAAAGAAGACATACAGATGGCTAACAAACACATGAAAAGGTGCTCAACATCACTCATTATTAGAGAAATGCAAATCAAAACCACAATGAGGTACCATTACACACCAGTCAGGATGGCTGCTATCCAAAAGTCTACAAGCAATAAATGCTGGAGAGGCTGTGGAGAAAAGGGAACCCTCTTACACTGTTGGTGGGAATGCAAACTAGTACAGCCACTATGGAAAACAGTGTGGAGATTCCTTAAAAAACTGGAAATAGAACTGCCATATTACCCAGCAATACCACTTCTGGGCATACACACTGAGGAAACCAGATCTGAAAGAGACACATGCACCCCAATGTTCATCGCAGCACTGTTTATAATAGCCAGGACATGGAAGCAACCTAGATGCCCATCAGCAGATGAATGGATAAGGAAGCTGTGGGACATATACACCATGGAATTTTACTCAGCCTTCAAAAAGAATTCATTTGAACCAGTCCTAATGAGATGGATGAAACTGGAGCCCCTTATACAGAGTGAAGTAAGCCAGAAAGATAAAGAACATTACAGCATACTAACACATATATATGGAATTTAGAAAGATGGTAACGAGAACCCTATATGCAAAACAGAAAAAGAGACACAGAAATACAGAACTTTTGAACTCTGTGGGAGAAGGTGAGGGTGGGATGTTTCAAAAGAACAGCATGTATACTATCTATGGTGAAACAGATCACCAGCCCAGGTGGGATGCATGAGACAAGTGCTCCGGCCTGGTGCACTGGGAAGACCCAGAGGAATCGGGTGGAGAGGGAGATGGGAGGGGGGATCGGGATGGGGAATAAGTGTAAATCTATGGCTGATTCATATCAATGTATGACAAGACCCACTGAAATTTTGTGAAGTAATTAGCCTCCAACTAATAAAAAAAAATTAAAAAAAAAAAAAAAGAAAAAAAAAAAAAAAAAAAAGAAAAACCTAGTTACCCTCCTCATCGCCACCGGTGACCTCACATCCTTTGAAAACTCCAGCGGTACGCGGAGATCAGTGCCTCCAAAGGAGACGATGCCTGACTCCTCTTGAAACTTGATAGGAGTCCCAGGATTCCTGTGGCACGTGGAAAGGGACTCTTGGTCTCCCGCCTCAGCTGGAGAGGCGTCCCAATTGCCCTGCCAAGCCTCAAGGAGAATCCCGAGTTGTCCCTCACAACTAGGCAGGAGTCCTGACGTTGCTGAACAAACACGTGTGTGGAATGTCCTCCCAGTGGTAACTCGAGAATATACCCCAGGTTCCCGCCGCAACTCGAGAAAAACCATGAGACTTCTCCCACGCCGCGAGATGAGGCCCGATTCCCCTGCACTGCGTGCAGAGCAATTCCGTGTTGCACATCACACATGAAAGGATCCTTGATTTCCTTCATGGCACTCCAGAGAAACCCCAAGAACACTGTTTCAAGGCTAGAGGGATCCTGAGGTAACTGTAGCAACACGAAAGAGCTCCGTGGACCAGAAATCAACTCGAGATGAGAGATTAGTCCCTGGCTTCGACTCCAGAGGAATACCACCTTACCACAAGCACCTCAAAGGAGGCCTCTCTCAGCTCTAGGTATGTGAGAGGGACCCTGAGTTTGCGGCCTCAAGTGGAATGGACACCGCGATGCCCAGGCTCGAAATAAGGCCGGATATCCCGGCAGTGACTTGAATGCAGGCTCGTCTTGCATCTCCCAAGACAAAAGGATGTCTGAATCCCCTGTGGAGACCACAGAGAAAGACCTAGTTCCCCACCTCATCGCGACCGGAGGCCTCACATCCTTTGAAAACTCCAGAGGTACAGGGAGATCAGTGCCTCCAAAGGAGACGATGCCTGCCTCCTCGTGAAACTTGATAGGAGTCCCAGGATTCCTGTGGCACGTGGAAAGGGACCCTTGGTCTCCCGCCTCAGCTGCAGAGGCGTCCCAATTGCCCTGCCAAGCCTCAAGGAGAATCCCGAGTTGTCCCTCGCAACTAGGCAGGGGTCCTGACGTCGCTGAACAAACATGTGGGTGGAAGTGCCATCCCCGTCGTAACTCGAGAATATACCCCAGGTTCCCGCCGCAACTCGAGAAAAACCATGAGACTTCTCCCACGCCGCGAGATGAGGCCCGATTCCCCTGCACTGCGTGCAGAGCAATTCCGTGTTGCACATCACACATGAAAGGAGCCTTGATTTCCTTCATGGTACTCCAGAGAAACCCCAAGAACACTGTTTCAAGGCTAGAGGGATCCTGAGGTCACTGTAGCAACATGAAAGAGCTCCGTGGACCAAAACTCAACTCGAGATGAGAGGTTAGTCCCTGGCTTCAACTCCAGGGGAATAATACCTTACCAGAAGCACCTCAAAGGAGGCTTCTCTCAGCTCTAGGTATGTGAGAAGGACCCTGAGTTTGCGGCCTCAAGTGGAATGGACACCCCGATGCCCTGACTCGAAATAAGGCCGGATATCCCTGCAGTGACTTGAATGCAGGCTCGTCTTGCATCTCCCAAGACGAAAGGATGTCTGAATCCCCTGTGGAGAACACAGAGAAAGACCAAGTTCCGCACCTCATCGCGACCAGAGGCCTCACATCCTTTGAAAACTCCAGAGGTACGCGGAGATCAGTGCCTCCAAAGGAGACGATGCCTGACTCCTCGTGAAACTTGATAGGAGTCCCAGGATTTCTGTGGCACGTGGAAAGGGACCCTTGGTCTCCCGCCTCAGCTGGAGAGGCGTCCCAATTGCCCTGCCAAGCCTCCAGGTGAATCTCGATTTGTCCCTCGCAACTAGGCAGGAGTCCTGACTTGGCTGAACAAACACGTGTGTGGAAGGGCCATCCCCGCCGTAACTCGAGAATATACCCCAGGTTCCCTCCGCAACTCGAGAAAAATCATGAGACTTCCCCCTCGTCGCGAGAAGAGGCCCGATTCCCCTGCACTGAATGGAGAGCAATTCCGTGTTGCACATCACACAGGAAAGGAGCCTTTATTTCCTTGATGGCACTCCAGAGAAACCCCAAGAACACTGTTTCAAGGCTAGAGGGATCCTGAGGTCACTGTAGCAACACGAAAGAGCTCCATGGACCAAGAATCAACTCGAGATGAGAGGTTAGTCCCTGGCTTCGACTCCAGAGGAATACCACCTTACCAGAAGCACCTCAAGAGGAGGCTTCTCTAAGCTCTTGGTATGTGAGAGGGACCCTGAATTTGCAGCCTCAAATGGAATGGACACCGCGATGCCCTGACTCGAAATAAGGCCGGATATCCCTGCAGTGACTTGAATGCAGGCTCGTCTTGCATCTCCCAAGACGAAAGGATGTCTGAATCCCCTGCGGAGAACACAGAGAAAAATCAAGTTCCCCACCTCATCGCGACCAGAGGCCTCACATCCTTTGAAAACTCCAGAGGTACGCGGAGATCAGTGCCTCCAAAGGAGACGATGCCTGCCTCCTCGTGAAACTTGATAGGAGTCCCAGGATTTCTGTGGCACGTGGAAAGGGACCCTTGGTCTCCCGCCTCAGCTAGAGAGGCGTCCCAATTGCCCTGCCAAGCCTCGAGGTGAATCCCGAGTTGTCCCTCGCAACTAGGCAGGAGTCCTGACGTCGCTGAACAAACACGTGTGTGGAAGGGCCATCCCCGCCGTAACTCGAGAATTTACCCCAGGTTCCCGCCGCAACTCGAGAAAAACCATGAGCTTTCCCCCTCGCCGCGAAAAGAGGCCCGATTCCCCTGCACTGCGTGCAGAGCAATTCCGTGTTGCACATCACACATGAAAGGATCCTTGGTTTCCTTGATGGCACTCCAGAGAAACCCCAAGAACACTGTTTCAAGGCTAGAGGGATCCTGAGGTCACTGTAGCAACACGAAGAGCTCCGTGGACCAAGAATCAACTCGAGATGAGAGGTTAGTCCCTGGCTTCCCCTCCAGAGGAATACCACCTTACCACAAGCACCTCAAGAGGAGTCTTCTCTCAGCTCTAGGTATGTGAGAGGGACCCTGAGTTTGCGGCCTCAAGTGGAATGGACTCCGCGATGCCCTGACTCGAAATAAGGCCGGATATCCCTGCAGTGACTTGAATGCAGGCTCGTCTTGCATCTCCCAAGACGAAAGGATGTCTGAATCCCCTGTGGAGAACACAGAGAAAGACCTAGCTCCTTGGTCTAGTTCTGTGAAAAATACCGTTGGTAGCTTGATAGGGATTGCATTGAATCTATAGATTGCTTTCGGTAGAATAGCCATTTTGACAATATTGATTCTTCCAATCCATGAACACGGTATGTTTCTCCATCTGTTTGTGTCCTCTTTGATTTCTTTCATCAGTGTTTTATAGTTTTCTATGTATAGGTCTTTTGTTTCTTTAGGTAGATATACTCCTAAGTATTTTATTCTTTTTGTTGCAATGGTGAATGGTATTGTTTCCTTAATTTCTCTTTCTGTTTTTTCATCGTTAGTATATAGGAATACAAGGGATTTCTGTGTGTTAATTTTATATCCTGCAACTTTACTATATTCATTGATTAGTTCTAGTAATTTTCTGGTAGAGTCTTTAGGGTTTTCTATATAGAGGAGCATGTCATCACAGAACTAGACCAAAGAATTTCACAATTTGTATGGAAATACAAAAAACCTCGAATAGCCAAAGTAATCTTGAAAAAGAAGAATGGAACTGGAGGAATCAACCTGCCTGACTTCAGACTCTACTACAAAGCCACAGTCATCAAGACAGTGTGGTACTGGCAAAAAGACAGAAATATAGACCAATGGAACAGAATAGAAAGCCCAGAGATAAATCCACGAACCTATGGACACCTTATCTTTGACAAAGGAGGCAAGGATATACAATGGAAAAAAGACAACCTCTTTAACAAGTGGTGCTGGGAAAACTGGTCAACCACTTGCAAAAGAATGAAACTAGAACACTTTCTAACACCATACACAAAAATAAACTCAAAATGGATTAAAGTTCTAAATGTAAGACCAGAAACTATAAAACTCCTAGAGGAGAACATAGGCAAAACACTCTCCGACATAAATCACAGCAAGATCCTCTATGACCCACCTCCCAGAATATTGGAAATAAAAGCAAAACTAAACAAATGGGATCTAATGAAACTTAAAAGCTTTTGCACTACAAAAGAAACTATAAGTAAGGTGAAAAGACAGCCGTCAGATTGGGAGAAAATAATAGCAAATGAAGAAACAGACAAAGGATTAATCTCAAAAATATACAAGCAACTCCTGCAGCTCAATTCCAGAAAAATAAATGACCCAATCCAAAAATGGGCCAGAGAACTAAACAGACATTTCTCCAAAGAAGACATACAGATGGCTAACAAACACATGAAAAGGTGCTCAACATCACTCATTATTAGAGAAATGCAAATCAAAACCACAATGAGGTACCATTACACACCAGTCAGGATGGCTGCTATCCAAAAGTCTACAAGCAATAAATGCTGGAGAGGCTGTGGAGAAAAGGGAACCCTCTTACACTGTTGGTGGGAATGCAAACTAGTACAGCCACTATGGAAAACAGTGTGGAGATTCCTTAAAAAACTGGAAATAGAACTGCCATATTACCCAGCAATACCACTTCTGGGCATACACACTGAGGAAACCAGATCTGAAAGAGACACATGCACCCCAATGTTCATCGCAGCACTGTTTATAATAGCCAGGACATGGAAGCAACCTAGATGCCCATCAGCAGATGAATGGATAAGGAAGCTGTGGGACATATACACCATGGAATTTTACTCAGCCTTCAAAAAGAATTCATTTGAACCAGTCCTAATGAGATGGATGAAACTGGAGCCCCTTATACAGAGTGAAGTAAGCCAGAAAGATAAAGAACATTACAGCATAGTAACACATATATATGGAATTTAGAAAGATGGTAACGAGAACCCTATATGCAAAACAGAAAAAGAGACACAGAAATACAGAACTTTTGAACTCTGTGGGAGAAGGTGAGGGTGGGATGTTTCAAAAGAACAGCATGTATACTATCTATGGTGAAACAGATCAACAGCCCAGGTGGGATGCATGAGACAAGTGCTCCGGCCTGGTGCACTGGGAAGACCCAGAGGAATCGGGTGGAGAGGGAGATGGGAGGGGGGATCGGGATGGGGAATAAGTGTAAATCTATGGCTGATTCATATCAATGTATGACAAGACCCACTGAAATGTTGTGAAGTAATTAGCCTCCAACTAATAAAAAAAAATTAAAAAAAAAAAAAAGAAAAAAAAAAAAAAGAAAGACCTAGTTCCCCTCCTCATCGCGACCGGAGGCCTCACATCCTTTGAAAACTCCAGAGGTACGCGGAGATCAGTGCCTCCAAAGGAGACGATGCCTGACTCCTCTTGAAACTTGATAGGAGTCCCAGGATTCCTGTGGCACGTGGAAAGGGACTCTTGGTCTCCCGCCTCAGCTGGAGAGGCGTCCCAATTGCCCTGCCAAGCCTCAAGGAGAATCCCGAGTTGTCCCTCACAACTAGGCAGGAGTCCTGACGTTGCTGAACAAACACGTGTGTGGAATGTCCTCCCAGTGGTAACTCGAGAATATACTCCAGGTTCCCGCCGCAACTCGAGAAAAACCATGAGACTTCTCCCACGCCGCGAGATGAGGCCCGATACCCCTCCACTGCGTGCAGAGCAATTCCGTGTTGGACATCACACATGAAAGGATCCTTGATTTCCTTCATGGCACTCCAGAGAAACCCCAAGAACACTGTTTCAAGGCTAGAGGGATCCTGAGGTCACTGTAGCAACATGAAAGAGCTCCGTGGACCAAAACTCAACTCGAGATGAGAGGTTAGTCCCTGGCTTCAACTCCAGGGGAATAACACCTTACCACAAGCACCTCAAGAGGAGGCTTCTCTCAGCTCTAGGTATGTGAGAGGGACCCTGAGTTTCCGGCCTCAAGTGGAATGGACACCACGATGCCCTGACTCAAAATAAGGCCGGATATCCCTGCAGTGACTTGAATGCAGGCTTGTCTTGCATCTCCCAAGACGAAAGGATGTCTGAATCCCCTGCGGAGAACACAGAGAAAGACCAAGTTCCCCACCTCATCGCGACCAGAGGCCTCACATCCTTTGAAAACTCCAGAGGTACGCGGAGATCAGTGCCTCCAAAGGAGACGATGCCTGCCTCCTCGTGAAACTTGATAGGAGTCCAAGGATTTCTGTGGCACGTGGAAAGGGACCCTTGGTCTCCCGCCTCAGTTGGAGAGGCGTCCCAATTGCCCTGCCAAGCCTCGAGGTGAATCCCGAGTTGTCCCTCGCAACTAGGCAGGAGTCCTGACGTCGCTGAACAAACACGTGTGTGGAAGGGCCATCCCCGCCGTAACTCGAGAATTTACCCCAGGTTCCCGCCGCAACTCGAGAAAAACCATGAGACTTCCCCCTCGCCGCGAAAAGAGGCCCGATTCCCCTGCACTGCGTGCAGAGCAATTCCGTGTTGCACATCACACATGAAAGGAGCCTTGATTTCCTTGATGGCACTCCAGAGAAACCCCAAGAACACTGTTTCAAGGCTAGAGGGATCCTGAGGTCACTGTAGCAACACGAAAGAGCTCCGTGGACCAAGAATCAACTCGAGATGAGAGGTTAGTCCCTGGCTTCCCCTCCAGAGGAATACCACCTTACCACAAGCACCTCAAGAGGAGGCTTCTCTCAGCTCTAGGTATGTGAGAGGGACCCTGAGTTTGCGGCCTCAAGTGGAATGGACTCCGCGATGCCCTGACTCGAAATAAGGCCGGATATCCCTGCAGTGACTTGAATGCAGGCTCGTCTTGCATCTCCCAAGACGAAAGAATGTCTGAATCCCCTGTGGAGACCACAGAGAAAGACCTAGTTCCTTGGTCTAGTTCTGTGAAAAATACCGTTGGTAGCTTGATAGGGATTGCATTGAATCTATAGATTGCTTTGGGTAGAATAGCCATTTTGACAATATTGATTCTTCCAATCCATGAACACGGTATGTTTCTCCATCTGTTTGTGTCCTCTTTGATTTCTTTCATCAGTGTTTTATAGTTTTCTATGTATAGGTCTTTTGTTTCTTTAGGTAGATATACTCCTAAGTATTTTATTCTTTTTGTTGCAATGGTGAATGGTATTGTTTCCTTAATTTCTCTTTCTGTTTTTTTCATCGTTAGTATATAGGAATACAAGGGATTTCTGTGTGTTAATTTTATATCCTGCAACTTTACTATATTCATTGATTAGTTCTAGTAATTTTCTGGTAGAGTCTTTAGGGTTTTCTATATAGAGGATCATGTCATCACAGAACTAGACCAAAGAATTTCACAATTTGTATGGAAATACAAAAAACCTCGAATAGCCAAAGTAATCTTGAAAAAGAAGAATGGAACTGGAGGAATCAACCTGCCTGACTTCAGACTCTACTACAAAGCCACAGTCATCAAGACAGTGTGGTACTGGCACAAAGACAGAAATATAGACCAATGGAACAGAATAGAAAGCCCAGAGATAAATCCACGAACCTATGGACACCTTATCTTTGACAAAGGAGGCAAGGATATACAATGGAAAAAAGACAACCTCTTTAACAAGTGGTGCTGGGAAAACTGGTCAACCACTTGCAAAAGAATGAAACTAGAACACTTTCTAACACCATACACAAAAATAAACTCAAAATGGATTAAAGATCTAAATGTAAGACCAGAAACTATAAAACTCCTAGAGGAGAACATAGGCAAAACACTCTCCGACATAAATCACAGCAAGATCCTCTATGACCCACCTCCCAGAATATTGGAAATAAAAGCAAAACTAAACAAATGGGATCTAATGAAACTTAAAAGCTTTTGCACTACAAAAGAAACTATAAGTAAGGTGAAAAGACAGCCGTCAGATTGGGAGAAAATAATAGCAAATGAAGAAACAGACAAAGGATTAATCTCAAAAATATACAAGCAACTCCTGCAGCTCAATTCCAGAAAAATAAATGACCCAATCCAAAAATGGGCCAGAGAACTAAACAGACATTTCTCCAAAGAAGACATACAGATGGCTAACAAACACATGAAAAGGTGCTCAACATCACTCATTATTAGAGAAATGCAAATCAAAACCACAATGAGGTACCATTACACACCAGTCAGGATGGCTGCTATCCAAAAGTCTACAAGCAATAAATGCTGGAGAGGCTGTGGAGAAAAGGGAACCCTCTTAAACTGTTGGTGGGAATGCAAACTAGTACAGCCACTATGGAAAACAGTGTGGAGATTCCTTAAAAAACTGGAAATAGAACTGCCATATTACCCAGCAATACCACTTCTGGGCATACACACTGAGGAAACCAGATCTGAAAGAGACACATGCACCCCAATGTTCATCGCAGCACTGTTTATAATAGCCAGGACATGGAAGCAACCTAGATGCCCATCAGCAGATGAATGGATAAGGAAGCTGTGGGACATATACACCATGGAATTTTACTCAGCCGTCAAAAAGAATTCATTTGAACCAGTCCTAATGAGATGGATGAAACTGGAGCCCCTTATACAGAGTGAAGTAAGCCAGAAAGATAAAGAACATTACAGCATACTAACACATATATATGGAATTTAGAAAGATGGTAACGAGAACCCTATATGCAAAACAGAAAAAGAGACACAGAAATACAGAACAGACTTTTGAACTCTGTGGGAGAAGGTGAGGGTGGGATGTTTCAAAAGAACAGCATGTATACTATCTATGGTGAAACAGATCAACAGCCCAGGTGGGATGCATGAGACAAGTGCTCCGGCCTGGTGCACTGGGAAGACCCAGAGGAATCGGGTGGAGAGGGAGATGGGAGGGGGGATCGGGATGGGGAATAAGTGTAAATCTATGGCTGATTCATATCAATGTATGACAAGACCCACTGAAATGTTGTGAAGTAATTAGCCTCCAACTAATAAAAAAAAATTAAAAAAAAAGAAAAAAAAAAAAAAAAAAAAAAAAAAAGAAAGACCTAGTTACCCTCCTCATCGCCACCGGAGGCCTCACATCCTTTGAAAACTCCAGAGGTACGCGGAGATCAGTGCCTCCAAAGGAGACGATGCCTGCCTCCTCGTGAAACTTGATAGGAGTCCCAGGATTCCTGTGGCACGTGGAAAGGGACCCTTGGTCTCCCGCCTCAGCTGGAGAGGCGTCCCAATTGCCCTGCCAAGCCTCAAGGAGAATCCCGAGTTGTCCCTCACAACTAGGCAGGAGTCCTGACGTTGCTGAACAAACACGTGTGTGGAATGTCCTCCCAGTGGTAACTCGAGAATATACTCCAGGTTCCCGCCGCAACTCGAGAAAAACAATGAGACTTCTCCCACGCCGCGAGATGAGGCCCGATTCCCCTGCACTGCGTGCAGAGCAATTCCGTGTTGCACATCACACATGAAAGGATCCTTGATTTCCTTCATGGCACTCCAGAGAAACCCCAAGAACACTGTTTCAAGGCTAGAGGGATCCTGAGGTAACTGTAGCAACACGAAAGAGCTCCGAGGACCAGAAATCAACTCGAGATGAGAGATTAGTCCCTGGCTTCGACTCCAGAAGAATACCACCTTACCACAAGCACCTCAAAGGAGGCTTCTCTCAGCTCTAGGTATGTGAGAGGGACCCTGAGTTTGCGGCCTCAAGTGGAATGGACAGCGCGATGCCCAGGCTCGAAATAAGGCCGGATATCCCGGCAGTGACTTGAATGCAGGCTCGTCTTGCATCTCCCAAGACAAAAGGATATCTGAATCCCCTGTGGAGACCACAGAGAAAGACCTAGTTCCCCACCTCATCGCGACCGGAGGCCTCACATCCTTTGAAAACTCCAGAGGTACAGGGAGATCAGTGCCTCCAAAGGAGACGATGCCTGCCTCCTCGTGAAACTTGATAGGAGTCCCAGGATTTCTGTGGCACGTGGAAAGGGACCCTTGGTCTCCCGCCTCAGCTGGAGAGGCGTCCCAATTGCCCTGCCAAGCCTCAAGGAGAATCCCGAGTTGTCCCTCGCAACTAGGCAGGAGTCCTGACGTCGCTGAACAAACATGTGGGTGGAAGTGCCATCCCCGTCGTAACTCGAGAATATACCCCAGGTTCCCGCCGCAACTCGAGAAAAACCATGAGACTTCTCCCACGCCGCGAGATGAGGCCCGATTCCCCTGCACTGCGTGCAGAGCAATTCCGTGTTGCACATCACACATGAAAGGAGCCTTGATTTCCGTCATGGTACTCCAGAGAAACCCCAAGAACACTGTTTCAAGGCTAGAGGGATCCTGAGGTCACTGTAGCAACATGAAAGAGCTCCGTGGACCAAAACTCAACTCGAGATGAGAGGTTAGTCCCTGGCTTCAACTCCAGGGGAATAACACCTTACCAGAAGCACCTCAAAGGAGGCTTCTCTCAGCTCTAGGTATGTGAGAAGGACCCTGAGTTTGCGGCCTCAAGTGGAATGGACACCCCGATGCCCTGACTCGAAATAAGGCCGGATATCCCTGCAGTGACTTGAATGCAGGCTCGTCTTGCATCTCCCAAGACGAAAGGATGTCTGAATCCCCTGCGGAGAACACAGAGAAAGACCAAGTTCCGCACCTCATCGCGACCAGAGGCCTCACACCCTTTGAAAACTCCAGAGGTAACCGGAGATCAGTGCCTCCAAAGGAGACGATGCCTGACTCCTCGTGAAACTTGATAGGAGTCCCAGGATTTCTGTGGCACGTGGAAAGGGACCCTTGGTCTCCCGCCTCAGCTGGAGAGGCGTCCCAATTGCCCTGCCAAGCCTCCAGGTGAATCTCGATTTGTCCCTCGCAACTAGGCAGGAGTCCTGACTTGGCTGAACAAACACGTGTGTGGAAGAGCCATCCCCGCCGTAACTCGAGAATATACCCCAGGTTCCCGCCGCAACTCGAGAAAAATCATGAGACTTCCCCCTCGTCGCGAGAAGAGGCCCGATTCCCCTGCACTGCATGCAGAGCAATTCCGTGTTGCACATCACACAGGAAAGGAGCCTTTATTTCCTTGATGGCACTCCAGAGAAACCCCAAGAACACTGTTTCAAGGCTAGAGGGATCCTGAGGTCACTGTAGTAACACGAAAGAGCTCCATGGACCAAGAATCAACTCGAGATGAGAGGTTAGTCCCTGGCTTCGACTCCAGAGGAATACCACCTTACCACAAGCACCTCAAGAGGAGGCTTCTCTCAACTCTTGGTATGTGAGAGGGACCCTGAGTTTCCGGCCTCAAGTGGAATGGACACCACGATGCCCTGACTCAAAATAAGGCCGGATATCCCTGCAGGGACTTGAATGCAGGCTCGTCTTGCATCTCCCAAGACGAAAGGATGTCTGAATCCCCTGCGGAGAACACAGAGAAAGACCAAGTTCCCCACCTCATCGCGACCAGAGGCCTCACATCCTTTGAAAACTCCAGAGGTACGTGGAGATCAGTGCCTCCAAAGGAGACGATGCCTGCCTCCTCGTGAAACTTGATAGGAGTCCCAGGATTTCTGTGGCACGTGGAAAGGGACCCTTGGTCTCCCGCCTCAGCTGGAGAGGCGTCCCAATTGCCCTGCCAAGCCTCGAGGTGAATCCCGAGTTGTCCCTCACAACTAGGCAGGAGTCCTGACGTCGCTGAACAAACACGTGTGTGGAAGGGCCATCCCCGCCGTAACTCGAGAATTTACCCCAGGTTCCCGCCGCAACTCGAGAAAAACCATGAGCCTTCCCCCTCGCCGCGAGAAGAGGCCCGATTCCCCTGCACTGCGTGCAGAGCAATTCCGTGTTGCACATCACACATGAAAGGATCCATGATTTCCTTCATGGCACTCCAGAGAAACCCCAAGAACACTGTTTCAAGGCTAGAGGGATCCTGAGGTCACTGTAGCAACACGAAAGAGCTCCGTGGACCAAGAATCAACTCGAGATGAGAGGTTAGTCCCTGGCTTCCCCTCCAGAGGAATACCACCTTACCACAAGCACCTCAAGAGGAGTCTTCTCTCAGCTCTAGGTATGTGAGAGGGACCCTGAGTTTGCGGCCTCAAGTGGAATGGACACCGAGATGCCCTGACTCGAAATAAGGCCGGATATCCCTGCAGTGACTTGAATGCAGGCTCGTCTTGCATCTCCCAAGACGAAAGGATGTCTGAATCCCCTGTGGAGACCACAGAGAAAGACCTAGTTCCTTGGTCTAGTTCTGTGAAAAATACCGTTGGTAGCTTGATAGGGATTGCATTGAATCTATAGATTGCTTTCGGTAGAATAGCCATTTTGACAATATTGATTCTTCCAATCCATGAACAGGGTATGTTTCTCCATCTGTTTGTGTCCTCTTTGATTTCTTTCATCAGTGTTTTATAGTTTTCTATGTATAGGTCTTTTGTTTCTTTAGGTAGATATACTCCTAAGTATTTTATTCTTTTTGTTGCAATGGTGAATGGTATTGTTTCCTTCATTTCTCTTTCTGTTTTTTCATCGTTAGTATATAGGAATGCAAGGGATTTCTGTGTGTTAATTTTATATCCTGCAACTTTACTATATTCATTGATTAGTTCTAGTAATTTTCTGGTAGAGTCTTTAGGGTTTTCTATATAGAGGATCATGTCATCACAGAACTAGACCAAAGAATTTCACAATTTGTATGGAAATACAAAAATCCTCGAATAGCCAAAGTAATCTTGAAAAAGAAGAATGGAACTGGAGGAATCAACCTGCCTGACTTCAGACTCTACTACAAAGCCACAGTCATCAAGACAGTGTGGTACTGGCACAAAGACAGAAATATAGACCAATGGAACAGAATAGAAAGCCCAGAGATAAATCCACGAACCTATGGACACCTTATCTTTGACAAAGGAGGCAAGGATATACAATGGAAAAAAGACAACCTCTTTAACAAGTGGTGCTGGGAAAACTGGTCAACCACTTGCAAAAGAATGAAACTAGAACACTTTCTAACACCATACACAAAAATAAACTCAAAATGGATTAAAGATCTAAATGTAAGACCAGAAACTATAAAACTCCTAGAGGAGAACATAGGCAAAACACTCTCCGACATAAATCACAACAAGATCCTCTATGACCCACCTCCCAGAATATTGGAAATAAAAGCAAAACTAAACAAATGGGATCTAATGAAACTTAAAAGCTTTTGCACTACAAAAGAAACTATAAGTAAGGTGAAAAGACAGCCGTCAGATTGGGAGAAAATAATAGCAAATGAAGAAACAGACAAAGGATTAATCTCAAAAATATACAAGCAACTCCTGCAGCTCAATTCCAGAAAAATAAATGACCCAATCCAAAAATGGGCCAGAGAACTAAACAGACATTTCTCCAAAGAAGACATACAGATGGCTAACAAACACATGAAAAGGTGCTCAACATCACTCATTATTAGAGAAATGCAAATCAAAACCACAATGAGGTACCATTACACACCAGTCAGGATGGCTGCTATCCAAAAGTCTACAAGCAATAAATGCTGGAGAGGCTGTGGAGAAAAGGGAACCCTCTTACACTGTTGGTGGGAATGCAAACTAGTACAGCCACTATGGAAAACAGTGTGGAGATTCCTTAAAAAACTGGAAATAGAACTGCCATATTACCCAGCAATACCACTTCTGGGCATACACACTGAGGAAACCAGATCTGAAAGAGACACATGCACCCCAATGTTCATCGCAGCACTGTTTATAATAGCCAGGACATGGAAGCAACCTAGATGCCCATCAGCAGATGAATGGATAAGGAAGCTGTGGGACATATACACCATGGAATTTTACTCAGCCGTCAAAAAGAATTCATTTGAACCAGTCCTAATGAGATGGATGAAACTGGAGCCCCTTATACAGAGTGAAGTAAGCCAGAAAGATAAAGAACATTACAGCATACTAACACATATATATGGAATTTAGAAAGATGGTAACGAGAACCCTATATGCAAAACAGAAAAAGAGACACAGAAATACAGAACAGACTTTTGAACTCTGTGGGAGAAGGTGAGGGTGGGATGTTTCAAAAGAACAGCATGTATACTATCTATGGTGAAACAGATCACCAGCCCAGGTGGGATGCATGAGACAAGTGCTCCGGCCTGGTGCACTGGGAAGACCCAGAGGAATCGGGTGGAGAGGGAGATGGGAGGGGGGATCGGGATGGGGAATAAGTGTAAATCTATGGCTGATTCATATCAATGTATGACAAGACCCACTGAAATGTTGTGAAGTAATTAGCCTCCAACTAATAAAAAAAAATTAAAAAAAAAGAAAAAAGAAAAAAAAAAAAAAAAAAAAGAAAGACCTAGTTACCCTCCTCATCGCCACCGGAGGCCTCACATCCTTTGAAAACTCCAGCGGTACGCGGAGATCAGTGCCTCCAAAGGAGACGATGCCTGACTCCTCTTGAAACTTGATAGGAGTCCCAGGATTCCTGTGGCACGTGGAAAGGGACCCTTGGTCTCCCGCCTCAGCTGGAGAGGCGTCCCAATTGCCCTGCCAAGCCTCAAGGAGAATCCCGAGTTGTCCCTCACAACTAGGCAGGAGTCCTGACGTTGCTGAACAAACACGTGTGTGGAATGTCCTCCCAGTGGTAACTCGAGAATATACTCCAGGTTCCCGCCGCAACTCGAGAAAAACAATGAGACTTCTCCCACGCCGCGAGATGAGGCCCGATTCCCCTGCACTGCGTGCAGAGCAATTCCGTGTTGCACATCACACATGAAAGGATCCTTGATTTCCTTCATGGCACTCCAGAGAAACCCCAAGAACACTGTTTCAAGGCTAGAGGGATCCTGAGGTAACTGTAGCAACACGAAAGAGCTCCGTGGACCAGAAATCAACTCGAGATGAGAGATTAGTCCCTGGCTTCGACTCCAGAAGAATACCACCTTACCACAAGCACCTCAAAGGAGGCTTCTCTCAGCTCTAGGTATGTGAGAGGGACCCTGAGTTTGCGGCCTCAAGTGGAATGGACAGCGCGATGCCCAGGCTCGAAATAAGGCCGGATATCCCGGCAGTGACTTGAATGCAGGCTCGTCTTGCATCTCCCAAGACAAAAGGATATCTGAATCCCCTGTGGAGACCACAGAGAAAGACCTAGTTCCCCACCTCATCGCGACCGGAGGCCTCACATCCTTTGAAAACTCCAGAGGTACAGGGAGATCAGTGCCTCCAAAGGAGACGATGCCTGCCTCCTCGTGAAACTTGATAGGAGTCCCAGGATTCCTGTGGCACGTGGAAAGGGACCCTTGGTCTCCCGCCTCAGCTGGAGAGGCGTCCCAATTGCCCTGCCAAGCCTCAAGGATAATCCCGAGTTGTCCCTCGCAACTAGGCAGGAGTCCTGACGTCGCTGAACAAACATGTGGGTGGAAGTGCCATCCACGTCGTAACTCGAGAATATACCCCAGGTTCCCGCCGCAACTCGAGAAAAACCATGAGACTTCTCCCACGCCGCGAGATGAGGCCCGATTCCCCTGCACTGCGTGCAGAGCAATTCCGTGTTGCACATCACACATGAAAGGAGCCTTGATTTCCTTCATGGTACTCCAGAGAAACCCCAAGAACACTGTTTCAAGGCTAGAGGGATCCTGAGGTCACTGTAGCAACATGAAAGAGCTCCGTGGACCAAAACTCAACTCGAGATGAGAGGTTAGTCCCTGGCTTCAACTCCAGGGGAATAACACCTTACCAGAAGCACCTCAAAGGAGGCTTCTCTCAGCTCTAGGTATGTGAGAAGGACCCTGAGTTTGCGGCCTCAAGTGGAATGGACACCCCGATGCCCTGACTCGAAATAAGGCCGGATATCCCTGCAGTGACTTGAATGCAGGCTCGTCTTGCATCTCCCAAGACGAAAGGATGTCTGAATCCCCTGCGGAGAACACAGAGAAAGACCAAGTTCCGCACCTCATCGCGACCAGAGGCCTCACACCCTTTGAAAACTCCAGAGGTACGCGGAGATCAGTGCCTCCAAAGGAGACGATGCCTGACTCCTCGTGAAACTTGATAGGAGTCCCAGGATTTCTGTGGCACGTGGAAAGGGACCCTTGGTCTCCCGCCTCAGCTGGAGAGGCGTCCCAATTGCCCTGCCAAGCCTCCAGGTGAATCTCGATTTGTCCCTCGCAACTAGGCAGGAGTCCTGACTTGGCTGAACAAACACGTGTGTGGAAGGGCCATCCCCGCCGTAACTCGAGAATATACCCCAGGTTCCCGCCGCAACTCGAGAAAAATCATGAGACTTCCCCCTCGCCGCGAGAAGAGGCCCGATTCCCCTGCACTGCGTGCAGAGCAATTCCGTGTTGCACATCACACAGGAAAGGAGCCTTTATTTCCTTGATGGCACTCCAGAGAAACCCCAAGAACACTGTTTCAAGGCTAGCGGGATCCTGAGGTCACTGTAGTAACACGAAAGAGCTCCATGGACCAAGAATCAACTCGAGATGAGAGGTTAGTCCCTGGCTTCGACTCCAGAGGAATACCACCTTACCACAAGCACCTCAAGAGGAGGCTTCTCTCAGCTCTTGGTATGTGAGAGGGACCCTGAGTTTGCAGCCTCAAATGGAATGGACACCGCGATGCCCTGACTCGAAATAAGGCCGGATATGCCTGCAGTGACTTGAATGCAGGCTCGTCTTGCATCTCTCAAGATGAAAGGATGTCTGAATCCCCTGTGGAAACCACAGAGAAAGACCTAGTTAACAACCTCATCGCGACCAGAGGCCTCACATCCTTTGAAAACTCCAGAGGTACGCAGAGATCAGTGCCTCCAAACGAGACGATGCCTGCCTCCTCGTGAAACTTGATAGGAGTCCCAGGATTCCTGTGGCATGTGGAAAGGGACCCTTGGTGTCCCGACTCAGCTGGAGAGGCGTCCCATTGCCCTGCCAAGCCTCGAGGAGAGTCCCGAGTTGTCCCTCGCAACTAGGCAGGAGTCCTGACGTCGCTGAACAAACACGTGTGTGGAAGGGCCATCCCCGCCGTAACTCGAGAATATACCCCAGGTTCCCGCCGCAACTCGAGAAAAATCATGAGACTTCCCCCTCGTCGCGAGAAGAGGCCCGATTCCCCTGCACTGAGTGCAGAGCAATTCCGTGTTGCACATCACACAGGAAAGGAGCCTTTATTTCCTTGATGGCACTCCAGAGAAACCCCAAGAACACTGTTTCAAGGCTAGAGGGATCCTGAGGTCACTGTAGCAACATGAAAGAGCTCCGTGGACTAAGAATCAACTCGAGATGAGAGGTTAGTCCCTGGCTTCGACTCCAGAGGAATACCACCTTACCACAAGCACCTCAAGAGGAGGCTTCTCTCAGCTCTAGGTATGTGAGAGGGACCCTGAGTTTGCAGCCTCAAGTGGAATGGACACCGCGATGCCCTGACTCGAAATAAGGCCGGATATCCCTGCAGTGACTTGAATGCAGGCTCGTCTTGCATCTCTCAAGACGAAAGGATGTCTGAATCGCCTGTGGAAACCACAGAGAAAGACCTAGTTAACCACCTCATCGCGACCAGAGGCCTCACATCCTTTGAAAACTCCAGAGGTACGCAGAGATCAGTGCCTCCAAAGGAGACGATGCCTGCCTCCTGGTGAAAGTTGATAGGAGTCCCAGGATTCCTGTGGCATGTGGAAAGGGAGCCTTGGTTTCCCGACTCAGCTGGAGAGGCGTCCCATTGCCCTGCCAAGCCTCGAGGAGAGTCCCGAGTTGTCCCTCTCAACTAGGCAGGAGTCCTGACGTCGCTGAACAACACGTGTGTGGAAGGGCCATCCCCGCCGTAACTCGAGAATATACCCCAGGTTCCCGCCGCAACTCGAGAAAAACCATGAGACTTCTCCCACGCCGCGAGATGAGGCCCGATTCCCCTGCACTGCGTGCAGAGCAATTCCGTGTTGCACATCACACAGGAAAGGAGCCTTGATTTCCTTCATGGTACTCCAGAGAAACCCCAAGAACACTGTTTCAAGGCTAGAGGGATCCTGAGGTCACAGTAGCAACATGAAAGAGCTCCGTGGACCAAAAATCAACTCGAGATGAGAGGTTATTCCCTGGCTTCAACTCCAGGGGAATACCACCTTACCAGAAGCACCTCAAAGGAGGCTTCTCTCAGCTCTAGGTATGTGAGAGGGACCCTGAGTTTACGGCCTCAAGTGGAATGGACACCACGATGCCCTGACTCAAAATAAGGCCGGATATCCCTGCAGTGACTTGAATGCAGGCTCGTCTTGCATCTCCCAAGACGAAAGGATGTCTGAATCCCCTGCGGAGAACACAGAGAAAGACCAAGTTCCCCACCTCATCGCGACCAGAGGCCTCACATCCTTTGAAAACTCCAGAGGTACGCGGAGATCAGTGCCTCCAAAGGAGACGATGCCTGCCTCCTCGTGAAACTTGATAGGAGTCCCAGAATTTCTGTGGCACGTGGAAAGGGACCCTTGGTCTCCCGCCTCAGTTGGAGGGCGTCCCAATTGCCCTGCCAAGCCTCGAGGTGAATCCCGAGTTGTCCCTCGCAACTAGGCAGGAGTCCTGACGTCGCTGAACAAACACGTGTGTGGAAGGGCCATCCCCGCCGTAACTCGAGAATTTACCCCAGGTTCCCGCCGCAACTCGAGAAAAACCATGAGACTTCCCCCTCGTCGCGAGAAGAGGCCCGATTCCCCTGCACTGCGTGCAGAGCAATTCCGTGTTGCACATCACACAGGAAAGGAGCCTTTATTTCCTTGATCGCACTCCAGAGAAACCCCAAGAACACTGTTTCAAGGCTAGAGGGATCCTGAGGTCACTGCAGCAACACGAAAGAGCTCCGTGGACCAAAAATCAACTCGAGATGAGAGGTTAGTCCCTGGCTTCCCCTCCAGAGGAATACCACCTTACCACAAGCACCTCAAGCGGAGTCTTCTCTCAGCTCTAGGTATGTGAGAGGGACCCTGAGTTTGCGGCCTCAAGTGGAATGGACTCCGCGATGCCCTGACTCGAAATAAGGCCGGATATCCCTGCAGTGACTTGAATGCAGGCTCGTCTTGCATCTCCCAAGACGAAAGAATGTCTGAATCCCCTGTGGAGACCACAGAGAAAGACCTAGTTCCTTGGTCTAGTTCTGTGAAAAATACCGTTGGTAGCTTGATAGGGATTGCATTGAATCTATAGATTGCTTTCGGTAGAATAGCCATTTTGACAATATTGATTCTTCCAATCCATGAACACGGTATGTTTCTCCATCTGTTTGTGTGCTCTTTGATTTCTTTCATCAGTGTTTTATAGTTTTCTATGTATAGGTCTTTTGTTTCTTTAGGTAGATATACTCCTAAGTATTTTATTCTTTTTGTTACAATGGTGAATGGTATTGTTTCCTTCATTTCTCTTTCTGTTTTTTCATCGTTAGTATATAGGAATGCAAGGGATTTCTGTGTGTTAATTTTATATCCTGCAACTTTACTATATTCATTGATTAGTTCTAGTAATTTTCTGGTAGAGTCTTTAGGGTTTTCTATATAGAGGATCATGTCATCACAGAACTAGAGCAAAGAATTTCACAATTTATATGGAAATACAAAAATCCTCGAATAGCCAAAGTAATCTTGAAAAAGAAGAATGGAACTGGAGGAATCAACCTGCCTGACTTCAGACTCTACTACAAAGCCACAGTCATCAAGACAGTGTGGTACTGGCACAAAGACAGAAATATAGACCAATGGAACAGAATAGAAAGCCCAGAGATAAATCCACGAACCTATGGACACCTTATCTTTGACAAAGGAGGCAAGGATATACAATGGAAAAAAGACAACCTCTTTAACAAGTGGTGCTGGGAAAACTGGTCAACCACTTGCAAAAGAATGAAACTAGAACACTTTCTAACACCATACACAAAAATAAACTCAAAATGGATTAAAGATCTAAATGTAAGACCAGAAACTATAAAACTCCTAGAGGAGAACATAGGCAAAACACTCTCCGACATAAATCACAGCAAGATCCTCTATGACCCACGTCCCAGAATATTGGAAATAAAAGCAAAACTAAACAAATGGGATCTAATGAAACTTAAACGCTTTTGCACTACAAAAGAAACTATAAGTAAGGTGAAAAGACAGCCGTCAGATTGGGAGAAAATAATAGCAAATGAAGAAACAGACAAAGGATTAATCTCAAAAATATACAAGCAACTCCTGCAGCTCAATTCCAGAAAAATAAATGACCCAATCCAAAAATGGGCCAGAGAACTAAACAGACATTTCTCCAAAGAAGACATACAGATGGCTAACAAACACATGAAAAGGTGCTCAACATCACTCATTATTAGAGAAATGCAAATCAAAAACACAATGAGGTACCATTACACACCAGTCAGGATGGCTGCTATCCAAAAGTCTACAAGCAATAAATGCTGGAGAGGCTGTGGAGAAAAGGGAACCCTCTTACACTGTTGGTGGGAATGCAAACTAGTACAGCCACTATGGAAAACAGTGTGGAGATTCCTTAAAAAAACTGGAAATAGAACTGCCATATTACCCAGCAATACCACTTCTGGGCATACACACTGAGGAAACCAGATCTGAAAGAGACACATGCACCCCAATGTTCATCGCAGCACTGTTTATAATAGCCAGGACATGGAAGCAACCTAGATGCCCATCAGCAGATGAATGGATAAGGAAGCTGTGGTACATATACACCATGGAATTTTACTCAGCCGTCAAAAAGAATTCATTTGAACCAGTTCTAATGAGATGGATGAAACTGGAGCCCCTTATACAGAGTGAAGTAAGCCAGAAAGATAAAGAACATTACAGCATACTAACACATATATATGGAATTTAGAAAGATGGTAACGAGAACCCTATATGCAAAACAGAAAAAGAGACACAGAAATACAGAACAGAATTTTGAACTCTGTGGGAGAAGGTGAGGGTGGGATGTTTCAAAAGAACAGCATGTATACTATCTATGGTGAAACAGATCACCAGCCCAGGTGGGATGCATGAGACAAGTGCTCCGGCCTGGTGCACTGGGAAGACCCAGAGGAATCGGGTGGAGAGGGAGATGGGAGGGGGGATCGGGATGGGGAATAAGTGTAAATCTATGGCTGATTCATATCAATGTATGACAAGACCCACTGAAATGTTGTGAAGTAATTAGCCTCCAACTAATAAAAAAAATTAAAAAAAAAAAAAAAGAAAGAAAAAAAAAAAAAAAAAAAAGAAAGACCTAGTTCCCCTCCTCATCGCCACCGGAGGCCTCACATCCTTTGAAAACTCCAGAGGTACGCGGAGATCAGTGCCTCCAAAGGAGACGATGCCTGGCTCTTCGTGAAACTTGATAGGAGTCCCAGGATTCCTGTGGCACGTGGAAAGGGACCCTTGGTCTCGCGCCTCAGCTGGAGAGGCGTCCCAATTGCCCTGCCAAGCCTCGAGGAGAATCCCGAGTTGTCCCTCGCAAGTAGGCAGGAGTCCTGACGTCGCTGAACAAACACGTGTGTGGAAGGGCCATCCCCGTCGTAACTCGAGAATATACCCCAGGTTCCCACCACAACTCGAGAAAAACCATGCGACTTCTCCCACGCCGCGAGATGAGGCCCGATTCCCCTGCACTGCGTGCAGAGCAATTCCGTGTTGCACATCACACAGGAAAGGAGCCTTGATTTCCTTGATGGCACTCCAGAGAAACCCCAAGAACACTCTTTCAAGGCTAGAGGGATCTTGAGGTCACTGTAGCAACACGAAAGAGCTCCGTGGACAAGAATCAAGTCGAGATGAGAGGTTAGTCCCTGGCTTCGACTCCAGAGGAATACCACCTTACCACAAGCACCTCAAAGGAGGCTTCTCTCAGCTCTAGGTATGTGAGAGGGACCCTGAGTTTGCGGCCTCAAGTGGAATGGACACCGAGATGCCCTGACTCAAAATAAGGCCGGATATCCCTGCAGTGACTTGAATGCAGGCTCATCTTGCATCTCCCAAGACGAAAGGATGTCTGAATCCCCTGTGGAGACCACAGAGAAAGACCTAGTTCCCCACCTCATCGCGACCGGAGGCCTCACATCCTTTGAAAACTCCAGCGGTACGTGGAGATCAGTGCCTCCAAAGGAGACGATGCCTGACTCCTCTTGAAACTTGATAGGAGTCCCAGGATTCCTGTGGCACGTGGAAAGGGACACTTGGTCTCCCGCCTCAGCTGGAGAGGCGTCCCAATTGCCCTGCCAAGCCTCAAGGAGAATCCCGAGTTGTCCCTCGCAACTAGGCAGGAGTCCTGACGTCGCTGAACAAACACGTGGGTGGAAGTGCCATCCCCGTCGTAACTCGAGAATATACCCCAGGTTCCCGCCGCAACTCGAGAAAAACCATGAGACTTCTCCCACGCCGCGAGATGAGGCCCGATTCCCCTGCACTGCGTGCAGAGCAATTCCGTGTTGCACATCACACATGAAAGGAGCCTTGATTTCCTTCATGGTACTCCAGAGAAACCCCAAGAACACTGTTTCAAGGCTAGAGGGATCCTGAGGTCACTGTAGCAACATGAAAGAGCTCGGTGGACCAAAACTCAACTCGAGATGAGAGGTTAGTCCCTGGCTTCAACTCCAGGGGAATAACACCTTACCAGAAGCACCTCAAAGAAGGCTTCTCTCAGCTCTAGGTATGTGAGAGGGACCCTGAGTTTGCGGCCTCAAGTGGAATGGACATCACGATGCCCTGACTCGAAATAAGGCCGGATATCCCTGCAGTGACTTGAATGCAGGCTCGTCTTGCATCTCCCAAGACGAAAGGATGTCTGAATCCCCTGCGGAGAACACAGAGAAAGACCTAGTTCCCCACCTCATCGCGACCAGAGGCCTGACATCCTTTGAAAACTCCAGAGGTACGCGGAGATCAGTGCCTCCAAAGGAGACGATGCCTGACTCCTCGTGAAACTTGATAGGAGTCCCAGGATTTCTGTGGCACGTGGAAAGGGACCGTTGGTCTCCCGCCTCAGCTGGAGAGGCGTCCCAATTGCCCTGCCAAGCCTCGAGGTGAATTCCGAGTTGTCCCTCGCAACTAGGCAGGAGTCCTGACGTCGCTGAACAAACACGTGTGTGGAAGGGCCATCCCCGCCGTAACTCGAGAATTTACCCCAGGTTCCCCCCGCAACTCGAGAAAAACCATGAGACTTCCCCCTCGTCGCGAGAAGAGGCCCGATTCCCCTGCACTGCGTGCAGAGCAATTCCGTGTTGCACATCACACAGGAAAGGAGCCTTGATTTCCTTGATGGCACTCCAGAGAAACCCCAAGAACACTGTTTCAAGGCTAGAGGGATACTGAGGTCACTGTAGCAACACGAAAGGGCTCCGTGGACCAAGAATCAACTCGAGATGAGAGGTTAGTCCCTGGCTTCGACTCCAGAGGAATACCACCTTACCACAAGCACCTCAAGAGGAGGCTTCTCTCAGCTCTAGGTATGTGAGAGGGACCCTGAGTTTGCGGCCTCAAGTGGAATGGACTCCGCGATGCCCTGACTCGAAATAAGGCCGGATATCCCTGCAGTGACTTGAATGCAGGCTCGTCTTGCATCTCCCAAGACGAAAGAATGTCTGAATCCCCTGTGGAGACCACAGAGAAAGACCTAGTTCCTTGGTCTAGTTCTGTGAAAAATACCGTTGGTAGCTTGATAGGGATTGCATTGAATCTATAGATTGCTTTGGGTAGAATAGCCATTTTGACAATATTGATTCTTCCAATCCATGAACACGGTATGTTTCTCCATCTGTTTGTGTCCTCTTTGATTTCTTTCATCAGTGTTTTATAGTTTTCTATGTATAGGTCTTTTGTTTCTTTAGGTAGATATACTCCTAAGTATTTTATTCTTTTTGTTGCAATGGTGAATGGTATTGTTTCCTTAATTTCTCTTTCTGTTTTTTCATCGTTAGTATATAGGAATGCAAGGGATTTCTGTGTGTTAATTTTATATCCTGCAACTTTACTATATTCATTGATTAGTTCTAGTAATTTTCTGGTAGAGTCTTTAGGGTTTTCTATATAGAGGATCATGTCATCACAGAACTAGACCAAAGAATTTCACAATTTGTATGGAAATACAAAAAACCTCGAATAGCCAAAGTAATCTTGAAAAAGAAGAATGGAACTGGAGGAATCAACCTGCCTGACTTCAGACTCTACTACAAAGCCACAGTCATCAAGACAGTGTGGTACTGGCACAAAGACAGAAATATAGACCAATGGAACAGAATAGAAAGCCCAGAGATAAATCCACGAACCTATGGACACCTTATCTTTGACAAAGGAGGCAAGGATATACAATGGAAAAAAGCCAACCTCTTTAACAAGTGGTGCTGGGAAAACTGGTCAACCACTTGCAAAAGAATGAAACTAGAACACTTTCTAACACCATACACAAAAATAAACTCAAAATGGATTAAAGATCTAAATGTAAGACCAGAAACTATAAAACTCCTAGAGGAGAACATAGGCAAAACACTCTCCGACATAAATCACAGCAAGATCCTCTATGACCCACCTCCCAGAATATTGGAAATAAAAGCAAAACTAAACAAATGGGATCTAATGAAACTTAAAAGCTTTTGCACTACAAAAGAAACTATAAGTAAGGTGAAAAGACAGCCGTCAGATTGGGAGAAAATAATAGCAAATGAAGAAACAGACAAAGGATTAATCTCAAAAATATACAAGCAACTCCTGCAGCTCAATTCCAGAAAAATAAATGACCCAATCCAAAAATGGGCCAGAGAACTAAACAGACATTTCTCCAAAGAAGACATACAGATGGCTAACAAACACATGAAAAGGTGCTCAACATCACTCATTATTAGAGAAATGCAAATCAAAACCACAATGAGGTACCATTACACACCAGTCAGGATGGCTGCTATCCAAAAGTCTACAAGCAATAAATGCTGGAGAGGCTGTGGAGAAAAGGGAACCCTCTTACACTGTTGGTGGGAATGCAAACTAGTACAGCCACTATGGAAAACAGTGTGGAGATTCCTTAAAAAACTGGAAATAGAACTGCCATATTACCCAGCAATACCACTTCTGGGCATACACACTGAGGAAACCAGATCTGAAAGAGACACATGCACCCCAATGTTCATCGCAGCACTGTTTATAATAGCCAGGACATGGAAGCAACCTAGATGCCCATCAGCAGATGAATGGATAAGGAAGCTGTGGGACATATACACCATGGAATTTTACTCAGCCGTCAAAAAGAATTCATTTGAACCAGTCCTAATGAGATGGATGAAACTGGAGCCCCTTATACAGAGTGAAGTAAGCCAGAAAGATAAAGAACATTACAGCATACTAACACATATATATGGAATTTAGAAAGATGGTAACGATAACCCTATATGCAAAACAGAAAAAGAGACACAGAAATACAGAACAGACTTTTGAACTCTGTGGGAGAAGGTGAGGGTGGGATGATTCAAAAGAACAGCATGTATACTATCTATGGTGAAACAGATCACCAGCCCAGGTGGGATGCATGAGACAAGTGCTCCGGCCTGGTGCACTGGGAAGACCCAGAGGAATCGGGTGGAGAGGGAGATGGGAGGGGGGATCGGGATGGGGAATAAGTGTAAATCTATGGCTGATTCATATCAATGTATGACAAGACCCACTGAAATGTTGTGAAGTAATTAGCCTCCAACTAATAAAAAAAATTAAAAAAAAAAAAAGAAAGACCTAGTTCCCCTCCTCATCCCGACCGGAGGCCTCACATCCTTTGAAAACTCCAGAGGTACGCGGAGATCAGTGCCTCCAAAGGAGACGATGCCTGCCTCCTCGTGAAACTTGATAGGAGTCCCAGGATTCCTGTGGCACGTGGAAAGGGACCCTTGGTCTCCCGCCTCAACTGGAGAGGCGTCTCAATTGCCCTGCCACGCCTCGAGGAGAGTCCCGAGTTGTCCCTCGCAACTAGGCAGGAGTCCTGACGTCGCTGAACAAACACGTGTGTGGAAGAGCCATCCCCGCCGTAACTCGAGAATATACCCCATGTTCCCGCCGAAACTCGAGAAAAATCATGAGACTTCCTCCTCGTCGCGAGAAGAGGCCCGATTCCCCTGCACTGAGTGCAGAGCAATTCCGTGTTGCACATCACACAGGAAAGGAGCCTTGATTTCCTTGATGGCACTCCAGAGAAACCCCAGGAACACTGTTTCAAGGCTAGAGGGATCCTGAGGTCACTGTAGCAACAAAAAGGGCTCCGTGGACCAAGAATCAACTCGAGATGAGAGGTTAGTCCTTGGCATCGCCTCCAGAGGAATACCACCTTACCACAAGCACCTCAAGAGGAGTCTTCTCTCAGCTCTAGGTATGTGAGAGGGACCCTGAGTTTGCGGCCTCAAGTGGAATGGACTCCGCGATGCCCTGACTCGAAATAAGGCCGGATATCCCTGCAGTGACTTGAATGCAGGCTCGTCTTGCATCTCCCAAGACGAAAGAATGTCTGAATCCCCTGTGGAGACCACAGAGAAAGACCTAGTTCCTTGGTCTAGTTCTGTGAAAAATACCGTTGGTAGCCTGATAGGGATTGCATTGAATCTATAAATTGCTTTGGGTAGAATAGCCATTTTGACAATATTGATTCTTCCAATCCATGAACACGGTATGTTTCTCCATCTGTTTGTGTCCTCTTTGATTTCTTTCATCAGTTTTTTATAGTTTTCTATGTATAGGTCTTTTGTTTCTTTAGGTAGATATACTCCTAAGTATTTTATTCTTTTTGTTGCAATGGTGAATGGTATTGTTTCCTTCATTTCTCTTTCTGTTTTTTCATCGTTAGTATATAGGAATGCAAGGGATTTCTGTGTGTTAATTTTATATCCTGCAACTTTACTATATTCATTGATTAGTTCTAGTAATTTTCTGGTAGAGTCTTTAGGGTTTTCTATATAGAGGATCATGTCATCACAGAACTAGAGCAAAGAATTTCACAATTTGTATGGAAATACAAAAAACCTCGAATAGCCAAAGTAATCTTGAAAAAGAAGAATGGAACTGGAGGAATCAACCTGCCTGACTTCAGACTCTACTACAAAGCCACAGTCATCAAGACAGTGTGGTACTGGCACAAAGACAGAAATATAGACCAATGGAACAGAATAGAAAGCCCAGAGATAAATCCACGAACCTATGGACACCTTATCTTTGACAAAGGAGGCAAGGATATACAATGGAAAAAAGACAACCTCTTTAACAAGTGGTGCTGGGAAAACTGGTCAACCACTTGCAAAAGAATGAAACTAGAACACTTTCTAACACCATACACAAAAATAAACTCAAAATGGATTAAAGATCTAAATGTAAGACCAGAAACTATAAAACTCCTAGAGGAGAACATAGGCAAAACACTCTCCGACATAAATCACAGCAAGATCCTCTATGACCCACCTCCCAGAATATTGGAAATAAAAGCAAAACTAAACAAATGGGATCTAATGAAACTTAAAAGCTTTTGCACTACAAAAGAAACTATAAGTAAGGTGAAAAGACAGCCGTCAGATTGGGAGAAAATAATAGCAAATGAAGAAACAGACAAAGGATTAATCTCAAAAATATACAAGCAACTCCTGCAGCTCAATTCCAGAAAAATAAATGACCCAATCCAAAAATGGGCCAGAGAACTAAACAGACATTTCTCCAAAGAAGACATACAGATGGCTAACAAACACATGAAAAGGTGCTCAACATCACTCATTATTAGAGAAATGCAAATCAAAACCACAATGAGGTACCATTACACACCAGTCAGGATGGCGGCTATCCAAAAGTCTACAAGCAATAAATGCTGGAGAGGCTGTGGAGAAAAGGGAACCCTCTTACACTGTTGGTGGGAATGCAAACTAGTACAGCCACTATGGAAAACAGTGTGGAGATTCCTTAAAAAACTGGAAATAGAACTGCCATATTACCCAGCAATACCACTTCTGGGCATACACACTGAGGAAACCAGATCTGAAAGAGACACATGCACCCCAATGTTCATCGCAGCACTGTTTATAATAGCCAGGACATGGAAGCAACCTAGATGCCCATCAGCAGATGAATGGATAAGGAAGCTGTGGGACATATACACCATGGAATTTTACTCAGCCGTCAAAAAGAATTCATTTGAACCAGTCCTAATGAGATGGATGAAACTGGAGCCCCTTATACAGAGTGAAGTAAGCCAGAAAGATAAAGAACATTACAGCATACTAACACATATATATGGAATTTAGAAAGATGGTAACGAGAACCCTATATGCAAAACAGAAAAAGAGACACAGAAATACAGAACAGACTTTTGAACTCTGTGGGAGAAGGTGAGGGTGGGATGTTTCAAAAGAACAGCATGTATACTATCTAAGGTGAAACAGATCACCAGCCCAGGTGGGATGCATGAGACAAGTGCTCCGGCCTGGTGCACTGGGAAGACCCAGAGGAATCGGGTGGAGAGGGAGATGGGAGGGGGGATCGGGATGGGGAATAAGTGTAAATCTATGGCTGATTCATATCAATGTATGACAAGACCCACTGAAATGTTGTGAAGTAATTAGCCTCCAACTAATACAAAAAATTAAAAAAAAAAAAAAGAAAGAAAAAAAAAAAAAAAAAAAAAAAAAGAAAGACCTAGTTCCCCTCCTCATCGCGACCGGAGGCCTCACATCCTTTGAAAACTCCAGAGGTATGCGGAGATCAGTGCCTCCAAAGGAGACGATGCCTGGCTCTTCGTGAAACTTGATAGGAGTCCCAGGATTCCTGTGGCACGTGGAAAGGGACCCTTGGTCTCGGGCCTCAGCTGGAGAGGCGTCCCAATTGCCCTGCCAAGCCTCGAGGAGAATCCCGAGTTGTCCCTCGCAAGTAGGCAGGAGTCCTGACGTCGCTGAACAAACACGTGTGTGGAAGGGCCATCCCCGTCGTAACTCGAGAATATACCCCAGGTTCCCACCACAACTCGAGAAAAACCATGCGACTTCTCCCACGCCGCGAGATGAGGCCCGATTCCCCTGCACTGCGTGCAGAGCAATTCCGTGTTGCACATCACACAGGAAAGGAGCCTTGATTTCCTTGATGGCGCTCCAGAGAAACCCCAAGAACACTCTTTCAAGGCTAGAGGGATCTTGAGGTCACTGTAGCAACACGAAAGAGCTCCATGGACAAGAATCAAGTCGAGATGAGAGGTTAGTCCCTGGCTTCGACTCCAGAGGAATACCACCTTACCACAAGCACCTCAAAGAAGGCTTCTCTCAGCTCTAGGTATGTGAGAGGGACCCTGAGTTTGCGGCCTCAAGTGGAATGGACACCGAGATGCCCTGACTCGAAATAAGGCCGGATATCCCTGCAGTGACTTGAATGCAGGCTCATCTTGCATCTCCCAAGACGAAAGGATGTCTGAATCCCCTGTGGAGACCACAGAGAAAGACCTAGTTCCCCACCTCATCGCGACCGGAGGCCTCACATCCTTTGAAAACTCCAGCGGTACGTGTAGATCAGTGCCTCCAAAGGAGAGGATGCCTGACTCCTCTTGAAACTTGATAGGAGTCCCAGGATTCCTGTGGCACGTGGAAAGGGACCCTTGGTCTCCCGCCTCAGCTGGAGAGGCGTCCCAATTGCCCTGCCAAGCCTCAAGGAGAATCCCGAGTTGTCCCTCGCAACTAGGCAGGAGTCCTGACGTCGCTGAACAAACACGTGTGTGGAAGGGCCATCCCCGCCGTAACTCGAGAATATACCCCAGGTTCCCGCCGCAACTCGAGAAAAACCATGAGCCTTCCCCCTCGCCGCGAGATGAGGCCCGATTCCCCTGCACTGCGTGCAGAGTAATTCCGTGTTGCACATCACACATGAAAGGAGCCTTGATTTCCTTCATGGCACTCCAGAGAAACCCCAAGAACACTGTTTCAAGGCTAGAGGGATCCTGAGGTCATTGTAGCAACACGAAAGAACTCCGTGGACCAAGAATCAACTCGAGATGAGAGGTTAGTACCTGGCTTCGCCTCCAGAAGAATGCCACCTTACCACAAGCACCTCAAGAGGAGTCTTCTCTCAGCTCTAGGTATGTGAGAGGGACCCTGAGTTTGCGGCCTCAAGTGGAATGGACTCCGCGATGCCCTGACTCGAAATAAGGCCGGATATCCCTGCAGTGACTTGAATGCAGGCTCGTCTTGCATCTCCCAAGACGAAAGAATGTCTGAATCCCCTGTGGAGACCACAGAGAAAGACCTAGTTCCTTGGTCTATTTCTGTGAAAAATACCGTTGGTAGCTTGATAGGGATTGCATTGAATCTATAGATTGCTTTCGGTAGAATAGCTATTTTGACAATATTGATTCTTCCAATCCATGAACACGGTATGATTCCCCATCTGTTTGTGTCCTCTTTGATTTCTTTCATCAGTGTTTTATAGTTTTCTATGTATAGGTCTTTTGTTTCTTTAGGTAGATATACTCCTAAGTATTTTATTCTTTTTGGTGCAATGGTTAATGGTATTGTTTCCTTAATTTCTCTTTCTGTTTTTTCATCGTTAGTATATAGGAATGCAAGGGATTTCTGTGTGTTAATTTTATATCCTGCAACTTTACTATATTCATTGATTAGTTCTAGTAATTTTCTGGTAGAGTCTTTAGGGTTTTCTATATAGAGGATCATGTCATCACAGAACTAGACCAAAGAATTTCACAATTTGTATGGAAATACAAAAAACCTCGAATAGCCAAAGTAATCTTGAAAAAGAAGAATGGAACTGGAGGAATCAACCTGCCTGACTTCAGACTCTACTACAAAGCCACAGTCATCAAGACAGTGTGGTACTGGCACAAAGACAGAAATATAGACCAATGGAACAGAATAGAAAGCCCAGAGATAAATCCACGAACCTATGGACACCTTATCTTTGACAAAGGAGGCAAGGATATACAATGGAAAAAAGACAACCTCTTTAACAAGTGGTGCTGGGAAAACTGGTCAACCACTTGCAAAAGAATGAAACTAGAACACTTTCTAACACCATACACAAAAATAAACTCAAAATGGATTAAAGATCTAAATGTAAGACCAGAAACTATAAAACTCCTAGAGGAGAACATAGGCAAAACACTCTCCGACATAAATCACAGCAAGATCCTCTATGACCCACCTCCCAGAATATTGGAAATAAAAGCAAAACTAAACAAATGGGATCTAATGAAACTTAAAAGCTTTTGCACTACAAAAGAAACTATAAGTAAGGTGAAAAGACAGCCGTCAGATTGGGAGAAAATAATAGCAAATGAAGAAACAGACAAAGGATTAATCTCAAAAATATACAAGCAACTCCTGCAGCTCAATTCCAGAAAAATAAATGACCCAATCCAAAAATGGGCCAGAGAACTAAACAGACATTTCTCCAAAGAAGACATACAGATGGCTAACAAACACATGAAAAGGTGCTCAACATCACTCATTATTAGAGAAATGCAAATCAAAACCACAATGAGGTACCATTACACACCAGTCAGGATGGCTGCTATCCAAAAGTCTACAAGCAATAAATGCTGGAGAGGCTGTGGAGAAAAGGGAACCCTCTTACACTGTTGGTGGGAATGCAAACTAGTACAGCCACTATGGAAAACAGTGTGGAGATTCCTTAAAAAACTGGAAATAGAACTGCCATATTACCCAGCAATACCACTTCTGGGCATACACACTGAGGAAACCAGATCTGAAAGAGACACATGCACCCCAATGTTCATCGCAGCACTGTTTATAATAGCCAGGACATGGAAGCAACCTAGATGCCCATCAGCAGATGAATGGATAAGGAAGCTGTGGGACATATACACCATGGAATTTTACTCAGCCGTCAAAAAGAATTCATTTGAACCAGTCCTAATGAGATGGATGAAACTGGAGCCCCTTATACAGAGTGAAGTAAGCCAGAAAGATAAAGAACATTACAGCATACTAACACATATATATGGAATTTAGAAAGATGGTAACGAGAACCCTATATGCAAAACAGAGAAAGAGACACAGAAATACAGAACAGACTTTTGAACTCTGTGGGAGAAGGTGAGGGTGGGATGTTTCAAAAGAACAGCATGTATACTATCTATGGTGAAACATATCACCAGCCCAGGTGGGATGCATGAGACAAGTGCTCCGGCCTGGTGCACTGGGAAGACCCAGAGGAATCGGGTGGAGAGGGAGATGGGAGGGGGGATCGGGATGGGGAATAAGTGTAAATCTATGGCTGATTCATATCAATGTATGACAAGACCCACTGAAATGTTGTGAAGTAATTAGCCTCCAACTAATAAAAAAAATTAAAAACAAAAAAAAAAAAAAAAAAAAAAAGAAAGACCTAGTTCCCCTCCTCATCGCGACCGGAGGCCTCACATCCTTTGAAAACTCCAGAGGTACGCGGAGATCAGTGCCTCCAAAGGAGACGATGCCTGACTCCTCGTGAAACTTGATAGGAGTCCCAGGATTCCTGTGGCACGTGGAAAGGGACCCTTGGTCTCCCGCCTCAGCTGGAGAGGCGTCCCAATTGCCCTGCCAAGCCTCGAGGAGAATCCCGAGTTGTCCCTCGCAATTAGGCAGGAGTCCTAACGTCGCTGAAAAAAAACGTGTGTGGAAGTGCCATCCCCGTCGTAACTCGAGAATATACCCCAGGTTCCCGCCGCAACTCGAGAAAAACCATGAGACTTCTCCCACGCCGCGAGATGAGGCCTGATTCCCCTGCACTGCGTGCAGAGCAATTTCGTGTTGCACATCACACAGGAAAGGAGCCTTGATTTCCTTGATGTCACTCCAGAGAAAACCCAAGAACACTGTTTCAAGGCTAGAGGGATCCTGAGGTCACTGTAGCAACACGAAAGGGCTTCGTGGACCAAGAATCAACTCGAGATGAGAGGTTAGTTCCTGGCTTCGACTCCAGAGGAATACCACCTTACCACAAGCACCTCAAGAGGAGTCTTCTCTCAGCTCTAGGTATGTGAGAGGGACCCTGAGTTTGAGGCCTCAAGTGGAATGGACACCGCGATGCCCTGGCTCGAAATAAGGCCGGATATCCCTGCAGTGACTTGAATGCAGGCTCGTCTTGCATCTCCCAAGACGAAAGGATGTCTGAATCCCCTGTGGAGACCACAGAGAAAGACCTAGTTCCCCACCTCATCGCGACCGGAGGCCTCACATCCTTTGAAAACTCCAGAGGTACACGGAGATCAGTGCCTCCAAAGGAGACGATGCCTGCCTCCTCGTGAATCTTGATAGGAGTCCCAGGATTCCTGTGGCACGTGGAAAGGGACACTTGGTCTCCCGCCTCAGCTGGAGAGGCGTCCCAATTGCCCTGCCAAGCCTCAAGGAGAATCCCGAGTTGTCCCTCGCAACTAGGCAGGAGTCCTGACGTCGCTGAACAAACACGTGTGTGGAATGTCATCCCCGTCGTAACTCGAGAATATACCCCAGGTTCCCGCCACAACTTGAGAAAAACCATGAGACTTCTCCCACGCCGCGAGATGAGGCCCGATTCCCCTGCACTGGGTGCAGGGCAATTCCGTGTTGCACATCACACATGAAAGGAGCCTTGATTTCCTTCATGGTACTCCAGAGAAACCCCAAGAACACTGTTTCAAGGCTAGAGGGATCCTGAGGTCACTGTAGCAACATGAAAGGGCTCCGTGGACCAAAAATCAACTCGAGATGAGAGGTTAGTCCCTGGCTTCAACTCCAGGGGAATACCACCTTACCGGAAGCACCTCAAAGGAGGCTTCTCTCAGCTCTAGGTATGTGAGAGGGACCCTGAGTTTGCGGCCACGAGTGGAATGGACACCACGATGCCCTGACTCAAAATAAGGCCGGATATCCCTGCAGTGACTTGAATGCAGGCTCGTCTTGCATCTCCCAAGAAGAAAGGATGTCTGAATCCCCTGCGGAGAACACAGAGAAAGACCTAGTTCCCCACCTCATCGCGACCAGAGGCCTCACATCCTTTGAAAACTCCAGAGGTACGCGGAGATCAGTGCCTGCAAAGGAGACGATTCCTGACTCCTCGTGAAACTTGATAGGATTCCCAGGATTTCTGTGGCACGTGGAAAGGGACCCTTGGTCTCGCGCCTCAGCTGGAGAGGCGTCCCAATTGCCCTGCCAAGCCTCGAGGTGAATCCCGAGTTGTCCCTCGCAACTAGGCAGGAGTCCTGACGTCGCTGAACAAACACGTGTGTGGAAGGGCCATCCCCGCCGTAACTCGAGAATTTACCCCAGGTTCCCGCCGCAACTCGAGAAAAACCATGAGACTTCCCCCTCGTCGCGAGAAGAGGCCCGATTCCCCTGCACTGCGTGCAGAGCAATGCCGTGTTGCACATCACACAGGAAAGGAGCCTTGATTTCCATGATGTCACTCCAGAGAAACCCCAAGAACACTGTTTCAAGGCTAGAGGGATCCTGAGGTCACTGTAGCAACACGAAAGAGCTCCATGGACCAAGAATCAACTCGAGATGAGAGGCTAGTTCCTGGCTTCGACTCCAGAGGAATACCACCTTACCACAAGCACCTCAAGAGGAGGCTTCTCTCAGCTCTATGTATGTGAGAGGGACCCTGAGTTTGCAGCCTCAAGTGGAATGGACACCGCGATGCCCTGACTCGAAATAAGGCCGGATATCCCTGCAGTGACTTGAATGCAGGCTCGTCTTGCATCTCCCAAGACGAAAGGATGTCTGAATCCCCTGTGGAGACCACAGAGAAAGACCTAGTTCCCCACCTCATCGCGACCGGAGGCCTCACATCCTTTGAAAACTCCAGAGGTACGCGGAGATCAGTGCCTCCAAAGGAGACGATGCCTGCCTCCTCGTGAATCTTGATAGGAGTCCCAGGATTCCTGTGGCACGTGGAAAGGGACCCTTGGTCTCCCGCCTCAGCTGGAGAGGCGTCCCAATTGCCCTGCCAAGCCTCGAGGAGAATCCCGAGTTGTCCCTCGCAACTAGGCAGGAGTCCTGACGTCGCTGAACAAACACGTGTGTGGAAGTGCCATCCCCGTCGTAACTCGAGAATATACCCCAGGTTCCCGCCGCAACTCGAGAAAAACCATGAGACTTCTCCCACGCCGCGAGATGAGGCCCGATTCCCCTGCACTGGGTGCAGAGCAATTCCGTGTTGCACATCACACATGAAAGGAGCCTTGATTTCCTTCATGGTACTCCAGAGAAACCCCAAGAACACTGTTTCAAGGCTAGAGGGATCCTGAGGTCACTGTAGCAACATGAAAGAGCTCCGTGGACCAAAAATCAACTCGAGATGAGAGGTTAGTCCCTGGCTTCAACTCCAGGGGAATACCACCTTACCGGAAGCACCTCAAAGGAGGCTTCTCTCAGCTCTAGGTATGTGAAAGGGACCCTGAGTTTGCGGCCTCGAGTGGAATGGACACCACGATGCCCTGACTCAAAATAAGGCCGGATATCCCTGCAGTGACTTGAATGCAGGCTCGTCTTGCATCTCCCAAGAAGAAAGGATGTCTGAATCCCCTGCGGAGAACACAGAGAAACATCAAGTTCCCCAGCTCATCGCGACCAGAGGCCTCACATCCTTTGAAAACTCCAGAGGTACGCGGAGATCAGTGCCTGCAAAGGAGACGATGCCTGACTCCTCGTGAAACTTGATAGGATTCCCAGGAGTTCTTTGGCACGTGGAAAGGGACCCTTGGTCTCCCGCCTCAGCTGGAGAGGCGTCCCAATTGCCCTGCCAAGCCTCGAGGTGAATCCCGAATTGTCCCTCGCAACTAGGCAGGAGTCCTGACGTCGCTGAACAAACACGTGTGTGGAAGGGCCATCCCCGCCGTAACTCGAGAATTTACCCCAGGTTCCCGCCGCAACTCGAGAAAAACCATGAGACTTCCCCCTCGTCGCGAGAAGAGGCCCGATTTCCATGCACTGCGTGCAGAGCAATGCCGTGTTGCACATCACACAGGAAAGGAGCCTTGATTTCCATGATGTCACTCCAGAGAAACCCCAAGAACACTGTTTCAAGGCTAGAGGGATCCTGAGGTCACTGTAGCAACACGAAAGAGCTCCATGGACCAAGAATCAACTCGAGATGAGAGGTTAGTTCCTGGCTTCGACTCCAGAGGAATACCACCCTACCACAAGCACCTCAAGAGGAGGCTTCTCTCAGCGCTAGGTATGTGAGAGGGACCCTGAGTTTGCAGCCTCAAGTGGAATGGACACCGCGATGCCCTGACTCGAAATAAGGCCGGATATCCCTATAGTGACTTGAATGCAGGCTCGTCTTGCATCTCCCAAGACGAAAGGATGCCTGAATCCCCTGTGGAGACCACAGAGAAAGACCTAGTTCCCCACCTCATCGCGACTGGAGGCCTCACATCCTTTGAAAACTCCAGAGGTACGCAGAGATCAGTGCCTCCAAAGGAGACGATGCCTGACTCCTCGTGAAACTTGATAGGAGTCCCAGGATTCCTGTGGCAGGTGGAAAGGGACCCTTGGTCTCCCGCCTCAGCTGGAGAGGCGTCCCAATTGCCCTGCCAAGCCTCGAGGAGAATCCCGAGTTGTCCCTCGCAACTAGGCAGGAGTCCTGACATCGCTGAACAAACACGTGGGTGGAAGTGCCATCCCTGTCGTAACTCGAGAATATACCCCAGGTTCCCGCCGCAACTTGAGAAAAACCATGAGACTTCTCCCACGCCGCGAGATGAGGCCCGATTCCCCTGCACTGCGTGCAGAGCAATTCCGTGTTGCACATCACACATGAAAGGAGCCTTGATTTCCTTCATGGTACTCCAGAGAAACCCCAAGCACACTGTTTCAAGGCTAGAGGGATCCTGAGGTCACTGTAGCAACATGAAAGAGCTCCGGGGACCAAAAATCAATTCGAGATGAGAGGTTAGTCAATGGCTTCAACTCCAGGGGAATACCACCTTACCAGAAGCACCTCAAAGGAGGCTTCTCTCAGCTCTAGGTATGTGAGAGGGACCCTGAGTTTGCGGCCTCAAGTGGAATGGACACCACGATGCCCTGACTCGAAATAAGGCCGGATATCCCTGCAGTGACTTGAATGCAGGCTTGTCTTGCATATCCCAAGACGAAAGGATGTCTGAATCCCCTGCAGAGAACAAAGAGAAAGACCTAGTTCCCCACCTCATCGCGACCAGAGGCCTGACATCCTTTGAAAACTCCAGAGGTACGCGGAGATCAGTGCCTCCAAAGGAGACGAAGCCTGACTCCTCGTGAATCTTGATAGGAGTCCCAGGATGTCTGTGGCATGTGGAAAGGGACGCTTGGTGTCCCGCCTCAGCTGGAGAGGCGTCCCAATTGCCCTGCCAAGCCTCGAGGTGAATCCCGAGTTGTCCCTCGCAACTAGGCAGGAGTCCTGACGTCGCTGAACAAAAACGTGTGTGGAAGAGCCATCCCAGCCGTAACTCGAGAATTTACCCCAGGTTCCCGCCGCAACTCGAGAAAAACCATGAGACTTCCCCCTCGTCGCGAGAAGACGCCTGATTCCCCTGCACTGCGTGCAGAGCAATTCCGTGTTGCACATCACACAGGAATGGAGCCTTGATTTCCTTCATGGTACTCCAGAGAAACCCCAAGAACACTGTTTCAAGGCTAGAGGGATACTGAGGTCACTGTAGCAACACGAAAGGTCTCCGTGGACCAAGAATCAACTCGAGATGAGAGGTTAGTACCTGGCTTCGACTCCAGAGGAATACCACCTTACTACAAGCACCTCAAGAGGAGGCTTCTCTCAGCTCTAGGTATGTGAGAGGGACCCTGAGTTTGCGGCCTCAAGTGGAATGGACACCCCGATGCCCTGACTCGAAATAAGGCCGGATATCCCTGCAGTGACTTGAATGCAGGCTCGTCTTGCATCTCCCAAGACGAAAGGATGTCTGAATCCCCTGTGGAGACCACAGAGAAAGACCTAATTCCCCACCTCATCGCGACCGGAAGCCTCACATCCTTTGAAAACTCCAGAGGTACGCGGAGATCAGTGCCTCCAAAGGAGACGATGCCTGACTCCTCGTGAACCTTGATAGGAGTCCCAGGATTCCTGTGGCACGTGGAAGGGGACCCTTGGTCTCCCGCCTCAGCTGGAGAGGCGTCCCAATTGCCCTGCTAAGCCTCGAGGTGAATCCCGAGTTGTCCCTCGCAACTAGGCAGGAGTTTTGACGTCGCTGAACAAAAACGTGTGTGGAAGAGCCATCCCAGCCGTAACTCGAGAATTTACCCCAGGTTCCCGCCGCAACTCGAGAAAAACCATGAGACTTCCCCCTCGTCGTGAGAAGAGGCCCGATTCCCCTGCACTGCGTGCAGAGCAATTCCGTGTTGCACACCACACAGGAAAGGAGCCTTGATTTCCTTGATGGCACTCCAGAGAAACCCCAAGAACACTGTTTCAAGGCTAGAGGGATACTGAGGTCACTGTAGCAACACGAAAGAGCTCTGTGGACCAAGAATCAACTCGAGATGAGAGGTTAGTCCCTGGCTTCGACACCAGAGGAATACCACCTTACCACAAGCACCTCAAGAGGAGGCTTCTCTCAGCTCTAGGTATGTGAGAGGGATCCTGAGTTTGCGGCCTCAAGTGGAATGGACTCCGCAATGCCCTGACTCGAAATAAGGCCGGATATCCCTGCAGTGACTTGAATGCAGGCTCGTCTTGCATCTCCCAAGACGAAAGAATGTCTGAATCCCCTGTGGAGACCACAGAGAAAGACCTAGTTCCTTGGTCTAGTTCTGTGAAAAATACCGTTGGTAGCTTGATAGGGATTGCATTGAATCTATAGATTGCTTTCGGTAGAATAGCCATTTTGACAATATTGATTCTTCCAATCCATGAACACGGTATGTTTCTCCATCTGTTTGTGTCCTCTTTGATTTCTTTCATCAGTGTTTTATAGTTTTCTATGTATAGGTCTTTTGTTTCTTTAGGTAGATATACTCCTAAGTATTTTATTCTTTTTGTTGCAATGGTGAATGGTATTGTTTCCTTCATTTCTCTTTCTGTTTTTTCATCGTTAGTATATAGGAATGCAAGGGATTTCTGTGTGTTAATTTTATATCCTGCAACTTTACTATATTCATTGATTAGTTCTAGTAATTTTCTGGTAGAGTCTTTAGGGTTTTCTATATAGAGGATCATGTCATCACAGAACTAGAGCAAAGAATTTCACAATTTGTATGGAAATACAAAAAACCTCGAATAGCCAAAGTAATCTTGAAAAAGAAGAATGGAACTGGAGGAATCAACCTGCCTGACTTCAGACTCTACTACAAAGCCACAGTCATCAAGACAGTGTGGTACTGGCACAAAGACAGAAATATAGACCAATGGAACAGAATAGAAAGCCCAGAGATAAATCCACGAACCTATGGACACCTTATCTTTGACAAAGGAGGCAAGGATATACAATGGAAAAAAGACAACCTCTTTAACAAGTGGTGCTGGGAAAACTGGTCAACCACTTGCAAAAGAATGAAACTAGAACACTTTCTAACACCATACACAAAAATAAACTCAAAATGGATTAAAGATCTAAATGTAAGACCAGAAACTATAAAACTCCTAGAGGAGAACATAGGCAAAACACTCTCCGACATAAATCACAGCAAGATCCTCTATGACCCACCTCCCAGAATATTGGAAATAAAAGCAAAACTAAACAAATGGGATCTAATGAAACTTAAAAGCTTTTGCACTACAAAAGAAACTATAAGTAAGGTGAAAAGACAGCCGTCAGATTGGGAGAAAATAATAGCAAATGAAGAAACAGACAAAGGATTAATCTCAAAAATATACAAGCAACTCCTGCAGCTCAATTCCAGAAAAATAAATGACCCAATCCAAAAATGGGCCAGAGAACTAAACAGACATTTCTCCAAAGAAGACATACAGATGGCTAACAAACACATGAAAAGGTGCTCAACATCACTCATTATTAGAGAAATGCAAATCAAAACCACAATGAGGTACCATTACACACCAGTCAGGATGGCTGCTATCCAAAAGTCTACAAGCAATAAATGCTGGAGAGGCTGTGGAGAAAAGGGAACCCTCTTACACTGTTGGTGGGAATGCAAACTAGTACAGCCACTATGGAAAACAGTGTGGAGATTCCTTAAAAAACTGGAAATAGAACTGCCATATTACCCAGCAATACCACTTCTGGGCATACACACTGAGGAAACCAGATCTGAAAGAGACACATGCACCCCAATGTTCATCGCAGCACTGTTTATAATAGCCAGGACATGGAAGCAACCTAGATGCCCATCAGCAGATGAATGGATAAGGAAGCTGTGGGACATATACACCATGGAATTTTACTCAGCCGTCAAAAAGAATTCATTTGAACCAGTCCTAATGAGATGGATGAAACTGGAGCCCCTTATACAGAGTGAAGTAAGCCAGAAAGATAAAGAACATTACAGCATACTAACACATATATATGGAATTTAGAAAGATGGTAACGAGAACCCTATATGCAAAACAGAAAAAGAGACACAGAAATACAGAACAGACTTTTGAACTCTGTGGGAGAAGGTGAGGGTGGGATGATTCAAAAGAACAGCATGTATACTATCTATGGTGAAACAGATCACCAGCCCAGGTGGGATGCATGAGACAAGTGCTCCGGCCTGGTGCACTGGGAAGACCCAGAGGAATCGGGTGGAGAGGGAGATGGGAGGGGGGATCGGGATGGGGAATAAGTGTAAATCTATGGCTGATTCATATCAATGTATGACAAGACCCACTGAAATGTTGTGAAGTAATTAGCCTCCAACTAATAAAAAAAATTAAAAAAAAAAAAAAGAAAGACCTAGTTCCCCTCCTCATCCCGACCGGAGGCCTCACATCCTTTGAAAACTCCAGAGGTACGCGGAGATCAGTGCCTCCAAAGGAGACGATGCCTGCCTCCTCGTGAAACTTGATAGGAGTCCCAGGATTCCTGTGGCACATGGAAAGGGACCCTTGGTCTCCCGCCTCAACTGGAGAGGCGTCTCAATTGCCCTGCCACGCCTCGAGGAGAGTCCCGAGTTGTCCCTCGCAACTAGGCAGGAGTCCTGACGTCGCTGAACAAACACGTGTGTGGAAGAGCCATCCCCGCCGTAACTCGAGAATATACCCCATGTTCCCGCCGAAACTCGAGAAAAATCATGAGACTTCCCCCTCGTCGCGAGAAGAGGCCCGATTCCCCTGCACTGAGTGCAGAGCAATTCCGTGTTACACATCACACAGGAAAGGAGCCTTGATTTCCTTGATGGCACTCCAGAGAAACCCCAGGAACACTGTTTCAAGGCTAGAGGGATCCTGAGGTCACTGTAGCAACACGAAAGGGCTCCGTGGACCAAGAATCAACTCGAGATGAGAGGTTAGTCCTTGGCATCGCCTCCAGAGGAATACCACCTTACCACAAGCACCTCAAGAGGAATCTTCTCTCAGCTCTAGGTATGTGAGAGGGACCCTGAGTTTGCGGCCTCAAGTGGAATGGACTCCGCGATGCCCTGACTCGAAATAAGGCCGGATATCCCTGCAGTGACTTGAATGCAGGCTCGTCTTGCATCTCCCAAGACGAAAGAATGTCTGAATCCCCTGTGGAGACCACAGAGAAAGACCTAGTTCCTTGGTCTAGTTCTGTGAAAAATACCGTTGGTAGCCTGATAGGGATTGCATTGAATCTATAAATTGCTTTGGGTAGAATAGCCATTTTGACAATATTGATTCTTCCAATCCATGAACACGGTATGTTTCTCCATCTGTTTGTGTCCTCTTTGATTTCTTTCATCAGTGTTTTATAGTTTTCTATGTATAGGTCTTTTGTTTCTTTAGGTAGATATACTCCTAAGTATTTTATTCTTTTTGTTGCAATGGTGAATGGTATTGTTTCCTTCATTTCTCTTTCTGTTTTTTCATCGTTAGTATATAGGAATGCAAGGGATTTCTGTGTGTTAATTTTATATCCTGCAACTTTACTATATTCATTGATTAGTTCTAGTAATTTTCTGGTAGAGTCTTTAGGGTTTTCTATATAGAGGATCATGTCATCACAGAACTAGAGCAAAGAATTTCACAATTTGTATGGAAATACAAAAAACCTCGAATAGCCAAAGTAATCTTGAAAAAGAAGAATGGAACTGGAGGAATCAACCTGCCTGACTTCAGACTCTACTACAAAGCCACAGTCATCAAGACAGTGTGGTACTGGCACAAAGACAGAAATATAGACCAATGGAACAGAATAGAAAGCCCAGAGATAAATCCACGAACCTATGGACACCTTATCTTTGACAAAGGAGGCAAGGATATACAATGGAAAAAAGACAACCTCTTTAACAAGTGGTGCTGGGAAAACTGGTCAACCACTTGCAAAAGAATGAAACTAGAACACTTTCTAACACCATACACAAAAATAAACTCAAAATGGATTAAAGATCTAAATGTAAGACCAGAAACTATAAAACTCCTAGAGGAGAACATAGGCAAAACACTCTCCGACATAAATCACAGCAAGATCCTCTATGACCCACCTCCCAGAATATTGGAAATAAAAGCAAAACTAAACAAATGGGATCTAATGAAACTTAAAAGCTTTTGCACTACAAAAGAAACTATAAGTAAGGTGAAAAGACAGCCGTCAGATTGGGAGAAAATAATAGCAAATGAAGAAACAGACAAAGGATTAATCTCAAAAATATACAAGCAACTCCTGCAGCTCAATTCCAGAAAAATAAATGACCCAATCCAAAAATGGGCCAGAGAACTAAACAGACATTTCTCCAAAGAAGACATACAGATGGCTAACAAACACATGAAAAGGTGCTCAACATCACTCATTATTAGAGAAATGCAAATCAAAACCACAATGAGGTACCATTACACACCAGTCAGGATGGCTGCTATCCAAAAGTCTACAAGCAATAAATGCTGGAGAGGCTGTGGAGAAAAGGGAACCCTCTTACACTGTTGGTGGGAATGCAAACTAGTACAGCCACTATGGAAAACAGTGTGGAGATTCCTTAAAAAACTGGAAATAGAACTGCCATATTACCCAGCAATACCACTTCTGGGCATACACACTGAGGAAACCAGATCTGAAAGAGACACATGCACCCCAATGTTCATCGCAGCACTGTTTATAATAGCCAGGACATGGAAGCAACCTAGATGCCCATCAGCAGATGAATGGATAAGGAAGCTGTGGGACATATACACCATGGAATTTTACTCAGCCGTCAAAAAGAATTCATTTGAACCAGTCCTAATGAGATGGATGAAACTGGAGCCCCTTATACAGAGTGAAGTAAGCCAGAAAGATAAAGAACATTACAGCATACTAACACATATATATGGAATTTAGAAAGATGGTAACGAGAACCCTATATGCAAAACAGAAAAAGAGACACAGAAATACAGAACAGACTTTTGAACTCTGTGGGAGAAGGTGAGGGTGGGATGATTCAAAAGAACAGCATGTATACTATCTATGGTGAAACAGATCACCAGCCCAGGTGGGATGCATGAGACAAGTGCTCCGGCCTGGTGCACTGGGAAGACCCAGAGGAATCGGGTGGAGAGGGAGATGGGAGGGGGGATCGGGATGGGGAATAAGTGTAAATCTATGGCTGATTCATATCAATGTATGACAAGACCCACTGAAATGTTGTGAAGTAATTAGCCTCCAACTAATAAAAAAAATTAAAAAAAAAAAAAGAAAGACCTAGTTCCCCTCCTCATCCCGACCGGAGGCCTCACATCCTTTGAAAACTCCAGAGGTACGCGGAGATCAGTGCCTCCAAAGGAGACGATGCCTGACTCCTCGTGAAACTTGATAGGAGTCCCAGGATTCCTGTGGCACGTGGAAAGGGACCCTTGGTCTCCCGCCTCAACTGGAGAGGCGTCTCAATTGCCCTGCCACGCCTCGAGGAGAGTCCCGAGTTGTCCCTCGCAACTAGGCAGGAGTCCTGACGTCGCTGAACAAACACGTGTGTGGAAGAGCCATCCCCGCCGTAACTCGAGAATATACCCCATGTTCCCGCCGAAAGTCGAGAAAAATCATGAGACTTCCCCCTCGTCGCGAGAAGAGGCCCGATTCCCCTGCACTGAGTGCAGAGCAATTCCGTGTTGCACATCACACAGGAAAGGAGCCTTGATTTCCTTGATGGCACTCCAGAGAAACCCCAGGAACACTGTTTCAAGGCTAGAGGGATCCTGAGGTCACTGTAGCAACAAAAAGGGCTCCGTGGACCAAGAATCAACTCGAGATGAGAGGTTAGTCCTTGGCATCGCCTCCAGAGGAATACCACCTTACCACAAGCACCTCAAGAGGAGTCTTCTCTCAGCTCTAGGTATGTGAGAGGGACCCTGAGTTTGCGGCCTCAAGTGGAATGGACTCCGTGATGCCCTGACTCGAAATAAGGCCGGATATCCCTGCAGTGACTTGAATGCAGGCTCGTCTTGCATCTCCCAAGACGAAAGAATGTCTGAATCCCCTGTGGAGACCACAGAGAAAGACCTAGTTCCTTGGTCTAGTTCTGTGAAAAATACCGTTGGTAGCTTGATAGGGATTGCATTGAATCTATAAATTGCTTTGGGTAGAATAGCCATTTTGACAATATTGATTCTTCCAATCCATGAACACGGTATGTTTCTCCATCTGTTTGTGTCCTCTTTGATTTCTTTCATCAGTGTTTTATAGTTTTCTATGTATAGGTCTTTTGTTTCTTTAGGTAGATATACTCCTAAGTATTTTATTCTTTTTGTTGCAATGGTGAATGGTATTGTTTCCTTCATTTCTCTTTCTGTTTTTTCATCGTTAGTATATAGGAATGCAAGGGATTTCTGTGTGTTAATTTTATATCCTGCAACTTTACTATATTCATTGATTAGTTCTAGTAATTTTCTGGTAGAGTCTTTAGGGTTTTCTATATAGAGGATCATGTCATCACAGAACTAGAGCAAAGAATTTCACAATTTGTATGGAAATACAAAAAACCTCGAATAGCCAAAGTAATCTTGAAAAAGAAGAATGGAACTGGAGGAATCAACCTGCCTGACTTCAGACTCTACTACAAAGCCACAGTCATCAAGACAGTGTGGTACTGGCACAAAGACAGAAATATAGACCAATGGAACAGAATAGAAAGCCCAGAGATAAATCCACGAACCTATGGACACCTTATCTTTGACAAAGGAGGCAAGGATATACAATGGAAAAAAGACAACCTCTTTAACAAGTGGTGCTGGGAAAACTGGTCAACCACTTGCAAAAGAATGAAACTAGAACACTTTCTAACACCATACACAAAAATAAACTCAAAATGGATTAAAGATCTAAATGTAAGACCAGAAACTATAAAACTCCTAGAGGAGAACATAGGCAAAACACTCTCCGACATAAATCACAGCAAGATCCTCTATGACCCACCTCCCAGAATATTGGAAATAAAAGCAAAACTAAACAAATGGGATCTAATGAAACTTAAAAGCTTTTGCACTACAAAAGAAACTATAAGGAAGGTGAAAAGACAGCCGTCAGATTGGGAGAAAATAATAGCAAATGAAGAAACAGACAAAGGATTAATCTCAAAAATATACAAGCAACTCCTGCAGCTCAATTCCAGAAAAATAAATGACCCAATCCAAAAATGGGCCAGAGAACTAAACAGACATTTCTCCAAAGAAGACATACAGATGGCTAACAAACACATGAAAAGGTGCTCAACATCACTCATTATTAGAGAAATGCAAATCAAAACCACAATGAGGTACCATTACACACCAGTCAGGATGGCGGCTATCCAAAAGTCTACAAGCAATAAATGCTGGAGAGGCTGTGGAGAAAAGGGAACCCTCTTACACTGTTGGTGGGAATGCAAACTAGTACAGCCACTATGGAAAACAGTGTGGAGATTCCTTAAAAAACTGGAAATAGAACTGCCATATTACCCAGCAATACCACTTCTGGGCATACACACTGAGGAAACCAGATCTGAAAGAGACACATGCACCCCAATGTTCATCGCAGCACTGTTTATAATAGCCAGGACATGGAAGCAACCTAGATGCCCATCAGCAGATGAATGGATAAGGAAGCTGTGGGACATATACACCATGGAATTTTACTCAGCCGTCAAAAAGAATTCATTTGAACCAGTCCTAATGAGATGGATGAAACTGGAGCCCCTTATACAGAGTGAAGTAAGCCAGAAAGATAAAGAACATTACAGCATACTAACACATATATATGGAATTTAGAAAGATGGTAACGAGAACCCTATATGCAAAACAGAAAAAGAGACACAGAAATACAGAACAGACTTTTGAACTCTGTGGGAGAAGGTGAGGGTGGGATGTTTCAAAAGAACAGCATGTATACTATCTAAGGTGAAACAGATCACCAGCCCAGGTGGGATGCATGAGACAAGTGCTCCGGCCTGGTGCACTGGGAAGACCCAGAGGAATCGGGTGGAGAGGGAGATGGGAGGGGGGATCGGGATGGGGAATAAGTGTAAATCTATGGCTGATTCATATCAATGTATGACAAGACCCACTGAAATGTTGTGAAGTAATTAGCCTCCAACTAATAAAAAAAATTAAAAAAAAAAAAAAGAAAGAAAAAAAAAAAAAAAAAAAAGAAAGACCTAGTTCCCCTCCTCATCGCCACCGGAGGCCTCACATCCTTTGAAAACTCCAGAGGTACGCGGAGATCAGTGCCTCCAAAGGAGACGATGCCTGGCTCTTCGTGAAACTTGATAGGAGTCCCAGGATTCCTGTGGCACGTGGAAAGGGACCCTTGGTCTCGCGCCTCAGCTGGAGAGGCGTCCCAATTGCCCTGCCAAGCCTCGAGGAGAATCCCGAGTTGTCCCTCGCAAGTAGGCAGGAGTCCTGACGTCGCTGAACAAACACGTGTGTGGAAGGGCCATCCCCGTCGTAACTCGAGAATATACCCCAGGTTCCCACCACAACTCGAGAAAAACCATGCGACTTCTCCCAGGCCGCGAGATGAGGCCCGATTCCCCTGCACTGCGTGCAGAGCAATTCCGTGTTGCACATCACACAGGAAAGGAGCCTTGATTTCCTTGATGGCGCTCCAGAGAAACCCCAAGAACACTCTTTCAAGGCTAGAGGGATCTTGAGGTCACTGTAGCAACACGAAAGAGCTCCATGGACAAGAATCAAGTCGAGATGAGAGGTTAGTCCCTGGCTTCGACTCCAGAGGAATACCACCTTACCACAAGCACCTCAAAGGAGGCTTCTCTCAGCTCTAGGTATGTGAGAGGGACCCTGAGTTTGCGGCCTCAAGTGGAATGGACACCGAGATGCCCTGACTCAAAATAAGGCCGGATATCCCTGCAGTGACTTAAATGCAGGCTCATCTTGCATCTCCCAAGACGAAAGGATGTCTGAATCCCCAGTGGAGACCACAGAGAAAGACCTAGTTCCCCACCTCATCGCGACCGGAGGCCTCACATCCTTTGAAAACTCCAGAGGTACGCGGAGATCAGTGCCTCCAAAGGAGACGATGCCTGACTCCTCTTGAAACTTGATAGGAGTCCCAGGATTCCTGTGGCACGTGGAAAGGGACCCTTGGTCTCCCGCCTCAGCTGGAGAGGCGTCCCAATTGCCCTGCCAAGCCTCAAGGAGAATCCCGAGTTGTCCCTCGCAACTAGGCAGGAGTCCTGACGTCGCTGAACAAACACGTGTGTGGAAGGGCCATCCCCGCCGTAACTCGAGAATATACCCCAGGTTCCCGCCGCAACTCGAGAAAAACCATGAGCCTTCCCCCTCGCCGCGAGATGAGGCCCGATTCCCCTGCACTGCGTGCAGAGTAATTCCGTGTTGCACATCACACATGAAAGGAGCCTTGATTTCCTTCATGGCACTCCAGAGAAACCCCAAGAACACTGTTTCAAGGCTAGAGGGATCCTGAGGTCATTGTAGCAACACGAAAGAACTCCGTGGACCAAGAATCAACTCGAGATGAGAGGTTAGTCCCTGGCTTCGCCTCCAGAAGAATGCCACCTTACCACAAGCACCTCAAGAGGAGTCTTCTCTCAGCTCTAGGTATGTGAGAGGGACCCTGAGTTTGCGGCCTCAAGTGGAATGGACTCCGCGATGCCCTGACTCGAAATAAGGCCGGATATCCCTGCAGTGACTTGAATGCAGGCTCGTCTTGCATCTCCCAAGACGAAAGAATGTCTGAATCCCCTGTGGAGACCACAGAGAAAGACCTAGTTCCTTGGTCTATTTCTGTGAAAAATACCGTTGGTAGCTTGATAGGGATTGCATTGAATCTATAGATTGCTTTCGGTAGAATAGCTATTTTGACAATATTGATTCTTCCAATCCATGAACACGGTATGATTCCCCATCTGTTTGTGTCCTCTTTGATTTCTTTCATCAGTGTTTTATAGTTTTCTATGTATAGGTCTTTTGTTTCTTTAGGTAGATATACTCCTAAGTATTTTATTCTTTTTGGTGCAATGGTGAATGGTATTGTTTCCTTAATTTCTCTTTCTGTTTTTTCATCGTTAGTATATAGGAATGCAAGGGATTTCTGTGTGTTAATTTTATATCCTGCAACTTTACTATATTCATTGATTAGTTCTAGTAATTTTCTGGTAGAGTCTTTAGGGTTTTCTATATAGAGGATCATGTCATCACAGAACTAGACCAAAGAATTTCACAATTTGTATGGAAATACAAAAAACCTCGAATAGCCAAAGTAATCTTGAAAAAGAAGAATGGAACTGGAGGAATCAACCTGCCTGACTTCAGACTCTACTACAAAGCCACAGTCATCAAGACAGTGTGGTACTGGCACAAAGACAGAAATATAGACCAATGGAACAGAATAGAAAGCCCAGAGATAAATCCACGAACCTATGGACACCTTATCTTTGACAAAGGAGGCAAGGATATACAATGGAAAAAAGACAACCTCTTTAACAAGTGGTGCTGGGAAAACTGGTCAACCACTTGCAAAAGAATGAAACTAGAACACTTTCTAACACCATACACAAAAATAAACTCAAAATGGATTAAAGATCTAAATGTAAGACCAGAAACTATAAAACTCCTAGAGGAGAACATAGGCAAAACACTCTCCGACATAAATCACAGCAAGATCCTCTATGACCCACCTCCCAGAATATTGGAAATAAAAGCAAAACTAAACAAATGGGATCTAATGAAACTTAAAAGCTTTTGCACTACAAAAGAAACTATAAGTAAGGTGAAAAGACAGCCGTCAGATTGGGAGAAAATAATAGCAAATGAAGAAACAGACAAAGGATTAATCTCAAAAATATACAAGCAACTCCTGCAGCTCAATTCCAGAAAAATAAATGACCCAATCCAAAAATGGGCCAGAGAACTAAACAGACATTTCTCCAAAGAAGACATACAGATGGCTAACAAACACATGAAAAGGTGCTCAACATCACTCATTATTAGAGAAATGCAAATCAAAACCACAATGAGGTACCATTACACACCAGTCAGGATGGCTGCTATCCAAAAGTCTACAAGCAATAAATGCTGGAGAGGCTGTGGAGAAAAGGGAACCCTCTTACACTGTTGGTGGGAATGCAAACTAGTACAGCCACTATGGAAAACAGTGTGGAGATTCCTTAAAAAACTGGAAATAGAACTGCCATATTACCCAGCAATACCACTTCTGGGCATACACACTGAGGAAACCAGATCTGAAAGAGACACATGCACCCCAATGTTCATCGCAGCACTGTTTATAATAGCCAGGACATGGAAGCAACCTAGATGCCCATCAGCAGATGAATGGATAAGGAAGCTGTGGGACATATACACCATGGAATTTTACTCAGCCGTCAAAAAGAATTCATTTGAACCAGTCCTAATGAGATGGATGAAACTGGAGCCCCTTATACAGAGTGAAGTAAGCCAGAAAGATAAAGAACATTACAGCATACTAACACATATATATGGAATTTAGAAAGATGGTAACGATAACCCTATATGCAAAACAGAGAAAGAGACACAGAAATACAGAACAGACTTTTGAACTCTGTGGGAGAAGGTGAGGGTGGGATGTTTCAAAAGAACAGCATGTATACTATCTATGGTGAAACAGATCACCAGCCCAGGTGGGATGCATGAGACAAGTGCTCCGGCCTGGTGCACTGGGAAGACCCAGAGGAATCGGGTGGAGAGGGAGATGGGAGGGGGGATCGGGATGGGGAATAAGTGTAAATCTATGGCTGATTCATATCAATGTATGACAAGACCCACTGAAATGTTGTGAAGTAATTAGCCTCCAACTAATAAAAAAAATTAAAAACAAAAAAAAAAAAAAAAAAAAAAAGAAAGACCTAGTTCCCCTCCTCATCGCGACCGGAGGCCTCACATCCTTTGAAAACTCCAGAGGTACGCGGAGATCAGTGCCTCCAAAGGAGACGATGCCTGACTCCTCGTGAAACTTGATAGGAGTCCCAGGATTCCTGTGGCACGTGGAAAGGGACCCTTGGTCTCCCGCCTCAGCTGGAGAGGCGTCCCAATTGCCCTGCCAAGCCTCGAGGAGAATCCCGAGTTGTCCCTCGCAATTAGGCAGGAGTCCTAACGTCGCTGAAAAAAAACGTGTGTGGAAGTGCCATCCCCGTCGTAACTCGAGAATATACCCCAGGTTCCCGCCGCAACTCGAGAAAAACCATGAGACTTCTCCCACGCCGCGAGATGAGGCCCGATTCCCCTGCACTGCGTGCAGAGCAATTTCGTGTTGCACATCACACAGGAAAGGAGCCTTGATTTCCTTGATGTCACTCCAGAGAAAACCCAAGAACACTGTTTCAAGGCTAGAGGGATCCTGAGGTCACTGTAGCAACACGAAAGGGCTCCGTGGACCAAGAATCAACTCGAGATGAGAGGTTAGTTCCTGGCTTCGACTCCAGAGGAATAGCACCTTACCACAAGCACCTCAAGAGGAGGCTTCTCTCAGCTCTAGGTATGTGAGAGGGACCCTGAGTTTGAGGCCTCAAGTGGAATGGACACCGCGATGCCCTGGCTCGAAATAAGGCCGGATATCCCTGCAGTGACTTGAATGCAGGCTCGTCTTGCATCTCCCAAGACGAAAGGATGTCTGAATCCCCTGTGGAGACCACAGAGAAAGACCTAGTTCCCCACCTCATCGCGACCGGAGGCCTCACATCCTTTGAAAACTCCAGAGGTACGCGGAGATAAGTGCCTCCAAAGGAGACGATGCCTGCCTCCTCGTGAATCTTGATAGGAGTCCCAGGATTCCTGTGGCACGTGGAAAGGGACACTTGGTCTCCCGCCTCAGCTGGAGAGGCGTCCCAATTGCCCTTCCAAGCCTCAAGGAGAATCCCGAGTTGTCCCTCGCAACTAGGCAGGAGTCCTGACGTCGCTGAACAAACACGTGTGTGGAAGTGCCATCCCCGTCGTAACTCGAGAATATACCCCAGGTTCCCGCCACAACTTGAGAAAAACCATGAGACTTCTCCCACGCCGCGAGATGAGGCCCGATTCCCCTGCACTGGGTGCAGGGCAATTCCGTGTTGCACATCACACATGAAAGGAGCCTTGATTTCCTTCATGGTACTCCAGAGAAACCCCAAGAACACTGTTTCAAGGCTAGAGGGATCCTGACGTCACTGTAGCAACATGAAAGGGCTCCGTGGACCAAAAATCAACTCGAGATGAGAGGTTAGTCCCTGGCTTCAACTCCAGGGGAATACCACCTTACCGGAAGCACCTCAAAGGAGGCTTCTCTCAGCTCTAGGTATGTGAGAGGGACCCTGAGTTTGCGGCCACGAGTGGAATGGACACCACGATGCCCTGACTCAAAATAAGGCCGGATATCCCTGCAGTGACTTGAATGCAGGCTCGTCTTGCATCTCCCAAGAAGAAAGGATGTCTGAATCCCCTGCGGAGAACACAGAGAAAGACCTAGTTCCCCACCTCATCGCGACCAGAGGCCTCACATCCTTTGAAAACTCCAGAGGTACGCGGAGATCAGTGCCTGCAAAGGAGACGATTCCTGACTCCTCGTGAAACTTGATAGGATTCCCAGGATTTCTGTGGCACGTGGAAAGGGACCCTTGGTCTCGCGCCTCAGCTGGAGAGGCGTCCCAATTGCCCTGCCAAGCCTCGAGGTGAATCCCGAGTTGTCCCTCGCAACTAGGCAGGAGTCCTGACGTCGCTGAACAAACACGTGTGTGGAAGGGCCATCCCCGCCGTAACTCGAGAATTTACCCCAGGTTCCCGCCGCAACTCGAGAAAAACCATGAGACTTCCCCCTCGTCGCGAGAAGAGGCCCGATTCCCCTGCACTGCGTGCAGAGCAATGCCGTGTTGCACATCACACAGGAAAGGAGCCTTGATTTCCATGATGTCACTCCAGAGAAACCCCAAGAACACTGTTTCAAGGCTAGAGGGATCCTGAGGTCACTGTAGCAACACGAAAGAGCTCCATGGACCAAGAATCAACTCGAGATGAGAGGTTAGTTCCTGGCTTCGACTCCAGAGGAATACCACCTTACCACAAGCACCTTAAGAGGAGGCTTCTCTCAGCTCTAGGTATGTGAGAGGGACCCTGAGTTTGCAGCCTCAAGTGGAATGGACACCGCGATGCCCTGACTCGAAATAAGGCCGGATATCCCTGCAGTGACTTGAATGCAGGCTCGTCTTGCATCTCCCAAGACGAAAGGATGTCTGAATCCCCTGTGGAGACCACAGAGAAAGACCTAGTTCCCCACCTCATCGCGACCGGAGGCCTCACATCCTTTGAAAACTCCAGAGGTACGCGGAGATCAGTGCCTCCAAAGGAGACGATGCCTGCCTCCTCGTGAATCTTGATAGGAGTCCCAGGATTCCTGTGGCACGTGGAAAGGGACCCTTGTTCTCCCGCCTCAGCTGGAGAGGCGTCCCAATTGCCCTGCCAAGCCTCAAGGAGAATCCCGAGTTGTCCCTCGCAACTAGGCAGGAGTCCTGACGTCGCTGAACAAACACGTGTGTGGAAGTGCCATCCCCGTCGTAACTCGAGAATATACCCCAGGTTCCCGCCGCAACTCGAGAAAAACCATGAGACTTCTCCCACGCCGCGAGATGAGGCCCGATTCCCCTGCACTGGGTGCAGAGCAATTCCGTGTTGCACATCACACATGAAAGGAGCCTTGATTTCCTTCATGGTACTCCAGAGAAACCCCAAGAACACTGTTTCAAGGCTAGAGGGATCCTGAGGTCACTGTAGCAACATGAAAGAGCTCCGTGGACCAAAAATCAACTCGAGATGAGAGGTTAGTCCCTGGCTTCAACTCCAGGGGAATACCACCTTACCGGAAGCACCTCAAAGGAGGCTTCTCTCAGCTCTAGGTATGTGAGAGGGACCCTGAGTTTGCGGCCTCGAGTGGAATGGACACCACGATGCCCTGACTCAAAATAAGGCCGGATATCCCTGCAGTGACTTGAATGCAGGCTCGTCTTGCATCTCCCAAGAAGAAAGGATGTCTGAATCCCCTGCGGAGAACACAGAGAAAGACCTAGTTCCCCACCTCATCGCGACCAGAGGCCTCACATCCTTTGAAAACTCCAGAGGTACGCGGAGATCAGTGCCTGCAAAGGAGACGATTCCTGACTCCTCGTGAAACTTGATAGGATTCCCAGGATTTCTGTGGCACGTGGAAAGGGACCCTTGGTCTCGCGCCTCAGCTGGAGAGGCGTCCCAATTGCCCTGCCAAGCCTCGAGGTGAATCCCGAGTTGTCCCTCGCAACTAGGCAGGAGTCCTGACGTCGCTGAACAAACACGTGTGTGGAAGGGCCATCCCCGCCGTAACTCGAGAATTTACCCCAGGTTCCCGCCGCAACTCGAGAAAAACCATGAGACTTCCCCCTCGTCGCGAGAAGAGGCCCGATTCCCCTGCACTGCGTGCAGAGCAATGCCGTGTTGCACATCACACAGGAAAGGAGCCTTGATTTCCATGATGTCACTCCAGAGAAACCCCAAGAACACTGTTTCAAGGCTAGAGGGATCCTGAGGTCACTGTAGCAACACGAAAGAGCTCCATGGACCAAGAATCAACTCGAGATGAGACGTTAGTTCCTGGCTTCGACTCCAGAGGAATACCACCTTACCACAAGCACCTCAAGAGGAGGCTTCTCTCAGCTCTAGGTATGTGAGAGGGACCCTGAGTTTGCAGCCTCAAGTGGAATGGACACCGCGATGCCCTGACTCGAAATAAGGCCGGATATCCCTGCAGTGACTTGAATGCAGGCTCGTCTTGCATCTCCCAAGACGAAAGGATGTCTGAATCCCCTGTGGAGACCACAGAGAAAGACCTAGTTCCCCACCTCATCGCGACCGGAGGCCTCACATCCTTTGAAAACTCCAGAGGTACGCGGAGATCAGTGCCTCCAAAGGATACGATGCCTGCCTCCTCGTGAATCTTGATAGGAGTCCCAGGATTCCTGTGGCACGTGGAAAGGGACCCTTGGTCTCCCGCCTCAGCTGGAGAGGCGTCCCAATTGCCCTGCCAAGCCTCAAGGAGAATCCCGAGTTGTCCCTCGCAACTAGGCAGGAGTCCTGACGGCGCTGAACAAACACGTGTGTGGAAGTGCCATCCCCGTCGTAACTCGAGAATATACCCCAGGTTCCCGCCGCAACTCGAGAAAAACCATGAGACTTCTCCCACGCCGCGAGATGAGGCCCGATTCCCCTGCACTGGGTGCAGGGCAATTTCGTGTTGCACATCACACATGAAAGGAGCCTTGATTTCCTTCATGGTACTCCAGAGAAACCCCAAGAACACTGTTTCAAGGCTAGAGGGATCCTGAGGTCACTGTAGCAACATGAAAGAGCTCCGTGGACCAAAAATCAACTCGAGATGAGAGGTTAGTCCCTGGCTTCAACTCCAGGGCAATACCACCTTACCAGAAGCACCTCAAAGGAGGCTTCTCTCAGCTCTAGGTATGTGAGAGGGACCCTGAGTTTGCGGCCTTGAGTGGAATGGACACCACGATGCCCTGACTCAAAATAAGGCCGGATATCCCTGCAGTGACTTGAATGCAGGCTCGTCTTGCATCTCCCAAGAAGAAAGGATGTCTGAATCCCCTGCGGAGAACACAGAGAAACATCAAGTTCCCCAGCTCATCGCGACCAGAGGCCTCACATCCTTTGAAAACTCCAGAGGTACGCGGAGATCAGTGCCTGCAAAGGAGACGATTCCTGACTCCTCGTGAAACTTGATAGGATTCCCAGGATTCCTGTGGCACGTGGAAAGGGACCCTTGGTCTCCCGCCTCAGCTGGAGAGGCGTCCCAATTGCCCTGCCAAGCCTCGAGGTGAATCCCGAATTGTCCCTCGCAACTAGGCAGGAGTCCTGACGTCGCTGAACAAACACGTGTGTGGAAGGGCCATCCCCACCGTAACTCGAGAATTTACCCCAGGTTCCCGCCGCAACTCGAGAAAAACCATGAGACTTCCCCCTCGTCGGGAGAAGAGGCCCGATTTCCCTGCACTGCGTGCAGAGCAATGCCGTGTTGCACATCACACAGGAAAGGAGCCTTGATTTCCATGATGTCACTCCAGAGAAACCCCAAGAACACTGTTTCAAGGCTAGAGGGATCCTGAGGTCACTGTAGCAACACGAAAGAGCTCCATGGACCAAGAATCAACTCGAGATGAGAGGTTAGTTCCTGGCTTCGACTCCAGAGGAATACCACCCTACCACAAGCACCTCAAGAGGAGGCTTCTCTCAGCGCTAGGTATGTGAGAGGGACCCTGAGTTTGCAGCCTCAAGTGGAATGGACACCGCGATGCCCTGACTCGAAATAAGGCCGGATATCCCTATAGTGACTTGAATGCAGGCTCGTCTTGCATCTCCCAAGACGAAAGGATGCCTGAATCCCCTGTGGAGACCACAGAGAAAGACCTAGTTCCCCACCTCATCGCGACTGGAGTCCTCACATCCTTTGAAAACTCCAGAGGTACGCAGAGATCAGTGCCTCCAAAGGAGACGATGCCTGACTCCTCGTGAAACTTGATAGGAGTCCCAGGATTCCTGTGGCAGGTGGAAAGGGACCCTTGGTCTCCCGCCTCAGCTGGAGAGGCGTCCCAATTGCCCTGCCAAGCCTCGAGGAGAATCCCGAGTTGTCCCTCGCAACTAGGCAGGAGTCCTGACATCGCTGAACAAACACGTGGGTGGAAGTGCCATCCCTGTCGTAACTCGAGAATATACCCCAGGTTCCCGCCGCAACTTGAGAAAAACCATGAGACTTCTCCCACGCCGCGAGATGAGGCCCGATTCCCCTGCACTGCGTGCAGAGCAATTCCGTGTTGCACATCACACATGAAAGGAGCCTTGATTTCCTTCATGGTACTCCAGAGAAACCCCAAGCACACTGTTTCAAGGCTAGAGGGATCCTGAGGTCACTGTAGCAACATGAAAGAGCTCCGGGGACCAAAAATCAATTCGAGATGAGAGGTTAGTCAATGGCTTCAACTCCAGGGGAATACCACCTTACCAGAAGCACCTCAAAGGAGGCTTCTCTCAGCTCTAGGTATGTGAGAGGGACCCTGAGTTTGCGGCCTCAAGTGGAATGGACACCACGATGCCCTGACTCGAAATAAGGCCGGATATCCCTGCAGTGACTTGAATGCAGGCTTGTCTTGCATATCCCAAGACGAAAGGATGTCTGAATCCCCTGCGGAGAACAAAGAGAAAGACCTAGTTCCCCACCTCATCGCGACCAGAGGCCTGACATCCTTTGAAAACTCCAGAGGTACGCGGAGATCAGTGCCTCCAAAGGAGACGAAGCCTGACTCCTCGTGAATCTTGATAGGAGTCCCAGGATTTCTGTGGCATGTGGAAAGGGACGCTTGGTGTCCCGCCTCAGCTGGAGGGGCGTCCCAATTGCCCTGCCAAGCCTCGAGGTGAATCCCGAGTTGTCCCTCGCAACTAGGCAGGAGTCCTGACGTCGCTGAACAAAAACGTGTGTGGAAGAGCCATCCCAGCCGTAACTCGAGAATTTACCCCAGGTTCCCGCCGCAACTCGAGAAAAACCATGAGACTTCCCCCCTCGTCGCGAGAAGACGCCTGATTCCCCTGCACTGCGTGCAGAGCAATTCCGTGTTGCACATCACACAGGAATGGAGCCTTGATTTCCTTCATGGTACTCCAGAGAAACCCCAAGAACACTGTTTCAAGGCTAGAGGGATACTGAGGTCACTGTAGCAACACGAAAGGTCTCCGTGGACCAAGAATCAACTCGAGATGAGAGGTTAGTACCTGGCTTCGACTCCAGAGGAATACCACCTTACTACAAGCACCTCAAGAGGAGGCTTCTCTCAGCTCTAGGTATGTGAGAGGGACCCTGAGTTTGCGGCCTCAAGTGGAATGGACACCCCGATGCCCTGACTCGAAATAAGGCCGGATATCCCTGCAGTGACTTGAATGCAGGCTCGTCTTGCATCTCCCAAGACGAAAGGATGTCTGAATCCCCTGTGGAGACCACAGAGAAAGACCTAGTTCCTTGGTCTAGTTCTGTGAAAAATACCGTTGGTAGCCTGATAGGGATTGCATTGAATCTATAAATTGCTTTGGGTAGAATAGCCATTTTGACAATATTGATTCTTCCAATCCATGAACACGGTATGTTTCTCAATCTGTTTGTGTCCTCTTTGATTTCTTTCATCAGTGTTTTATAGTTTTCTATGTATAGGTCTTTTGTTTCTTTAGGTAGATATACTCCTAAGTATTTTATTCTTTTTGTTGCAATGGTGAATGGTATTGTTTCCTTCATTTCTCTTTCTGTTTTTTCATCGTTAGTATATAGGAATGCAAGGGATTTCTGTGTGTTAATTTTATATTCTGCAACTTTACTATATTCATTGATTAGTTCTAGTAATTTTCTGGTAGAGTCTTTAGGGTTTTCTATATAGAGGATCATGTCATCACAGAACTAGACCAAAGAATTTCACAATTTGTATGGAAATACAAAAAACCTCGAATAGCCAAAGTAATCTTGAAAAAGAAGAATGGAACTGGAGGAATCAACCTGCCTGACTTCAGACTCTACTACAAAGCCACAGTCATCAAGACAGTGTGGTACTGGCACAAAGACAGAAATATAGACCAATGGAACAGAATAGAAAGGCCAGAGATAAATCCACGAACCTATGGACACCTTATCTTTGACAAAGGAGGCAAGGATATACAATGGAAAAAAGACAACCTCTTTAACAAGTGGTGCTGGGAAAACTGGTCAACCACTTGCAAAAGAATGAAACTAGAACACTTTCTAACACCATACACAAAAATAAACTCAAAATGGATTAAAGATCTAAATGTAAGACCAGAAACTATAAAACTCCTAGAGGAGAACATAGGCAAAACACTCTCCGACATAAATCACAGCAAGATCCTCTATGACCCACCTCCCAGAATATTGGAAATAAAAGCAAAACTAAACAAATGGGATCTAATGAAACTTAAAAGCTTTTGCACTACAAAAGAAACTATAAGTAAGGTGAAAAGACAGCCGTCAGATTGGGAGAAAATAATAGCAAATGAAGAAACAGACAAAGGATTAATCTCAAAAATATACAAGCAACTCCTGCAGCTCAATTCCAGAAAAATAAATGACCCAATCCAAAAATGGGCCAGAGAACTAAACAGACATTTCTCCAAAGAAGACATACAGATGGCTAACAAACACATGAAAAGGTGCTCAACATCACTCATTATTAGAGAAATGCAAATCAAAACCACAATGAGGTACCATTACACACCAGTCAGGATGGCGGCTATCCAAAAGTCTACAAGCAATAAATGCTGGAGAGGCTGTGGAGAAAAGGGAACCCTCTTACACTGTTGGTGGGAATGCAAACTAGTACAGCCACTATGGAAAACAGTGTGGAGATTCCTTAAAAAACTGGAAATAGAACTGCCATATTACCCAGCAATACCACTTCTGGGCATACACACTGAGGAAACCAGATCTGAAAGAGACACATGCACCCCAATGTTCATCGCAGCACTGTTTATAATAGCCAGGACATGGAAGCAACCTAGATGCCCATCAGCAGATGAATGGATAAGGAAGCTGTGGGACATATACACCATGGAATTTTACTCAGCCGTCAAAAAGAATTCATTTGAACCAGTCCTAATGAGATGGATGAAACTGGAGCCCCTTATACAGAGTGAAGTAAGCCAGAAAGATAAAGAACATTACAGCATACTAACACATATATATGGAATTTAGAAAGATGGTAACGAGAACCCTATATGCAAAACAGAAAAAGAGACACAGAAATACAGAACAGACTTTTGAACTCTGTGGGAGAAGGTGAGGGTGGGATGATTCAAAAGAACAGCATGTATACTATCTATGGTGAAACAGATCACCAGCCCAGGTGGGATGCATGAGACAAGTGCTCCGGCCTGGTGCACTGGGAAGACCCAGAGGAATCGGGTGGAGAGGGAGATGGGAGGGGGGATCGGGATGGGGAATAAGTGTAAATCTATGGCTGATTCATATCAATGTATGACAAGACCCACTGAAATGTTGTGAAGTAATTAGCCTCCAACTAATAAAAAAAATTAAAAAAAGAAAAAGAAAGACCTAGTTCCCCTCCTCATCCCGACCGGAGGCCTCACATCCTTTGAAAACTCCAGAGGTATGCGGAGATCAGTGCCTCCAAAGGAGACGATGCCTGCCTCCTCGTGAAACTTGATAGGAGTCCCAGGATTCCTGTGGCACGTGGAAAGGGACCCTTGGTCTCCCGCCTCAACTGGAGAGGCGTCTCAATTGCCCTGCCACGCCTCGAGGAGAGTCCCGAGTTGTCCCTCGCAACTAGGCAGGAGTCCTGACGTCGCTGAACAAACACGTGTGTGGAAGAGCCATCCCCGCCGTAACTCGAGAATATACCCCATGTTCCCGCCGAAACTCGAGAAAAATCATGAGACTTCCCCCTCGTCGCGAGAAGAGGCCCGATTCCCCTGCACTGAGTGCAGAGCAATTCCGTGTTACACATCACACAGGAAAGGAGCCTTGATTTCCTTGATGGCACTCCAGAGAAACCCCAGGAACACTGTTTCAAGGCTAGAGGGATCCTGAGGTCACTGTAGCAACACGAAAGGGCTCCGTGGACCAAGAATCAACTCGAGATGAGAGGTTAGTCCTTGGCATCGCCTCCAGAGGAATACCACCTTACCACAAGCACCTCAAGAGGAATCTTCTCTCAGCTCTAGGTATGTGAGAGGGACCCTGAGTTTGCGGCCTCAAGTGGAATGGACTCCGCGATGCCCTGACTCGAAATAAGGCCGGATATCCCTGCAGTGACTTGAATGCAGGCTCGTCTTGCATCTCCCAAGACGAAAGAATGTCTGAATCCCCTGTGGAGACCACAGAGAAAGACCTAGTTCCTTGGTCTAGTTCTGTGAAAAATACCGTTGGTAGCCTGATAGGGATTGCATTGAATCTATAAATTGCTTTGGGTAGAATAGCCATTTTGACAATATTGATTCTTCCAATCCATGAACACGGTATGTTTCTCAATCTGTTTGTGTCCTCTTTGATTTCTTTCATCAGTGTTTTATAGTTTTCTATGTATAGGTCTTTTGTTTCTTTAGGTAGATATACTCCTAAGTATTTTATTCTTTTTGTTGCAATGGTGAATGGTATTGTTTCCTTCATTTCTCTTTCTGTTTTTTCATCGTTAGTATATAGGAATGCAAGGGATTTCTGTGTGTTAATTTTATATTCTGCAACTTTACTATATTCATTGATTAGTTCTAGTAATTTTCTGGTAGAGTCTTTAGGGTTTTCTATATAGAGGATCATGTCATCACAGAACTAGACCAAAGAATTTCACAATTTGTATGGAAATACAAAAAACCTCGAATAGCCAAAGTAATCTTGACAAAGAAGAATGGAACTGGAGGAATCAACCTGCCTGACTTCAGACTCTACTACAAAGCCACAGTCATCAAGACAGTGTGGTACTGGCACAAAGACAGAAATATAGACCAATGGAACAGAATAGAAAGCCCAGAGATAAATCCACGAACCTATGGACACCTTATCTTTGACAAAGGAGGCAAGGATATACAATGGAAAAAAGACAACCTCTTTAACAAGTGGTGCTGGGAAAACTGGTCAACCACTTGCAAAAGAATGAAACTAGAACACTTTCTAACACCATACACAAAAATAAACTCAAAATGGATTAAAGATCTAAATGTAAGACCAGAAACTATAAAACTCCTAGAGGAGAACATAGGCAAAACACTCTCCGACATAAATCACAGCAAGATCCTCTATGACCCACCTCCCAGAATATTGGAAATAAAAGCAAAACTAAACAAATGGGATCTAATGAAACTTAAAAGCTTTTGCACTACAAAAGAAACTATAAGTAAGGTGAAAAGACAGCCGTCAGATTGGGAGAAAATAATAGCAAATGAAGAAACAGACAAAGGATTAATCTCAAAAATATACAAGCAACTCCTGCAGCTCAATTCCAGAAAAATAAATGACCCAATCCAAAAATGGGCCAGAGAACTAAACAGACATTTCTCCAAAGAAGACATACAGATGGCTAACAAACACATGAAAAGGTGCTCAACATCACTCATTATTAGAGAAATGCAAATCAAAACCACAATGAGGTACCATTACACACCAGTCAGGATGGCGGCTATCCAAAAGTCTACAAGCAATAAATGCTGGAGAGGCTGTGGAGAAAAGGGAACCCTCTTACACTGTTGGTGGGAATGCAAACTAGTACAGCCACTATGGAAAACAGTGTGGAGATTCCTTAAAAAACTGGAAATAGAACTGCCATATTACCCAGCAATACCACTTCTGGGCATACACACTGAGGAAACCAGATCTGAAAGAGACACATGCACCCCAATGTTCATCGCAGCACTGTTTATAATAGCCAGGACATGGAAGCAACCTAGATGCCCATCAGCAGATGAATGGATAAGGAAGCTGTGGGACATATACACCATGGAATTTTACTCAGCCGTCAAAAAGAATTCATTTGAACCAGTCCTAATGAGATGGATGAAACTGGAGCCCCTTATACAGAGTGAAGTAAGCCAGAAAGATAAAGAACATTACAGCATACTAACACATATATATGGAATTTAGAAAGATGGTAACGAGAACCCTATATGCAAAACAGAAAAAGAGACACAGAAATACAGAACAGACTTTTGAACTCTGTGGGAGAAGGTGAGGGTGGGATGTTTCAAAAGAACAGCATGTATACTATCTAAGGTGAAACAGATCACCAGCCCAGGTGGGATGCATGAGACTAGTGCTCCGGCCTGGTGCACTGGGAAGACCCAGAGGAATCGGGTGGAGAGGGAGATGGGAGGGGGGATCGGGATGGGGAATAAGTGTAAATCTATGGCTGATTCATATCAATGTATGACAAGACCCACTGAAATGTTGTGAAGTAATTAGCCTCCAACTAATAAAAAAAATTAAAAAAAAAAAAAAAGAAAAAAAAAAAAAAAAAAAAGAAAGACCTAGTTCCCCTCCTCATCGCGACCGGAGGCCTCACATCCTTTGAAAACTCCAGAGGTACGCGGAGATCAGTGCCTCCAAAGGAGACGATGCCTGGCTCTTCGTGAAACTTGATAGGAGTCCCAGGATTCCTGTGGCACGTGGAAAGGGACCCTTGGTCTCGCGCCTCAGCTGGAGAGGCGTCCCAATTGCCCTGCCAAGCCTCGAGGAGAATCCCGAGTTGTCCCTCGCAAGTAGGCAGGAGTCCTGACGTCGCTGAACAAACACGTGTGTGGAAGGGCCATCCCCGTCGTAACTCGAGAATATACCCCAGGTTCCCACCACAACTCGAGAAAAACCATGCGACTTCTCCCAGGCCGCGAGATGAGGCCCGATTCCCCTGCACTGCGTGCAGAGCAATTCCGTGTTGCACATCACACAGGAAAGGAGCCTTGATTTCCTTGATGGCACTCCAGAGAAACCCCAAGAACACTCTTTCAAGGCTAGAGGGATCTTGAGGTCACTGTAGCAACACGAAAGAGCTCCATGGACAAGAATCAAGTCGAGATGAGAGGTTAGTCCCTGGCTTCGACTCCAGAGGAATACCACCTTACCACAAGCACCTCAAAGGAGGCTTCTCTCAGCTCTAGGTATGTGAGAGGGACCCTGAGTTTGCGGCCTCAAGTGGAATGGACACCGAGATGCCCTGACTCGAAATAAGGCCGGATATCCCTGCAGTGACTTGAATGCAGGCTCGTCTTGCATCTCCCAAGACGAAAGGATGTCTGAATCCCCTGCGGAGAACACAGAGAAAGACCAAGTTCCCCACCTCATCGCGACCAGAGGCCTCACATCCTTTGAAAACTCCAGAGGTACGCGGAGATCAGTGCCTCCAAAGGAGACGATGCCTGACTCCTCGTGAAACTTGATAGGAGTCCCAGGATTCCTGTGGCACGTGGAAAGGGACCCTTGGTCTCCCGCCTCAGCTGGAGAGGCGTCCCAATTGCCCTGCCAAGCCTCGAGGTGAATCTCGATTTGTCCCTCGCAACTAGGCAGGAGTCCTGACTTGGCTGAACAAACACGTGTGTGGAAGGGCCATCCCCGTCGTAACTCGAGAATTTACCCCAGGTTCCCGCCGCAACTCGAGAAAAACCATGAGACTTCCCCCTCGCCGCGAGATGAGGCCCGATTCCCCTGCTCTGCGTGCAGAGCAATTTCGTGTTGCACATCACACAGGAAAGGAGCCTTGATTTCCTTCATGGTACTCCAGAGAAACCCCAAGAACACTGTTTCAAGGCTAGAGGGATCCTGAGGTCACTGTAGCAACACGAAAGAGCTCCATGGACCAAGAATCAACTCGAGATGAGAGGTTAGTTCCTGGCTTCGACTCCAGAGGAATACCACCTTACCACAAGCACCTCAAGAGGAGGCTTCTCTCAGCTCTAGGTATGTGAGAGGGACCCTGAGTTTGCGGCCTCAAGTGGAATGGACACCACGATGCCCTGACTCAAAATAAGGCCGGATATCCCTGCAGTGACTTGAATGCAGGCTCGTCTTGCATCTCCCAAGACGAAAGGATGTCTGAATCCCCTGCGGAGAACACAGAGAAAGACCTAGTTCCCCACCTCATCGCGACCAGAGGCCTGACATCCTTTGAAAACTCCAGAGGTACGCGGAGATCAGTGCCTCCAAAGGAGATGATGCCTGACTCCTCGTGAAACTTGATAGGAGTCCCAGGATTTCTGTGGCACGTGGAAAGGGACCGTTGGTCTCCCGCCTCAGCTGGAGAGGCGTCCCAATTGCCCTGCCAAGCCTCGAGGAGAATCCCGAGTTGTCCCTCGCAACTAGGCAGGAGTCCTGACGTCGCTGAACAAACACGTGTGTGGAAGGGCCATCCCCGCCGTAACTCGAGAATTTACCCCAGGTTCCCCCCGCAACTCGAGAAAAACCATGAGACTTCCCCCTCGTCGCGAGAAGAGGCCCGATTCCCCTGCACTGCGTGCAGAGCAATTCCGTGTTGCACATCACACAGGAAAGGAGCCTTGATTTCCTTGATGGCACTCCAGAGAAACCCCAAGAACACTGTTTCAAGGCTAGAGGGATACTGAGGTCACTGTAGCAACACGAAAGGGCTCCGTGGACCAAGAATCAACTCGAGATGAGAGGTTAGTCCCTGGCTTCGACTCCAGAGGAATACCACCTTACCACAAGCACCTCAAGAGGAGGCTTCTCTCAGCTCTAGGTATGTGAGAGGGACCCTGAGTTTGCGGCCTCAAGTGGAATGGACTCCGCGATGCCCTGACTCGAAATAAGGCCGGATATCCCTGCAGTGACTTGAATGCAGGCTCATCTTGCATCTCCCAAGACGAAAGAATGTCTGAATCCCCTGTGGAGACCACAGAGAAAGACCTAGTTCCTTGGTCTAGTTCTGTGAAAAATACCGTTGGTAGCTTGATAGGGATTGCATTGAATCTATAGATTGCTTTGGGTAGAATAGCCATTTTGACAATATTGATTCTTCCAATCCATGAACACGGTATGTTTCTCCATCTGTTTGTGTCCTCTTTGATTTCTTTCATCAGTGTTTTATAGTTTTCTATGTATAGGTCTTTTGTTTCTTTAGGTAGATATACTCCTAAGTATTTTATTCTTTTTGTTGCAATGGTGAATGGTATTGTTTCCTTCATTTCTCTTTCTGTTTTTTCATCGTTAGTATATAGGAATGCAAGGGATTTCTGTGTGTTAATTTTATATCCTGCAACTTTACTATATTCATTGATTAGTTCTAGTAATTTTCTGGTAGAGTCTTTAGGGTTTTCTATATAGAGGATCATGTCATCACAGAACTAGACCAAAGAATTTCACAATTTGTATGGAAATACAAAAAACCTCGAATAGCCAAAGTAATCTTGAAAAAGAAGAATGGAACTGGAGGAATCAACCTGCCTGACTTCAGACTCTACTACAAAGCCACAGTCATCAAGACAGTGTGGTACTGGCACAAAGACAGAAATATAGACCAATGGAACAGAATAGAAAGCCCAGAGATAAATCCACGAACCTATGGACACCTTATCTTTGACAAAGGAGGCAAGGATATACAATGGAAAAAAGACAACCTCTTTAACAAGTGGTGCTGGGAAAACTGGTCAACCACTTGCAAAAGAATGAAACTAGAACACTTTCTAACACCATACACAAAAATAAACTCAAAATGGATTAAAGATCTAAATGTAAGACCAGAAACTATAAAACTCCTAGAGGAGAACATAGGCAAAACACTCTCCGACATAAATCACAGCAAGATCCTCTATGACCCACCTCCCAGAATATTGGAAATAAAAGCAAAACTAAACAAATGGGATCTAATGAAACTTAAAAGCTTTTGCACTACAAAAGAAACTATAAGTAAGGTGAAAAGACAGCCGTCAGATTGGGAGAAAATAATAGCAAATGAAGAAACAGACAAAGGATTAATCTCAAAAATATACAAGCAACTCCTGCAGCTCAATTCCAGAAAAATAAATGACCCAATCCAAAAATGGGCCAGAGAACTAAACAGACATTTCTCCAAAGAAGACATACAGATGGCTAACAAACACATGAAAAGGTGCTCAACATCACTCATTATTAGAGAAATGCAAATCAAAACCACAATGAGGTACCATTACACACCAGTCAGGATGGCTGCTATCCAAAAGTCTACAAGCAATAAATGCTGGAGAGGCTGTGGAGAAAAGGGAACCCTCTTACACTGTTGGTGGGAATGCAAACTAGTACAGCCACTATGGAAAACAGTGTGGAGATTCCTTAAAAAACTGGAAATAGAACTGCCATATTACCCAGCAATACCACTTCTGGGCATACACACTGAGGAAACCAGATCTGAAAGAGACACATGCACCCCAATGTTCATCGCAGCACTGTTTATAATAGCCAGGACATGGAAGCAACCTAGATGCCCATCAGCAGATGAATGGATAAGGAAGCTGTGGTACATATACACCATGGAATTTTACTCAGCCGTCAAAAAGAATTCATTTGAACCAGTCCTAATGAGATGGATGAAACTGGAGCCCCTTATACAGAGTGAAGTAAGCCAGAAAGATAAAGAACATTACAGCATACTAACACATATATATGGAATTTAGAAAGATGGTAACGAGAACCCTATATGCAAAACAGAAAAAGAGACACAGAAGTACAGAACAGACTTTTGAACTCTGTGGGAGAAGGTGAGGGTGGGATGTTTCAAAAGAACAGCATGTATACTATCTATGGTGAAACAGATCACCAGCCCAGGTGGGATGCATGAGACAAGTGCTCCGGCCTGGTGCACTGGGAAGACCCAGAGGAATCGGGTGGAGAGGGAGATGGGAGGGGGGATCGGGATGGGGAATAAGTGTAAATCTATGGCTGATTCATATCAATGTATGACAAGACCCACTGAAATGTTGTGAAGTAATTAGCCTCCAACTAATAAAAAAAATTTAAAAAGAAAAAAAAAAAAAAAAAAAAGAAAGACCTAGTTCCCCTCCTCATCGCGACCGGAGACCTCACATCCTTTGAAAACTCCAGAGGTACGCGGAGATCAGTGCCTCCAAAGGAGACGATGCCTGGCTCTTCGTGAAACTTGATAGGAGTCCCAGGATTCCTGTGGCACGTGGAAAGGGACCCTTGTTCTCCCGCCTCAGCTGGAGAGGCGTCCCAATTGCCCTGCCAAGCCTCGAGGAGAATCCCGAGTTGTCCCTCGCAAGTAGGCAGGAGTCCTGACGTCGCTGAACAAACACGTGTGTGGAAGGGCCATCCCCGTCGTAACTCGAGAATATACCCCAGGTTCCCACCACAACTCGAGAAAAACCATGCGACTTCTCCCAGGCCGCGAGATGAGGCCCGATTCCCCTGCACTGCGTGCAGAGCAATTCCGTGTTGCACATCACACAGGAAAGGAGCCTTGATTTCCTTGATGGCACTCCAGAGAAACCCCAAGAACACTCTTTCAAGGCTAGAGGGATCCTGAGGTCACTGTAGCAACACGAAAGAGCTCCATGGACAAGAATCAAGTCGAGATGAGAGGTTAGTCCCTGGCTTCGACTCCAGAGGAATACCACCTTACCACAAGCACCTTAAGAGGAGGCTTCTCTCAGCTCTAGGTATGTGAGAGGGACCCTGAGTTTGCGGCCTCAAGTGGGATGGACACCGCGATGCCCTGACTCGAAATAAGGCCGGATATCCCTGCAGTGACTTGAATGCAGGCTCATCTTGCATCTCCCAAGACGAAAGGATGTCTGAATCCCCTGTGGAGACCACAGAGAAAGACCTAGTTCCCCACCTCATCGCGACCGGAGGCCTCACATCCTTTGAAAACTCCAGCGGTACGTGGAGATCAGTGCCTCCAAAGGAGACGATGCCTGACTCCTCTTGAAACTTGATAGGAGTCCCAGGATTCCTGTGGCACGTGGAAAGGGACCCTTGGTCTCCCGCCTCAGCTGGAGAGGCGTCCCAATTGCCCTGCCAAGCCTCAAGGAGAATCCCGAGTTGTCCCTCGCAACTAGGCAGGAGTCCTGACGTTGCTGAACAAACACGTGAGTGGAAGTGCCATCCCCGTCGTAAGTCGAGAATATACCCCAGGTTCCCGCCGCAACTCGAGAAAAACCATGAGCCTTCCCCCTCGCCGCGAGAAGAGGCCCGATTCCCCTGCACTGCGTGCAGAGCAATTCCGTGTTGCACATCACACATGAAAGGATCCTTGATTTCCTTCATGGGACTCCAGAGAAACCCCAAGAACACTGTTTCAAGGCTAGAGGGATCCTGAGGTCACTGTAGCAACACGAAAGAGCTCCATGGACCAAGAATCAACTCGAGATGAGAGGTTAGTCCCTGGCTTCCCCTCCAGAGGAATACCACCTTACCACAAGCACCTCAAGAGGAGTCTTCTCTCAGCTCTAGGTATGTGAGAGGGACCCTGAGTTTGCGGCCTCAAGTGGAATGGACTCCGCGATGCCCTGACTCGAAATAAGGCCGGATATCCCTGCAGTGACTTGAATGCAGGCTCGTCTTGCATCTCCCAAGACGAAAGAATGTCTGAATCCCCTGTGGAGACCACAGAGAAAGACCTAGTTCCTTGGTCTAGTTCTGTGAAAAATACCGTTGGTAGCTTGATAGGGATTGCATTGAATCTATAGATTACTTTCGGTAGAAGAGCTATTTTGACAATATTGATTCTTCCAATCCATGAACACGGTATGATTCCCCATCTGTTTGTGTCCTCTTTGATTTCTTTCATCAGTGTTTTATAGTTTTCTATGTATAGGTCTTTTGTTTCTTTAGGTAGATATACTCCTAAGTATTTTATTCTTTTTGGTGCAATGGTGAATGGTATTGTTTCCTTAATTTCTCTTTCTGTTTTTTCATCGTTACTATATAGGAATGCAAGGGATTTCTGTGTGTTAATTTTATATCCTGCAACTTTACTATATTCATTGATTAGTTCTAGTAATTTTCTGGTAGAGTCTTTAGGGTTTTCTATATAGAGGATCATGTCATCACAGAACTAGACCAAAGAATTTCACAATTTGTATGGAAATACAAAAAACCTCGAATAGCCAAAGTAATCTTGAAAAAGAAGAATGGAACTGGAGGAATCAACCTGCCTGACTTCAGACTCTACTACAAAGCCACAGTCATCAAGACAGTGTGGTACTGGCACAAAGACAGAAATATAGACCAATGGAACAGAATAGAAAGCCCAGAGATAAATCCACGAACCTATGGACACCTTATCTTTGACAAAGGAGGCAAGGATATACAATGGAAAAAAGACAACCTCTTTAACAAGTGGTGCTGGGAAAACTGGTCAACCACTTGCAAAAGAATGAAACTAGAACACTTTCTAACACCATACACAAAAATAAACTCAAAATGGATTAAAGATCTAAATGTAAGACCAGAAACTATAAAACTCCTAGAGGAGAACATAGGCAAAACACTCTCCGACATAAATCACAGCAAGATCCTCTATGACCCACCTCCCAGAATATTGGAAATAAAAGCAAAACTAAACAAATGGGATCTAATGAAACTTAAAAGCTTTTGCACTACAAAAGAAACTATAAGTAAGGTGAAAAGACAGCCGTCAGATTGGGAGAAAATAATAGCAAATGAAGAAACAGACAAAGGATTAATCTCAAAAATATACAAGCAACTCCTGCAGCTCAATTCCAGAAAAATAAATGACCCAATCCAAAAATGGGCCAGAGAACTAAACAGACATTTCTCCAAAGAAGACATACAGATGGCTAACAAACACATGAAAAGGTGCTCAACATCACTCATTATTAGAGAAATGCAAATCAAAACCACAATGAGGTACCATTACACACCAGTCAGGATGGCTGCTATCCAAAAGTCTACAAGCAATAAATGCTGGAGAGGCTGTGGAGAAAAGGGAACCCTCTTACACTGTTGGTGGGAATGCAAACTAGTACAGCCACTATGGAAAACAGTGTGGAGATTCCTTAAAAAACTGGAAATAGAACTGCCATATTACCCAGCAATACCACTTCTGGGCATACACACTGAGGAAACCAGATCTGAAAGAGACACATGCACCCCAATGTTCATCGCAGCACTGTTTATAATAGCCAGGACATGGAAGCAACCTAGATGCCCATCAGCAGATGAATGGATAAGGAAGCTGTGGGACATATACACCATGGAATTTTACTCAGCCGTCAAAAAGAATTCATTTGAACCAGTCCTAATGAGATGGATGAAACTGGAGCCCCTTATACAGAGTGAAGTAAGCCAGAAAGATAAAGAACATTACAGCATACTAACACATATATATGGAATTTAGAAAGATGGTAACGATAACACTATATGCAAAACAGAGAAAGAGACACAGAAATACAGAACAGACTTTTGAACTCTGTGGGAGAAGGTGAGGGTGGGATGTTTCAAAAGAACAGCATGTATACTATCTATGGTGAAACAGATCACCAGCCCAGGTGGGATGCATGAGACAAGTGCTCCGGCCTGGTGCACTGGGAAGACCCAGAGGAATCGGGTGGAGAGGGAGGTGGGAGGGGGGATCGGGATGGGCAATAAGTGTAAATCTATGGCTGATTCATATCAATGTATGACAAGACCCACTGAAATGTTGTGAAGTAATTAGCCTCCAACTAATAAAAAAAATTAAAAAAAAAAAAAAGAAAAAAAAAAAAAGAAAAAAAAAAAAAAGAAAGACCTAGTTCCCCTCCTCATCGCGACCGGAGGCCTCACATCCTTTGAAAACTCCAGAGGTACGCGGAGATCAGTGCCTCCAAAGGAGACGATGCCTGACTCCTCGTGAAACTTGATAGGAGTCCCAGGATTCCTGTGGCACGTGGAAAGGGACCCTTGGTCTCCCGCCTCAGCTGGAGAGGCGTCCCAATTGCCCTGCCAAGCCTCGAGGAGAATCCCGAGTTGTCCCTCGCAACTAGGCAGGAGTCCTGGTGTCGCTGAACAAACACGTGTTTGGAAGGGCCATCCCCGTCGTAACTCGAGAATATACCCCAGGTTCCCGCTGCAACTCGAGAAAAACCATGAGACTTCTCCCACGCCGCGAGATGAGGCCCGATTCCCCTGCACTGCGTGCAGGGCAATTCCGTGTTGCACATCACACATGAAAGGAGCCTTGATTTCCTTCATGGTACTCCAGAGAAACCCCAAGAACACTGTTTCAAGGCTAGAGGGATCCTGAGGTCACTGTAGCAACACGAAAGATCTCCATGGACCAAGAATCAACTCGAGATGAGAGGTTAGTCCCTGGCTTCAACTCCATGGGAATACAACCTTACCAGAAGCACCTCAAAGGAGGCTTCTCTCAGCTCTAGGTATGTGAGAGGGACCCTGAGTTTGCGGCCTCGAGTGGAATGGACACCACGATGCCCTGACTCAAAATAAGGAGGGATATCCCTGCAGTGACTTGAATGCAGGCTCGTCTTGCATCTCCCAAGACGAAAGGATGTCTGAATCCCCTGCGGAGAAAACAGAGAAAGACCAAGTTCCCCACCTCATCGCGAACAGAGGCCTCACATCCTTTGAAAACTCCAGAGGTACGCGGAGATCAGTGCCTGCAAAGGAGACGATGCCTGACTCCTCGTGAAACTTGATAGGATTCCCAGGATTTCTGTGGCACGTGGAAAGGGACCCTTGGTCTCCCGCCTCAGCTGGAGAGGCGTCCCAATTGCCCTGCCAAGCCTCGAGGTGAATCCCGAGTTGTCCCTCGCAACTAGGCAGGAGTCCTGACTTGGCTGAACAAACACGTTTGTGGAAGTGCCATCCTCGCCGTAACTCGAGAATTTACCCCAGGTTTCCGCCGAAACTCGAGAAACACCATGAGACTTCCCCCTCGTCGCGAGAAGAGGCCCGATTCCCCTGCACTGCGTGCAGAGCAATTCCGTGTTGCACATCACACAGGAAAGGAGCCTTGATTTCCATGATGTCACTCCAGAGAAACCCCAAGAACACTGTTTCAAGGCTAGAGGGATCCTGAGGTCACTGTAGCAACACGAAAGATCTCCATGGACCAAGAATCAACTCGAGATGAGAGGTTAGTTCCTGGCTTTGACTCCAGAGGAATATCACCTTACCACAAGCACCTCAAGAGGAGGCTTCTCTCAGCTTTAGGTATGTGAGAGGGACCCTGAGTTTGCAGCCTCAAGTGGAATGGACACCGAGATGCCCTGACTCGAAATAAGGCCGGATATCCCTGCAGTGACTTGAATGCAGGCTCGTCTTGCATCTCCCAAGAAGAAAGGATGTCTGAATCCCCTGTGGAGACCACAGAGAAAGACCTAGTTCCCCACCTCATCGCAACCGGAGGCCTCACATCCTTTGAAAACTCCAGAGGTACGCCGAAATCAGTGCCTCCAAAGGAGACGATGCCTGCCTCCTCGTGAAACTTGATAGGAGTCCCAGGATTCCTGTGGCACGTGGAAAGGGACACTTGGTCGCCCGCCTCAGCTGCAGAGGCATCCCAATTGCCCTGCCAAGCCTCAAGGAGAATCCCGAGTTGTCCCTCGCAACTAGGCAGGAGTCTTGACGTCGCTGAACAAAAACGTGTGTGGAAGAGCCATCCCAGCCGTAACTCGAGAATTTACCCCAGGTTCCCGCCGCAACTCGAGAAAAACCATGAGACTTCGCCCTCGTCGCGAGAAGAGGCCCGATTCCCCTGCACTGCGTGCAGAGCAATTCCGTGTTGCACATCACACAGGAAAGGAGCCTTGATTTCCTTGATGGCACTCCAGAGAAACCCCAAGAACACTGTTTCAAGGCTAGAGGGATCCTGAGGTCACTGCAGCAACACGAAAGAGCTCCGTGGACCAAGAATCACCTCGAGATGAGAGGTTAGTCCCTGGCTTCGCCTCCAGAGGAATACCACCTTACCACAAGCACCTCAAAGGAGGCTTCTCTCAGCTCTAGGTATGTGAGAGGGACCCTGAGTTTGCGGCCTCAAGTGGAATGGACTCCGCGATGCCCTGACTCGAAATAAGGCCGGATATCCCTGCAGTGACTTGAATGCAGGCTCGTCTTGCATCTCCCAAGACGAAAGAATGTCTGAATCCCCTGTGGAGACCACAGAGAAAGACCTAGTTCCTTGGTCTAGTTCTGTGAAAAATACCGTTGGTAGCTTGATAGGGATTGCATTGAATCTATAGATTGCTTTCGGTAGAATAGCCATTTTGACAATATTGATTCTTCCAATCCATGAACACAGTATGTTTCTCCATCTGTTTGTGTCCTCTTTGATTTCTTTCATCAGTGTTTTATAGTTTTCTATGTATAGGTCTTTTGTTTCTTTAGGTAGATATACTCCTAAGTATTTTATTGTTTTTGTTGCAATGGTGAATGGTATTGTTTCCTTAATTTCTCTTTCTGTTTTTTCATCGTTAGTATATAGGAATGCAAGGGATTTCTGTGTGTTAATTTTATATCCTGCAACTTTACTATATTCATTGATTAGTTCTAGTAATTTTCTGGTAGAGTCTTTAGGGTTTTCTATATAGAGGATCATGTCATCACAGAACTAGACCAAAGAATTTCACAATTTGTATGGAAATACAAAAAACCTCGAATAGCCAAAGTAATCTTGAAAAAGAAGAATGGAACTGGAGGAATCAACCTGCCTGACTTCAGACTCTACTACAAAGCCACAGTCATCAAGACAGTGTGGTACTGGCACAAAGACAGAAATATAGACCAATGGAACAGAATAGAAAGGCCAGAGATAAATCCACGAACCTATGGACACCTTATCTTTGACAAAGGAGGCAAGGATATACAATGGAAAAAAGACAACCTCTTTAACAAGTGGTGCTGGGAAAACTGGTCAACCACTTGCAAAAGAATGAAACTAGAACACTTTCTAACACCATACACAAAAATAAACTCAAAATGGATTAAAGATCTAAATGTAAGACCAGAAACTATAAAACTCCTAGAGGAGAACATAGGCAAAACACTCTCCGACATAAATCACAGCAAGATCCTCTATGACCCACCTCCCAGAATATTGGAAATAAAAGCAAAACTAAACAAATGGGATCTAATGAAACTTAAAAGCTTTTGCACTACAAAAGAAACTATAAGTAAGGTGAAAAGACAGCCGTCAGATTGGGAGAAAATAATAGCAAATGAAGAAACAGACAAAGGATTAATCTCAAAAATATACAAGCAACTCCTGCAGCTCAATTCCAGAAAAATAAATGACCCAATCCAAAAATGGGCCAGAGAACTAAACAGACATTTCTCCAAAGAAGACATACAGATGGCTAACAAACACATGAAAAGGTGCTCAACATCACTCATTATTAGAGAAATGCAAATCAAAACCACAATGAGGTACCATTACACACCAGTCAGGATGGCTGCTATCCAAAAGTCTACAAGCAATAAATGCTGGAGAGGCTGTGGAGAAAAGGGAACCCTCTTACACTGTTGGTGGGAATGCAAACTAGTACAGCCACTATGGAAAACAGTGTGGAGATTCCTTAAAAAACTGGAAATAGAACTGCCATATTACCCAGCAATACCACTTCTGGGCATACACACTGAGGAAACCAGATCTGAAAGAGACACATGCACCCCAATGTTCATCGCAGCACTGTTTATAATAGCCAGGACATGGAAGCAACCTAGATGCCCATCAGCAGATGAATGGATAAGGAAGCTGTGGGACATATACACCATGGAATTTTACTCAGCCGTCAAAAAGAATTCATTTGAACCAGTCCTAATGAGATGGATGAAACTGGAGCCCCTTATACAGAGTGAAGTAAGCCAGAAAGATAAAGAACATTACAGCATACTAACACATATATATGGAATTTAGAAAGATGGTAACGAGAACCCTATATGCAAAACAGAAAAAGAGACACAGAAATACAGAACTTTTGAACTCTGTGGGAGAAGGTGAGGGTGGGATGTTTCAAAAGAACAGCATGTATACTATCTATGGTGAAACAGATCACCAGCCCAGGTGGGATGCATGAGACAAGTGCTCCGGCCTGGTGCACTGGGAAGACCCATGGGAATCGGGTGGAGAGGGAGATGGGAGGGGGGATCGGGATGGGGAATAAGTGTAAATCTATGGCTGATTCATATCAATGTATGACAAGACCCACTGAAATGTTGTGAAGTAATTAGCCTCCAACTAATAAAAAAAATTAAAAAAAAAAAAAAAGAAAAAAAAAAAAAAGAAAGACCTAGTTCCCCTCCTCATCGCGACCGGAGGCTTCACATCCTTTGAAAACTCCAGAGGTACGCGGAGATCAGTGCCTCCAAAGGAGACGATGCCTGACTCCTCGTGAAACTTGATAGGAGTCCCAGGATTCCTGTGGCACGTGGAAAGGGACCCTTGGTCTCCCGCCTCAGCTGGAGAGGCGTCCCAATTGCCCTGCCAAGCCTCGAGGTGAATCCCGAGTTGTCCCTCGCAACTAGGCAGGAGTTTTGACGTCGCTGAACAAAAACGTGTGTGGAAGAGCCATCCCAGCCGTAACTCGAGAATATACCCCATGTTCCCGCCGCAACTCGAGAAAAACCATGAGACTTCCCCCTCGTCGCGAGAAGAGGCCCGATTCCCCTGCACTGCGTGCAGAGCAATTCCGTGTTGCACATCACACAGGAAAGGAGCCTTGATTTCCTTGATGGCACTCCAGAGAAACCCCAAGAACACTGTTTCAAGGCTAGAGGGATACTGAGGTCACTGTAGCAACACGAAAGGGCTCCGTGGACCAAGAATCAACTCGAGATGAGAGGTTAGTCCCTGGCTTTGACTCCAGAGGAATACCACCTTACCACAAGCACCTCAAGAGGAGGCTTCTCTCAGCTCTAGGTATGTGAGAGGGACCCTGAGTTTGCGGCCTCAAGTGGAATGGACTCCGCGATGCCCTGACTCGAAATAAGGCCGGATATCCCTGCAGTGACTTGAATGCAGGCTCGTCTTGCATCTCCCAAGACGAAAGAATGTCTGAATCCCCTGTGGAGACCACAGAGAAAGACCTAGTTCCTTGGTCTAGTTCTGTGAAAAATACCGTTGGTAGCTTGATAGGGATTGCATTGAATCTATAGATTGCTTTCGGTAGAATAGCCATTTTTACAATATTGATTCTTCCAATCCATGAACACGGTATGATTCCCCATCTGTTTGTGTCCTCTTTGATTTCTTTCATCAGTGTTTTATAGTTTTCTATGTATAGGTCTTTTGTTTCTTTAGGTAGATATACTCCTAAGTATTTTATTCTTTTTGTTGCAATGGTGAATGGTATTGTTTCCTTCATTTCTCTTTCTGTTTTTTCATCGTTAGTATATAGGAATGCAAGGGATTTCTGTGTGTTAATTTTATATCCTGCAACTTTACTATATTCATTGATTAGTTCTAGTAATTTTCTGGTAGAGTCTTTAGGGTTTTCTATATAGAGGATCATGTCATCACAGAACTAGACCAAAGAATTTCACAATTTGTATGGAAATACAAAAAACCTCGAATAGCCAAAGTAATCTTGAAAAAGAAGAATGGAACTGGAGGAATCAACCTGCCTGACTTCAGACTCTACTACAAAGCCACAGTCATCAAGACAGTGTGGTACTGGCACAAAGACAGAAATATAGACCAATGGAACAGAATAGAAAGGCCAGAGATAAATCCACGAACCTATGGACACCTTATCTTTGACAAAGGAGGCAAGGATATACAATGGAAAAAAGACAACCTCTTTAACAAGTGGTGCTGGGAAAACTGGTCAACCACTTGCAAAAGAATGAAACTAGAACACTTTCTAACACCATACACAAAAATAAACTCAAAATGGATTAAAGATCTAAATGTAAGACCAGAAACTATAAAACTCCTAGAGGAGAACATAGGCAAAACACTCTCCGACATAAATCACAGCAAGATCCTCTATGACCCACCTCCCAGAATATTGGAAATAAAAGCAAAACTAAACAAATGGGATCTAATGAAACTTAAAAGCTTTTGCACTACAAAAGAAACTATAAGTAAGGTGAAAAGACAGCCGTCAGATTGGGAGAAAATAATAGCAAATGAAGAAACAGACAAAGGATTAATCTCAAAAATATACAAGCAACTCCTGCAGCTCAATTCCAGAAAAATAAATGACCCAATCCAAAAATGGGCCAGAGAACTAAACAGACATTTCTCCAAAGAAGACATACAGATGGCTAACAAACACATGAAAAGGTGCTCAACATCACTCATTATTAGAGAAATGCAAATCAAAACCACAATGAGGTACCATTACACACCAGTCAGGATGGCTGCTATCCAAAAGTCTACAAGCAATAAATGCTGGAGAGGCTGTGGAGAAAAGGGAACCCTCTTACACTGTTGGTGGGAATGCAAACTAGTACAGCCACTATGGAAAACAGTGTGGAGATTCCTTAAAAAACTGGAAATAGAACTGCCATATTACCCAGCAATACCACTTCTGGGCATACACACTGAGGAAACCAGATCTGAAAGAGACACATGCACCCCAATGTTCATCGCAGCACTGTTTATAATAGCCAGGACATGGAAGCAACCTAGATGCCCATCAGCAGATGAATGGATAAGGAAGCTGTGGGACATATACACCATGGAATTTTACTCAGCCGTCAAAAAGAATTCATTTGAACCAGTCCTAATGAGATGGATGAAACTGGAGCCCCTTATACAGAGTGAAGTAAGCCAGAAAGATAAAGAACATTACAGCATACTAACACATATATATGGAATTTAGAAAGATGGTAACGAGAACCCTATATGCAAAACAGAAAAAGAGACACAGAAATACAGAACAGACTTTTGAACTCTGTGGGAGAAGGTGAGGGTGGGATGTTTCAAAAGAACAGCATGTATACTATCTATGGTGAAACAGATCACCAGCCCAGGTGGGATGCATGAGACAAGTGCTCCGGCCTGGTGCACTGGGAAGACCCAGAGGAATCGGGTGGAGAGGGAGGTGGGAGGGGGGATCGGGATGGGCAATAAGTGTAAATCTATGGCTGATTCATATCAATGTATGACAAGACCCACTGAAATGTTGTGAAGTAATTAGCCTCCAACTAATAAAAAAAATTAAAAAAAAAAAAAAGAAAAAAAAAAAAAAGAAAGACCTAGTTCCCCTCCTCATCGCGACCGGAGGCCTCACATCCTTTGAAAACTCCAGAGGTACGCGGAGATCAGTGCCTCCAAAGGAGACGATGCCTGCCTCCTCGTGAAACTTGATAGGAGTCCCAGGATTCCTGTGGCACGTGGAAAGGGACCCTTGGTCTCCCGCCTCAGCTGGAGAGGCGTCCCAATTGCCCTGCCAAGCCTCGAGGAGAATCCCGAGTTGTCCCTCGCAAGTAGGCAGGAGTCCTGGTGTCGCTGAACAAACACGTGTTTGGAAGGGCCATCCCCGTCGTAACTCGAGAATATACCCCAGGTTCCCGCCGCAACTCGAGAAAAACCATGAGACTTCTCCCACGCCGCGAGATGAGGCCCGATTCCCCTGCACTGCGTGCAGGGCAATTCCGTGTTGCACATCACACATGAAAGGAGCCTTGATTTCCTTCATGGTACTCCAGAGAAACCCCAAGAACACTGTTTCAAGGCTAGAGGGATCCTGAGGTCACTGTAGCAACACGAAAGATCTCCATGGACCAAGAATCAACTCGAGATGAGAGGTTAGTCCCTGGCTTCAACTCCATGGGAATACAACCTTACCAGAAGCACCTCAAAGGAGGCTTCTCTCAGCTCTAGGTATGTGAGAGGGACTCTGAGTTTGCGGCCTCGAGTGGAATGGACACCACGATGCCCTGACTCAAAATAAGGAGGGATATCCCTGCAGTGACTTGAATGCAGGCTCGTCTTGCATCTCCCAAGACGAAAGGATGTCTGAATCCCCTGCGGAGAAAACAGAGAAAGACCAAGTTCCCCACCTCATCGCGAACAGAGGCCTCACATCCTTTGAAAACTCCAGAGGTACGCGGAGATCAGTGCCTGCAAAGGAGACGATGCCTGACTCCTCGTGAAACTTGATAGGATTCCCAGGATTTCTGTGGCACGTGGAAAGGGACCCTTGGTCTCCCGCCTCAGCTGGAGAGGCGTCCCAATTGCCCTGCCAAGCCTCGAGGTGAATCCCGAGTTGTCCCTCGCAACTAGGCAGGAGTCCTGACTTGGCTGAACAAACACGTTTGTGGAAGTGCCATCCTCGCCGTAACTCGAGAATTTACCCCAGGTTTCCGCCGAAACTCGAGAAACACCATGAGACTTCCCCCTCGTCGCGAGAAGAGGCCCGATTCCCCTGCACTGCGTGCAGAGCAATTCCGTGTTGCACATCACACAGGAAAGGAGCCTTGATTTCCATGATGTCACTCCAGAGAAACCCCAAGAACACTGTTTCAAGGCTAGAGGGATCCTGAGGTCACTGTAGCAACACGAAAGATCTCCATGGACCAAGAATCAACTCGAGATGAGAGGTTAGTTCCTGGCTTTGACTCCAGAGGAATATCACCTTACCACAAGCACCTCAAGAGGAGGCTTCTCTCAGCTTTAGGTATGTGAGAGGGACCCTGAGTTTGCAGCCTCAAGTGGAATGGACACCGAGATGCCCTGACTCGAAATAAGGCCGGATATCCCTGCAGTGACTTGAATGCAGGCTCGTCTTGCATCTCCCAAGACGAAAGGATGTCTGAATCCCCTGTGGAGACCACAGAGAAAGACCTAGTTCCCCACCTCATCGCAACCGGAGGCCTCACATCCTTTGAAAACTCCAGAGGTACGCCGAAATCAGTGCCTCCAAAGGAGACGATGCCTGCCTCCTCGTGAAACTTGATAGGAGTCCCAGGATTCCTGTGGCACGTGGAAAGGGACACTTGGTCGCCCGCCTCAGCTGCAGAGGCATCCCAATTGCCCTGCCAAGCCTCAAGGAGAATCCCGAGTTGTCCCTCGCAACTAGGCAGGAGTCTTGACGTCGCTGAACAAAAACGTGTGTGGAAGAGCCATCCCAGCCGTAACTCGAGAATTTACCCCAGGTTCCCGCCGCAACTCGAGAAAAACCATGAGACTTCGCCCTCGTCGCGAGAAGAGGCCCGATTCCCCTGCACTGCGTGCAGAGCAATTCCGTGTTGCACATCACACAGGAAAGGAGCCTTGATTTCCTTGATGGCACTCCAGAGAAACCCCAAGAACACTGTTTCAAGGCTAGAGGGATCCTGAGGTCACTGCAGCAACACGAAAGAGCTCCGTGGACAAAGAATCACCTCGAGATGAGAGGTTAGTCCCTGGCTTCGCCTCCAGAGGAATACCACCTTACCACAAGCACCTCAAAGGAGGCTTCTCTCAGCTCTAGGTATGTGAGAGGGACCCTGAGTTTGCGGCCTCAAGTGGAATGGACTCCGCGATGCCCTGACTCGAAATAAGGCCGGATATCCCTGCAGTGACTTGAATGCAGGCTCGTCTTGCATCTCCCAAGACGAAAGAATGTCTGAATCCCCTGTGGAGACCACAGAGAAAGACCTAGTTCCTTGGTCTAGTTCTGTGAAAAATACCGTTGGTAGCTTGATAGGGATTGCATTGAATCTATAGATTGCTTTGGGTAGAATAGCCATTTTGACAATATTGATTCTTCCAATCCATGAACACGGTATGTTTCTCCATCTGTTTGTGTCCTCTTTGATTTCTTTCATCAGTGTTTTATAGTTTTCTATGTATAGGTCTTTTGTTTCTTTAGGTAGATATACTCCTAAGTATTTTATTCTTTTTGTTGCAATGGTGAATGGTATTGTTTCCTTCATTTCTCTTTCTGTTTTTTCATCGTTAGTATATAGGAATGCAAGGGATTTCTGTGTGTTAATTTTATATCCTGCAACTTTACTATATTCATTGATTAGTTCTAGTAATTTTCTGGTAGAGTCTTTAGGGTTTTCTATATAGAGGATCATGTCATCACAGAACTAGACCAAAGAATTTCACAATTTGTATGGAAATACAAAAAACCTCGAATAGCCAAAGTAATCTTGAAAAAGAAGAATGGAACTGGAGGAATCAACCTGCCTGACTTCAGACTCTACTACAAAGCCACAGTCATCAAGACAGTGTGGTACTGGCACAAAGACAGAAATATAGACCAATGGAACAGAATAGAAAGCCCAGAGATAAATCCACGAACCTATGGACACCTTATCTTTGACAAAGGAGGCAAGGATATACAATGGAAAAAAGACAACCTCTTTAACAAGTGGTGCTGGGAAAACTGGTCAACCACTTGCAAAAGAATGAAACTAGAACACTTTCTAACACCATACACAAAAATAAACTCAAAATGGATTAAAGATCTAAATGTAAGACCAGAAACTATAAAACTCCTAGAGGAGAACATAGGCAAAACACTCTCCGACATAAATCACAGCAAGATCCTCTATGACCCACCTCCCAGAATATTGGAAATAAAAGCAAAACTAAACAAATGGGATCTAATGAAACTTAAAAGCTTTTGCACTACAAAAGAAACTATAAGTAAGGTGAAAAGACAGCCGTCAGATTGGGAGAAAATAATAGCAAATGAAGAAACAGACAAAGGATTAATCTCAAAAATATACAAGCAACTCCTGCAGCTCAATTCCAGAAAAATAAATGACCCAATCCAAAAATGGGCCAGAGAACTAAACAGACATTTCTCCAAAGAAGACATACAGATGGCTAACAAACACATGAAAAGGTGCTCAACATCACTCATTATTAGAGAAATGCAAATCAAAACCACAATGAGGTACCATTACACACCAGTCAGGATGGCTGCTATCCAAAAGTCTACAAGCAATAAATGCTGGAGAGGCTGTGGAGAAAAGGGAACCCTCTTACACTGTTGGTGGGAATGCAAACTAGTACAGCCACTATGGAAAACAGTGTGGAGATTCCTTAAAAAACTGGAAATAGAACTGCCATATTACCCAGCAATACCACTTCTGGGCATACACACTGAGGAAACCAGATCTGAAAGAGACACATGCACCCCAATGTTCATCGCAGCACTGTTTATAATAGCCAGGACATGGAAGCAACCTAGATGCCCATCAGCAGATGAATGGATAAGGAAGCTGTGGGACATATACACCATGGAATTTTACTCAGCCGTCAAAAAGAATTCATTTGAACCAGTCCTAATGAGATGGATGAAACTGGAGCCCCTTATACAGAGTGAAGTAAGCCAGAAAGATAAAGAACATTACAGCATACTAACACATATATATGGAATTTAGAAAGATGGTAACGAGAACCCTATATGCAAAACAGAAAAAGAGACACAGAAATACAGAACTTTTGAACTCTGTGGGAGAAGGTGAGGGTGGGATGTTTCAAAAGAACAGCATGTATACTATCTATGGTGAAACAGATCACCAGCCCAGGTGGGATGCATGAGACAAGTGCTCCGGCCTGGTGCACTGGGAAGACCCATGGGAATCGGGTGGAGAGGGAGATGGGAGGGGGGATCGGGATGGGGAATAAGTGTAAATCTATGGCTGATTCATATCAATGTATGACAAGACCCACTGAAATGTTGTGAAGTAATTAGCCTCCAACTAATAAAAAAAATTAAAAAAAAAAAAAAAGAAAAAAAAAAAAAAAGAAAGACCTAGTTCCCCTCCTCATCGCGACCGGAGGCTTCACATCCTTTGAAAACTCCAGAGGTACTCGGAGATCAGTGCCTCCAAAGGAGACGATGCCTGACTCCTCGTGAAACTTGATAGGAGTCCCAGGATTCCTGTGGCACGTGGAAAGGGACCCTTGGTCTCCCGCCTCAGCTGGAGAGGCGTCCCAATTGCCCTGCCAAGCCTCGAGGTGAATCCCGAGTTGTCCCTCGCAACTAGGCAGGAGTTTTGACGTCGCTGAACAAAAACGTGTGTGGAAGAGCCATCCCAGCCGTAACTCGAGAATATACCCCATGTTCCCGCCGCAACTCGAGAAAAACCATGAGACTTCGCCCTCGTCGCGAGAAGAGGCCCGATTCCCCTGCACTGCGTGCAGAGCAATTCCGTGTTGCACATCACACAGGAAAGGAGCCTTGATTTCCTTGATGGCACTCCAGAGAAACCCCAAGAACACTGTTTCAAGGCTAGAGGGATACTGAGGTCACTGTAGCAACACGAAAGAGCTCCGTGGACCAAGAATCAACTCGAGATGAGAGGTTAGTCCCTGGCTTCGACTCCAGAGGAATACCACCTTACCACAAGCACCTCAAGAGGAGGCTTCTCTCAGCTCTAGGTATGTGAGAGGGACCCTGAGTTTGCGGCCTCAAGTGGAATGGACTCCGCGATGCCCTGACTCGAAATAAGGCCGGATATCCCTGCAGTGACTTGAATGCAGGCTCGTCTTGCATCTCCCAAGACGAAAGGGTGTCTGATTCCCCTGCGGAGAACACAGAGAAAGACCAAGTTCCCCACCTCATCGCGACCAGAGGCCTCACATCCTTTGAAAACTCCAGAGGTACGCGGAGATCAGTGCCTGCAAAGGAGACGATGCCTGACTCCTCGTGAAACTTGATAGGATTCCCAGGATTTCTGTGGCACGTGGAAAGGGACCCTTGGTGTCCCGCCTCAGCTGGAGAGGCGTCCCAATTGCCCTGCCAAGCCTCGAGGTGAATCCCGAGTTGTCCCTCGCAACTAGGCAGGAGTCCTGACTTGGCTGAACAAACACGTTTGTGGAAGGGCCATCCTCGCCGTAACTCGAGAATTTACCCCAGGTTTCCGCCGAAACTCGAGAAACACCATGAGAGTTCCCCCTCGTCGCGAGAAGAGGCCCGATTCCCCTGCACTGCGTGCAGAGCAATTCCGTGTTGCACATCACACAGGAAAGGAGCCTTGATTTCCATGATGTCACTCCAGAGAAACCCCAAGAACACTGTTTCAAGGCTAGAGGGATCCTGAGGTCACTGTAGCAACACGAAAGATCTCCATGGACCAAGAATCAACTCGAGATGAGAGGTTAGTTCCTGGCTTTGACTCCAGAGGAATACCACCTTACCACAAGCACCTCAAGAGGAGGCTTCTCTCAGCTTTAGGTATGTGAGAGGGACCCTGAGTTTGCAGCCTCAAGTGGAATGGACACCGAGATGCCCTGACTCGAAATAAGGCCGGATATCCCTGCAGTGACTTGAATGCAGGCTCGTCTTGCATCTCCCAAGACGAAAGGATGTCTGAATCCCCTGTGGAGACCACAGAGAAAGACCTAGTTCCCCACCTCATCGCAACCGGAGGCCTCACATCCTTTGAAAATTCCACAGGTACGCCGAAATCAGTGCCTCCAAAAGACGATGCCTGCCTCCTCGTGAAACTTGATAGGAGTCCCAGGATTCCTGTGGCACGTGGAAAGGGACACTTGGTCGCCCGCCTCAGCTGCAGAGGCATCCCAATTGCCCTGCCAAGCCTCAAGGATAATCCCGAGCTGTCCCTCGCAACTAGACAGGAGTCTTGACGTCGCTGAACAAAAACGTGTGTGGAAGAGCCATCCCAGCCGTAACTCGAGAATTTACCCCAGGTTCCCGCCGCAACTCGAGAAAAACCATGAGACTTCCCCCTCGTCGCGAGAAGAGGCCCGATTCCCCTGCACTGCGTGCAGAGCAATTCCGTGTTGCACATCACACATGAAAGGAGCCTTGATTTCCTTGATGGCACTCCAGAGAAACCCCAAGAACACTGTTTCAAGGCTAGAGGTATCCTGAGGTCACTGTAGCAACACGAAAGAGCTCCGTGGACCAAGAATCACCTCGAGATGAGAGGTTAGTCCCTGGCTTCGCCTCCAGAGGAATACCACCTTACCACAAGCACCTCAAAGGAGGCTTCTCTCAGCTCTAGGTATGTGAGAGGGACCCTGAGTTTGCGGCCTCAAGTGGAATGGACTCCGCGATGCCCTGACTCGAAATAAGGCCGGATATCCCTGCAGTGACTTGAATGCAGGCTCGTCTTGCATCTCCCAAGACGAAAGAATGTCTGAATCCCCTGTGGAGACCACAGAGAAAGACCTAGTTCCTTGGTCTAGTTCTGTGAAAAATACCGTTGGTAGCTTGATAGGGATTGCATTGAATCTATAGATTGCTTTCGGTAGAATAGCCATTTTGACAATATTGATTCTTCCAATCCATGAACACGGTATGTTTCTCCATCTGTTTGTGTCCTCTTTGATTTCTTTCATCAGTGTTTTATAGTTTTCTATGTATAGGTCTTTTGTTTCTTTAGGTAGATATACTCCTAAGTATTTTATTCTTTTTGTTGCAATGGTGAATGGTATTGTTTCCTTCATTTCTCTTTCTGTTTTTTCATCGTTAGTATATAGGAATGCAAGGGATTTCTGTGTGTTAATTTTATATCCTGCAACTTTACTATATTCATTGATTAGTTCTAGTAATTTTCTGGTAGAGTCTTTAGGGTTTTCTATATAGAGGATCATGTCATCACAGAACTAGACCAAAGAATTTCACAATTTGTATGGAAATACAAAAAACCTCGAATAGCCAAAGTAATCTTGAAAAAGAAGAATGGAACTGGAGGAATCAACCTGCCTGACTTCAGACTCTACTACAAAGCCACAGTCATCAAGACAGTGTGGTACTGGCACAAAGACAGAAATATAGACCAATGGAACAGAATAGAAAGGCCAGAGATAAATCCACGAACCTATGGACACCTTATCTTTGACAAAGGAGGCAAGGATATACAATGGAAAAAAGACAACCTCTTTAACAAGTGGTGCTGGGAAAACTGGTCAACCACTTGCAAAAGAATGAAACTAGAACACTTTCTAACACCATACACAAAAATAAACTCAAAATGGATTAAAGATCTAAATGTAAGACCAGAAACTATAAAACTCCTAGAGGAGAACATAGGCAAAACACTCTCCGACATAAATCACAGCAAGATCCTCTATGACCCACCTCCCAGAATATTGGAAATAAAAGCAAAACTAAACAAATGGGATCTAATGAAACTTAAAAGCTTTTGCACTACAAAAGAAACTATAAGTAAGGTGAAAAGACAGCCGTCAGATTGGGAGAAAATAATAGCAAATGAAGAAACAGACAAAGGATTAATCTCAAAAATATACAAGCAACTCCTGCAGCTCAATTCCAGAAAAATAAATGACCCAATCCAAAAATGGGCCAGAGAACTAAACAGACATTTCTCCAAAGAAGACATACAGATGGCTAACAAACACATGAAAAGGTGCTCAACATCACTCATTATTAGAGAAATGCAAATCAAAACCACAATGAGGTACCATTACACACCAGTCAGGATGGCTGCTATCCAAAAGTCTACAAGCAATAAATGCTGGAGAGGCTGTGGAGAAAAGGGAACCCTCTTACACTGTTGGTGGGAATGCAAACTAGTACAGCCACTATGGAAAACAGTGTGGAGATTCCTTAAAAAACTGGAAATAGAACTGCCATATTACCCAGCAATACCACTTCTGGGCATACACACTGAGGAAACCAGATCTGAAAGAGACACATGCACCCCAATGTTCATCGCAGCACTGTTTATAATAGCCAGGACATGGAAGCAACCTAGATGCCCATCAGCAGATGAATGGATAAGGAAGCTGTGGGACATATACACCATGGAATTTTACTCAGCCGTCAAAAAGAATTCATTTGAACCAGTCCTAATGAGATGGATGAAACTGGAGCCCCTTATACAGAGTGAAGTAAGCCAGAAAGATAAAGAACATTACAGCATACTAACACATATATATGGAATTTAGAAAGATGGTAACGAGAACCCTATATGCAAAACAGAAAAAGAGACACAGAAATACAGAACAGACTTTTGAACTCTGTGGGAGAAGGTGAGGGTGGGATGTTTCAAAAGAACAGCATGTATACTATCTATGGTGAAACAGATCACCAGCCCAGGTGGGATGCATGAGACAAGTGCTCCGGCCTGGTGCACTGGGAAGACCCAGAGGAATCGGGTGGAGAGGGAGGTGGGAGGGGGGATCGGGATGGGCAATAAGTGTAAATCTATGGCTGATTCATATCAATGTATGACAAGACCCACTGAAATGTTGTGAAGTAATTAGCCTCCAACTAATAAAAAAAATTAAAAAAAAAAAAAAGAAAAAAAAAAAAAAAGAAAGACCTAGTTCCCCTCCTCATCGCGACCGGAGGCCTCACATCCTTTGAAAACTCCAGAGGTACGCGGAGATCAGTGCCTCCAAAGGAGACGATGCCTGCCTCCTCGTGAAACTTGATAGGAGTCCCAGGATTCCTGTGGCACGTGGAAAGGGACCCTTGGTCTCCCGCCTCAGCTGGAGAGGCGTCCCAATTGCCCTGCCAAGCCTCGAGGAGAATCCCGAGTTGTCCCTCGCAAGTAGGCAGGAGTCCTGGTGTCGCTGAACAAACACGTGTTTGGAAGGGCCATCCCCGTCGTAACTCGAGAATATACCCCAGGTTCCCGCTGCAACTCGAGAAAAACCATGAGACTTCTCCCACGCCGCGAGATGAGGCCCGATTCCCCTGCACTGCGTGCAGGGCAATTCCGTGTTGCACATCACACATGAAAGGAGCCTTGATTTCCTTCATGGTACTCCAGAGAAACCCCAAGAACACTGTTTCAAGGCTAGAGGGATCCTGAGGTCACTGTAGCAACACGAAAGATCTCCATGGACCAAGAATCAACTCGAGATGAGAGGTTAGTCCCTGGCTTCAACTCCATGGGAATACAACCTTACCAGAAGCACCTCAAAGGAGGCTTCTCTCAGCTCTAGGTATGTGAGAGGGACCCTGAGTTTGCGGCCTCGAGTGGAATGGACACCACGATGCCCTGACTCAAAATAAGGAGGGATATCCCTGCAGTGACTTGAATGCAGGCTCGTCTTGCATCTCCCAAGACGAAAGGATGTCTGAATCCCCTGCGGAGAAAACAGAGAAAGACCAAGTTCCCCACCTCATCGCGAACAGAGGCCTCACATCCTTTGAAAACTCCAGAGGTACGCGGAGATCAGTGCCTGCAAAGGAGACGATGCCTGACTCCTCGTGAAACTTGATAGGATTCCCAGGATTTCTGTGGCACGTGGAAAGGGACCCTTGGTCTCCCGCCTCAGCTGGAGAGGCGTCCCAATTGCCCTGCCAAGCCTCGAGGTGAATCCCGAGTTGTCCCTCGCAACTAGGCAGGAGTCCTGACTTGGCTGAACAAACACGTTTGTGGAAGTGCCATCCTCGCCGTAACTCGAGAATTTACCCCAGGTTTCCGCCGAAACTCGAGAAACACCATGAGACTTCCCCCTCGTCGCGAGAAGAGGCCCGATTCCCCTGCACTGCGTGCAGAGCAATTCCGTGTTGCACATCACACAGGAAAGGAGCCTTGATTTCCATGATGTCACTCCAGAGAAACCCCAAGAACACTGTTTCAAGGCTAGAGGGATCCTGAGGTCACTGTAGCAACACGAAAGATCTCCATGGACCAAGAATCAACTCGAGATGAGAGGTTAGTTCCTGGCTTTGACTCCAGAGGAATATCACCTTACCACAAGCACCTCAAGAGGAGGCTTCTCTCAGCTTTAGGTATGTGAGAGGGACCCTGAGTTTGCAGCCTCAAGTGGAATGGACACCGAGATGCCCTGACTCGAAATAAGGCCGGATATCCCTGCAGTCACTTGAATGCAGGCTCGTCTTGCATCTCCCAAGACGAAAGGATGTCTGAATCCCCTGTGGAGACCACAGAGAAAGACCTAGTTCCCCACCTCATCGCAACCGGAGGCCTCACATCCTTTGAAAACTCCAGAGGTACGCCGAAATCAGTGCCTCCAAAGGAGACGATGCCTGCCTCCTCGTGAAACTTGATAGGAGTCCCAGGATTCCTGTGGCACGTGGAAAGGGACACTTGGTCGCCCGCCTCAGCTGCAGAGGCATCCCAATTGCCCTGCCAAGCCTCAAGGAGAATCCCGAGTTGTCCCTCGCAACTAGGCAGGAGTCTTGACGTCGCTGAACAAAAACGTGTGTGGAAGAGCCATCCCAGCCGTAACTCGAGAATTTACCCCAGGTTCCCGCCGCAACTCGAGAAAAACCATGAGACTTCGCCCTCGTCGCGAGAAGAGGCCCGATTCCCCTGCACTGCGTGCAGAGCAATTCCGTGTTGCACATCACACAGGAAAGGAGCCTTGATTTCCTTGATGGCACTCCAGAGAAACCCCAAGAACACTGTTTCAAGGCTAGAGGGATCCTGAGGTCACTGCAGCAACACGAAAGAGCTCCGTGGACAAAGAATCACCTCGAGATGAGAGGTTAGTCCCTGGCTTCGCCTCCAGAGGAATACCACCTTACCACAAGCACCTCAAAGGAGGCTTCTCTCAGCTCTAGGTATGTGAGAGGGACCCTGAGTTTGCGGCCTCAAGTGGAATGGACTCCGCGATGCCCTGACTCGAAATAAGGCCGGATATCCCTGCAGTGACTTGAATGCAGGCTCGTCTTGCATCTCCCAAGACGAAAGAATGTCTGAATCCCCTGTGGAGACCACAGAGAAAGACCTAGTTCCTTGGTCTAGTTCTGTGAAAAATACCGTTGGTAGCTTGATAGGGATTGCATTGAATCTATAGATTGCTTTGGGTAGAATAGCCATTTTGACAATATTGATTCTTCCAATCCATGAACACGGTATGTTTCTCCATCTGTTTGTGTCCTCTTTGATTTCTTTCATCAGTGTTTTATAGTTTTCTATGTATAGGTCTTTTGTTTCTTTAGGTAGATATACTCCTAAGTATTTTATTCTTTTTGTTGCAATGGTGAATGGTATTGTTTCCTTCATTTCTCTTTCTGTTTTTTCATCGTTAGTATATAGGAATGCAAGGGATTTCTGTGTGTTAATTTTATATCCTGCAACTTTACTATATTCATTGATTAGTTCTAGTAATTTTCTGGTAGAGTCTTTAGGGTTTTCTATATAGAGGATCATGTCATCACAGAACTAGACCAAAGAATTTCACAATTTGTATGGAAATACAAAAAACCTCGAATAGCCAAAGTAATCTTGAAAAAGAAGAATGGAACTGGAGGAATCAACCTGCCTGACTTCAGACTCTACTACAAAGCCACAGTCATCAAGACAGTGTGGTACTGGCACAAAGACAGAAATATAGACCAATGGAACAGAATAGAAAGCCCAGAGATAAATCCACGAACCTATGGACACCTTATCTTTGACAAAGGAGGCAAGGATATACAATGGAAAAAAGACAACCTCTTTAACAAGTGGTGCTGGGAAAACTGGTCAACCACTTGCAAAAGAATGAAACTAGAACACTTTCTAACACCATACACAAAAATAAACTCAAAATGGATTAAAGATCTAAATGTAAGACCAGAAACTATAAAACTCCTAGAGGAGAACATAGGCAAAACACTCTCCGACATAAATCACAGCAAGATCCTCTATGACCCACCTCCCAGAATATTGGAAATAAAAGCAAAACTAAACAAATGGGATCTAATGAAACTTAAAAGCTTTTGCACTACAAAAGAAACTATAAGTAAGGTGAAAAGACAGCCGTCAGATTGGGAGAAAATAATAGCAAATGAAGAAACAGACAAAGGATTAATCTCAAAAATATACAAGCAACTCCTGCAGCTCAATTCCAGAAAAATAAATGACCCAATCCAAAAATGGGCCAGAGAACTAAACAGACATTTCTCCAAAGAAGACATACAGATGGCTAACAAACACATGAAAAGGTGCTCAACATCACTCATTATTAGAGAAATGCAAATCAAAACCACAATGAGGTACCATTACACACCAGTCAGGATGGCTGCTATCCAAAAGTCTACAAGCAATAAATGCTGGAGAGGCTGTGGAGAAAAGGGAACCCTCTTACACTGTTGGTGGGAATGCAAACTAGTACAGCCACTATGGAAAACAGTGTGGAGATTCCTTAAAAAACTGGAAATAGAACTGCCATATTACCCAGCAATACCACTTCTGGGCATACACACTGAGGAAACCAGATCTGAAAGAGACACATGCACCCCAATGTTCATCGCAGCACTGTTTATAATAGCCAGGACATGGAAGCAACCTAGATGCCCATCAGCAGATGAATGGATAAGGAAGCTGTGGGACATATACACCATGGAATTTTACTCAGCCGTCAAAAAGAATTCATTTGAACCAGTCCTAATGAGATGGATGAAACTGGAGCCCCTTATACAGAGTGAAGTAAGCCAGAAAGATAAAGAACATTACAGCATACTAACACATATATATGGAATTTAGAAAGATGGTAACGAGAACCCTATATGCAAAACAGAAAAAGAGACACAGAAATACAGAACTTTTGAACTCTGTGGGAGAAGGTGAGGGTGGGATGTTTCAAAAGAACAGCATGTATACTATCTATGGTGAAACAGATCACCAGCCCAGGTGGGATGCATGAGACAAGTGCTCCGGCCTGGTGCACTGGGAAGACCCATGGGAATCGGGTGGAGAGGGAGATGGGAGGGGGGATCGGGATGGGGAATAAGTGTAAATCTATGGCTGATTCATATCAATGTATGACAAGACCCACTGAAATGTTGTGAAGTAATTAGCCTCCAACTAATAAAAAAAATTAAAAAAAAAAAAAAAGAAAAAAAAAAAAAAAGAAAGACCTAGTTCCCCTCCTCATCGCGACCGGAGGCTTCACATCCTTTGAAAACTCCAGAGGTACTCGGAGATCAGTGCCTCCAAAGGAGACGATGCCTGACTCCTCGTGAAACTTGATAGGAGTCCCAGGATTCCTGTGGCACGTGGAAAGGGACCCTTGGTCTCCCGCCTCAGCTGGAGAGGCGTCCCAATTGCCCTGCCAAGCCTCGAGGTGAATCCCGAGTTGTCCCTCGCAACTAGGCAGGAGTTTTGACGTCGCTGAACAAAAACGTGTGTGGAAGAGCCATCCCAGCCGTAACTCGAGAATATACCCCATGTTCCCGCCGCAACTCGAGAAAAACCATGAGACTTCGCCCTCGTCGCGAGAAGAGGCCCGATTCCCCTGCACTGCGTGCAGAGCAATTCCGTGTTGCACATCACACAGGAAAGGAGCCTTGATTTCCTTGATGGCACTCCAGAGAAACCCCAAGAACACTGTTTCAAGGCTAGAGGGATACTGAGGTCACTGTAGCAACACGAAAGAGCTCCGTGGACCAAGAATCAACTCGAGATGAGAGGTTAGTCCCTGGCTTCGACTCCAGAGGAATACCACCTTACCACAAGCACCTCAAGAGGAGGCTTCTCTCAGCTCTAGGTATGTGAGAGGGACCCTGAGTTTGCGGCCTCAAGTGGAATGGACTCCGCGATGCCCTGACTCGAAATAAGGCCGGATATCCCTGCAGTGACTTGAATGCAGGCTCGTCTTGCATCTCCCAAGACGAAAGGGTGTCTGATTCCCCTGCGGAGAACACAGAGAAAGACCAAGTTCCCCACCTCATCGCGACCAGAGGCCTCACATCCTTTGAAAACTCCAGAGGTACGCGGAGATCAGTGCCTGCAAAGGAGACGATGCCTGACTCCTCGTGAAACTTGATAGGATTCCCAGGATTTCTGTGGCACGTGGAAAGGGACCCTTGGTGTCCCGCCTCAGCTGGAGAGGCGTCCCAATTGCCCTGCCAAGCCTCGAGGTGAATCCCGAGTTGTCCCTCGCAACTAGGCAGGAGTCCTGACTTGGCTGAACAAACACGTTTGTGGAAGGGCCATCCTCGCCGTAACTCGAGAATTTACCCCAGGTTTCCGCCGAAACTCGAGAAACACCATGAGACTTCCCCCTCGTCGCGAGAAGAGGCCCGATTCCCCTGCACTGCGTGCAGAGCAATTCCGTGTTGCACATCACACAGGAAAGGAGCCTTGATTTCCATGATGTCACTCCAGAGAAACCCCAAGAACACTGTTTCAAGGCTAGAGGGATCCTGAGGTCACTGTAGCAACACGAAAGATCTCCATGGACCAAGAATCAACTCGAGATGAGAGGTTAGTTCCTGGCTTTGACTCCAGAGGAATATCACCTTACCACAAGCACCTCAAGAGGAGGCTTCTCTCAGCTTTAGGTATGTGAGAGGGACCCTGAGTTTGCAGCCTCAAGTGGAATGGACACCGAGATGCCCTGACTCGAAATAAGGCCGGATATCCCTGCAGTGACTTGAATGCAGGCTCGTCTTGCATCTCCCAAGACGAAAGGATGTCTGAATCCCCTGTGGAGACCACAGAGAAAGACCTAGTTCCCCACCTCATCGCAACCGGAGGCCTCACATCCTTTGAAAATTCCACAGGTACGCCGAAATCAGTGCCTCCAAAAGACGATGCCTGCCTCCTCGTGAAACTTGATAGGAGTCCCAGGATTCCTGTGGCACGTGGAAAGGGACACTTGGTCGCCCGCCTCAGCTGCAGAGGCATCCCAATTGCCCTGCCAAGCCTCAAGGATAATCCCGAGCTGTCCCTCGCAACTAGACAGGAGTCTTGACGTCGCTGAACAAAAACGTGTGTGGAAGAGCCATCCCAGCCGTAACTCGAGAATTTACCCCAGGTTCCCGCCGCAACTCGAGAAAAACCATGAGACTTCCCCCTCGTCGCGAGAAGAGGCCCGATTCCCCTGCACTGCGTGCAGAGCAATTCCGTGTTGCACATCACACATGAAAGGAGCCTTGATTTCCTTGATGGCACTCCAGAGAAACCCCAAGAACACTGTTTCAAGGCTAGAGGTATCCTGAGGTCACTGTAGCAACACGAAAGAGCTCCGTGGACCAAGAATCACCTCGAGATGAGAGGTTAGTCCCTGGCTTCGCCTCCAGAGGAATACCACCTTACCACAAGCACCTCAAAGGAGGCTTCTCTCAGCTCTAGGTATGTGAGAGGGACCCTGAGTTTGCGGCCTCAAGTGGAATGGACTCCGCGATGCCCTGACTCGAAATAAGGCCGGATATCCCTGCAGTGACTTGAATGCAGGCTCGTCTTGCATCTCCCAAGACGAAAGAATGTCTGAATCCCCTGTGGAGACCACAGAGAAAGACCTAGTTCCTTGGTCTAGTTCTGTGAAAAATACCGTTGGTAGCTTGATAGGGATTGCATTGAATCTATAGATTGCTTTCGGTAGAATAGCCATTTTGACAATATTGATTCTTCCAATCCATGAACACGGTATGTTTCTCCATCTGTTTGTGTCCTCTTTGATTTCTTTCATCAGTGTTTTATAGTTTTCTATGTATAGGTCTTTTGTTTCTTTAGGTAGATATACTCCTAAGTATTTTATTCTTTTTGTTGCAATGGTGAATGGTATTGTTTCCTTCATTTCTCTTTCTGTTTTTTCATCGTTAGTATATAGGAATGCAAGGGATTTCTGTGTGTTAATTTTATATCCTGCAACTTTACTATATTCATTGATTAGTTCTAGTAATTTTCTGGTAGAGTCTTTAGGGTTTTCTATATAGAGGATCATGTCATCACAGAACTAGACCAAAGAATTTCACAATTTGTATGGAAATACAAAAAACCTCGAATAGCCAAAGTAATCTTGAAAAAGAAGAATGGAACTGGAGGAATCAACCTGCCTGACTTCAGACTCTACTACAAAGCCACAGTCATCAAGACAGTGTGGTACTGGCACAAAGACAGAAATATAGACCAATGGAACAGAATAGAAAGCCCAGAGATAAATCCACGAACCTATGGACACCTTATCTTTGACAAAGGAGGCAAGGATATACAATGGAAAAAAGACAACCTCTTTAACAAGTGGTGCTGGGAAAACTGGTCAACCACTTGCAAAAGAATGAAACTAGAACACTTTCTAACACCATACACAAAAATAAACTCAAAATGGATTAAAGATCTAAATGTAAGACCAGAAACTATAAAACTCCTAGAGGAGAACATAGGCAAAACACTCTCCGACATAAATCACAGCAAGATCCTCTATGACCCACCTCCCAGAATATTGGAAATAAAAGCAAAACTAAACAAATGGGATCTAATGAAACTTAAAAGCTTTTGCACTACAAAAGAAACTATAAGTAAGGTGAAAAGACAGCCGTCAGATTGGGAGAAAATAATAGCAAATGAAGAAACAGACAAAGGATTAATCTCAAAAATATACAAGCAACTCCTGCAGCTCAATTCCAGAAAAATAAATGACCCAATCCAAAAATGGGCCAGAGAACTAAACAGACATTTCTCCAAAGAAGACATACAGATGGCTAACAAACACATGAAAAGGTGCTCAACATCACTCATTATTAGAGAAATGCAAATCAAAACCACAATGAGGTACCATTACACACCAGTCAGGATGGCTGCTATCCAAAAGTCTACAAGCAATAAATGCTGGAGAGGCTGTGGAGAAAAGGGAACCCTCTTACACTGTTGGTGGGAATGCAAACTAGTACAGCCACTATGGAAAACAGTGTGGAGATTCCTTAAAAAACTGGAAATAGAACTGCCATATTACCCAGCAATACCACTTCTGGGCATACACACTGAGGAAACCAGATCTGAAAGAGACACATGCACCCCAATGTTCATCGCAGCACTGTTTATAATAGCCAGGACATGGAAGCAACCTAGATGCCCATCAGCAGATGAATGGATAAGGAAGCTGTGGGACATATACACCATGGAATTTTACTCAGCCGTCAAAAAGAATTCATTTGAACCAGTCCTAATGAGATGGATGAAACTGGAGCCCCTTATACAGAGTGAAGTAAGCCAGAAAGATAAAGAACATTACAGCATACTAACACATATATATGGAATTTAGAAAGATGGTAACGAGAACCCTATATGCAAAACAGAAAAAGAGACACAGAAATACAGAACAGACTTTTGAACTCTGTGGGAGAAGGTGAGGGTGGGATGTTTCAAAAGAACAGCATGTATACTATCTATGGTGAAACAGATCACCAGCCCAGGTGGGATGCATGAGACAAGTGCTCCGGCCTGGTGCACTGGGAAGACCCAGAGGAATCGGGTGGAGAGGGAGATGGGAGGGGGGATCGGGATGGGGAATAAGTGTAAATCTATGGCTGATTCATATCAATGTATGACAAGACCCACTGAAATGTTGTGAAGTAATTAGCCTCCAACTAATAAAAAAAATTAAAAAAAAAAAAAAAAGAAAAAAAAAAAAAGAAAGACCTAGTTCCCCTCCTCATCGCGACCGGAGGCCTCACATCCTTTGAAAACTCGAGAGGTATGCGGAGATCAGTGCCTCCAAAGGAGACGATGCCTGACTCCTCGTGAAACTTGATAGGAGTCCCAGGATTCCTGTGGCACGTGGAAAGGGACCCTTGGTCTCCCGCCTCAGCTGGAGAGGCGTCCCAATTGCCCTGCCAAGCCTCGAGGAGAATCCCGAGTTGTCCCTCGCAAGTAGGCAGGAGTCCTGGCGTCGCTGAACAAACACGTGTTTGGAAGGGCCATCCCCGTCGTAACTCGAGAATATAACCCAGGTTCCCGCCGCAACTCGAGAAAAACCATGAGACTTCTCCCACGCCGCGAGATGAGGCCCGATTCCCCTGCACTGCGTGCAGGGCAATTCCGTGTTGCACATCACACATGAAAGGAGCCTTGATTTCCTTCATGGTACTCCAGAGAAACCCCAAGAACACTGTTTCAAGGCTAGAGGGATCCTGAGGTCACTGTAGCAACATGAAAGAGCTCCGTGGACCAAAAATCAACTCGAGATGAGAGGCTAGTCCCTGGCTTCAACTCCATGGGAATACCACCTTACCAGAAGCACCTCAAAGGAGGCTTCTCTCAGCTCTAGTTATGTGAGAGGGACCCTGAGTTTGCGGCCTCGAGTGGAATGGACACCACGATGCCCTGACTCAAAATAAGGCCGGATATCCCTGCAGTGACTTGAATGCAGGCTCGTCTTGCATCTCCCAAGACGAAAGGATGTCTGATTCCCCTGCGGAGAACACAGAGAAAGACCAAGTTCCCCACCTCATCGCGACCAGAGGCCTCACATCCTTTGAAAACTCCAGAGGTACGCGGAGATCAGTGCCTGCAAAGGAGACGATGCCTGACTCCTCGTGAAACTTGATAGGATTCCCAGGATTTCTGTGGCACGTGGAAAGGGACCCTTGGTGTCCCGCCTCAGCTGGAGAGGCGTCCCAATTGCCCTGCCAAGCCTCGAGGTGAATCCCGAGTTGTCCCTCGCATCTAGGCAGGAGTCCTGACTTGGCTGAACAAACACGTTTGTGGAAGGGCCATCCTCGCCGTAACTCGAGAATTTACCCCAGGTTTCCGACGAAACTCGAGAAACACCATGAGACTTCCCCCTCGTCGCGAGAAGAGGCCCGATTCCCCTGCACTGCGTGCAGAGCAATTCCGTGTTGCACATCACACAGGAAAGGAGCCTTGATTTCCATGATGTCACTCCAGAGAAACCCCAAGAACACTGTTTCAAGGCTAGAGGGATCCTGAGGTCACTGTAGCAACACGAAAGATCTCCATGGACCAAGAATCAACTCGAGATGAGAGGTTAGTTCCTGGCTTTGACTCCAGAGGAATACCACCTTACCACAAGCACCTCAAGAGGAGGCTTCTCTCAGCTTTAGGTATGTGAGAGGGACCCTGAGTTTGCAGCCTCAAGTGGAATGGACACCGAGATGCCCTGACTCGAAATAAGGCCGGATATCCCTGCAGTGACTTGAATGCAGGCTCGTCTTGCATCTCCCAAGACGAAAGGATGTCTGAATCCCCTGTGGAGACCACAGAGAAAGACCTAGTTCCCCACCTCATCGCAACCGGAGGCCTCACATCCTTTGAAAACTCCACAGGTACGCCGAAATCAGTGCCTCCAAAAGACGATGCCTGCCTCCTCGTGAATCTTGATAGGAGTCCCAGGATTCCTGTGGCACGTGGAAAGGGACACTTGGTCGCCCGCCTCAGCTGCAGAGGCATCCCAATTGCCCTGCCAAGCCTCAAGGATAATCCCGAGTTGTCCCTCGCAACTAGGCAGGAGTCTTGACGTCGCTGAACAAAAACGTGTGTGGAAGAGCCATCCCAGCCGTAACTCGAGAATTTACCCCAGGTTCCCGCCGCAACTCGAGAAAAACCATGAGACTTCCCCCTCGTCGCGAGAAGAGGCCCGATTCCCCTGCACTGCGTGCAGAGCAATTCCGTGTTGCACATCACACAGGAAAGGAGCCTTGATTTCCTTGATGGCACTCCAGAGAAACCCCAAGAACACTGTTTCAAGGCTAGAGGTATCCTGAGGTCACTGTAGCAACACGAAAGAGCTCCGTGGACCAAGAATCACCTCGAGATGAGAGGTTAGTCCCTGGCTTCGCCTCCAGAGGAATACCACCTTACCACAAGCACCTCAAAGGAGGCTTCTCTCAGCTCTAGGTATGTGAGAGGGACCCTGAGTTTGCGGCCTCAAGTGGAATGGACTCCGCGATGCCCTGACTCGAAATAAGGCCGGATATCCCTGCAGTGACTTGAATGCAGGCTCGTCTTGCATCTCCCAAGACGAAAGAATGTCTGAATCCCCTGTGGAGACCACAGAGAAAGACCTAGTTCCTTGGTCTAGTTCTGTGAAAAATACCGTTGGTAGCTTGATAGGGATTGCATTGAATCTATAGATTGCTTTCGGTAGAATAGCCATTTTGACAATATTGATTCTTCCAATCCATGAACACGGTATGTTTCTCCATCTGTTTGTGTCCTCTTTGATTTCTTTCATCAGTGTTTTATAGTTTTCTATGTATAGGTCTTTTGTTTCTTTAGGTAGATATACTCCTAAGTATTTTATTCTTTTTGTTGCAATGGTGAATGGTATTGTTTCCTTCATTTCTCTTTCTGTTTTTTCATCGTTAGTATATAGGAATGCAAGGGATTTCTGTGTGTTAATTTTATATCCTGCAACTTTACTATATTCATTGATTAGTTCTAGTAATTTTCTGGTAGAGTCTTTAGGGTTTTCTATATAGAGGATCATGTCATCACAGAACTAGACCAAAGAATTTCACAATTTGTATGGAAATACAAAAAACCTCGAATAGCCAAAGTAATCTTGAAAAAGAAGAATGGAACTGGAGGAATCAACCTGCCTGACTTCAGACTCTACTACAAAGCCACAGTCATCAAGACAGTGTGGTACTGGCACAAAGACAGAAATATAGACCAATGGAACAGAATAGAAAGGCCAGAGATAAATCCACGAACCTATGGACACCTTATCTTTGACAAAGGAGGCAAGGATATACAATGGAAAAAAGACAACCTCTTTAACAAGTGGTGCTGGGAAAACTGGTCAACCACTTGCAAAAGAATGAAACTAGAACACTTTCTAACACCATACACAAAAATAAACTCAAAATGGATTAAAGATCTAAATGTAAGACCAGAAACTATAAAACTCCTAGAGGAGAACATAGGCAAAACACTCTCCGACATAAATCACAGCAAGATCCTCTATGACCCACCTCCCAGAATATTGGAAATAAAAGCAAAACTAAACAAATGGGATCTAATGAAACTTAAAAGCTTTTGCACTACAAAAGAAACTATAAGTAAGGTGAAAAGACAGCCGTCAGATTGGGAGAAAATAATAGCAAATGAAGAAACAGACAAAGGATTAATCTCAAAAATATACAAGCAACTCCTGCAGCTCAATTCCAGAAAAATAAATGACCCAATCCAAAAATGGGCCAGAGAACTAAACAGACATTTCTCCAAAGAAGACATACAGATGGCTAACAAACACATGAAAAGGTGCTCAACATCACTCATTATTAGAGAAATGCAAATCAAAACCACAATGAGGTACCATTACACACCAGTCAGGATGGCTGCTATCCAAAAGTCTACAAGCAATAAATGCTGGAGAGGCTGTGGAGAAAAGGGAACCCTCTTACACTGTTGGTGGGAATGCAAACTAGTACAGCCACTATGGAAAACAGTGTGGAGATTCCTTAAAAAACTGGAAATAGAACTGCCATATTACCCAGCAATACCACTTCTGGGCATACACACTGAGGAAACCAGATCTGAAAGAGACACATGCACCCCAATGTTCATCGCAGCACTGTTTATAATAGCCAGGACATGGAAGCAACCTAGATGCCCATCAGCAGATGAATGGATAAGGAAGCTGTGGGACATATACACCATGGAATTTTACTCAGCCGTCAAAAAGAATTCATTTGAACCAGTCCTAATGAGATGGATGAAACTGGAGCCCCTTATACAGAGTGAAGTAAGCCAGAAAGATAAAGAACATTACAGCATACTAAAACATATATATGGAATTTAGAAAGATGGTAACGAGAACCCTATATGCAAAACAGAAAAAGAGACACAGAAATACAGAACAGACTTTTGAACTCTGTGGGAGAAGGTGAGGGTGGGATGATTCAAAAGAACAGCATGTATACTATCTATGGTGAAACAGATCACCAGCCCAGGTGGGATGCATGAGACAAGTGCTCCGGCCTGGTGCACTGGGAAGACCCAGAGGAATCGGGTGGAGAGGGAGATGGGAGGGGGGATCGGGATGGGGAATAAGTGTAAATCTATGGCTGATTCATATCAATGTATGACAAGACCCACTGAAATATTGTGAAGTAATTAGCCTCCAACTAATAAAAAAAATTAAAAAAAAAAAAAAAAAGAAAAAAAAAAAAGAAAGACCTAGTTCCCCTCCTCATCGCGACCGGAGGCCTCACATCCTTGAAAACTCCAGAGGTACGCGGAGATCAGTGCCTCCAAAGGAGACGATGCCTGACTCCTCGTGAAACTTGATAGGAGTCCCAGGATTCCTGTGGCACGTGGAAAGGGATCCTTGGTCTCCCGCCTCAGCTGGAGAGGCGTCCCAATTGCCCTGCCAAGCCTCGAGGAGAATCCCGAGTTGTCCTTCGCAAGTAGGCAGGAGTCCTGGCGTCGCTGAACAAACACGTGTTTGGAAGGGCCATCCCCGTCGTAACTCGAGAATATACCCCAGGTTCCCGCCGCAACTCGAGAAAAACCATGAGACTTCTCCCACGCCGCGAGATGAGGCCCGATTCCCCTGCACTGCGTGCAGGGCAATTCCGTGTTGCACATCACACATGAAAGGAGCCTTGATTTCCTTCATGGTACTCCAGAGAAACCACAAGAACACTGTTTCAAGGCTAGAGGGATCCTGAGGTCACTGTAGCAACATGAAAGAGCTTCGTGGACCAAAAATCAACTCGAGATGAGAGGTTAGTCCATGGCTTCAACTCCATGGGAATACCACCTTACCAGAAGCACCTCAAAGGAGGCTTCTCTCAGCTCTAGGTATGTGAGAGGGACCCTGAGTTTGCGGCCTCGAGTGGAATGGACACCACGATGCCCTGACTCAAAATAAGGCCGGATATCCCTGCAGTGACTTGAATGCAGGCTCGTCTTGCATCTCCCAAGACGAAAGGATGTCTGAATCCCCTGCGGAGAACACAGAGAAAGACCAAGTTCCCCACCTCATCGCGACCAGAGGCCTCACATCCTTTGAAAACTCCAGAGGTACGCGGAGATCAGTGCCTGCAAAGGAGACGATGCCTGACTCCTCGTGAAACTTGATAGGAGTCCCAGGATTTCTGTGGCACGTGGAAAGGGACCCTTGGTCTCCCGCCTCAGCTGGAGAGGCGTCCCAATTGCCCTGCCAAGCCTCGAGGTGAATCCCGAGTTGTCCCTCGCAACTAGGCAGGAGTCCTGACTTGGCTGAACAAACACGTTTGTGGAAGGGCCATCCTCGCCGTAACTCGAGAATTTACCCCAGGTTCCCGCCGAAACTCGAGAAACACCATGAGACTTCCCCCTCGTCGCGAGAAGAGGCCCGATTCCCCTGCACTGCGTGCAGAGCAATGCCGTGTTGCACATCACACAGGAAAGGAGCCTTGATTTCCATGATGTCACTCCAGAGAAACCCCAAGAACACTGTTTCAAGGCTAGAGGGATCCTGAGGTCACTGTAGCAACACGAAAGAGCTCCATGGACCAAGAATCAACTCGAGATGAGAGGTTAGTTCCTGGCTTTGACTCCAGAGGAATACCACCTTACCACAAGCACCTCAAGAGGAGGCTTCTCTCAGCTTTAGGTATGTGAGAGGGACCCTGAGTTTGCAGCCTCAAGTGGAATGGACACCGCGATGCCCTGACTCGAAATAAGGCCGGATATCCCTGCAGTGACTTGAATGCAGGCTCGTCTTGCATCTCCCAAGACGAAAGGATGTCTGAATCCCCTGTGGAGACCACAGAGAAAGACCTAGTTCCCCACCTCATCGCAACCGGAGGCCTCACATCCTTTGAAAACTCCACAGGTACGCCGAAATCAGTGCCTCCAAAGGAGACGATGCCTGCCTCCTCGTGAATCTTGATAGGAGTCCCAGGATTCCTGTGGCACGTGGAAAGGGACACTTGGTCGCCCGCCTCAGCTGGAGAGGCGTCCCAATTGCCCTGCCAATCCTCAAGGATAATCCCGAGTTGTCCCTCGCAACTAGGCAGGAGTCCTGACATCGCTGAACAAACACGTGGGTGGAAGTGCCATCCCCGTAGTAACTCGAGAATATACCCCAGGTTCCCGCCGCAACTCGAGAAAAACCATGAGACTTCTCCCACGCCGTGAGATGAGGCCCGATTCCCCTGCACTGCGTGCAGAGCAATTCCGTGTTGCACATCACACATGAAAGCAGCCTTGATTTCCTTCATGGTACTCCAGAGAAACCCCAAGAAAACTGTTTCAAGGCTAGAGGGATCCTGAGGTCACTGTAGCAACATGAAAGAGCTTCGTGGACCAAAAATCAAATCGAGATGAGAGGTTAGTCCCTGGCTTCAACTCCAGGGGAATACCACCTTACCAGAAGCACCTCAAAGGAGGCTTCTCTCAGCTCTAGGTATGTGAGAGGGACCCTGAGTTTGCGGCCTCAAGTGGAATGGACACCACGATGCCCTGACTCAAAATAAGGCCGGATATCCCTGCAGTGACTTGAATGCAGGCTCGTCTTGCATCTCCAAGGACGAAAGGATGTCTGAATCCCCTGTGGAGACCACAGAGAAAGACCTAGTTCCCCACCTCATCGCGCCCGGAGGCCTGACATCCTTTGAAAACTCCAGAGGTACGCGGAGATCAGTGCCTCCAAAGGAGACGATGCCTGACTCCTCGTGAAACTTGATAGGAGTCCCAGGATTTCTGTGGCACGTGGAAAGGGACCCTTGGTCTCCCGCCTCAGCTGGAGAGGCGTCCCAATTGCCCTGCCAAGCCTCGAGGTGAATCCCGAGTTGTCCCTCGCAACTAGGCAGGAGTCCTGACTTGGCTGAACAAACACGTTTGTGGAAGGGCCATCCTCGCCGTAACTCGAGAATTTACCCCAGGTTCCCGCCGAAACTCGAGAAACACCATGAGACTTCCCCCTCGTCGCGAGAAGAGGCCCGATTCCCCTGCACTGCGTGCAGAGCAATGCCGTGTTGCACATCACACAGGAAAGGAGCCTTGATTTCCATGATGTCACTCCAGAGAAACCCCAAGAACACTGTTTCAAGGCTAGAGGGATCCTGAGGTCACTGTAGCAACACGAAAGAGCTCCATGGACCAAGAATCAACTCGAGATGAGAGGTTAGTTCCTGGCTTTGACTCCAGAGGAATACCACCTTACCACAAGCACCTCAAGAGGAGGCTTCTCTCAGCTTTAGGTATGTGAGAGGGACCCTGAGTTTGCAGCCTCAAGTGGAATGGACACCGCGATGCCCTGACTCGAAATAAGGCCGGATATCCCTGCAGTGACTTGAATGCAGGCTCGTCTTGCATCTCCCAAGACGAAAGGATGTCTGAATCCCCTGTGGAGACCACAGAGAAAGACCTAGTTCCCCACCTCATCGCAACCGGAGGCCTCACATCCTTTGAAAACTCCACAGGTACGCCGAAATCAGTGCCTCCAAAGGAGACGATGCCTGCCTCCTCGTGAATCTTGATAGGAGTACCAGTATTCCTGTGGCACGTGGAAAGGGACACTTGGTCGCCCGCCTCAGCTGGAGAGGCGTCCCAATTGCCCTGCCAAGCCTCAAGGATAATCCCGAGTTGTCCCTCGCAACTAGGCAGGAGTCCTGACATCGCTGAACAAACACGTGGGTGGAAGTGCCATCCCCGTAGTAACTCGAGAATATACCCCAGGTTCCCGCCGCAACTCAAGAAAAACCATGAGACTTCTCCCACGCCGTGAGATGAGGCCCGATTCCCCTGCACTGCGTGCAGAGCAATTCCGTGTTGCACATCACACATGAAAGCAGCCTTGATTTCCTTCATGGTACTCCAGAGAAACCCCAAGAAAACTGTTTCAAGGCTAGAGGGATCCTGAGGTCACTGTAGCAACATGAAAGAGCTTCGTGGACCAAAAATCAAATCGAGATGAGAGGTTAGTCCCTGGCTTCAACTCCAGGGGAATACCACCTTACCAGAAGCACCTCAAAGGAGGCTTCTCTCAGCTCTAGGTATGTGAGAGGGACCCTGAGTTTGCGGCCTCAAGTGGAATGGACACCACGATGCCCTGACTCAAAATAAGGCCGGATATCCCTGCAGTGACTTGAATGCAGGCTCGTCTTGCATCTCCAAGGACGAAAGGATGTCTGAATCCCCTGTGGAGACCACAGAGAAAGACCTAGTTCCCCACCTCATCGCGCCCGGAGGCCTGACATCCTTGGAAAACTCCAGAGGTACGCGGAGATCAGTGCCTCCAAAGGAGACGATGCCTGACTCCTCGTGAAACTTGATAGGAGTCCCAGGATTTCTGTGGCACGTGGAAAGGGACCCTTGGTCTCCCGCCTCAGCTGGAGAGGCGTCCCAATTGCCCTGCCAAGCCTCGAGGTGAATCCCGAGTTGTCCCTCGCAACTAGGCAGGAGTTTTGACGTCGCTGAACAAAAACGTGTGTGGAAGAGCCATCCCAGCCGTAACTCGAGAATTTACCCCAGGTTCCCGCCGCAACTCGAGAAAAACCATGAGACTTCGCCCTCGTCGCGAGAAGAGGCCCGATTCCCCTGCACTGCGTGCAGAGCAATTCCGTGTTGCACATCACACAGGAAAGGAGCCTTGATTTCCTTGATGGCACTCCAGAGAAACCCCAAGAACACTGTTTCAAGGCTAGAGGGATACTGAGGTCACTGTAGCAACACGAAAGGGCTCCGTGGACCAAGAATCAACTCGAGATGAGAGGTTAGTCCCTGGCTTCGACTCCAGAGGAATACCACCTTACCACAAGCACCTCAAGAGGAGGCTTCTCTCAGCTCTAGGTATGTGAGAGGGACCCTGAGTTTGCGGCCTCAAGTGGAATGGACTCCGCGATGCCCTGACTCGAAATAAGGCCGGATATCCCTGCAGTGACTTGAATGCAGGCTCGTCTTGCATCTCCCAAGACGAAGGAATGTCTGAATCCCCTGTGGAGACCACAGAGAAAGACCTAGTTCCTTGGTCTAGTTCTGTGAAAAATACCGTTGGTAGCTTGATAGGGATTGCATTGAATCTATAGATTGCTTTCGGTAGAATAGCCATTTTGACAATATTGATTCTTCCAATCCATGAACACGGTATGTTTCTCCATCTGTTTGTGTCCTCTTTGATTTCTTTCATCAGTGTTTTATAGTTTTCTATGTATAGGTCTTTTGTTTCTTTAGGTAGATATACTCCTAAGTATTTTATTCTTTTTGTTGCAATGGTGAATGGTATTGTTTCCTTCATTTCTCTTTCTGTTTTTTCATCGTTAGTATATAGGAATGCAAGGGATTTCTGTGTGTTAATTTTATATCCTGCAACTTTACTATATTCATTGATTAGTTCTAGTAATTTTCTGGTAGAGTCTTTAGGGTTTTCTATATAGAGGATCATGTCATCACAGAACTAGACCAAAGAATTTCACAATTTGTATGGAAATACAAAAAACCTCGAATAGCCAAAGTAATCTTGAAAAAGAAGAATGGAACTGGAGTAATCAACCTGCCTGACTTCAGACTCTACTACAAAGCCACAGTCATCAAGACAGTGTGGTACTGGCACAAAGACAGAAATATAGACCAATGGAACAGAATAGAAAGCCCAGAGATAAATCCACGAACCTATGGACACCTTATCTTTGACAAAGGAGGCAAGGATATACAATGGAAAAAAGACAACCTCTTTAACAAGTGGTGCTGGGAAAACTGGTCAACCACTTGCAAAAGAATGAAACTAGAACACTTTCTAACACCATACACAAAACTAAACTCAAAATGGATTAAAGATCTAAATGTAAGACCAGAAACTATAAAACTCCTAGAGGAGAACATAGGCAAAACACTCTCCGACATAAATCACAGCAAGATCCTCTATGACCCACCTCCCAGCATATTGGAAATAAAAGCAAAACTAAACAAATGGGATCTAATGAAACTTAAAAGCTTTTGCACTACAAAAGAAACTATAAGTAAGGTGAAAAGACAGCCGTCAGATTGGGAGAAAATAATAGCAAATGAAGAAACAGACAAAGGATTAATCTCAAAAATATACAAGCAACTCCTGCAGCTCAATTCCAGAAAAATAAATGACCCAATCCAAAAATGGGCCAGAGAACTAAACAGACATTTCTCCAAAGAAGACATACAGATGGCTAACAAACACATGAAAAGGTGCTCAACATCACTCATTATTAGAGAAATGCAAATCAAAACCACAATGAGGTACCATTACACACCAGTCAGGATGGCTGCTATCCAAAAGTCTACAAGCAATAAATGCTGGAGAGGCTGTGGAGAAAAGGGAACCCTCTTACACTGTTGGTGGGAATGCAAACTAGTACAGCCACTATGGAAAACAGTGTGGAGATTCCTTAAAAAACTGGAAATAGAACTGCCATATTACCCAGCAATACCACTTCTGGGCATACACACTGAGGAAACCAGATCTGAAAGAGACACATGCACCCCAATGTTCATCGCAGCACTGTTTATAATAGCCAGGACATGGAAGCAACCTAGATGCCCATCAGCAGATGAATGGATAAGGAAGCTGTGGGACATATACACCATGGAATTTTACTCAGCCGTCAAAAAGAATTCATTTGAACCAGTCCTAATGAGATGGATGAAACTGGAGCCCCTTATACAGAGTGAAGTAAGCCAGAAAGATAAAGAACATTACAGCATACTAACACATATATATGGAATTTAGAAAGATGGTAACGAGAACCCTATATGCAAAACAGAAAAAGAGACACAGAAATACAGAACTTTTGAACTCTGTGGGAGAAGGTGAGGGTGGGATGTTTCAAAAGAACAGCATGTATACTATCTATGGTGAAACAGATCACCAGCCCAGGTGGGATGCATGAGACAAGTGCTCCGGCCTGGTGCACTGGGAAGACCCAGAGGAATCGGGTGGAGAGGGAGATGGGAGGGGGGATCGGGATGGGGAATAAGTGTAAATCTATGGCTGATTCATATCAATGTATGACAAGACCCACTGAAATGTTGTGAAGTAATTAGCCTCCAACTAATAAAAAAAATTAAAAAAAAAAAAAAAGAAAAAAAAAAAAAAAAGAAAGACCTAGTTCCCCTCCTCATCGCGACCGGAGGCTTCACATCCTTTGAAAACTCCAGAGGTACGCGGAGATCAGTGCCTCCAAAGGAGACGATGCCTGACTCCTCGTGAAACTTGATAGGAGTCCCAGGATTCCTGTGGCACGTGGAAAGGGACCCTTGGTCTCCCGCCTCAGCTGGAGAGGCGTCCCAATTGCCCTGCCAAGCCTCGAGGTGAATCCCGAGTTGTCCCTCGCAACTAGGCAGGAGTTTTGACGTCGCTGAACAAAAACGTGTGTGGAAGAGCCATCCCAGCCGTAACTCGAGAATTTACCCCAGGTTCCCGCCGCAACTCGAGAAAAACCATGAGACTTCGCCCTCGTCGCGAGATGAGGCCCGATTCCCCTGCACTGCGTGCAGAGCAATTCCGTGTTGCACATCACACAGGAAAGGAGCCTTGATTTCCTTGATGGCACTCCAGAGAAACCCCAAGAACACTGTTTCAAGGCTAGAGGGATACTGAGGTCACTGTAGCAACACAAAAGGGCTCCGTGGACCAAGAATCAACTCGAGATGAGAGGTTAGTCCCTGGCTTCGACTCCAGAGGAATACCACCTTTCCACAAGCACCTCAAGAGGAGGCTTCTCTCAGCTCTAGGTATGTGAGAGGGACCCTGAGTTTGCGGCCTCAAGTGGAATGGACTCCGCGATGCCCTGACTCGAAATAAGGCCGGATATCCCTGCAGTGACTTGAATGCAGGCTCGTCTTGCATCTCCCAAGACGAAAGAATGTCTGAATCCCCTGTGGAGACCACAGAGAAAGACCTAGTTCCTTGGTCTAGTTCTGTGAAAAATACCGTTGGTAGCTTGATAGGGATTGCATTGAATCTATAGATTGCTTTCGGTAGAATAGCCATTTTTACAATATTGATTCTTCCAATCCATGAACACGGTATGTTTCTCCATCTGTTTGTGTCCTCTTTGATTTCTTTCATCAGTGTTTTATAGTTTTCTATGTATAGGTCTTTTGTTTCTTTAGGTAGATATACTCCTAAGTATTTTATTCTTTTTGTTGCAATGGTGAATGGTATTGTTTCCTTCATTTCTCTTTCTGTTTTTTCATCGTTAGTATATAGGAATGCAAGGGATTTCTGTGTGTTAATTTTATATCCTGCAACTTTACTATATTCATTGATTAGTTCTAGTAATTTTCTGGTAGAGTCTTTAGGGTTTTCTATATAGAGGATCATGTCATCACAGAACTAGACCAAAGAATTTCACAATTTGTATGGAAATACAAAAAACCTCGAATAGCCAAAGTAATCTTGAAAAAGAAGAATGGAACTGGAGGAATCAACCTGCCTGACTTCAGACTCTACTACAAAGCCACAGTCATCAAGACAATGTGGTACTGGCACAAAGACAGAAATATAGACCAATGGAACAGAATAGAAAGGCCAGAGATAAATCCACGAACCTATGGACACCTTATCTTTGACAAAGGAGGCAAGGATATACAATGGAAAAAAGACAACCTCTTTAACAAGTGGTGCTGGGAAAACTGGTCAACCACTTGCAAAAGAATGAAACTAGAACACTTTCTAACACCATACACAAAAATAAACTCAAAATGGATTAAAGATCTAAATGTAAGACCAGAAACTATAAAACTCCTAGAGGAGAACATAGGCAAAACACTCTCCGACATAAATCACAGCAAGATCCTCTATGACCCACCTCCCAGCATATTGGAAATAAAAGCAAAACTAAACAAATGGGATCTAATGAAACTTAAAAGCTTTTGCACTACAAAAGAAACTATAAGTAAGGTGAAAAGACAGCCGTCAGATTGGGAGAAAATAATAGCAAATGAAGAAACAGACAAAGGATTAATCTCAAAAATATACAAGCAACTCCTGCAGCTCAATTCCAGAAAAATAAATGACCCAATCCAAAAATGGGCCAGAGAACTAAACAGACATTTCTCCAAAGAAGACATACAGATGGCTAACAAACACATGAAAAGGTGCTCAACATCACTCATTATTAGAGAAATGCAAATCAAAACCACAATGAGGTACCATTACACACCAGTCAGGATGGCTGCTATCCAAAAGTCTACAAGCAATAAATGCTGGAGAGGCTGTGGAGAAAAGGGAACCCTCTTACACTGTTGGTGGGAATGCAAACTAGTACAGCCACTATGGAAAACAGTGTGGAGATTCCTTAAAAAACTGGAAATAGAACTGCCATATTACCCAGCAATACCACTTCTGGGCATACACACTGAGGAAACCAGATCTGAAAGAGACACATGCACCCCAATGTTCATCGCAGCACTGTTTATAATAGCCAGGACATGGAAGCAACCTAGATGCCCATCAGCAGATGAATGGATAAGGAAGCTGTGGGACATATACACCATGGAATTTTACTCAGCCGTCAAAAAGAATTCATTTGAACCAGTCCTAATGAGATGGATGAAACTGGAGCCCCTTATACAGAGTGAAGTAAGCCAGAAAGATAAAGAACATTACAGCATACTAACACATATATATGGAATTTAGAAAGATGGTAACGAGAACCCTATATGCAAAACAGAAAAAGAGACACAGAAATACAGAACAGACTTTTGAACTCTGTGGGAGAAGGTGAGGGTGGGATGTTTCAAAAGAACAGCATGTATACTATCTATGGTGAAACAGATCACCAGCCCAGTTGGGATGCATGAGACAAGTGCTCCGGCCTGGTGCACTGGGAAGACCCAGAGGAATCGGGTGGAGAGGGAGATGGGAGGGGGGATCGGGATGGGGAATAAGTGTAAATCTATGGCTGATTCATATCAATGTATGACAAGACCCACTGAAATGTTGTGAAGTAATTAGCCTTCAACTAATAAAAAAAATTAAAAAAAAAAAAAAAAGAAAGACCTAGTTCCCCTCCTCATCGCCACCGGAGGCCTCACATCCTTTGAAAACTCCAGCGGTACGCGGAGATCAGTGCCTCCAAAGGAGACGATGCCTGCCTCCTCGTGAAACTTGATAGGAGTCCCAGGATTCCTGTGGCACGTGGAAAGGGACTCTTGGTCTCCCGCCTCAGCTGGAGAGGCGTCCCAATTGCCCTGCCAAGCCTCGAGGAGAATCCCGAGTTGTCCCTCGCATCTAGGCAGGAGTGCTGACGTCGCTGTACATACACGTGTGTGGAAGGGCCATCCACGTCGTAACTCGAGAATATACCCCAGGTTCCCGCCGCAACTCGAGAAAAACCATGAGACTTCTCCCACGCCGCGAGATGAGGCCCGATTCCCCTGCACTGCGTGCAGAGCAATTCCGTGTTGCACATCACACATGAAAGGAGCCTTGATTTCCTTCATGGCACTCCAGAGAAACCCCAAGAACACTGTTTCAAGGCTAGAGGGATCCTGAGGTCACTGTAGCAACACGAAAGAGCTCTGTGGACCAGAAATCAACTCGAGATGAGAGATTAGTCCCTGGCTTCGACTCCAGAGGAATACCACCTTACCACAAGCACCTCAAAGGAGGCTTCTCTCAGCTCTAGGTATGTGAGAGGGACCCTGAGTTTGCGGCCTCAAGTGGAATGGACACCGAGATGCCCTGACTCGAAATAAGGCCGGATATCCCTGCAGTGACTTGAATGCAGGCTCGTCTTGCATCTCCCAAGACGAAAGGATGTCTGAATCCCCTGTGGAGACCACAGAGAAAGACCTAGTTCCTTGGTCTAGTTCTGTGAAAAATAACGTTGGTAGCTTGATAGGGATTGCATTGAATCTATAGATTGCTTTCGGTAGAATAGCCATTTTTACAATATTGATTCTTCCAATCCATGAACACGGTATGTTTCTCCATCTGTTTGTGTCCTCTTTGATTTCTTTCATCAGTGTTTTATAGTTTTCTATGTATAGGTCTTTTGTTTCTTTAGGTAGATATACTCCTAAGTATTTTATTCTTTTTGTTGCAATGGTGAATGGTATTGTTTCCTTCATTTCTCTTTCTGTTTTTTCATCGTTAGTATATAGGAATGCAAGGGATTTCTGTGTGTTAATTTTATATCCTGCAACTTTACTATATTCATTGATTAGTTCTAGTAATTTTCTGGTAGAGTCTTTAGGGTTTTCTATATAGAGGATCATGTCATCACAGAACTAGACCAAAGAATTTCACAATTTGTATGGAAATACAAAAAACCTCGAATAGCCAAAGTAATCTTGAAAAAGAAGAATGGAACTGGAGGAATCAACCTGCCTGACTTCAGACTCTACTACAAAGCCACAGTCATCAAGACAGTGTGGTACTGGCACAAAGACAGAAATATAGACCAATGGAACAGAATAGAAAGGCCAGAGATAAATCCACGAACCTATGGACACCTTATCTTTGACAAAGGAGGCAAGGATATACAATGGAAAAAAGACAACCTCTTTAACAAGTGGTGCTGGGAAAACTGGTCAACCACTTTCAAAAGAATGAAACTAGAACACTTTCTAACACCATACACAAAAATAAACTCAAAATGGATTAAAGATCTAAATGTAAGACCAGAAACTATAAAACTCCTAGAGGAGAACATAGGCAAAACACTCTCCGACATAAATCACAGCAAGATCCTCTATGACCCACCTCCCAGAATATTGGAAATAAAAGCAAAACTAAACAAATGGGATCTAATGAAACTTAAAAGCTTTTGCACTACAAAAGAAACTATAAGTAAGGTGAAAAGACAGCCGTCAGATTGGGAGAAAATAATAGCAAATGAAGAAACAGACAAAGGATTAATCTCAAAAATATACAAGCAACTCCTGCAGCTCAATTCCAGAAAAATAAATGACCCAATCCAAAAATGGGCCAGAGAACTAAACAGACATTTCTCCAAAGAAGACATACAGATGGCTAACAAACACATGAAAAGGTGCTCAACATCACTCATTATTAGAGAAATGCAAATCAAAACCACAATGAGGTACCATTACACACCAGTCAGGATGGCTGCTATCCAAAAGTCTACAAGCAATAAATGCTGGAGAGGCTGTGGAGAAAAGGGAACCCTCTTACACTGTTGGTGGGAATGCAAACTAGTACAGCCACTATGGAAAACAGTGTGGAGATTCCTTAAAAAACTGGAAATAGAACTGCCATATTACCCAGCAATACCACTTCTGGGCATACACACTGAGGAAACCAGATCTGAAAGAGACACATGCACCCCAATGTTCATCGCAGCACTGTTTATAATGGCCAGGACATGGAAGCAACCTAGATGCCCATCAGCAGATGAATGGATAAGGAAGCTGTGGTACATATACACCATGGAATTTTACTCAGCCGTCAAAAAGAATTCATTTGAACCAGTCCTAATGAGATGGATGAAACTGGAGCCCCTTATACAGAGTGAAGTAAGCCAGAAAGATAAAGAACATTACAGCATACTAACACATATATATGGAATTTAGAAAGATGGTAACGAGAACCCTATATGCAAAACAGAAAAAGAGACACAGAAATACAGAACAGACTTTTGAACTCTGTGGGAGAAGGTGAGGGTGGGATGTTTCAAAAGAACAGCATGTATACTATCTATGGTGAAACAGATCACCAGCCCAGGTGGGATGCATGAGACAAGTGCTCCGGCCTGGTGCACTGGGAAGACCCAGAGGAATCGGGTGGAGAGGGAGATGGGAGGGGGGATCGGGATGGGGAATAAGTGTAAATCTATGGCTGATTCATATCAATGTATGACAAGACCCACTGAAATGTTGTGAAGTAATTAGCCTCCAACTAATAAAAAAAATTAAAAAAAAAAAAAAAAGAAAGACCTAGTTCCCCTCCTCATCGCGACCGGAGGCCTCACATCCTTTGAAAACTCCAGAGGTACGCGGAAATCAGTGCCTGCAAAGGAGACGATGCCTGACTCCTCGTGAAACTTGATAGGATTCCCAGGATTTCTGTGGCACGTGGAAAGGGACCCTTGGTCTCCCGCCTCAGCTGGAGAGGCGTCCCAATTGCCCTGCCAAGCCTCAAGGAGAATCCCGAGTTGTCCCTCGCAACTAGGCAGGAGTCCTGACGTCGCTGAACAAACACGTGGGTGGAAGTGCCATCCCCGTCGTAAGTCGAGAATATACCCCAGGTTCCCGCCGCAACTCGAGAAAAACCATGAGCCTTCCCCCTCGCTGCGAGAAGAGGCCCGATTCCCCTGCACTGCGTGCAGAGCAATTCCGTGTTGCACATCACACATGAAAGGATCCTTGATTTCCTTCATGGCACTCCAGAGAAACCCCAAGAACACTGTTTCAAGGCTAGAGGGATCCTGAGGTCACTGTAGCAACACGAAAGAGCTCCGTGGACCAAGAATCAACTCGAGATGAGAGGTTAGTCCCTGGCTTCCCCTCCAGAGGAATACCACCTTACCACAAGCACCTCAAGAGGAGGCTTCTCTCAGCTCTAGGTATGTGAGAGGGACCCTGAGTTTGCGGCCTCAAGTGGAATGGACTCCGCGATGCCCTGACTCGAAATAAGGCCGGATATCCCTGCAGTGACTTGAATGCAGGCTCGTCTTGCATCTCCCAAGACGAAAGAATGTCTGAATCCCCTGTGGAGACCACAGAGAAAGACCTAGTTCCTTGGTCTAGTTCTGTGAAAAATACCGTTGGTAGCTTGATAGGGATTGCATTGAATCTATAGATTGCTTTCGGTAGAATAGCTATTTTGACAATATTGATTCTTCCAATCCATGAACACGGTATGATTCCCCATCTGTTTGTGTCCTCTTTGATTTCTTTCATCAGTGTTTTATAGTTTTCTCTGTATAGGTCTTTTGTTTCTTTAGGTAGATATACTCCTAAGTATTTTATTCTTTTTGTTGCAATGGTGAATGGTATTGTTTCCTTCATTTCTCTTTCTGTTTTTTCATCGTTAGTATATAGGAATGCAAGGGATTTCTGTGTGTTAATTTTATATCCTGCAACTTTACTATATTCATTGATTAGTTCTAGTAATTTTCTGGTAGAGTCTTTAGGGTTTTCTATATAGAGGATCATGTCATCACAGAACTAGACCAAAGAATTTCACAATTTGTATGGAAATACAAAAAACCTCGAATAGCCAAAGTAATCTTGAAAAAGAAGAATGGAACTGGAGGAATCAACCTGCCTGACTTCAGACTCTACTACAAAGCCACAGTCATCAAGACAGTGTGGTACTGGCACAAAGACAGAAATATAGACCAATGGAACAGAATAGAAAGCCCAGAGATAAATCCACGAACCTATGGACACCTTATCTTTGACAAAGGAGGCAAGGATATACAATGGAAAAAAGACAACCTCTTTAACAAGTGGTGCTGGGAAAACTGGTCAACCACTTGCAAAAGAATGAAACTAGAACACTTTCTAACACCATACACAAAAATAAACTCAAAATGGATTAAAGATCTAAATGTAAGACCAGAAACTATAAAACTCCTAGAGGAGAACATAGGCAAAACACTCTCCGACATAAATCACAGCAAGATCCTCTATGACCCACCTCCCAGAATATTGGAAATAAAAGCAAAACTAAACAAATGGGATCTAATGAAACTTAAAAGCTTTTGCACTACAAAAGAAACTATAAGTAAGGTGAAAAGACAGCCGTCAGATTGGGAGAAAATAATAGCAAATGAAGAAACAGACAAAGGATTAATCTCAAAAATATACAAGCAACTCCTGCAGCTCAATTCCAGAAAAATAAATGACCCAATCCAAAAATGGGCCAGAGAACTAAACAGACATTTCTCCAAAGAAGACATACAGATGGCTAACAAACACATGAAAAGGTGCTCAACATCACTCATTATTAGAGAAATGCAAATCAAAACCACAATGAGGTACCATTACACACCAGTCAGGATGGCTGCTATCCAAAAGTCTACAAGCAATAAATGCTGGAGAGGCTGTGGAGAAAAGGGAACCCTCTTACACTGTTGGTGGGAATGCAAACTAGTACAGCCACTATGGAAAACAGTGTGGAGATTCCTTAAAAAACTGGAAATAGAACTGCCATATTACCCAGCAATACCACTTCTGGGCATACACACTGAGGAAACCAGATCTGAAAGAGACACATGCACCCCAATGTTCATCGCAGCACTGTTTATAATAGCCAGGACATGGAAGCAACCTAGATGCCCATCAGCAGATGAATGGATAAGGAAGCTGTGGGACATATACACCATGGAATTTTACTCAGCCGTCAAAAAGAATTCATTTGAACCAGTCCTAATGAGATGGATGAAACTGGAGCCCCTTATACAGAGTGAAGTAAGCCAGAAAGATAAAGAACATTACAGCATACTAACACATATATATGGAATTTAGAAAGATGGTAACGAGAACCCTATATGCAAAACAGAAAAAGAGACACAGAAATACAGAACAGACTTTTGAACTCTGTGGGAGAAGGTGAGGGTGGGATGTTTCAAAAGAACAGCATGTATACTATCTATGGTGAAACAGATCACCAGCCCAGGTGGGATGCATGAGACAAGTGCTCCGGCCTGGTGCACTGGGAAGACCCAGAGGAATCGGGTGGAGAGGGAGATGGGAGGGGGGATCGGGATGGGGAATAAGTGTAAATCTATGGCTGATTCATATCAATGTATGACAAGACCCACTGAAATGTTGTGAAGTAATTAGCCTCCAACTAATAAAAAAAATTAAAAAAAAAAAAAAAAAGAAAGACCTAGTTCCCCTCCTCATCGCGACCGGAGGCCTCACATCCTTTGAAAACTCCAGAGGTATGCGGAGATCAGTGCCTCCAAAGGAGACGATGCCTGACTCCTCGTGAAACTTGATAGGAGTCCCAGGATTCCTGTGGCACGTGGAAAGGGACCCTTGGTCTCCCGCCTCAGCTGGAGAGGCGTCCCAATTGCCCTGCCAAGCCTCGAGGAGAATCCCGAGTTGTCCCTCGCAAGTAGGCAGGAGTCCTGGCGTCGCTGAACAAACACGTGTTTGGAAGGGCCATCCCCGTCGTAACTCGAGAATATAACCCAGGTTCCCGCCGCAACTCGAGAAAAACCATGAGACTTCTCCCACGCCGCGAGATGAGGCCCGATTCCCCTGCACTGCGTGCAGGGCAATTCCGTGTTGCACATCACACATGAAAGGAGCCTTGATTTCCTTCATGGTACTCCAGAGAAACCCCAAGAACACTGTTTCAAGGCTAGAGGGATCCTGAGGTCACTGTAGCAACATGAAAGAGCTCCGTGGACCAAAAATCAACTCGAGATGAGAGGTTAGTCCCTGGCTTCAACTCCATGGGAATACCACCTTACCAGAAGCACCTCAAAGGAGGCTTCTCTCAGCTCTAGTTATGTGAGAGGGACCCTGAGTTTGCGGCCTCGAGTGGAATGGACACCATGATGCCCTGACTCAAAATAAGGCCGGATATCCCTGCAGTGACTTGAATGCAGGCTCGTCTTGCATCTCCCAAGACGAAAGGATGTCTGATTCCCCTGCGGAGAACACAGAGAAAGAGCAAGTTCCCCACCTCATCGCGACCAGAGGCCTCACATCCTTTGAAAACTCCAGAGGTACGCGGAGATCAGTGCCTGCAAAGGAGACGATGCCTGACTCCTCGTGAAACTTGATAGGAGTCCCAGGATTCCTGTGGCACGTGGAAAGGGACCCTTGGTCTCCCGCCTCAGCTGGAGAGGCGTCCCAATTGCCCTGCCAAGCCTCGAGGAGAATCCCGAGTTGTCCCTCGCAACTAGGCAGGAGTCCTGGCGTCGCTGAACAAACACGTTTGTGGAAGGGCCATCCTCGCCGTAACTCGAGAATTTACCCCAGGTTCCTGCCGAAACTCGAGAAACACCATGAGACTTCCCCCTCGTCGCGAGAAGAGGCCCGATTCCCCTGCACTGCGTGCAGAGCAATGCCGTGTTGCACATCACACAGGAAAGGAGCCTTGATTTCCATGATGTCACTCCAGAGAAACCCCAAGAACACTGTTTCAAGGCTAGAGGGATCCTGAGGTCACTGTAGCAACACGAAAGAGCTCCATGGACCAAGAATGAACTCGAGATGAGAGGTTAGTTCCTGGCTTTGACTCCAGAGGAATACCACCTTACCACAAGCACCTCAAGAGGAGGCTTCTCTCAGCTTTAGGTATGTGAGAGGGACCCTGAGTTTGCAGCCTCAAGTGGAATGGACACCGCGATGCCCTGACTCGAAATAAGGCCGGATATCCCTGCAGTGACTTGAATGCAGGCTCGTCTTGCATCTCCCAAGACGAAAGGATGTCTGAATCCCCTGTGGAGACCACAGAGAAAGACCTAGTTCCCCACCTCATCGCGACCAGAGGCCTCACATCCTTTGAAAACTCCAGAGGTACGCCGAAATCAGTGCCTGCAAAGGAGACGATGCCTGCCTCCTCGTGAATCTTGATAGGAGTCCCAGGATTCCTGTGGCACGTGGAAAGGGACACTTGGTCGCCCGCCTCAGCTGGAGAGGCGTCCCAATTGCCCTGCCAAGCCTCAAGGATAATCCCGAGTTGTCCCTCGCAACTAGGCAGGAGTCCTGACGTCGCTGAACAAACACGTGGGTGGAAGAGCCATCCCCGTCGTAACTCGAGAATATACCCCAGGTTCCCGCCGCAACTCGAGAAAAACCATGAGACTTCTCCCACGCCGTGAGATGAGGCCCGATTCCCCTGCACTGCGTGCAGAGCAATTCCGTGTTGCACATCACACATGAAAGGAGCCTTGATTTCCTTCATGGTACTCCAGAGAAACCCCAAGAACACTGTTTCAAGGCTAGAGGGATCCTGAGGTCACTGTAGCAACATGAAAGAGCTTCGTGGACCAAAAATCAACTCGAGATGAGAGGTTAGTCCCTGGCTTCAACTCCAGGGGAATACCACCTTACCAGAAGCACCTCAAAGGAGGCTTCTCTCAGCTCTAGGTATGTGAGAGATACCCTGAGTTTGCGGCCTCAAGTGGAATGGACACCACGATGCCCTGACTCAAAATAAGGCCGGATATCCCTGCAGTGACTTGAATGCAGGCTCGTCTTGCATCTCCCAAGACGAAAGGATGTCTGAATCCCTTGCGGAGACCACAGAGAAAGACCTAGTTCCCGACCTCATCGCGACCAGAGGCCTGACATCCTTTGAAAACTCCAGAGGTACGCGGAGATCAGTGCCTCCAAAGGAGACGATGCCTGCCTCCTCGTGAAACTTGATAGGAGTCCCAGGATTTCTGTGGCACGTGGAAAGGGACCCTTGGTCTCCCGCCTCAGCTGGAGAGGCGTCCCAATTGCCCTGCCAAGCCTCGAGGTGAATCCCGAGTTGTCCCTCGCAACTAGGCAGGAGTTTTCACGTCGCTGAACAAAAACGTGTGTGGAAGAGCCATCCCAGCCGTAACTCGAGAATTTACCCCAGGTTCCCGCCGCAACTCGAGAAAAACCATAAGACTTCCCCCTCGTCGCGAGAAGAGGCCCGATTCCCCTGCACTGCGTGCAGAGCAATTCCGTGTTGCACATCACACAGGAAAGGAGCCTTGATTTCCTTGATGGCACTCCAGAGAAACCCCAAGAACACTGTTTCAAGGCTAGAGGGATACTGAGGTCACTGTAGCAACACGAAAGAGCTCTGTGGACCAAGAATCAACTCGAGATGAGAGGTTAGTCCCTAGCTTCGACTCCAGAGGAATACCACCTTACCACAGGCACCTCAAGAGGAGGCTTCTCTCAGCTCTAGGTATGTGAGAGGGACCCTGAGTTTGCGGCCTCAAGTGGAATGAACTCCGCGATGCCCTGACTCGAAATAAGGCCGGATATCCCTGCAGTGACTTGAATGCAGGCTCGTCTTGCATCTCCCAAGACGAAAGAATGTCTGAATCCCCTGTGGAGACCACAGAGAAAGACCTAGTTCCTTGGTCTAGTTCTGTGAAAAATACCGTTGGTAGCTTGATAGGGATTGCATTGAATCTATAGATTGCTTTGTGTAGAATAGCCATTTTGACAATATTGATTCTTCCAATCCATGAACACGGTATGTTTCTCCATCTGTTTGTGTCCTCTTTGATTTCTTTCATCAGTGTTTTATAGTTTTCTATGTATAGGTCTTTTGTTTCTTTAGGTAGATATACTCCTAAGTATTTTATTCTTTTTGTTGCAATGGTGAATGGTATTGTTTCCTTCATTTCTCTTTCTGTTTTTTCATCGTTAGTATATAGGAATGCAAGGGATTTCTGTGTGTTAATTTTATATCCTGCAACTTTACTATATTCATTGATTAGTTCTAGTAATTTTCTGGTAGAGTCTTTAGGGTTTTCTATATAGAGGATCATGTCATCACAGAACTAGACCAAAGAATTTCACAATTTGTATGGAAATACAAAAAACCTCGAATAGCCAAAGTAATCTTGAAAAAGAAGAATGGAACTGGAGGAATCAACCTGCCTGACTTCAGACTCTACTACAAAGCCACAGTCATCAAGACAGTGTGGTACTGGCACAAAGACAGAAATATAGACCAATGGAACAGAATAGAAAGCCCAGAGATAAATCCACGAACCTATGGACACCTTATCTTTGACAAAGGAGGCAAGGATATACAATGGAAAAAAGACAACCTCTTTAACAAGTGGTGCTGGGAAAACTGGTCAACCACTTGCAAAAGAATGAAACTAGAACACTTTCTAACACCATACACAAAAATAAACTCAAAATGGATTAAAGATCTAAATGTAAGACCAGAAACTATAAAACTCCTAGAGGAGAACATAGGCAAAACACTCTCCGACATAAATCACAGCAAGATCCTCTATGACCCACCTCCCAGCATATTGGAAATAAAAGCAAAACTAAACAAATGGGATCTAATGAAACTTAAAAGCTTTTGCACTACAAAAGAAACTATAAGTAAGGTGAAAAGACAGCCGTCAGATTGGGAGAAAATAATAGCAAATGAAGAAACAGACAAAGGATTAATCTCAAAAATATACAAGCAACTCCTGCAGCTCAATTCCAGAAAAATAAATGACCCAATCCAAAAATGCGCCAGAGAACTAAACAGACATTTCTCCAAAGAAGACATACAGATGGCTAACAAACACATGAAAAGGTGCTCAACATCACTCATTATTAGAGAAATGCAAATCAAAACCACAATGAGGTACCATTACACACCAGTCAGGATGGCTGCTATCCAAAAGTCTACAAGCAATAAATGCTGCAGAGGCTGTGGAGAAAAGGGAACCCTCTTACACTGTTGGTGGGAATGCAAACTAGTACAGCCACTATGGAAAACAGTGTAGAGATTCCTTAAAAAACTGGAAATAGAACTGCCATATTACCCAGCAATACCACTTCTGGGCATACACACTGAGGAAACCAGATCTGAAAGAGACACATGCACCCCAATGTTCATCGCAGCACTGTTTATAATAGCCAGGACATGGAAGCAACCTAGATGCCCATCAGCAGATGAATGGATAAGGAAGCTGTGGGACATATACACCATGGAATTTTACTCAGCCGTCAAAAAGAATTCATTTGAACCAGTCCTAATGAGATGGATGAAACTGGAGCCCCTTATACAGAGTGAAGTAAGCCAGAAAGATAAAGAACATTACAGCATACTAACACATATATATGGAATTTAGAAAGATGGTAACGAGAACCCTATATGCAAAACAGAAAAAGAGACACAGAAATACAGAACAGACTTTTGAACTCTGTGGGAGAAGGTGAGGGTGGGATGTTTCAAAAGAACAGCATGTATACTATCTATGGTGAAACAGATCACCAGCCCAGGTGGGATGCATGAGACAAGTGCTCCGGCCTGGTGCACTGGGAAGACCCAGAGGAATCGGGTGGAGAGGGAGATGGGAGGGGGGATCGGGATGGGGAATAAGTGTAAATCTATGGCTGATTCATATCAATGTATGACAAGACCCACTGAAATGTTGTGAAGTAATTAGCCTCCAACTAATAAAAAAAATTAAAAAAAAAAAAAAAAAAAAAAAAAAAAAAAAAAAAGAAAGACCTAGTTCCCCTCCTCATCGCGACCGGAGGCTTCACATCCTTTGAAAACTCCAGAGGTACGCGGAGATCAGTGCCTCCAAAGGAGACGATGCCTGACTCCTCGTGAAACTTGATAGGAGTCCCAGGATTCCTGTGGCACGTGGAAAGGGACCCTTGGTCTCCCGCCTCAGCTGGAGAGGCGTCCCAATTGCCCTGCCAAGCCTCGAGGAGAATCCCGAGTTGTCCTTCGCAAGTAGGCAGGAGTCCTGACGTCGCTGAACAAACACGTGTTTGGAAGGGCCATCCCCGTCGTAACTCGAGAATATACCCCAGGTTCCCGCCGCAACTCGAGAAAAACCATGAGACTTCTCCCACGCCGCGAGATGAGGCCCGATTCCCCTGCACTGCGTGCAGGGCAATTCCGTGTTGCACATCACACATGAAAGGAGCCTTGATTTCCTTCATGGTACTCCAGAGAAACCCCAAGAACACTGTTTCAAGGCTAGAGGGATCCTGAGGTCACTGTAGCAACACGAAAGAGCTCCGTGGACCAAGAATCACCTCGAGATGAGAGGTTAGTCCCTGGCTTCAACTCCATGGGAATACCACCTTACCAGAAGCACCTCAAAGGAGGCTTCTCTCAGCTCTAGGTATGTGAGAGGGACCCTGAGTTTGCGGCCTCGAGTGGAATGGACACCACGATGCCCTGACTCAAAAGAAGGCCGGATATCCCTGCAGTGACTTGAGTGCAGGCTCGTCTTGCATCTCCCAAGACGAAAGGATGTCTGAATCCCCTGCGGAGAACACAGAGAAAGACCAAGTTCCCCACCTCATCGCGACCAGAGGCCTCACATCCTTTGAAAACTCCAGAGGTACGCGGAGATCAGTGCCTGCAAAGGAGACGATGCCTGACTCCTCGTGAAACTTGATAGGATTCCCAGGATTTCTGTGGCACGTGGAAAGGGACCCTTGGTCTCCCGCCTCAGCTGGAGAGGCGTCCCAATTGCCCTGCCAAGCCTCGAGGTGAATCCCGAGTAGTCCCTCGCAACTAGGCAGGAGTCCTGACTTGGCTGAACAAACACGTTTGTGGAAGGGCCATCCTCGCCGTAACTCGAGAATTTACCCCAGGTTCCCGCCGAAACTCGAGAAACACCATGAGACTTCCCCCTCGTCGCGAGAAGAGGCCCGATTCCCCTGCACTGCGTGCAGAGCAATGCCGTGTTGCACATCACACAGGAAAGGAGCCTTGATTTCCATGATGTCACTCCAGAGAAAACCCAAGAACACTGTTTCAAGGCTAGAGGGATCCTGAGGTCACTGTAGCAACATGAAAGAGCTCCATGGACCAAGAATCAACTCGAGATGAGAGGTTAGTTCCTGGCTTTCACTCCAGAGGAATACCACCTTACCACAAGCACCTCAAGAGGAGGCTTCTCTCAGCTTTAGGTATGTGAGAGGGACCCTGAGTTTGCAGCCTCAAGTGGAATGGACACCGCGATGCCCTGACTCGAAATAAGGCCGGATATCCCTGCAGTGACTTGAATGCAGGCTCGTCTTGCATCTCCCAAGACGAAAGGATGTCTGAATCCCCTGTGGAGACCACAGATAAAGACCTAGTTCCCCACCTCATCGCGACCGGAGGCCTCACATCCTTTGAAAACTCCAGAGGTACGCCGAAATCAGTGCCTCCAAAGGAGACGATGCCTCCCTCCTCGTGAATCTTGATAGGAGTCCCAGGATTCCTGTGGCACGTGGAAAGGGACCCTTGGTCTCCCGCCTCAGCTGGAGAGGCGTCCCAATTGCTCTGCCAAGCCTCAAGGATAATCCCGAGTTGTCCCTCGCAACTAGGCAGGAGTCCTGACGTCGCTGAACAAACACGTGGGTGGAAATGCCATAACCGTCGTAACTCGAGAATATACCCCAGGTTCCCGCCGCAACTCGAGAAAAACCATGAGACTTCTCCCAAGCCGCGAGATGAGGCCCGATTCCCCTGCACTGCTTGCAGAGCAATTCCGTGTTGCACATCACACATGAAAGGAGCCTTGATTTCCTTCATGGTACTCCAGAGAAACCCCAAGAACACTGTTTCAAGGCTAGAGGGATCCTGAGGTCACTGTAGCAACATGAAAGAGCTTCGTGGACCAAAAATCAAATCGAGATGAGAGGTTAGTCCCTGGCTTCAACTCCAGGGGAATACCACCTTACCAGAAGCACCTCAAAGGAGGCTTCTCTCAGCTCTAGGTATGTGAGAGATACCCTGAGTTTGCGGCCTCAAGTGGAATGGACACCACGATGCCCTGACTCAAAATAAGGCCGGATATCCCTGCAGTGACTTGAATGCAGGCTCGTCTTGCATCTCCCAAGACGAAAGGATGTCTGAATCCCCTGTGGAGACCACAGAGAAAGACCTAGTTCCCCACCTCATCGCGACCAGAGGCCTGACATCCTTTGAAAACTCCAGAGGTACGCGGAGATCAGTGCCTCCAAAGGAGACGATGCCTGACTCCTCGTGAAACTTGATAGGAGTCCCAGGATTTCTGTGGCACGTGGAAAGGGACCCTTGGTCTCCCGCCTCAGCTGGAGAGGCGTCCCAATTGCCCTGCCAAGCCTCGAGGTGAATCCCGAGTTGTCCCTCGCAACTAGGCAGGAGTTTTCACGTCGCTGAACAAAAACGTGTGTGGAAGAGCCATCCCAGCCGTAACTCGAGAATTTACCCCAGGTTCCCGCCGCAACTCGAGAAAAACCATGAGACTTCCCCCTCGTCGCGAGAAGAGGCCCGATTCCCCTGCACTGCGTGCAGAGCAACTCCGTGTTGCACATCACACAGGAAAGGAGCCTTGATTTCCTTGATGGCACTCCAGAGAAACCCCAAGAACACTGTTTCAAGGCTAGAGGGATACTGAGGTCACTGTAGCAACACGAAAGAGCTCTGTGGACCAAGAATCAACACGAGATGAGAGGTTAGTCCCTGGCTTCGACTCCAGAGGAATACCACCTTACCACAAGCACCTCAAGAGGAGGCTTCTCTCAGCTCTAGGTATGTGAGAGGGATCCTGAGTTTGCGGCCTCAAGTGGAATGGACTCCGCGATGCCCTGACTCGAAATAAGGCCGGATATCCCTGCAGTGACTTGAATGCAGGCTCGTCTTGCATCTCCCAAGACGAAAGAATGTCTGAATCCCCTGTGGAGACCACAGAGAAAGACCTAGTTCCTTGGTCTTGTTCTGTGAAAAATACCGTTGGTAGCTTGATAGGGATTGCATTGAATCTATAGATTGCTTTCGGTAGAATAGCCATTTTGACAATATTGATTCTTCCAATCCATGAACACGGTATGTTTCTCCATCTGTTTGTGTCCTCTTTGATTTCTTTCATCAGTGTTTTATAGTTTTCTATGTATAGGTCTTTTGTTTCTTTAGGTAGATATACTCCTAAGTATTTTATTCTTTTTGTTGCAATGGTGAATGGTATTGTTTCCTTCATTTCTCTTTCTGTTTTTTCATCGTTAGTATATAGGAATGCAAGGGATTTCTGTGTGTTAATTTTATATCCTGCAACTTTACTATATTCATTGATTAGTTCTAGTAATTTTCTGGTAGAGTCTTTAGGGTTTTCTATATAGAGGATCATGTCATCACAGAACTAGACCAAAGAATTTCACAATTTGTATGGAAATACAAAAAACCTCGAATAGCCAAAGTAATCTTGAAAAAGAAGAATGGAACTGGAGGAATCAACCTGCCTGACTTCAGACTCTACTACAAAGCCACAGTCATCAAGACAGTGTGGTACTGGCACAAAGACAGAAATATAGACCAATGGAACAGAATAGAAAAGCCAGAGATAAATCCACGAACCTATGGACACCTTATCTTTGACAAAGGAGGCAAGGATATACAATGGAAAAAAGACAACCTCTTTAACAAGTGGTGCTGGGAAAACTGGTCAACCACTTGCAAAAGAATGAAACTAGAACACTTTCTAACACCATACACAAAAATAAACTCAAAATGGATTAAAGATCTAAATGTAAGACCAGAAACTATAAAACTCCTAGAGGAGAACATAGGCAAAACACTCTCCGACATAAATCACAGCAAGATCCTCTATGACCCACCTCCCAGAATATTGGAAATAAAAGCAAAACTAAACAAATGGGATCTAATGAAACTTAAAAGCTTTTGCACTACAAAAGAAACTATAAGTAAGGTGAAAAGACAGCCGTCAGATTGGGAGAAAATAATAGCAAATGAAGAAACAGACAAAGGATTAATCTCAAAAATATACAAGCAACTCCTGCAGCTCAATTCCAGAAAAATAAATGACCCAATCCAAAAATGGGCCAGAGAACTAAACAGACATTTCTCCAAAGAAGACATACAGATGGCTAACAAACACATGAAAAGGTGCTCAACATCACTCATTATTAGAGAAATGCAAATCAAAACCACAATGAGGTACCATTACACACCAGTCAGGATGGCTGCTATCCAAAAGTCTACAAGCAATAAATGCTGCAGAGGCTGTGGAGAAAAGGGAACCCTCTTACACTGTTGGTGGGAATGCAAACTAGTACAGCCACTATGGAAAACAGTGTGGAGATTCCTTAAAAAACTGGAAATAGAACTGCCATATAACCCAGCAATACCACTTCTGGGCATACACACTGAGGAAACCAGATCTGAAAGAGACACATGCACCCCAATGTTCATCGCAGCACTGTTTATAATAGCCAGGACATGGAAGCAACCTAGATGCCCATCAGCAGATGAATGGATAAGGAAGCTGTGGTACATATACACCATGGAATATTACTCAGCCGTCAAAAAGAATTCATTTGAACCAGTCCTAATGAGATGGATGAAACTGGAGCCCCTTATACAGAGTGAAGTAAGCCAGAAAGATAAAGAACATTACAGCATACTAACACATATATATGGAATTTAGAAAGATGGTAACGAGAACCCTATATGCAAAACAGAAAAAGAGACACAGAAATACAGAACAGACTTTTGAACTCTGTGGGAAAAGGTGAGGGTGGGATGTTTCAAAAGAACAGCATGTATACTATCTATGGTGAAACAGATCACCAGCCCAGGTGGGATGCATGAGACAAGTGCTCCGGCCTGGTGCACTGGGAAGACCCAGAGGAATCGGGTGGAGAGGGAGATGGGAGGGGGGATCGGGATGGGGAATAAGTGTAAATCTATGGCTGATTCATATCAATGTATGACAAGACCCACTGAAATGTTGTGAAGTAATTAGCCTCCAACTAATAAAAAAAAATTAAAAAAAAAAAAAAAAACAGAAAAAAAAAAAAAGAAAGACCTAGTTCCCCTCCTCATCGCCAACGGAGGCCTCACATCCTTTGAAAACTCCAGAGGTACGCGGAGATCAGTGCCTCCAAAGGAGACGATGCCTGACTCCTCGTGAAACTTGATAGGAGTCCCAGGATTCCTGTGGCACGTGGAAAGGGACCCTTGGTCTCCCGCCTCAGCTGGAGAGGCGTCCCAATTGCCCTGCCAAGCCTCGAGGAGAATCCCGAGTTGTCCCTCGCAACTAGGCAGGAGTGCTGACGTCGCTGAACATACACGTGTGTGGAAGGGCCATCCCCGTCGTAACTCGAGAATATACCCCAGGTTCCCGCCGCAACTCGAGAAAAACCATGAGACTTCTCCCACGCCGCGAGATGAGGCCCGATTCCCCTCCACTGCGTGCAGAGCAATTCCGTGTTGCACATCACACATGAAAGGATCCTTGATTTCCTTCATGGCACTCCAGAGAAACCCCAAGAACACTGTTTCAAGGCTAGAGGGATCCTGAGGTCACTGTAGCAACACGAAAGTGCTCTGTGGACCAGAAATCAACTCGAGATGAGAGATTAGTCCCTGGCTTCGACTCCAGAGGAATACCACCTTACCACAAGCACCTCAAAGGAGGCTTCTCTCAGCTCTAGGTATGTGAGAGGGACCCTGAGTTTGCGGCCTCAAGTGGAATGGACACCGAGATGCCCTGACTCGAAATAAGGCCGGATATCCCTGCAGTGACTTGAATGCAGGCTCGTCTTGCATCTCCCAAGACGAAAGGATGTCTGAATCCCCTGTGGAGACCACAGAGAAAGACCTAGTTCCTTGGTCTAGTTCTGTGAAAAATACCGTTGGTAGCTTGATAGGGATTGCATTGAATCTATAGATTGCTTTCGGTAGAATAGCCATTTTGACAATATTGATTCTTCCAATCCATGAACACGGTATGTTTCTCCATCTGTTTGTGTCCTCTTTGATTTCTTTCATCAGTGTTTTATAGTTTTCTATGTATAGGTCTTTTGTTTCTTTAGGTAGATATACTCCTAAGTATTTTATTCTTTTTGTTGCAATGGTGAATGGTATTGTTTCCTTCATTTCTCTTTCTGTTTTTTCATCGTTAGTATATAGGAATGCAAGGGATTTCTGTGTGTTAATTTTATATCCTGCAACTTTACTATATTCATTGATTAGTTCTAGTAATTTTCTGGTAGAGTCTTTAGGGTTTTCTATATAGAGGATCATGTCATCACAGAACTAGACCAAAGAATTTCACAATTTGTATGGAAATACAAAAAACCTCGAATAGCCAAAGTAATCTTGAAAAAGAAGAATGGAACTGGAGGAATCAACCTGCCTGACTTCAGACTCTACTACAAAGCCACAGTCATCAAGACAGTGTGGTACTGGCACAAAGACAGAAATATAGACCAATGGAACAGAATAGAAAGGCCAGAGATAAATCCACGAACCTATGGACACCTTATCTTTGACAAAGGAGGCAAGGATATACAATGGAAAAAAGACAACCTCTTTAACAAGTGGTGCTGGGAAAACTGGTCAACCACTTGCAAAAGAATGAAACTAGAACACTTTCTAACACCATACACAAAAATAAACTCAAAATGGATTAAAGATCTAAATGTAAGACCAGAAATTATAAAACTCCTAGAGGAGAACATAGGCAAAACACTCTCCGACATAAATCACAGCAAGATCCTCTATGACCCACCTCCCAGAATATTGGAAATAAAAGCAAAACTAAACAAATGGGACCTAATGAAACTTAAAAGCTTTTGCACTACAAAAGAAACTATAAGTAAGGTGAAAAGACAGCCGTCAGATTGGGAGAAAATAATAGCAAATGAAGAAACAGACAAAGGATTAATCTCAAAAATATACAAGCAACTCCTGCAGCTCAATTCCAGAAAAATAAATGACCCAATCCAAAAATGGGCCAGAGAACTAAACAGACATTTCTCCAAAGAAGACATACAGATGGCTAACAAACACATGAAAAGGTGCTCAACATCACTCATTATTAGAGAAATGCAAATCAAAACCACAATGAGGTACCATTACACACCAGTCAGGATGGCTGCTATCCAAAAGTCTACAAGCAATAAATGCTGCAGAGGCTGTGGAGAAAAGGGAACCCTCTTACACTGTTGGTGGGAATGCAAACTAGTACAGCCACTATGGAAAACAGTGTGGAGATTCCTTAAAAAACTGGAAATAGAACTGCCATATTACCCAGCAATACCACTTCTGGGCATACACACTGAGGAAACCAGATCTGAAAGAGACACATGCACCCCAATGTTCATCGCAGCACTGTTTATAATAGCCAGGACATGGAAGCAACCTAGATGCCCATCAGCAGATGAATGGATAAGGAAGCTGTGGGACATATACACCATGGAATTTTACTCAGCCGTCAAAAAGAATTCATTTGAACCAGTCCTAATGAGATGGATGAAACTGGAGCCCCTTATACAGAGTGAAGTAAGCCAGAAAGATAAAGAACATTACAGCATACTAACACATATATATGGAATTTAGAAAGATGGTAACGATAACACTATATGCAAAACAGAGAAAGAGACACAGAAATACAGAACAGACTTTTGAACTCTGTGGGAGAAGGTGAGGGTGGGATGTTTCAAAAGAACAGCATGTATACTATCTATGGTGAAACAGATCACCAGCCCAGGTGGGATGCATGAGACAAGTGCTCCGGCCTGGTGCACTGGGAAGACCCAGAGGAATCGGGTGGAGAGGGAGATGGGAGGGGGGATCGGGATGGGGAATAAGTGTAAATCTATGGCTGATTCATATCAATGTATGACAAGACCCACTGAAATGTTGTGAAGTAATTAGCCTCCAACTAATAAAAAAAATTAAAAAAAAAAAAAAAAGAAAAAAACAAAAAGAAAGACCTAGTTCCCCTCCTCATCGCCACCGGAGGCCTCACATCCTTTGAAAACTCCAGAGGTACGCGGAGATCAGTGCCTCCAAAGGAGACGATGCCTGCCTCCTCGTGAAACTTGATAGGAGTCCCAGGATTCCTGTGGCACGTGGAAAGGGACTCTTGGTCTCCCGCCTCAGCTGGAGAGGCGTCCCAATTGCCCTGCCAAGCCTCGAGGAGAATCCCGAGTTGTCCCTCGCATCTAGGCAGGAGTGCTGACGTCGCTGAACATACACGTGTGTGGAAGGGCCATCCCCGTCGTAACTCGAGAATATACCCCAGGTTCCCGCCGCAACTCGAGAAAAACCATGAGACTTCTCCCACGCCGCGAGATGAGGCCCGATTCCCCTGCACTGCGTGCAGAGCAATTCCGTGTTGCACATCACACATGAAAGGATCCTTGATTTCCTTCATGGCACTCCAGAGAAACCTCAAGAACACTGTTTCAAGGCTAGAGGGATCCTGAGGTCACTGTAGCAACACAAAAGAGCTCTGTGGACCAGAAATCAACTCGAGATGAGAGATTAGTCCCTGGCTTCGACTCCAGAGGAATACCACCTTACCACAAGCACCTCAAAGGAGGCTTCTCTCAGCTCTAGGTATGTGAGAGGGACCCTGAGTTTGCGGCCTCAAGTGGAATGGACACCGAGATGCCCTGACTCGAAATAAGGCCGGATATCCCTGCAGTGACTTGAATGCAGGCTCGTCTTGCATCTCCCAAGACGAAAGGATGTCTGAATCCCCTGTGGAGACCACAGAGAAAGACCTAGTTCCTTGGTCTACTTCTGTGAAAAATACCGTTGGTAGCTTGATAGGGATTGCATTGAATCTATAGATTGCTTTCGGTAGAATAGCCATTTTGACAATATTGATTCTTCCAATCCATGAACACGGTATGTTTCTCCATCTGTTTGTGTCCTCTTTGATTTCTTTCATCAGTGTTTTATAGTTTTCTATGTATAGGTCTTTTGTTTCTTTAGGTAGATATACTCCTAAGTATTTTATTGTTTTTGTTGCAATGGTGAATGGTATTGTTTCCTTCATTTCTCTTTCTGTTTTTTCATCGTTAGTATATAGGAATGCAAGGGATTTCTGTGTGTTAATTTTATATCCTGCAACTTTACTATATTCATTGATTAGTTCTAGTAATTTTCTGGTAGAGTCTTTAGGGTTTTCTATATAGAGGATTATGTCATCACAGAACTAGACCAAAGAATTTCACAATTTGTATGGAAATACAAAAAACCTCGAATAGCCAAAGTAATCTTGAAAAAGAAGAATGGAACTGGAGGAATCAACCTGCCTGACTTCAGACTCTACTACAAAGCCACAGTCATCAAGACAGTGTGGTACTGGCACAAAGACAGAAATATAGACCAATGGAACAGAATAGAAAGGCCAGAGATAAATCCACGAACCTATGGACACCTTATCTTTGACAAAGGAGGCAAGGATATACAATGGAAAAAAGACAACCTCTTTAACAAGTGGTGCTGGGAAAACTGGTCAACCACTTGCAAAAGAATGAAACTAGAACACTTTCTAACACCATACACAAAAATAAACTCAAAATGGATTAAAGATCTAAATGTAAGACCAGAAACTATAAAACTCCTAGAGGAGAACATAGGCAAAACACTCTCCGACATAAATCACAGCAAGATCCTCTATGACCCACCTCCCAGAATATTGGAAATAAAAGCAAAACTAAACAAATGGGATCTAATGAAACTTAAAAGCTTTTGCACTACAAAAGAAACTATAAGTAAGGTGAAAAGACAGCCGTCAGATTGGGAGAAAATAATAGCAAATGAAGAAACAGACAAAGGATTAATCTCAAAAATATACAAGCAACTCCTGCAGCTCAATTCCAGAAAAATAAATGACCCAATCCAAAAATGGGCCAGAGAACTAAACAGACATTTCTCCAAAGAAGACATACAGATGGCTAACAAACACATGAAAAGGTGCTCAACATCACTCATTATTAGAGAAATGCAAATCAAAACCACAATGAGGTACCATTACACACCAGTCAGGATGGCTGCTATCCAAAAGTCTACAAGCAATAAATGCTGCAGAGGCTGTGGAGAAAAGGGAACCCTCTTACACTGTTGGTGGGAATGCAAACTAGTACAGCCACTATGGAAAACAGTGTGGAGATTCCTTAAAAAACTGGAAATAGAACTGCCATATTACCCAGCAATACCACTTCTGGGCATACACACTGAGGAAACCAGATCTGAAAGAGACACATGCACCCCAATGTTCATCGCAGCACTGTTTATAATGGCCAGGACATGGAAGCAACCTAGATGCCCATCAGCAGATGAATGGATAAGGAAGCTGTGGTACATATACACCATGGAATTTTACTCAGCCGTCAAAAAGAATTCATTTGAACCAGTCCTAATGAGATGGATGAAACTGGAGCCCCTTATACAGAGTGAAGTAAGCCAGAAAGATAAAGAACATTACAGCATACTAACACATATATATGGAATTTAGAAAGATGGTAACGATAACCCTATATGCAAAACAGAAAAAGAGACACAGAAATACAGAACAGACTTTTGAACTCTGTGGGAGAAGGTGAGGGTGGGATGTTTCAAAAGAACAGCATGTATACTATCTATGGTGAAACAGATCACCAGCCCAGGTGGGATGCATGAGACAAGTGCTCCGGCCTGGTGCACTGGGAAGACCCAGAGGAATCGGGTGGAGAGGGAGATGGGAGGGGGGATCGGGATGGGGAATAAGTGTAAATCTATGGCTGATTCATATCAATGTATGACAAGACCCACTGAAATGTTGTGAAGTAATTAGCCTCCAACTAATAAAAAAAATTAAAAAAAAAAAAAAAAGAAAAAAACAAAAAGAAAGACCTAGTTCCCCTCCTCATCGCCACCGGAGGCCTCACATCCTTTGAAAACTCCAGAGGTACGCGGAGATCAGTGCCTCCAAAGGAGACGATGCCTGCCTCCTCGTGAAACTTGATAGGAGTCCCAGGATTCCTGTGGCACGTGGAAAGGGACTCTTGGTCTCCCGCCTCAGCTGGAGAGGCGTCCCAATTGCCCTGCCAAGCCTCGAGGAGAATCCCGAGTTGTCCCTCGCATCTAGGCAGGAGTGCTGACGTCGCTGAACATACACGTGTGTGGAAGGGCCATCCCCGACGTAACTCGAGAATATACCCCAGGTTCCCGCCGCAACTCGAGAAAAACCATGAGCCTTCCCCCTCGCCGCGAGATGAGGCCCGATTCCCCTGCACTGCGTGCAGAGCAATTCCGTGTTGCACATCAAACATGAAAGGAGCCTTGATTTCCTTGATGGCACTCCAGAGAAACCCCAAGAACACTGTTTCAAGGCTAGAGGGATCCTGAGGTCATTGTAGCAACACGAAAGAGCTCCGTGGACCAAGAATCACCTCGAGATGAGAGGTTAGTCCCTGGCTTCGCCTCCAGAGGAATACCACCTTACCACAAGCACCTCAAAGGAGGCTTCTCTCAGCTCTAGGTATGTGAGAGGGACCCTAAGTTTGCGGCCTCAAGTGGAATGGACTCCGCGATGCCCTGACTCGAAATAAGGCCGGATATCCCTGCAGTGACTTGAATGCAGGCTCGTCTTGCATCTCCCAAGACGAAAGAATGTCTGAATCCCCTGTGGAGACCACAGAGAAAGACCTAGTTCCTTGGTCTAGTTCTGTGAAAAATACCGTTGGTAGCTTGATAGGGATTGCATTGAATCTATAGATTGCTTTCGGTAGAATAGCCATTTTGACAATATTGATTCTTCCAATCCATGAACACGGTATGTTTCTCCATCTGTTTGTGTCCTCTTTGATTTCTTTCATCAGTGTTTTATAGTTTTCTATGTATAGGTCTTTTGTTTCTTTAGGTAGATATACTCCTAAGTATTTTATTCTTTTTGTTGCAATGGTGAATGGTATTGTTTCCTTAATTTCTCTTTCTGTTTTTTCATCGTTAGTATATAGGAATGCAAGGGATTTCTGTGTGTTAATTTTATATCCTGCAACTTTACTATATTCATTGATTAGTTCTAGTAATTCTCTGGTAGAGTCTTTAGGGTTTTCTATATAGAGGATCATGTCATCACAGAACTAGACCAAAGAATTTCACAATTTGTATGGAAATACAAAAAACCTCGAATAGCCAAAGTAATCTTGAAAAAGAAGAATGGAACTGGAGGAATCAACCTGCCTGACTTCAGACTCTACTACAAAGCCACAGTCATCAAGACAGTGTGGTACTGGCACAAAGACAGAAATATAGACCAATGGAACAGAATAGAAAGGCCAGAGATAAATCCACGAACCTATGGACACCTTATCTTTGACAAAGGAGGCAAGGATATACAATGGAAAAAAGACAACCTCTTCAACAAGTGGTGCTGGGAAAACTGGTCAACCACTTGCAAAAGAATGAAACTAGAACACTTTCTAACACCATACACAAAAATAAACTCAAAATGGATTAAAGATCTAAATGTAAGACCAGAAACTATAAAACTCCTAGAGGAGAACATAGGCAAAACACTCTCTGACATAAATCACAGCAAGATCCTCTATGACCCACCTCCCAGAATATTGGAAATAAAAGCAAAACTAAACAAATGGGATCTAATGAAACTTAAAAGCTTTTGCACTACAAAAGAAACTATAAGTAAGGTGAAAAGACAGCCGTCAGATTGGGAGAAAATAATAGCAAATGAAGAAACAGACAAAGGATTAATCTCAAAAATATACAAGCAACTCCTGCAGCTCAATTCCAGAAAAATAAATGACCCAATCCAAAAATGGGCCAGAGAACTAAACAGACATTTCTCCAAAGAAGACATACAGATGGCTAACAAACACATGAAAAGGTGCTCAACATCACTCATTATTAGAGAAATGCAAATCAAAACCACAATGAGGTACCATTACACACCAGTCAGGATGGCTGCTATCCAAAAGTCTACAAGCAATAAATGCTGCAGAGGCTGTGGAGAAAAGGGAACCCTCTTACACTGTTGGTGGGAATGCAAACTAGTACAGCCACTATGGAAAACAGTGTGGAGATTCCTTAAAAAACTGGAAATAGAACTGCCATATTACCCAGCAATACCACTTCTGGGCATACACACTGAGGAAACCAGATCTGAAAGAGACACATGCACCCCAATGTTCATCGCAGCACTGTTTATAATAGCCAGGACATGGAAGCAACCTAGATGCCCATCAGCAGATGAATGGATAAGGAAGCTGTGGGACATATACACCATGGAATTTTACTCAGCCGTCAAAAAGAATTCATTTGAACCAGTCCTAATGAGATGGATGAAACTGGAGCCCCTTATACAGAGTGAAGTAAGCCAGAAAGATAAAGAACATTACAGCATACTAACACATATATATGGAATTTAGAAAGATGGTAACGAGAACCCTATATGCAAAACAGAAAAAGAGACACAGAAATACAGAACTTTTGAACTCTGTGGGAGAAGGTGAGGGTGGGATGTTTCAAAAGAACAGCATGTATACTATCTATGGTGAAACAGATCACCAGCCCAGGTGGGATGCATGAGACAAGTGCTCCGGCCTGGTGCACTGGGAAGACCCAGAGGAATCGGGTGGAGAGGGAGATGGGAGGGGGGATCGGGATGGGGAATAAGTGTAAATCTATGGCTGATTCATATCAATGTATGACAAGACCCACTGAAATGTTGTGAAGTAATTAGCCTCCAACTAATAAAAAAAATTAAAAAAAAAAAAAAAGAAAAAAAAAAAAAAAAAGAAAGACCTAGTTCCCCTCCTCATCGCGACCGGAGGCCTCACATCCTTTGAAAACTCCAGAGGTACGCGGAGATCAGTGCCTCCAAAGGAGACGATGCCTGACTCCTCGTGAAACTTGATAGGAGTCCCAGGATTCCTGTGGCACGTGGAAAGGGACCCTTGGTCTCCCGCCTCAGCTGGAGAGGCGTCCCAATTGCCCTGCCAAGCCTCGAGGAGAATCCCGAGTTGTCCCTCGCAACTAGGCAGGAGTGCTGACGTCGCTGAACATACACGTGTGTGGAAGGGCCATCCCCGTCGTAACTCGAGAATATACCCCAGGTTCCCACCGCAACTCGAGAAAAACCATGAGACTTCTCCCACGCCGCGAGATGAGGCCCGATTCCCCTCCACTGCGTGCAGAGCAATTCCGTGTTGCACATCACACAGGAAAGGATCCTTGATTTCCTTCATGGCACTCCAGAGAAAACCCAAGAACACTGTTTCAAGGCTAGAGGGATCCTGAGGTCACTGTAGCAACACGAAAGAGCTCTGTGGACCAGAAATCAACTCGAGATGAGAGATTAGTCCCTGGCTTCGACTCCAGAGGAATACCACCTTACCACAAGCACCTCAAAGGAGGCTTCTCTCAGCTCTAGGTATGTGAGAGGGACCCTGAGTTTGCGGCCTCAAGTGGAATGGACACCGAGATGCCCTGACTCGAAATAAGGCCGGATATCCCTGCAGTGACTTGAATGCAGGCTCGTCTTGCATCTCCCAAGACGAAAGGATGTCTGAATCCCCTGTGGAGACCACAGAGAAAGACCTAGTTCCTTGGTCTAGTTCTGTGAAAAATACCGTTGGTAGCTTGATAGGGATTGCATTGAATCTATAGATTGCTTTGGGTAGAATAGCCATTTTGACAATATTGATTCTTCCAATCCATGAACACGGTATGTTTCTCCATCTGTTTGTGTCCTCTTTGATTTCGTTCATCAGTGTTTTATAGTTTTCTATGTATAGGTCTTTTGTTTCTTTAGGTAGATATACTCCTAAGTATTTTATTCTTTTTGTTGCAATGGTGAATGGTATTGTTTCCTTCATTTCTCTTTCTGTTTTTTCATCGTTAGTATATAGGAATGCAAGGGATTTCTGTGTGTTAATTTTATATCCTGCAACTTTACTATATTCATTGATTAGTTCTAGTAATTTTCTGGTAGAGTCTTTAGGGTTTTCTATATAGAGGATCATGTCATCACAGAACTAGACCAAAGAATTTCACAATTTGTATGGAAATACAAAAAACCTCGAATAGCCAAAGTAATCTTGAAAAAGAAGAATGGAACTGGAGGAATCAACCTGCCTGACTTCAGACTCTACTACAAAGCCACAGTCATCAAGACAGTGTGGTACTGGCACAAAGACAGAAATATAGACCAATGGAATAGAATAGAAAGGCCAGAGATAAATCCACGAACCTATGGACACCTTATCTTTGACAAAGGAGGCAAGGATATACAATGGAAAAAAGACAACCTCTTTAACAAGTGGTGCTGGGAAAACTGGTCAACCACTTGCAAAAGAATGAAACTAGAACACTTTCTAACACCATACACAAAAATAAACTCAAAATGGATTAAAGATCTAAATGTAAGACCAGAAACTATAAAACTCCTAGAGGAGAACATAGGCAAAACACTCTCCGACATAAATCACAGCAAGATCCTCTATGACCCACCTCCCAGAATATTGGAAATAAAAGCAAAACTAAACAAATGGGATCTAATGAAACTTAAAAGCTTTTGCACTACAAAAGAAACTATAAGTAAGGTGAAAAGACAGCCGTCAGATTGGGAGAAAATAATAGCAAATGAAGAAACAGACAAAGGATTAATCTCAAAAATATACAAGCAACTCCTGCAGCTCAATTCCAGAAAAATAAATGACCCAATCCAAAAATGGGCCAGAGAACTAAACAGACATTTCTCCAAAGAAGACATACAGATGGCTAACAAACACATGAAAAGGTGCTCAACATCACTCATTATTAGAGAAATGCAAATCAAAACCACAATGAGGTACCATTACACACCAGTCAGGATGGCTGCTATCCAAAAGTCTACAAGCAATAAATGCTGGAGAGGCTGTGGAGAAAAGGGAACCCTCTTACACTGTTGGTGGGAATGCAAACTAGTACAGCCACTATGGAAAACAGTGTGGAGATTCCTTAAAAAACTGGAAATAGAACTGCCATATTACCCAGCAATACCACTTCTGGGCATACACACTGAGGAAACCAGATCTGAAAGAGACACATGCACCCCAATGTTCATCGCAGCACTGTTTATAATAGCCAGGACATGGAAGCAACCTAGATGCCCATCAGCAGATGAATGGATAAGGAAGCTGTGGGACATATACACCATGGAATTTTACTCAGCCGTCAAAAAGAATTCATTTGAACCAGTCCTAATGAGATGGATGAAACTGGAGCCCCTTATACAGAGTGAAGTAAGCCAGAAAGATAAAGAACATTACAGCATACTAACACATATATATGGAATTTAGAAAGATGGTAACGATAACCCTATATGCAAAACAGAAAAAGAGACACAGAAATACAGAACAGACTTTTGAACTCTGTGGGAGAAGGTGAGGGTGGGATGTTTCAAAAGAACAGCATGTATACTATCTATGGTGAAACAGATCACCAGCCCAGGTGGGATGCATGAGACAAGTGCTCCGGCCTGGTGCACTGGGAAGACCCAGAGGAATCGGGTGGAGAGGGAGATGGGAGGGGGGATCGGGATGGGGAATAAGTGTAAATCTATGGCTGATTCATATCAATGTATGACAAGACCCACTGAAATGTTGTGAAGTAATTAGCCTCCAACTAATAAAAAAAATTAAAAAAAAAAAAAAAGAAAAAAAAAAAAAGAAAGACCTAGTTCCCCTCCTCATCGCCACCGGAGGCCTCACATCCTTTGAAAACTCCAGAGGTACGCGGAGATCAGTGCCTCCAAAGGAGACGATGCCTGCCTCCTCGTGAAACTTGATAGGAGTCCCAGGATTCCTGTGGCACGTGGAAAGGGACTCTTGGTCTCCCGCCTCAGCTGGAGAGGCGTCCCAATTGCCCTGCCAAGCCTCGAGGAGAATCCCGAGTTGTCCCTCGCATCTAGGCAGGAGTGCTGACGTCGCTGAACATACACGTGTGTGGAAGGGCCATCCCCGACGTAACTCGAGAATATACCCCAGGTTCCCGCCGCAACTCGAGAAAAACCATGAGCCTTCCCCCTCGCCGCGAGATGAGGCCCGATTCCCCTGCACTGCGTGCAGAGCAATTCCGTGTTGCACATCAAACATGAAAGGAGCCTTGATTTCCTTGATGGCACTCCAGAGAAACCCCAAGAACACTGTTTCAAGGCTAGAGGGATCCTGAGGTCATTGTAGCAACACGAAAGAGCTCCGTGGACCAAGAATCACCTCGAGATGAGAGGTTAGTCCCTGGCTTCGCCTCCAGAGGAATACCACCTTACCACAAGCACCTCAAAGGAGGCTTCTCTCAGCTCTAGGTATGTGAGAGGGACCCTGAGTTTGCGGCCTCAAGTGGAATGGACTCCGCGATGCCCTGACTCGAAATAAGGCCGGATATCCCTGCAGTGACTTGAACGCAGGCTCGTCTTGCATCTCCCAAGACGAAAGAATGTCTGAATCCCCTGTGGAGACCACAGAGAAAGACCTAGTTCCTTGGTCTAGTTCTGTGAAAAATACCGTTGGTAGCTTGATAGGGATTGCATTGAATCTATAGATTGCTTTCGGTAGAATAGCCATTTTGACAATATTGATTCTTCCAATCCATGAACACGGTATGTTTCTCCATCTGTTTGTGTCCTCTTTGATTTCTTTCTTCAGTGTTTTATAGTTTTCTATGTATAGGTCTTTTGTTTCTTTAGGTAGATATACTCCTAAGTATTTTATTCTTTTTGTTGCAATGGTGAATGGTATTGTTTCCTTAATTTCTCTTTCTGTTTTTTCATCGTTAGTATATAGGAATGCAAGGGATTTCTGTGTGTTAATTTTATATCCTGCAACTTTACTATATTCATTGATTAGTTCTAGTAATTTTCTGGTAGAGTCTTTAGGGTTTTCTATATAGAGGATCATGTCATCACAGAACTAGACCAAAGAATTTCACAATTTGTATGGAAATACAAAAAACCTCGAATAGCCAAAGTAATCTTGAAAAAGAAGAATGGAACTGGAGGAATCAACCTGCCTGACTTCAGACTCTACTACAAAGCCACAGTCATCAAGACAGTGTGGTACTGGCACAAAGACAGAAATATAGACCAATGGAACAGAATAGAAAGGCCAGAGATAAATCCACGAACCTATGGACACCTTATCTTTGACAAAGGAGGCAAGGATATACAATGGAAAAAAGACAACCTCTTCAACAAGTGGTGCTGGGAAAACTGGTCAACCACTTGCAAAAGAATGAAACTAGAACACTTTCTAACACCATACACAAAAATAAACTCAAAATGGATTAAAGATCTAAATGTAAGACCAGAAACTATAAAACTCCTAGAGGAGAACATAGGCAAAACACTCTCTGACATAAATCACAGCAAGATCCTCTATGACCCACCTCCCAGAATATTGGAAATAAAAGCAAAACTAAACAAATGGGATCTAATGAAACTTAAAAGCTTTTGCACTACAAAAGAAACTATAAGTAAGGTGAAAAGACAGCCGTAAGATTGGGAGAAAATAATAGCAAATGAAGAAACAGACAAAGGATTAATCTCAAAAATATACAAGCAACTCCTGCAGCTCAATTCCAGAAAAATAAATGACCCAATCCAAAAATGGGCCAGAGAACTAAACAGACATTTCTCCAAAGAAGACATACAGATGGCTAACAAACACATGAAAAGGTGCTCAACATCACTCATTATTAGAGAAATGCAAATCAAAACCACAATGAGGTACCATTACACACCAGTCAGGATGGCTGCTATCCAAAAGTCTACAAGCAATAAATGCTGGAGAGGCTGTGGAGAAAAGGGAACCCTCTTACACTGTTGGTGGGAATGCAAACTAGTACAGCCACTATGGAAAACAGTGTGGAGATTCCTTAAAAAACTGGAAATAGAACTGCCATATTACCCAGCAATACCACTTCTGGGCATACACACTGAGGAAACCAGATCTGAAAGAGACACATGCACCCCAATGTTCATCGCAGCACTGTTTATAATAGCCAGGACATGGAAGCAACCTAGATGCCCATCAGCAGATGAATGGATAAGGAAGCTGTGGTACATATACACCATGGAATTTTACTCAGCCGTCAAAAAGAATTCATTTGAACCAGTCCTAATGAGATGGATGAAACTGGAGCCCCTTATACAGAGTGAAGTAAGCCAGAAAGATAAAGAACATTACAGCATACTAACACATATATATGGAATTTAGAAAGATGGTAACGATAACCCTATATGCAAAACAGAAAAAGAGACACAGAAATACAGAACTTTTGAACTCTGTGGGAGAAGGTGAGGGTGGGATGTTTCAAAAGAACAGCATGTATACTATCTATGGTGAAACAGATCACCAGCCCAGGTGGGATGCATGAGACAAGTGCTCCGGCCTGGTGCACTGGGAAGACCCAGAGGAATCGGGTGGAGAGGGAGATGGGAGGGGGGATCGGGATGGGGAATAAGTGTAAATCTATGGCTGATTCATATCAATGTATGACAAGACCCACTGAAATGTTGTGAAGTAATTAGCCTCCAACTAATAAAAAAAATTAAAAAAAAAAAAAAAGAAAAAAAAAAAAAAAGAAAGACCTAGTTCCCCTCCTCATCGCGACCGGAGGCCTCACATCCTTTGAAAACTCCAGAGGTACGCGGAGATCAGTGCCTCCAAAGGAGACGATGCCTGACTCCTCGTGAAACTTGATAGGAGTCCCAGGATTCCTGTGGCACGTGGAAAGGGACCCTTGGTCTCCCGCCTCAGCTGGAGAGGCGTCCCAATTGCCCTGCCAAGCCTCGAGGAGAATCCCGAGTTGTCCCTCGCAACTAGGCAGGAGTGCTGACGTCGCTGAACATACACGTGTGTGGAAGGGCCATCCCCGTCGTAACTCGAGAATATACCCCAGGTTCCCGCCGCAACTCGAGAAAAACCATGAGACTTCTCCCACGCCGCGAGATGAGGCCCGATTCCCCTACACTGCGTGCAGAGCAATTCCGTGTTGCACATCACACAGGAAAGGATCCTTGATTTCCTTCATGGCACTCCAGAGAAAACCCAAGAACACTGTTTCAAGGCTAGAGGGATCCTGAGGTCACTGTAGCAACACGAAAGAGCTCTGTGGACCAGAAATCAACTCGAGATGAGAGATTAGTCCCTGGCTTCGACTCCAGAGGAATACCACCTTACCACAAGCACCTCAAAGGAGGCTTCTCTCAGCTCTAGGTATGTGAGAGGGACCCTGAGTTTGCGGCCTCAAGTGGAATGGACACCGAGATGCCCTGACTCGAAATAAGGCCGGATATCCCTGCAGTGACTTGAATGCAGGCTCGTCTTGCATCTCCCAAGACGAAAGGATGTCTGAATCCCCTGTGGAGACCACAGAGAAAGACCTAGTTCCTTGGTCTAGTTCTGTGAAAAATACCGTTGGTAGCTTGATAGGGATTGCATTGAATCTATAGATTGCTTTCGGTAGAATAGCCATTTTGACAATATTGATTCTTCCAATCCATGAACACGGTATGTTTCTCCATCTGTTTGTGTCCTCTTTGATTTCTTTCATCAGTGTTTTATAGTTTTCTATGTATAGGTCTTTTGTTTCTTTAGGTAGATATACTCCTAAGTATTTTATTCTTTTTGTTGCAATGGTGAATGGTATTGTTTCCTTCATTTCTCTTTCTGTTTTTTCATCGTTAGTATATAGGAATGCAAGGGATTTCTGTGTGTTAATTTTATATCCTGCAACTTTACTATATTCATTGATTAGTTCTAGTAATTTTCTGGTAGAGTCTTTAGGGTTTTCTATATAGAGGATCATGTCATCACAGAACTAGACCAAAGAATTTCACAATTTGTATGGAAATACAAAAAACCTCGAATAGCCAAAGTAATCTTGAAAAAGAAGAATGGAACTGGAGGAATCAACCTGCCTGACTTCAGACTCTACTACAAAGCCACAGTCATCAAGACAGTGTGGTACTGGCACAAAGACAGAAATATAGACCAATGGAATAGAATAGAAAGGCCAGAGATAAATCCACGAACCTATGGACACCTTATCTTTGACAAAGGAGGCAAGGATATACAATGGAAAAAAGACAACCTCTTTAACAAGTGGTGCTGGGAAAACTGGTCAACCACTTGCAAAAGAATGAAACTAGAACACTTTCTAACACCATACACAAAAATAAACTCAAAATGGATTAAAGATCTAAATGTAAGACCAGAAACTATAAAACTCCTAGAGGAGAACATAGGCAAAACACTCTCCGACATAAATCACAGCAAGATCCTCTATGACCCACCTCCCAGAATATTGGAAATAAAAGCAAAACTAAACAAATGGGATCTAATGAAACTTAAAAGCTTTTGCACTACAAAAGAAACTATAAGTAAGGTGAAAAGACAGCCGTCAGATTGGGAGAAAATAATAGCAAATGAAGAAACAGACAAAGGATTAATCTCAAAAATATACAAGCAACTCCTGCAGCTCAATTCCAGAAAAATAAATGACCCAATCCAAAAATGGGCCAGAGAACTAAACAGACATTTCTCCAAAGAAGACATACAGATGGCTAACAAACACATGAAAAGGTGCTCAACATCACTCATTATTAGAGAAATGCAAATCAAAACCACAATGAGGTACCATTACACACCAGTCAGGATGGCTGCTATCCAAAAGTCTACAAGCAATAAATGCTGCAGAGGCTGTGGAGAAAAGGGAACCCTCTTACACTGTTGGTGGGAATGCAAACTAGTACAGCCACTATGGAAAACAGTGTGGAGATTCCTTAAAAAACTGGAAATAGAACTGCCATATTACCCAGCAATACCACTTCTGGGCATACACACTGAGGAAACCAGATCTGAAAGAGACACATGCACCCCAATGTTCATCGCAGCACTGTTTATAATAGCCAGGACATGGAAGCAACCTAGATGCCCATCAGCAGATGAATGGATAAGGAAGCTGTGGGACATATACACCATGGAATTTTACTCAGCCGTCAAAAAGAATTCATTTGAACCAGTCCTAATGAGATGGATGAAACTGGAGCCCCTTATACAGAGTGAAGTAAGCCAGAAAGATAAAGAACATTACAGCATACTAACACATATATATGGAATTTAGAAAGATGGTAACGATAACCCTATATGCAAAACAGAAAAAGAGACACAGAAATACAGAACAGACTTTTGAACTCTGTGGGAGAAGGTGAGGGTGGGATGTTTCAAAAGAACAGCATGTATACTATCTATGGTGAAACAGATCACCAGCCCAGGTGGGATGCATCAGACAAGTGCTCCGGCCTGGTGCACTGGGAAGACCCAGAGGAATCGGGTGGAGAGGGAGATGGGAGGGGGGATCGGGATGGGGAATAAGTGTAAATCTATGGCTGATTCATATCAATGTATGACAAGACCCACTGAAATGTTGTGAAGTAATTAGCCTCCAACTAATAAAAAAAATTAAAAAAAAAAAAAAAAGAAAAAAAAAAAAAGAAAGACCTAGTTCCCCTCCTCATCGCCACCGGAGGCCTCACATCCTTTGAAAACTCCAGAGGTACGCGGAGATCAGTGCCTCCAAAGGAGACGATGCCTGCCTCCTCGTGAAACTTGATAGGAGTCCCAGGATTCCTGTGGCACGTGGAAAGGGACTCTTGGTCTCCCGCCTCAGCTGGAGAGGCGTCCCAATTGCCCTGCCAAGCCTCGAGGAGAATCCCGAGTTGTCCCTCGCATCTAGGCAGGAGTGCTGACGTCGCTGAACATACACGTGTGTGGAAGGGCCATCCCCGACGTAACTCGAGAATATACCCCAGGTTCCCGCCGCAACTCGAGAAAAACCATGAGCCTTCCCCCTCGCCGCGAGATGAGGCCCGATTCCCCTGCACTGCGTGCAGAGCAATTCCGTGTTGCACATCAAACATGAAAGGAGCCTTGATTTCCTTGATGGCACTCCAGAGAAACCCCAAGAACACTGTTTCAAGGCTAGAGGGATCCTGAGGTCATTGTAGCAACACGAAAGAGCTCCGTGGACCAAGAATCACCTCGAGATGAGAGGTTAGTCCCTGGCTTCGCCTCCAGAGGAATACCACCTTACCACAAGCACCTCAAAGGAGGCTTCTCTCAGCTCTAGGTATGTGAGAGGGACCCTGAGTTTGCGGCCTCAAGTGGAATGGACTCCGCGATGCCCTGACTCGAAATAAGGCCGGATATCCCTGCAGTGACTTGAACGCAGGCTCGTCTTGCATCTCCCAAGACGAAAGAATGTCTGAATCCCCTGTGGAGACCACAGAGAAAGACCTAGTTCCTTGGTCTAGTTCTGTGAAAAATACCGTTGGTAGCTTGATAGGGATTGCATTGAATCTATAGATTGCTTTCGGTAGAATAGCCATTTTGACAATATTGATTCTTCCAATCCATGAACACGGTATGTTTCTCCATCTGTTTGTGTCCTCTTTGATTTCTTTCTTCAGTGTTTTATAGTTTTCTATGTATAGGTCTTTTGTTTCTTTAGGTAGATATACTCCTAAGTATTTTATTCTTTTTGTTGCAATGGTGAATGGTATTGTTTCCTTAATTTCTCTTTCTGTTTTTTCATCGTTAGTATATAGGAATGCAAGGGATTTCTGTGTGTTAATTTTATATCCTGCAACTTTACTATATTCATTGATTAGTTCTAGTAATTTTCTGGTAGAGTCTTTAGGGTTTTCTATATAGAGGATCATGTCATCACAGAACTAGACCAAAGAATTTCACAATTTGTATGGAAATACAAAAAACCTCGAATAGCCAAAGTAATCTTGAAAAAGAAGAATGGAACTGGAGGAATCAACCTGCCTGACTTCAGACTCTACTACAAAGCCACAGTCATCAAGACAGTGTGGTACTGGCACAAAGACAGAAATATAGACCAATGGAACAGAATAGAAAGGCCAGAGATAAATCCACGAACCTATGGACACCTTATCTTTGACAAAGGAGGCAAGGATATACAATGGAAAAAAGACAACCTCTTCAACAAGTGGTGCTGGGAAAACTGGTCAACCACTTGCAAAAGAATGAAACTAGAACACTTTCTAACACCATACACAAAAATAAACTCAAAATGGATTAAAGATCTAAATGTAAGACCAGAAACTATAAAACTCCTAGAGGAGAACATAGGCAAAACACTCTCTGACATAAATCACAGCAAGATCCTCTATGACCCACCTCCCAGAATATTGGAAATAAAAGCAAAACTAAACAAATGGGATCTAATGAAACTTAAAAGCTTTTGCACTACAAAAGAAACTATAAGTAAGGTGAAAAGACAGCCGTCAGATTGGGAGAAAATAATAGCAAATGAAGAAACAGACAAAGGATTAATCTCAAAAATATACAAGCAACTCCTGCAGCTCAATTCCAGAAAAATAAATGACCCAATCCAAAAATGGGCCAGAGAACTAAACAGACATTTCTCCAAAGAAGACATACAGATGGCTAACAAACACATGAAAAGGTGCTCAACATCACTCATTATTAGAGAAATGCAAATCAAAACCACAATGAGGTACCATTACACACCAGTCAGGATGGCTGCTATCCAAAAGTCTACAAGCAATAAATGCTGCAGAGGCTGTGGAGAAAAGGGAACCCTCTTACACTGTTGGTGGGAATGCAAACTAGTACAGCCACTATGGAAAACAGTGTGGAGATTCCTTAAAAAACTGGAAATAGAACTGCCATATTACCCAGCAATACCACTTCTGGGCATACACACTGAGGAAACCAGATCTGAAAGAGACACATGCACCCCAATGTTCATCGCAGCACTGTTTATAATAGCCAGGACATGGAAGCAACCTAGATGCCCATCAGCAGATGAATGGATAAGGAAGCTGTGGGACATATACACCATGGAATTTTACTCAGCCGTCAAAAAGAATTCATTTGAACCAGTCCTAATGAGATGGATGAAACTGGAGCCCCTTATACAGAGTGAAGTAAGCCAGAAAGATAAAGAACATTACAGCATACTAACACATATATATGGAATTTAGAAAGATGGTAACGATAACCCTATATGCAAAACAGAAAAAGAGACACAGAAATACAGAACTTTTGAACTCTGTGGGAGAAGGTGAGGGTGGGATGTTTCAAAAGAACAGCATGTATACTATCTATGGTGAAACAGATCACCAGCCCAGGTGGGATGCATGAGACAAGTGCTCCGGCCTGGTGCACTGGGAAGACCCAGAGGAATCGGGTGGAGAGGGAGATGGGAGGGGGGATCGGGATGGGGAATAAGTGTAAATCTATGGCTGATTCATATCAATGTATGACAAGACCCACTGAAATGTTGTGAAGTAATTAGCCTCCAACTAATAAAAAAAATTAAAAAAAAAAAAAAAGAAAAAAAAAAAAAAAGAAAGACCTAGTTCCCCTCCTCATCGCGACCGGAGGCCTCACATCCTTTGAAAACTCCAGAGGTACGCGGAGATCAGTGCCTCCAAAGGAGACGATGCCTGACTCCTCGTGAAACTTGATAGGAGTCCCAGGATTCCTGTGGCACGTGGAAAGGGACCCTTGGTCTCCCGCCTCAGCTGGAGAGGCGTCCCAATTGCCCTGCCAAGCCTCGAGGAGAATCCCGAGTTGTCCCTCGCAACTAGGCAGGAGTGCTGACGTCGCTGAACATACACGTGTGTGGAAGGGCCATCCCCGTCGTAACTCGAGAATATACCCCAGGTTCCCGCCGCAACTCGAGAAAAACCATGAGACTTCTCCCACGCCGCGAGATGAGGCCCGATTCCCCTCCACTGCGTGCAGAGCAATTCCGTGTTGCACATCACACAGGAAAGGATCCTTGATTTCCTTCATGGCACTCCAGAGAAAACCCAAGAACACTGTTTCAAGGCTAGAGGGATCCTGAGGTCACTGTAGCAACACGAAAGAGCTCTGTGGACCAGAAATCAACTCGAGATGAGAGATTAGTCCCTGGCTTCGACTCCAGAGGAATACCACCTTACCACAAGCACCTCAAAGGAGGCTTCTCTCAGCTCTAGGTATGTGAGAGGGACCCTGAGTTTGCGGCCTCAAGTGGAATGGACACCGAGATGCCCTGACTCGAAATAAGGCCGGATATCCCTGCAGTGACTTGAATGCAGGCTCGTCTTGCATCTCCCAAGACGAAAGGATGTCTGAATCCCCTGTGGAGACCACAGAGAAAGACCTAGTTCCTTGGTCTAGTTCTGTGAAAAATACCGTTGGTAGCTTGATAGGGATTGCATTGAATCTATAGATTGCTTTCGGTAGAATAGCCATTTTGACAATATTGATTCTTCCAATCCATGAACACGGTATGTTTCTCCATCTGTTTGTGTCCTCTTTGATTTCTTTCATCAGTGTTTTATAGTTTTCTATGTATAGGTCTTTTGTTTCTTTAGGTAGATATACTCCTAAGTATTTTATTCTTTTTGTTGCAATGGTGAATGGTATTGTTTCCTTCATTTCTCTTTCTGTTTTTTCATCGTTAGTATATAGGAATGCAAGGGATTTCTGTGTGTTAATTTTATATCCTGCAACTTTACTATATTCATTGATTAGTTCTAGTAATTTTCTGGTAGAGTCTTTAGGGTTTTCTATATAGAGGATCATGTCATCACAGAACTAGACCAAAGAATTTCACAATTTGTATGGAAATACAAAAAACCTCGAATAGCCAAAGTAATCTTGAAAAAGAAGAATGGAACTGGAGGAATCAACCTGCCTGACTTCAGACTCTACTACAAAGCCACAGTCATCAAGACAGTGTGGTACTGGCACAAAGACAGAAATATAGACCAATGGAATAGAATAGAAAGGCCAGAGATAAATCCACGAACCTATGGACACCTTATCTTTGACAAAGGAGGCAAGGATATACAATGGAAAAAAGACAACCTCTTTAACAAGTGGTGCTGGGAAAACTGGTCAACCACTTGCAAAAGAATGAAACTAGAACACTTTCTAACACCATACACAAAAATAAACTCAAAATGGATTAAAGATCTAAATGTAAGACCAGAAACTATAAAACTCCTAGAGGAGAACATAGGCAAAACACTCTCCGACATAAATCACAGCAAGATCCTCTATGACCCACCTCCCAGAATATTGGAAATAAAAGCAAAACTAAACAAATGGGATCTAATGAAACTTAAAAGCTTTTGCACTACAAAAGAAACTATAAGTAAGGTGAAAAGACAGCCGTCAGATTGGGAGAAAATAATAGCAAATGAAGAAACAGACAAAGGATTAATCTCAAAAATATACAAGCAACTCCTGCAGCTCAATTCCAGAAAAATAAATGACCCAATCCAAAAATGGGCCAGAGAACTAAACAGACATTTCTCCAAAGAAGACATACAGATGGCTAACAAACACATGAAAAGGTGCTCAACATCACTCATTATTAGAGAAATGCAAATCAAAACCACAATGAGGTACCATTACACACCAGTCAGGATGGCTGCTATCCAAAAGTCTACAAGCAATAAATGCTGCAGAGGCTGTGGAGAAAAGGGAACCCTCTTACACTGTTGGTGGGAATGCAAACTAGTACAGCCACTATGGAAAACAGTGTGGAGATTCCTTAAAAAACTGGAAATAGAACTGCCATATTACCCAGCAATACCACTTCTGGGCATACACACTGAGGAAACCAGATCTGAAAGAGACACATGCACCCCAATGTTCATCGCAGCACTGTTTATAATAGCCAGGACATGGAAGCAACCTAGATGCCCATCAGCAGATGAATGGATAAGGAAGCTGTGGGACATATACACCATGGAATTTTACTCAGCCGTCAAAAAGAATTCATTTGAACCAGTCCTAATGAGATGGATGAAACTGGAGCCCCTTATACAGAGTGAAGTAAGCCAGAAAGATAAAGAACATTACAGCATACTAACACATATATATGGAATTTAGAAAGATGGTAACGATAACCCTATATGCAAAACAGAAAAAGAGACACAGAAATACAGAACTTTTGAACTCTGTGGGAGAAGGTGAGGGTGGGATGTTTCAAAAGAACAGCATGTATACTATCTATGGTGAAACAGATCACCAGCCCAGGTGGGATGCATGAGACAAGTGCTCCGGCCTGGTGCACTGGGAAGACCCAGAGGAATCGGGTGGAGAGGGAGATGGGAGGGGGGATCGGGATGGGGAATAAGTGTAAATCTATGGCTAATTCATATCAATGTATGACAAGACCCACTGAAATGTTGTGAAGTAATTAGCCTCCAACTGATAAAAAAAAATTAAAAAAAAAAAAAAAGAAAGACCTAGTTCCCCTCCTCATCGCGACCGGAGGCCTCACATCCTTTGAAAACTCCAGAGGTACGCGGAGATCAGTGCCTCCAAAGGAGACGATGCCTGACTCCTCGTGAAACTTGATAGGAGTCCCAGGATTCCTGTGGCACGTGGAAAGGAACCCTTGGTCTCCCGCCTCAGCTGGAGAGGCGTCCCAATTGCCCTGCCAAGCCTCGAGGAGAATCCCGAGTTGTCCCTCGCAACTAGGCAGGAGTGCTGACGTCGCTGAACATACACGTGTGTGGAAGGGCCATCCCCGTCGTAACTCGAGAATATACCCCAGGTTCCCGCCGCAACTCGAGAAAAACCATGAGACTTCTCCCAAGCCGCGAGATGAGGCCCGATTCCCCTGCACTGCGTGCAGAGCAATTCCGTGTTGCACATCACACATGAAAGGAGCCTTGATTTCCTTCATGGTACTCCAGAGAAACCCCAAGAACACTGTTTCAAGGCTAGAGGGATCCTGAGGTCACTGTAGCAACATGAAAGAGCTCCGTGGACCAAAACTCAACTCGAGATGAGAGGTTAGTCCCTGGCTTCAACTCCAGGGGAATAACACCTTACCAGAAGCACCTCAAAGGAGGCTTCTCTCAGCTCTAGGTATGTGAGAAGGACCCTGAGGTTGCGGCCTCAAGTGGAATGGACACCCCGATGCCCTGACTCGAAAAAAGGCCGGATATCCCTGCAGTGACTTGAATGCAGGCTCGTCTTGAATCTCCCAAGACGAAAGGATGTCTGAATCCCCTGCGGAGAACACAGAGAAAGACCAAGTTCCCCACCTCATCGCGACCAGAGGCCTCACATCCTTTGAAAACTCCAGAGGTACGCGGAGATCAGTGCCTCCAAAGGAGACGATGCCTGACTCCTCGTGAAACTTGATAGGAGTCCCAGGATTTCTGTGGCACGTGGAAAGGGACCCTTGGTTTCCCGCCTCAGCTGGAGAGGCGTCCCAATTGCCCTGCCAAGCCTCGAGGTGAATCTCGATTTGTCCCTCGCAACTAGGCAGGAGTCCTGACTTGGCTGAACAAACACGTGTGTGGAAGGGCCATCCCCGCCGTAACTCGAGAATTTACCCCAGGTTCCCGCAGCAACTCGAGAAAAACCATGAGACTTCCCCCTCGCCGCGAGATGATGCCCGATTCCCCTGCACTGCGTGCAGAGCAATTTCGTGTTGCACATCACACAGGAAAGGAGCCTTGATTTCCTTCATGGTACTCCAGAGAAACCCCAAGAACACTGTTTCAAGTCTAGAGGGATCCTGAGGTCACTGTAGCAACACGAAAGATCTCCATGGACCAAGAATCAACTCGAGATGAGAGGTTAGTTCCTGGCTTCGACTCCAGAGGAATACCACCTTACCACAAGCACCTCAAGAGGAGGCTTCTCTCAGCTCTAGGTATGTGAGAGGGACCCTGAGTTTGCAGCCTCAAGTGGAATGGACACCGCGATGCCCTGACTCGAAATAAGGCCGGATATCCCTGCAGTGACTTGATTGCAGGCTCGTCTTGCATCTCTCAAGATGAAAGGATGTCTGAATCCCCTGTGGAAACCATAGAGAAAGACCTAGTTAACCACCTCATCGCGACCAGAGGCCTCACATCCTTTGAAAACTCCAGAGGTAGGCAGAGATCAGTGCCTCCAAAGGAGACGATGCCTGCCTCCTCGTGAAACTTGATAGGAGTCCCAGGATTCCTGTGGCATGTGGAAAGGGACCCTTGGTGTCCCAACTCAGCTGGAGAGGCGTCCCATTGCCATGCCAAGCCTCGAGGAGAGTCCCGAGTTGTCCCTCGCAACTAGGCAGGAGTCCTGACGTCGCTGAACAAACACGTGTGTGGAAGGGCCATCCCCGCCGTAACTCGAGAATATACCCCAGGTTCCCGCCGCAACTCGAGAAAAATCATGAGACTTCCCCCTCGTCGCGAGAAGAGGCCCGATTCCCCTGCACTGAGTGCAGAGTAATTCCGTGTTGCACATCACACAGGAAAGGAACCTTGATTTCCTTGATGGCACTCCAGAGAAATCCCAGGAACACTGTTTCAAGGCTAGAGGGATCCTGACATCACTGTAGCAACACGAAAGGGCTCCGTGGACCAAGAATCAACTCGAGATGAGAGGTTAGTCCCTGGCTTCGAGTCCAGAGGAATAGCACCTTACCACAAGCACCTCAAGAGGAGGCTTCTCTCAGCTCTAGGTATGTGAGAGGGATCCTGAGTTTGCGGCCTCAAGTGGGATGGACACCCCGATGCCCTGACTCGAAATAAGGCCGGATATCCCTGCAGTGACTTGAATGCAGGCTCGTCTTGCATCTCCCAAGACGAAAGGATGTCTGAATCCCCTGTGGAGACCACAGAGAAAGACCTAGTTCCCCACCTCATCGCGACCGGAGGCCTCACATCCTTGGAAAACTCTAGAGGTACGCGGAGATCAGTGCCTCCAAAGGAGACGATGCCTGACTCCTCGTGAATCTTGATAGGAGTCCCAGGATTCCTGTGGCACGTGGAAAGGGACCCTTGGTCTCCCGCCTCAGCTGGAGAGGCGTCCCAATTGCCCTGCGAAGCCTCAAGGAGAATCCCGAGTTGTCCCTCGCAACTAGGCAGGAGTCCTGACGTCGCTGAACAAACACGTGGGTGGAAGTGCCATCCCCGTCGTAACTCGAGAATATACCCCAGGTTCCCGCCGCAACTCGAGAAAAACCATGAGACTTCTCCCACGCCGCGAGATTAGGCCCGATTCCCCTGCACTGCGTGCAGAGCAATTCCGTGTTGCACATCACACATGAAAGGAGCCTTGATTTCCTTCATGGTACTCCAGAGAAACCCCAAGAACACTGTTTCAAGGCTAGAGGGATCCTGAGGTCACTGTAGCAACATGAAAGAGCTCCGTGGACCAAAAATCAACTCGAGATGAGAGGTTAGTCACTGGCTTCAACTCCAGGGGAATACCACCTTACCAGAAGCACCTCAAAGGAGGCTTCTCTCAGCGCTAGGTATGTGAAAGGGACCCTGAGTTTGCGGCCTCAAGTGGAATGGACACCACGATGCCCTGACTCAAAATAAGGCCGGATATCCCTGCAGTGACTTGAATGCAGGCTCGTCTTGCATCTCCCAAGACGAAAGGATGTCTGAATCCCCTGCGGAGAACACAGAGAAAGACCAAGTTCCCCACCTCATCGCGACCAGAGGCCTCACATCCTTTGAAAACTCCAGAGGTACGCAGAGATCAGTGCCTCCAAAGGAGACGATGCCTGACTCCTCGTGAAACTTGATAGGAGTCCCAGGATTTCTGTGGCACGTGGAAAGGGACACTTGGTCTCCCGCCTCAGCTGGAGAGGCGTCCCAATTGCCCTGCCAAGTCTCGAGGTGAATCCCGAGTTGTCCCTCGCAACTAGGCAGGAGTCCTGACGTCGCTGAACAAACACGTGTGTGGAAGGGCCATCCCCGCCGTAACTCGAGAATTTACCCCAGGTTCCCGCCGCAACTCGAGAAAAACCATGAGACTTCTCCCGCGCCGCGAGATGAGGCCCGATTCCCCTGCACTGCGTGCAGAGCAATTCCGTGTTGCACATCACACAGGAAAGGAGCCTTTATTTCCTTGATGGCACTCCAGAGAAACCCCAAGAACAGTGTTTCAAGGCTAGAGGGATACTGAGGTCACTGTAGCAACACGAAAGGGCTCCGTGGACCAAGAATCAACTCGAGATGAGAGGTTAGTCCCTGGCTTCGACTCCAGAGGAATACCACCTTACCACAAGCACCTCAAGAGGAGGCTTCTCTCAGCTCTAGGTATGTGAGAGGGACCCTGAGTTTGCGGCCTCAAGTGGAATGGACACCCCGATGCCCTGACTCGAAATAAGGCCGGATATCCCTGCAGTGACTTGAATGCAGGCTCGTCTTGCATCTCCCAAGACGAAAGGATGTCTGAATCCCCTGTTGAGACCACAGAGAAAGACCTAGTTCCCCACCTCATCGCGACCGGAGGCCTCACATCCTTTGAAAATTCCAGAGGTACGCAGAGATCAGTGCCTCCAAAGGAGACGATGCCTGACTCCTCGTGAAACTTGATAGGAGTCCCAGGATTCCTGTGGCACGTGGAAAGGGACCCTTGGTCTCCCGCCTCAGCTGGAGAGGCGTTCCAATTGCCCTGCCAAGCCTCGAGGAGAATCCCGAGTTGTCCCTCGCAACTAGGCAGGAGTCCTGACGCCGCTGAACAAACACGTGTGTGGAAGGGCCATCCCCGACGTAACTCGAGAATATTCCCCAGGTTCCCGCCGCAACTCGAGAAAAACCATGAGCCTTCCCCCTCGCCGCGAGATGAGGCCCGATTCCCCTGCACTGCGTGCAGAGCAATTCCGTGTTGCACATCACACATGAAAGGAGCCTTGATTTCCTTGATGGCACTCCAGAGAAACCCCAAGAACACTGTTTCAAGGCTAGAGGGATCCTGAGGTCACTGTAGCAACACGAAAGAGCTCCGTGGACCACAAATCAACTCGAGATGTGAGGTTAGTCCCTGGCTTCGACTCCAGAGGAATACCACCTTACCACAAGCACCTCAAGAGGAGGCTTCTCTCAGCTCTAGGTATGTGAGAGGAACCCTGAGTTTGCGGCCTCAAGTGGAATGGACACCGCGATTCCCTGACTCGAAATAAGGCCGGATATCCCTGCAGTGACTTGAATGCAGGCTCCTCTTGCATCTCCCAAGTCGAAAGGATGTCTGAATCCCCTGTGGAGACCACAGAGAAAGACCTAGTTCCTTGGTCTAGTTCTGTGAAAAATACCGTTGGTAGCTTGATAGGGATTGCATTGAATCTATAGATTGCTTTCGGTAGAATAGCCATTTTGACAATATTGATTCTTCCAATCCATGAACACGGTATGTTTCTCCATCTGTTTGTGTCCTCTTTGATTTCTCTCATCAGTGTTTTATAGTTTTCTATGTATAGGTCTTTTGTTTCTTTAGGTAGATATACTCCTAAGTATTTTATTGTTTTTGTTGCAATGGTGAATGGTATTGTTTCCTTAATTTCTCTTTCTGTTTTTTCATCGTTAGTATATAGGAATGCAAGGGATTTCTGTGTGTTAATTTTATATCCTGCAACTTTACTATATTCATTGATTAGTTCTAGTAATTTTCTGGTAGAGTCTTTAGGGTTTTCTATATAGAGGATCATGTCATCACAGAACTAGACCAAAGAATTTCACAATTTGTATGGAAATACAAAAAACCTCGAATAGCCAAAGTAATCTTGAAAAAGAAGAATGGAACTGGAGGAATCAACCTGCCTGACTTCAGACTCTACTACAAAGCCACAGTCATCAAGACAGTGTGGTACTGGCACAAAGACAGAAATATAGACCAATGGAACAGAATAGAAAGCCCAGAGATAAATCCACGAACCTATGGACACCTTATCTTTGACAAAGGAGGCAAGGATATACAATGGAAAAAAGACAACCTCTTTAACAAGTGGTGCTGGGAAAACTGGTCAACCACTTGCAAAAGAATGAAACTAGAACACTTTCTAACACCATACACAAAAATAAACTCAAAATGGATTAAAGATCTAAATGTAAGACCAGAAACTATAAAACTCCTAGAGGAGAACATAGGCAAAACACTCTCCGACATAAATCACAGCAAGATCCTCTATGACCCACCTCCCAGAATATTGGAAATAAAAGCAAAACTAAACAAATGGGATCTAATGAAACTTAAAAGCTTTTGCACTACAAAAGAAACTATAAGTAAGGTGAAAAGACAGCCGTCAGATTGGGAGAAAATAATAGCAAATGAAGAAACAGACAAAGGATTAATCTCAAAAATATACAAGCAACTCCTGCAGCTCAATTCCAGAAAAATAAATGACCCAATCCAAAAATGGGCCAGAGAACTAAACAGACATTTCTCCAAAGAAGACATACAGATGGCTAACAAACACATGAAAAGGTGCTCAACATCACTCATTATTAGAGAAATGCAAATCAAAACCACAATGAGGTACCATTACACACCAGTCAGGATGGCTGCTATCCAAAAGTCTACAAGCAATAAATGCTGGAGAGGCTGTGGAGAAAAGGGAACCCTCTTACACTGTTGGTGGGAATGCAAACTAGTACAGCCACTATGGAAAACAGTGTGGAGATTCCTTAAAAAACTGGAAATAGAACTGCCATATTACCCAGCAATACCACTTCTGGGCATACACACTGAGGAAACCAGATCTGAAAGAGACACATGCACCCCAATGTTCATCGCAGCACTGTTTATAATAGCCAGGACATGGAAGCAACCTAGATGCCCATCAGCAGATGAATGGATAAGGAAGCTGTGGGACATATACACCATGGAATTTTACTCAGCCGTCAAAAAGAATTCATTTGAACCAGTCCTAATGAGATGGATGAAACTGGAGCCCCTTATACAGAGTGAAGTAAGCCAGAAAGATAAAGAACATTACAGCATACTAACACATATATATGGAATTTAGAAAGATGGTAACGATAACCCTATATGCAAAACAGAAAAAGAGACACAGAAATACAGAACTTTTGAACTCTGTGGGAGAAGGTGAGGGTGGGATGTTTCAAAAGAACAGCATGTATACTATCTATGGTGAAACAGATCACCAGCCCAGGTGGGATGCATGAGACAAGTGCTCCGGCCTGGTGCACTGGGAAGACCCAGAGGAATAGGGTGGAGAGGGAGATGGGAGGGGGGATCGGGATGGGGAATAAGTGTAAATCTATGGCTGATTCATATCAATGTATGACAAGACCCACTGAAATGTTGTGAAGTAATTAGCCTCCAACTAATAAAAAAAATTAAAAAAAAAAAGAAAAAAAAAAAAAAGAAAGACCTAGTTCCCCTCCTCATCGCGACCGGAGGCCTCACATCCTTTGAAAACTCCAGAGGTACGCGGAGATCAGTGCCTCCAAAGGAGACGATGCCTGACTCCTCGTGAAACTTGATAGTAGTCCCAGGATTCCTGTGGCACGTGGAAAGGGACACATGGTCTCCCGCCTCAGCTGGAGAGGCGTCCCAATTGCCCTGCCAAGCCTCGAGGAGAATCCCGAGTTGTCCCTCGCAACTAGGCAGGAGTGCTGACGTCGCTGAACATACACGTGTGTGGAAGGGCCATCACCGTCGTAACTCGAGAATATACCCCAGGTTCCCGCCGCAACTCGAGAAAAACCATGAGACTTCTCCCAGGCCGCGAGATGAGGCCCGATTCCCCTGCACTGCGTGCAGAGCAATTCCGTGTTGCACATCACACATGAAGGGATCCTTGATTTCCTTCATGGCACTCCAGAGAAACCCCAAGAACACTGTTTCAAGGCTAGAGGGATCCTGAGGTCACTGTAGCAACACGAAAGAGCTCTGTGGACCAGAAATCAACTCGAGATGAGAGATTAGTCCCTGGCTTCGACTCCAGAGGAATACCACCTTACCACAAGCACCTCAAAGGAGGCTTCTCTCAGCTCTAGGTATGTGAGAGGGACCCTGAGTTTGAGGCCTCAAGTGGAATGGACACCGAGATGCCCTGACTCGAAATAAGGCCGGATATCCCTGCAGTGACTTGAATGCAGGCTCGTCTTGCATCTCCCAAGACGAAAGGATGTCTGAATCCCCTGTGGAGACCACAGAGAAAGACCTAGTTCCTTGGTCTACTTCTGTGAAAAATACCGTTGGTAGCTTGATAGGGATTGCATTGAATCTATAGATTGCTTTCGGTAGAATAGCCATTTTGACAATATTGATTCTTCCAATCCATGAACACGGTATGTTTCTCCATCTGTTTGTGTCCTCTTTGATTTCTTTCATCAGTGTTTTATAGTTTTCTATGTATAGGTCTTTTGTTTCTTTAGGTAGATATACTCCTAAGTATTTTATTGTTTTTGTTGCAATGGTGAATGGTATTGTTTCCTTCATTTCTCTTTCTGTTTTTTCATCGTTAGTATATAGGAATGCAAGGGATTTCTGTGTGTTAATTTTATATCCTGCAACTTTACTATATTCATTGATTAGTTCTAGTAATTTTCTGGTAGAGTCTTTAGGGTTTTCTATATAGAGGATCATGTCATCACAGAACTAGACCAAAGAATTTCACAATTTGTATGGAAATACAAAAAACCTCGAATAGCCAAAGTAATCTTGAAAAAGAAGAATGGAACTGGAGGAATCAACCTGCCTGACTTCAGACTCTACTACAAAGCCACAGTCATCAAGACAGTGTGGTACTGGCACAAAGACAGAAATATAGACCAATGGAACAGAATAGAAAGCCCAGAGATAAATCCACGAACCTATGGACACCTTATCTTTGACAAAGGAGGCAAGGATATACAATGGAAAAAAGACAACCTCTTTAACAAGTGGTGCTGGGAAAACTGGTCAACCACTTGCAAAAGAATGAAACTAGAACACTTTCTAACACCATACACAAAACTAAACTCAAAATGGATTAAAGATCTAAATGTAAGACCAGAAACTATAAAACTCCTAGAGGAGAACATAGGCAAAACACTCTCCGACATAAATCACAGCAAGATCCTCTATGACCCACCTCCCAGAATATTGGAAATAAAAGCAAAACTAAACAAATGGGATCTAATGAAACTTAAAAGCTTTTGCACTACAAAAGAAACTATAAGTAAGGTGAAAAGACAGCCGTCAGATTGGGAGAAAATAATAGCAAATGAAGAAACAGACAAAGGATTAATCTCAAAAATATACAAGCAACTCCTGCAGCTCAATTCCAGAAAAATAAATGACCCAATCCAAAAATGGGCCAGAGAACTAAACAGACATTTCTCCAAAGAAGACATACAGATGGCTAACAAACACATGAAAAGGTGCTCAACATCACTCATTATTAGAGAAATGCAAATCAAAACCACAATGAGGTACCATTACACACCAGTCAGGATGGCTGCTATCCAAAAGTCTACAAGCAATAAATGCTGGAGAGGCTGTGGAGAAAAGGGAACCCTCTTACACTGTTGGTGGGAATGCAAACTAGTACAGCCACTATGGAAAACAGTGTGGAGATTCCTTAAAAAACTGGAAATAGAACTGCCATATTACCCAGCAATACCACTTCTGGGCATACACACTGAGGAAACCAGATCTGAAAGAGACACATGCACCCCAATGTTCATCGCAGCACTGTTTATAATGGCCAGGACATGGAAGCAACCTAGATGCCCATCAGCAGATGAATGGATAAGGAAGCTGTGGTACATATACACCATGGAATTTTACTCAGCCGTCAAAAAGAATTCATTTGAACCAGTCCTAATGAGATGGATGAAACTGGAGCCCCTTATACAGAGTGAAGTAAGCCAGAAAGATAAAGAACATTACAGCATACTAACACATATATATGGAATTTAGAAAGATGGTAACGATAACCCTATATGCAAAACAGAAAAAGAGACACAGAAATACAGAACAGACTTTTGAACTCTGTGGGAGAAGGTGAGGGTGGGATGTTTCAAAAGAACAGCATGTATACTATCTATGGTGAAACAGATCACCAGCCCAGGTGGGATGCATCAGACAAGTGCTCCGGCCTGGTGCACTGGGAAGACCCAGAGGAATCGGGTGGAGAGGGAGATGGGAGGGGGGATCGGGATGGGGAATAAGTGTAAATCTATGGCTGATTCATATCAATGTATGACAAGACCCACTGAAATGTTGTGAAGTAATTAGCCTCCAACTAATAAAAAAAATTAAAAAAAAAAAAAAAAGAAAAAAAAAAAAAGAAAGACCTAGTTCCCCTCCTCATCGCCACCGGAGGCCTCACATCCTTTGAAAACTCCAGAGGTACGCGGAGATCAGTGCCTCCAAAGGAGACGATGCCTGCCTCCTCGTGAAACTTGATAGGAGTCCCAGGATTCCTGTGGCACGTGGAAAGGGACTCTTGGTCTCCCGCCTCAGCTGGAGAGGCGTCCCAATTGCCCTGCCAAGCCTCGAGGAGAATCCCGAGTTGTCCCTCGCATCTAGGCAGGAGTGCTGACGTCGCTGAACATACACGTGTGTGGAAGGGCCATCCCCGACGTAACTCGAGAATATACCCCAGGTTCCCGCCGCAACTCGAGAAAAACCATGAGCCTTCCCCCTCGCCGCGAGATGAGGCCCGATTCCCCTGCACTGCGTGCAGAGCAATTCCGTGTTGCACATCAAACATGAAAGGAGCCTTGATTTCCTTGATGGCACTCCAGAGAAACCCCAAGAACACTGTTTCAAGGCTAGAGGGATCCTGAGGTCATTGTAGCAACACGAAAGAGCTCCGTGGACCAAGAATCACCTCGAGATGAGAGGTTAGTCCCTGGCTTCGCCTCCAGAGGAATACCACCTTACCACAAGCACCTCAAAGGAGGCTTCTCTCAGCTCTAGGTATGTGAGAGGGACCCTGAGTTTGCGGCCTCAAGTGGAATGGACTCCGCGATGCCCTGACTCGAAATAAGGCCGGATATCCCTGCAGTGACTTGAACGCAGGCTCGTCTTGCATCTCCCAAGACGAAAGAATGTCTGAATCCCCTGTGGAGACCACAGAGAAAGACCTAGTTCCTTGGTCTAGTTCTGTGAAAAATACCGTTGGTAGCTTGATAGGGATTGCATTGAATCTATAGATTGCTTTCGGTAGAATAGCCATTTTGACAATATTGATTCTTCCAATCCATGAACACGGTATGTTTCTCCATCTGTTTGTGTCCTCTTTGATTTCTTTCTTCAGTGTTTTATAGTTTTCTATGTATAGGTCTTTTGTTTCTTTAGGTAGATATACTCCTAAGTATTTTATTCTTTTTGTTGCAATGGTGAATGGTATTGTTTCCTTAATTTCTCTTTCTGTTTTTTCATCGTTAGTATATAGGAATGCAAGGGATTTCTGTGTGTTAATTTTATATCCTGCAACTTTACTATATTCATTGATTAGTTCTAGTAATTTTCTGGTAGAGTCTTTAGGGTTTTCTATATAGAGGATCATGTCATCACAGAACTAGACCAAAGAATTTCACAATTTGTATGGAAATACAAAAAACCTCGAATAGCCAAAGTAATCTTGAAAAAGAAGAATGGAACTGGAGGAATCAACCTGCCTGACTTCAGACTCTACTACAAAGCCACAGTCATCAAGACAGTGTGGTACTGGCACAAAGACAGAAATATAGACCAATGGAACAGAATAGAAAGGCCAGAGATAAATCCACGAACCTATGGACACCTTATCTTTGACAAAGGAGGCAAGGATATACAATGGAAAAAAGACAACCTCTTCAACAAGTGGTGCTGGGAAAACTGGTCAACCACTTGCAAAAGAATGAAACTAGAACACTTTCTAACACCATACACAAAAATAAACTCAAAATGGATTAAAGATCTAAATGTAAGACCAGAAACTATAAAACTCCTAGAGGAGAACATAGGCAAAACACTCTCTGACATAAATCACAGCAAGATCCTCTATGACCCACCTCCCAGAATATTGGAAATAAAAGCAAAACTAAACAAATGGGATCTAATGAAACTTAAAAGCTTTTGCACTACAAAAGAAACTATAAGTAAGGTGAAAAGACAGCCGTCAGATTGGGAGAAAATAATAGCAAATGAAGAAACAGACAAAGGATTAATCTCAAAAATATACAAGCAACTCCTGCAGCTCAATTCCAGAAAAATAAATGACCCAATCCAAAAATGGGCCAGAGAACTAAACAGACATTTCTCCAAAGAAGACATACAGATGGCTAACAAACACATGAAAAGGTGCTCAACATCACTCATTATTAGAGAAATGCAAATCAAAACCACAATGAGGTACCATTACACACCAGTCAGGATGGCTGCTATCCAAAAGTCTACAAGCAATAAATGCTGGAGAGGCTGTGGAGAAAAGGGAACCCTCTTACACTGTTGGTGGGAATGCAAACTAGTACAGCCACTATGGAAAACAGTGTGGAGATTCCTTAAAAAACTGGAAATAGAACTGCCATATTACCCAGCAATACCACTTCTGGGCATACACACTGAGGAAACCAGATCTGAAAGAGACACATGCACCCCAATGTTCATCGCAGCACTGTTTATAATAGCCAGGACATGGAAGCAACCTAGATGCCCATCAGCAGATGAATGGATAAGGAAGCTGTGGGACATATACACCATGGAATTTTACTCAGCCGTCAAAAAGAATTCATTTGAACCAGTCCTAATGAGATGGATGAAACTGGAGCCCCTTATACAGAGTGAAGTAAGCCAGAAAGATAAAGAACATTACAGCATACTAACACATATATATGGAATTTAGAAAGATGGTAACGATAACCCTATATGCAAAACAGAAAAAGAGACACAGAAATACAGAACTTTTGAACTCTGTGGGAGAAGGTGAGGGTGGGATGTTTCAAAAGAACAGCATGTATACTATCTATGGTGAAACAGATCACCAGCCCAGGTGGGATGCATGAGACAAGTGCTCCGGCCTGGTGCACTGGGAAGACCCAGAGGAATCGGGTGGAGAGGGAGATGGGAGGGGGGATCGGGATGGGGAATAAGTGTAAATCTATGGCTGATTCATATCAATGTATGACAAGACCCACTGAAATGTTGTGAAGTAATTAGCCTCCAACTAATAAAAAAAATTAAAAAAAAAAAAAAAGAAAAAAAAAAAAAAAGAAAGACCTAGTTCCCCTCCTCATCGCGACCGGAGGCCTCACATCCTTTGAAAACTCCAGAGGTACGCGGAGATCAGTGCCTCCAAAGGAGACGATGCCTGACTCCTCGTGAAACTTGATAGGAGTCCCAGGATTCCTGTGGCACGTGGAAAGGGACCCTTGGTCTCCCGCCTCAGCTGGAGAGGCGTCCCAATTGCCCTGCCAAGCCTCGAGGAGAATCCCGAGTTGTCCCTCGCAACTAGGCAGGAGTGCTGACGTCGCTGAACATACACGTGTGTGGAAGGGCCATCCCCGTCGTAACTCGAGAATATACCCCAGGTTCCCGCCGCAACTCGAGAAAAACCATGAGACTTCTCCCACGCCGCGAGATGAGGCCCGATTCCCCTCCACTGCGTGCAGAGCAATTCCGTGTTGCACATCACACAGGAAAGGATCCTTGATTTCCTTCATGGCACTCCAGAGAAAACCCAAGAACACTGTTTCAAGGCTAGAGGGATCCTGAGGTCACTGTAGCAACACGAAAGAGCTCTGTGGACCAGAAATCAACTCGAGATGAGAGATTAGTCCCTGGCTTCGACTCCAGAGGAATACCACCTTACCACAAGCACCTCAAAGGAGGCTTCTCTCAGCTCTAGGTATGTGAGAGGGACCCTGAGTTTGCGGCCTCAAGTGGAATGGACACCGAGATGCCCTGACTCGAAATAAGGCCGGATATCCCTGCAGTGACTTGAATGCAGGCTCGTCTTGCATCTCCCAAGACGAAAGGATGTCTGAATCCCCTGTGGAGACCACAGAGAAAGACCTAGTTCCTTGGTCTAGTTCTGTGAAAAATACCGTTGGTAGCTTGATAGGGATTGCATTGAATCTATAGATTGCTTTCGGTAGAATAGCCATTTTGACAATATTGATTCTTCCAATCCATGAACACGGTATGTTTCTCCATCTGTTTGTGTCCTCTTTGATTTCTTTCATCAGTGTTTTATAGTTTTCTATGTATAGGTCTTTTGTTTCTTTAGGTAGATATACTCCTAAGTATTTTATTCTTTTTGTTGCAATGGTGAATGGTATTGTTTCCTTCATTTCTCTTTCTGTTTTTTCATCGTTAGTATATAGGAATGCAAGGGATTTCTGTGTGTTAATTTTATATCCTGCAACTTTACTATATTCATTGATTAGTTCTAGTAATTTTCTGGTAGAGTCTTTAGGGTTTTCTATATAGAGGATCATGTCATCACAGAACTAGACCAAAGAATTTCACAATTTGTATGGAAATACAAAAAACCTCGAATAGCCAAAGTAATCTTGAAAAAGAAGAATGGAACTGGAGGAATCAACCTGCCTGACTTCAGACTCTACTACAAAGCCACAGTCATCAAGACAGTGTGGTACTGGCACAAAGACAGAAATATAGACCAATGGAATAGAATAGAAAGGCCAGAGATAAATCCACGAACCTATGGACACCTTATCTTTGACAAAGGAGGCAAGGATATACAATGGAAAAAAGACAACCTCTTTAACAAGTGGTGCTGGGAAAACTGGTCAACCACTTGCAAAAGAATGAAACTAGAACACTTTCTAACACCATACACAAAAATAAACTCAAAATGGATTAAAGATCTAAATGTAAGACCAGAAACTATAAAACTCCTAGAGGAGAACATAGGCAAAACACTCTCCGACATAAATCACAGCAAGATCCTCTATGACCCACCTCCCAGAATATTGGAAATAAAAGCAAAACTAAACAAATGGGATCTAATGAAACTTAAAAGCTTTTGCACTACAAAAGAAACTATAAGTAAGGTGAAAAGACAGCCGTCAGATTGGGAGAAAATAATAGCAAATGAAGAAACAGACAAAGGATTAATCTCAAAAATATACAAGCAACTCCTGCAGCTCAATTCCAGAAAAATAAATGACCCAATCCAAAAATGGGCCAGAGAACTAAACAGACATTTCTCCAAAGAAGACATACAGATGGCTAACAAACACATGAAAAGGTGCTCAACATCACTCATTATTAGAGAAATGCAAATCAAAACCACAATGAGGTACCATTACACACCAGTCAGGATGGCTGCTATCCAAAAGTCTACAAGCAATAAATGCTGCAGAGGCTGTGGAGAAAAGGGAACCCTCTTACACTGTTGGTGGGAATGCAAACTAGTACAGCCACTATGGAAAACAGTGTGGAGATTCCTTAAAAAACTGGAAATAGAACTGCCATATTACCCAGCAATACCACTTCTGGGCATACACACTGAGGAAACCAGATCTGAAAGAGACACATGCACCCCAATGTTCATCGCAGCACTGTTTATAATAGCCAGGACATGGAAGCAACCTAGATGCCCATCAGCAGATGAATGGATAAGGAAGCTGTGGGACATATACACCATGGAATTTTACTCAGCCGTCAAAAAGAATTCATTTGAACCAGTCCTAATGAGATGGATGAAACTGGAGCCCCTTATACAGAGTGAAGTAAGCCAGAAAGATAAAGAACATTACAGCATACTAACACATATATATGGAATTTAGAAAGATGGTAACGATAACCCTATATGCAAAACAGAAAAAGAGACACAGAAATACAGAACTTTTGAACTCTGTGGGAGAAGGTGAGGGTGGGATGTTTCAAAAGAACAGCATGTATACTATCTATGGTGAAACAGATCACCAGCCCAGGTGGGATGCATGAGACAAGTGCTCCGGCCTGGTGCACTGGGAAGACCCAGAGGAATCGGGTGGAGAGGGAGATGGGAGGGGGGATCGGGATGGGGAATAAGTGTAAATCTATGGCTAATTCATATCAATGTATGACAAGACCCACTGAAATGTTGTGAAGTAATTAGCCTCCAACTGATAAAAAAAAATTAAAAAAAAAAAAAAAGAAAGACCTAGTTCCCCTCCTCATCGCGACCGGAGGCCTCACATCCTTTGAAAACTCCAGAGGTACGCGGAGATCAGTGCCTCCAAAGGAGACGATGCCTGACTCCTCGTGAAACTTGATAGGAGTCCCAGGATTCCTGTGGCACGTGGAAAGGAACCCTTGGTCTCCCGCCTCAGCTGGAGAGGCGTCCCAATTGCCCTGCCAAGCCTCGAGGAGAATCCCGAGTTGTCCCTCGCAACTAGGCAGGAGTGCTGACGTCGCTGAACATACACGTGTGTGGAAGGGCCATCCCCGTCGTAACTCGAGAATATACCCCAGGTTCCCGCCGCAACTCGAGAAAAACCATGAGACTTCTCCCAAGCCGCGAGATGAGGCCCGATTCCCCTGCACTGCGTGCAGAGCAATTCCGTGTTGCACATCACACATGAAAGGAGCCTTGATTTCCTTCATGGTACTCCAGAGAAACCCCAAGAACACTGTTTCAAGGCTAGAGGGATCCTGAGGTCACTGTAGCAACATGAAAGAGCTCCGTGGACCAAAACTCAACTCGAGATGAGAGGTTAGTCCCTGGCTTCAACTCCAGGGGAATAACACCTTACCAGAAGCACCTCAAAGGAGGCTTCTCTCAGCTCTAGGTATGTGAGAAGGACCCTGAGGTTGCGGCCTCAAGTGGAATGGACACCCCGATGCCCTGACTCGAAAAAAGGCCGGATATCCCTGCAGTGACTTGAATGCAGGCTCGTCTTGAATCTCCCAAGACGAAAGGATGTCTGAATCCCCTGCGGAGAACACAGAGAAAGACCAAGTTCCCCACCTCATCGCGACCAGAGGCCTCACATCCTTTGAAAACTCCAGAGGTACGCGGAGATCAGTGCCTCCAAAGGAGACGATGCCTGACTCCTCGTGAAACTTGATAGGAGTCCCAGGATTTCTGTGGCACGTGGAAAGGGACCCTTGGTTTCCCGCCTCAGCTGGAGAGGCGTCCCAATTGCCCTGCCAAGCCTCGAGGTGAATCTCGATTTGTCCCTCGCAACTAGGCAGGAGTCCTGACTTGGCTGAACAAACACGTGTGTGGAAGGGCCATCCCCGCCGTAACTCGAGAATTTACCCCAGGTTCCCGCAGCAACTCGAGAAAAACCATGAGACTTCCCCCTCGCCGCGAGATGATGCCCGATTCCCCTGCACTGCGTGCAGAGCAATTTCGTGTTGCACATCACACAGGAAAGGAGCCTTGATTTCCTTCATGGTACTCCAGAGAAACCCCAAGAACACTGTTTCAAGTCTAGAGGGATCCTGAGGTCACTGTAGCAACACGAAAGATCTCCATGGACCAAGAATCAACTCGAGATGAGAGGTTAGTTCCTGGCTTCGACTCCAGAGGAATACCACCTTACCACAAGCACCTCAAGAGGAGGCTTCTCTCAGCTCTAGGTATGTGAGAGGGACCCTGAGTTTGCAGCCTCAAGTGGAATGGACACCGCGATGCCCTGACTCGAAATAAGGCCGGATATCCCTGCAGTGACTTGATTGCAGGCTCGTCTTGCATCTCTCAAGATGAAAGGATGTCTGAATCCCCTGTGGAAACCATAGAGAAAGACCTAGTTAACCACCTCATCGCGACCAGAGGCCTCACATCCTTTGAAAACTCCAGAGGTAGGCAGAGATCAGTGCCTCCAAAGGAGACGATGCCTGCCTCCTCGTGAAACTTGATAGGAGTCCCAGGATTCCTGTGGCATGTGGAAAGGGACCCTTGGTGTCCCAACTCAGCTGGAGAGGCGTCCCATTGCCATGCCAAGCCTCGAGGAGAGTCCCGAGTTGTCCCTCGCAACTAGGCAGGAGTCCTGACGTCGCTGAACAAACACGTGTGTGGAAGGGCCATCCCCGCCGTAACTCGAGAATATACCCCAGGTTCCCGCCGCAACTCGAGAAAAATCATGAGACTTCCCCCTCGTCGCGAGAAGAGGCCCGATTCCCCTGCACTGAGTGCAGAGTAATTCCGTGTTGCACATCACACAGGAAAGGAACCTTGATTTCCTTGATGGCACTCCAGAGAAATCCCAGGAACACTGTTTCAAGGCTAGAGGGATCCTGACATCACTGTAGCAACACGAAAGGGCTCCGTGGACCAAGAATCAACTCGAGATGAGAGGTTAGTCCCTGGCTTCGAGTCCAGAGGAATAGCACCTTACCACAAGCACCTCAAGAGGAGGCTTCTCTCAGCTCTAGGTATGTGAGAGGGATCCTGAGTTTGCGGCCTCAAGTGGGATGGACACCCCGATGCCCTGACTCGAAATAAGGCCGGATATCCCTGCAGTGACTTGAATGCAGGCTCGTCTTGCATCTCCCAAGACGAAAGGATGTCTGAATCCCCTGTGGAGACCACAGAGAAAGACCTAGTTCCCCACCTCATCGCGACCGGAGGCCTCACATCCTTGGAAAACTCTAGAGGTACGCGGAGATCAGTGCCTCCAAAGGAGACGATGCCTGACTCCTCGTGAATCTTGATAGGAGTCCCAGGATTCCTGTGGCACGTGGAAAGGGACCCTTGGTCTCCCGCCTCAGCTGGAGAGGCGTCCCAATTGCCCTGCGAAGCCTCAAGGAGAATCCCGAGTTGTCCCTCGCAACTAGGCAGGAGTCCTGACGTCGCTGAACAAACACGTGGGTGGAAGTGCCATCCCCGTCGTAACTCGAGAATATACCCCAGGTTCCCGCCGCAACTCGAGAAAAACCATGAGACTTCTCCCACGCCGCGAGATTAGGCCCGATTCCCCTGCACTGCGTGCAGAGCAATTCCGTGTTGCACATCACACATGAAAGGAGCCTTGATTTCCTTCATGGTACTCCAGAGAAACCCCAAGAACACTGTTTCAAGGCTACAGGGATCCTGAGGTCACTGTAGCAACATGAAAGAGCTCCGTGGACCAAAAATCAACTCGAGATGAGAGGTTAGTCACTGGCTTCAACTCCAGGGGAATACCACCTTACCAGAAGCACCTCAAAGGAGGCTTCTCTCAGCGCTAGGTATGTGAAAGGGACCCTGAGTTTGCGGCCTCAAGTGGAATGGACACCACGATGCCCTGACTCAAAATAAGGCCGGATATCCCTGCAGTGACTTGAATGCAGGCTCGTCTTGCATCTCCCAAGACGAAAGGATGTCTGAATCCCCTGCGGAGAACACAGAGAAAGACCAAGTTCCCCACCTCATCGCGACCAGAGGCCTCACATCCTTTGAAAACTCCAGAGGTACGCAGAGATCAGTGCCTCCAAAGGAGACGATGCCTGACTCCTCGTGAAACTTGATAGGAGTCCCAGGATTTCTGTGGCACGTGGAAAGGGACACTTGGTCTCCCGCCTCAGCTGGAGAGGCGTCCCAATTGCCCTGCCAAGTCTCGAGGTGAATCCCGAGTTGTCCCTCGCAACTAGGCAGGAGTCCTGACGTCGCTGAACAAACACGTGTGTGGAAGGGCCATCCCCGCCGTAACTCGAGAATTTACCCCAGGTTCCCGCCGCAACTCGAGAAAAACCATGAGACTTCTCCCGCGCCGCGAGATGAGGCCCGATTCCCCTGCACTGCGTGCAGAGCAATTCCGTGTTGCACATCACACAGGAAAGGAGCCTTTATTTCCTTGATGGCACTCCAGAGAAACCCCAAGAACAGTGTTTCAAGGCTAGAGGGATACTGAGGTCACTGTAGCAACACGAAAGGGCTCCGTGGACCAAGAATCAACTCGAGATGAGAGGTTAGTCCCTGGCTTCGACTCCAGAGGAATACCACCTTACCACAAGCACCTCAAGAGGAGGCTTCTCTCAGCTCTAGGTATGTGAGAGGGACCCTGAGTTTGCGGCCTCAAGTGGAATGGACACCCCGATGCCCTGACTCGAAATAAGGCCGGATATCCCTGCAGTGACTTGAATGCAGGCTCGTCTTGCATCTCCCAAGACGAAAGGATGTCTGAATCCCCTGTTGAGACCACAGAGAAAGACCTAGTTCCCCACCTCATCGCGACCGGAGGCCTCACATCCTTTGAAAATTCCAGAGGTACGCAGAGATCAGTGCCTCCAAAGGAGACGATGCCTGACTCCTCGTGAAACTTGATAGGAGTCCCAGGATTCCTGTGGCACGTGGAAAGGGACCCTTGGTCTCCCGCCTCAGCTGGAGAGGCGTTCCAATTGCCCTGCCAAGCCTCGAGGAGAATCCCGAGTTGTCCCTCGCAACTAGGCAGGAGTCCTGACGCCGCTGAACAAACACGTGTGTGGAAGGGCCATCCCCGACGTAACTCGAGAATATTCCCCAGGTTCCCGCCGCAACTCGAGAAAAACCATGAGCCTTCCCCCTCGCCGCGAGATGAGGCCCGATTCCCCTGCACTGCGTGCAGAGCAATTCCGTGTTGCACATCACACATGAAAGGAGCCTTGATTTCCTTGATGGCACTCCAGAGAAACCCCAAGAACACTGTTTCAAGGCTAGAGGGATCCTGAGGTCACTGTAGCAACACGAAAGAGCTCCGTGGACCACAAATCAACTCGAGATGTGAGGTTAGTCCCTGGCTTCGACTCCAGAGGAATACCACCTTACCACAAGCACCTCAAGAGGAGGCTTCTCTCAGCTCTAGGTATGTGAGAGGAACCCTGAGTTTGCGGCCTCAAGTGGAATGGACACCGCGATTCCCTGACTCGAAATAAGGCCGGATATCCCTGCAGTGACTTGAATGCAGGCTCCTCTTGCATCTCCCAAGTCGAAAGGATGTCTGAATCCCCTGTGGAGACCACAGAGAAAGACCTAGTTCCTTGGTCTACTTCTGTGAAAAATACCGTTGGTAGCTTGATAGGGATTGCATTGAATCTATAGATTGCTTTCGGTAGAATAGCCATTTTGACAATATTGATTCTTCCAATCCATGAACACGGTATGTTTCTCCATCTGTTTGTGTCCTCTTTGATTTCTCTCATCAGTGTTTTATAGTTTTCTATGTATAGGTCTTTTGTTTCTTTAGGTAGATATACTCCTAAGTATTTTATTGTTTTTGTTGCAATGGTGAATGGTATTGTTTCCTTAATTTCTCTTTCTGTTTTTTCATCGTTAGTATATAGGAATGCAAGGGATTTCTGTGTGTTAATTTTATATCCTGCAACTTTACTATATTCATTGATTAGTTCTAGTAATTTTCTGGTAGAGTCTTTAGGGTTTTCTATATAGAGGATCATGTCATCACAGAACTAGACCAAAGAATTTCACAATTTGTATGGAAATACAAAAAACCTCGAATAGCCAAAGTAATCTTGAAAAAGAAGAATGGAACTGGAGGAATCAACCTGCCTGACTTCAGACTCTACTACAAAGCCACAGTCATCAAGACAGTGTGGTACTGGCACAAAGACAGAAATATAGACCAATGGAACAGAATAGAAAGCCCAGAGATAAATCCACGAACCTATGGACACCTTATCTTTGACAAAGGAGGCAAGGATATACAATGGAAAAAAGACAACCTCTTTAACAAGTGGTGCTGGGAAAACTGGTCAACCACTTGCAAAAGAATGAAACTAGAACACTTTCTAACACCATACACAAAAATAAACTCAAAATGGATTAAAGATCTAAATGTAAGACCAGAAACTATAAAACTCCTAGAGGAGAACATAGGCAAAACACTCTCCGACATAAATCACAGCAAGATCCTCTATGACCCACCTCCCAGAATATTGGAAATAAAAGCAAAACTAAACAAATGGGATCTAATGAAACTTAAAAGCTTTTGCACTACAAAAGAAACTATAAGTAAGGTGAAAAGACAGCCGTCAGATTGGGAGAAAATAATAGCAAATGAAGAAACAGACAAAGGATTAATCTCAAAAATATACAAGCAACTCCTGCAGCTCAATTCCAGAAAAATAAATGACCCAATCCAAAAATGGGCCAGAGAACTAAACAGACATTTCTCCAAAGAAGACATACAGATGGCTAACAAACACATGAAAAGGTGCTCAACATCACTCATTATTAGAGAAATGCAAATCAAAACCACAATGAGGTACCATTACACACCAGTCAGGATGGCTGCTATCCAAAAGTCTACAAGCAATAAATGCTGGAGAGGCTGTGGAGAAAAGGGAACCCTCTTACACTGTTGGTGGGAATGCAAACTAGTACAGCCACTATGGAAAACAGTGTGGAGATTCCTTAAAAAACTGGAAATAGAACTGCCATATTACCCAGCAATACCACTTCTGGGCATACACACTGAGGAAACCAGATCTGAAAGAGACACATGCACCCCAATGTTCATCGCAGCACTGTTTATAATAGCCAGGACATGGAAGCAACCTAGATGCCCATCAGCAGATGAATGGATAAGGAAGCTGTGGTACATATACACCATGGAATTTTACTCAGCCGTCAAAAAGAATTCATTTGAACCAGTCCTAATGAGATGGATGAAACTGGAGCCCCTTATACAGAGTGAAGTAAGCCAGAAAGATAAAGAACATTACAGCATACTAACACATATATATGGAATTTAGAAAGATGGTAACGATAACCCTATATGCAAAACAGAAAAAGAGACACAGAAATACAGAACTTTTGAACTCTGTGGGAGAAGGTGAGGGTGGGATGTTTCAAAAGAACAGCATGTATACTATCTATGGTGAAACAGATCACCAGCCCAGGTGGGATGCATGAGACAAGTGCTCCGGCCTGGTGCACTGGGAAGACCCAGAGGAATAGGGTGGAGAGGGAGATGGGAGGGGGGATCGGGATGGGGAATAAGTGTAAATCTATGGCTGATTCATATCAATGTATGACAAGACCCACTGAAATGTTGTGAAGTAATTAGCCTCCAACTAATAAAAAAAATTAAAAAAAAAAAGAAAAAAAAAAAAAAGAAAGACCTAGTTCCCCTCCTCATCGCGACCGGAGGCCTCACATCCTTTGAAAACTCCAGAGGTACGCGGAGATCAGTGCCTCCAAAGGAGACGATGCCTGACTCCTCGTGAAACTTGATAGTAGTCCCAGGATTCCTGTGGCACGTGGAAAGGGACACTTGGTCTCCCGCCTCAGCTGGAGAGGCGTCCCAATTGCCCTGCCAAGCCTCGAGGAGAATCCCGAGTTGTCCCTCGCAACTAGGCAGGAGTGCTGACGTCGCTGAACATACACGTGTGTGGAAGGGCCATCACCGTCGTAACTCGAGAATATACCCCAGGTTCCCGCCGCAACTCGAGAAAAACCATGAGACTTCTCCCAGGCCGCGAGATGAGGCCCGATTCCCCTGCACTGCGTGCAGAGCAATTCCGTGTTGCACATCACACATGAAGGGATCCTTGATTTCCTTCATGGCACTCCAGAGAAACCCCAAGAACACTGTTTCAAGGCTAGAGGGATCCTGAGGTCACTGTAGCAACACGAAAGAGCTCTGTGGACCAGAAATCAACTCGAGATGAGAGATTAGTCCCTGGCTTCGACTCCAGAGGAATACCACCTTACCACAAGCACCTCAAAGGAGGCTTCTCTCAGCTCTAGGTATGTGAGAGGGACCCTGAGTTTGCGGCCTCAAGTGGAATGGACTCCGCGATGCCCTGACTCGAAATAAGGCCGGATATCCCTGCAGTGACTTGAACGCAGGCTCGTCTTGCATCTCCCAAGACGAAAGAATGTCTGAATCCCCTGTGGAGACCACAGAGAAAGACCTAGTTCCTTGGTCTAGTTCTGTGAAAAATACCGTTGGTAGCTTGATAGGGATTGCATTGAATCTATAGATTGCTTTCGGTAGAATAGCCATTTTGACAATATTGATTCTTCCAATCCATGAACACGGTATGTTTCTCCATCTGTTTGTGTCCTCTTTGATTTCTTTCTTCAGTGTTTTATAGTTTTCTATGTATAGGTCTTTTGTTTCTTTAGGTAGATATACTCCTAAGTATTTTATTCTTTTTGTTGCAATGGTGAATGGTATTGTTTCCTTCATTTCTCTTTCTGTTTTTTCATCGTTAGTATATAGGAATGCAAGGGATTTCTGTGTGTTAATTTTATATCCTGCAACTTTACTATATTCATTGATTAGTTCTAGTAATTTTCTGGTAGAGTCTTTAGGGTTTTCTATATAGAGGATCATGTCATCACAGAACTAGACCAAAGAATTTCACAATTTGTATGGAAATACAAAAAACCTCGAATAGCCAAAGTAATCTTGAAAAAGAAGAATGGAACTGGAGGAATCAACCTGCCTGACTTCAGACTCTACTACAAAGCCACAGTCATCAAGACAGTGTGGTACTGGCACAAAGACAGAAATATAGACCAATGGAACAGAATAGAAAGCCCAGAGATAAATCCACGAACCTATGGACACCTTATCTTTGACAAAGGAGGCAAGGATATACAATGGAAAAAAGACAACCTCTTTAACAAGTGGTGCTGGGAAAACTGGTCAACCACTTGCAAAAGAATGAAACTAGAACACTTTCTAACACCATACACAAAAATAAACTCAAAATGGATTAAAGATCTAAATGTAAGACCAGAAACTATAAAACTCCTAGAGGAGAACATAGGCAAAACACTCTCCGACATAAATCACAGCAAGATCCTCTATGACCCACCTCCCAGAATATTGGAAATAAAAGCAAAACTAAACAAATGGGATCTAATGAAACTTAAAAGCTTTTGCACTACAAAAGAAACTATAAGTAAGGTGAAAAGACAGCCGTCAGATTGGGAGAAAATAATAGCAAATGAAGAAACAGACAAAGGATTAATCTCAAAAATATACAAGCAACTCCTGCAGCTCAATTCCAGAAAAATAAATGACCCAATCCAAAAATGGGCCAGAGAACTAAACAGACATTTCTCCAAAGAAGACATACAGATGGCTAACAAACACATGAAAAGGTGCTCAACATCACTCATTATTAGAGAAATGCAAATCAAAACCACAATGAGGTACCATTACACACCAGTCAGGATGGCTGCTATCCAAAAGTCTACAAGCAATAAATGCTGGAGAGGCTGTGGAGAAAAGGGAACCCTCTTACACTGTTGGTGGGAATGCAAACTAGTACAGCCACTATGGAAAACAGTGTGGAGATTCCTTAAAAAACTGGAAATAGAACTGCCATATTACCCAGCAATACCACTTCTGGGCATACACACTGAGGAAACCAGATCTGAAAGAGACACATGCACCCCAATGTTCATCGCAGCACTGTTTATAATAGCCAGGACATGGAAGCAACCTAGATGCCCATCAGCAGATGAATGGATAAGGAAGCTGTGGGACATATACACCATGGAATTTTACTCAGCCGTCAAAAAGAATTCATTTGAACCAGTCCTAATGAGATGGATGAAACTGGAGCCCCTTATACAGAGTGAAGTAAGCCAGAAAGATAAAGAACATTACAGCATACTAACACATATATATGGAATTTAGAAAGATGGTAACGATAACCCTATATGCAAAACAGAAAAAGAGACACAGAAATACAGAACTTTTGAACTCTGTGGGAGAAGGTGAGGGTGGGATGTTTCAAAAGAACAGCATGTATACTATCTATGGTGAAACAGATCACCAGCCCAGGTGGGATGCATGAGACAAGTGCTCCGGCCTGGTGCACTGGGAAGACCCAGAGAAATCGGGTGGAGAGGGAGATGGGAGGGGGGATCGGGATGGGGAATAAGTGTAAATCTATGGCTGATTCATATCAATGTATGACAAGACACACTGAAATGTTGTGAAGTAATTAGCCTCCAACTAATAAAAAAAATTAAAAAAAAAAAGAAAAAAAAAAAAAAGAAAGACCTAGTTCCCCTCCTCATCGCGACCGGAGGCCTCACATCCTTTGAAAACTCCAGAGGTACGCGGAGATCAGTGCCTCCAAAGGAGACGATGCCTGACTCCTCGTGAAACTTGATAGTAGTCCCAGGATTCCTGTGGCACGTGGAAAGGGACACTTGGTCTCCCGCCTCAGCTGGAGAGGCGTCCCAATTGCCCTGCCAAGCCTCGAGGAGAATCCCGAGTTGTCCCTCGCAACTAGGCAGGAGTGCTGACGTCGCTGAACATACACGTGTGTGGAAGGGCCATCACCGTCGTAACTCGAGAATATACCCCAGGTTCCCGCCGCAACTCGAGAAAAACCATGAGACTTCTCCCAGGCCGCGAGATGAGGCCCGATTCCCCTGCACTGCGTGCAGAGCAATTCCGTGTTGCACATCACACATGAAGGGATCCTTGATTTCCTTCATGGCACTCCAGAGAAACCCCAAGAACACTGTTTCAAGGCTAGAGGGATCCTGAGGTCACTGTAGCAACACGAAAGAGCTCTGTGGACCAGAAATCAACTCGAGATGAGAGATTAGTCCCTGGCTTCGACTCCAGAGGAATACCACCTTACCACAAGCACCTCAAAGGAGGCTTCTCTCAGCTCTAGGTATGTGAGAGGGACCCTGAGTTTGAGGCCTCAAGTGGAATGGACACCGAGATGCCCTGACTCGAAATAAGGCCGGATATCCCTGCAGTGACTTGAATGCAGGCTCGTCTTGCATCTCCCAAGACGAAAGGATGTCTGAATCCCCTGTGGAGACCACAGAGAAAGACCTAGTTCCTTGGTCTAGTTCTGTGAAAAATACCGTTGGTAGCTTGATAGGGATTGCATTGAATCTATAGATTGCTTTCGGTAGAATAGCCATTTTGACAATATTGATTCTTCCAATCCATGAACACGGTATTTTTCTCCATCTGTTTGTGTCCTCTTTGATTTCTTTCATCAGTGTTTTATAGTTTTCTATGTATAGGTCTTTTGTTTCTTTAGGTAGATATACTCCTAACTATTTTATTCTTTTTGTTGCAATGGTGAATGGTGTTGTTTCCTTAATTTCTCTTTCTGTTTTTTCATCGTTAGTATATAGGAATGCAAGGGATTTCTGTGTGTTAATTTTATATCCTGCAACTTTACTATATTCATTGATTAGTTCTAGTAATTTTCTGGTAGAGTCTTTAGGGTTTTCTATATAGAGGATCATGTCATCACAGAACTAGACCAAAGAATTTCACAATTTGTATGGAAATACAAAAAACCTCGAATAGCCAAAGTAATCTTGAAAAAGAAGAATGGAACTGGAGGAATCAACCTGCCTGACTTCAGACTCTACTACAAAGCCACAGTCATCAAGACAGTGTGGTACTGGCACAAAGACAGAAATATAGACCAATGGAACAGAATAGAAAGGCCAGAGATAAATTCACGAACCTATGGACACCTTATCTTTGACAAAGGAGGCAAGGATATACAATGGAAAAAAGACAACCTCTTTAACAAGTGGTGCTGGGAAAACTGGTCAACCACTTGCAAAAGAATGAAACTAGAACACTTTCTAACACCATACACAAAACTAAACTCAAAATGGATTAAAGATCTAAATGTAAGACCAGAAACTATAAAACTCCTAGAGGAGAACATAGGCAAAACACTCTCCGACATAAATCACAGCAAGATCCTCTATGACCCACCTCCCAGAATATTGGAAATAAAAGCAAAACTAAACAAATGGGATCTAATGAAACTTAAAAGCTTTTGCACTACAAAAGAAACTATAAGTAAGGTGAAAAGACAGCCGTCAGATTGGGAGAAAATAATAGCAAATGAAGAAACAGACAAAGGATTAATCTCAAAAATATACAAGCAACTCCTGCAGCTCAATTCCAGAAAAATAAATGACCCAATCCAAAAATGGGCCAGAGAACTAAACAGACATTTCTCCAAAGAAGACATACAGATGGCTAACAAACACATGAAAAGGTGCTCAACATCACTCATTATTAGAGAAATGCAAATCAAAACCACAATGAGGTACCATTACACACCAGTCAGGATGGCTGCTATCCAAAAGTCTACAAGCAATAAATGCTGGAGAGGCTGTGGAGAAAAGGGAACCCTCTTACACTGTTGGTGGGAATGCAAACTAGTACAGCCACTATGGAAAACAGTGTGGAGATTCCTTAAAAAACTGGAAATAGAACTGCCATATTACCCAGCAATACCACTTCTGGGCATACACACTGAGGAAACCAGATCTGAAAGAGACACATGCACCCCAATGTTCATCGCAGCACTGTTTATAATAGCCAGGACATGGAAGCAACCTAGATGCCCATCAGCAGATGAATGGATAAGGAAGCTGTGGTACATATACACCATGGAATTTTACTCAGCCGTCAAAAAGAATTCATTTGAACCAGTCCTAATGAGATGGATGAAACTGGAGCCCCTTATACAGAGTGAAGTAAGCCAGAAAGATAAAGAACATTACAGCATACTAACACATATATATGGAATTTAGAAAGATGGTAACGATAACCCTATATGCAAAACAGAAAAAGAGACACAGAAATACAGAACTTTTGAACTCTGTGGGAGAAGGTGAGGGTGGGATGTTTCAAAAGAACAGCATGTATACTATCTATGGTGAAACAGATCACCAGCCCAGGTGGGATGCATGAGACAAGTGCTCCGGCCTGGTGCACTGGGAAGACCCAGAGGAATCGGGTGGAGAGGGAGATGGGAGGGGGGATCGGGATGGGGAATAAGTGTAAATCTATGGCTGATTCATATCAATGTATGACAAGACCCACTGAAATGTTGTGAAGTAATTAGCCTCCAACAAATAAAAAAAATTAAAAAAAAAAAAAAAAGAAAAAAAAAAAAAAAGAAAGACCTAGTTCCCCTCCTCATCGCGACCGGAGGCCTCACATCCTTTGAAAACTCCAGAGGTACGCGGAGATCAGTGCCTCCAAAGGAGACGATGCCTGACTCCTCGTGAAACTTGATAGGAGTCCCAGGATTCCTGTGGCACGTGGAAAGGGACCCTTGGTCTCCCGCCTCAGCTGGAGAGGCGTCCCAATTGCCCTGCCAAGCCTCGAGGAGAATCCCGAGTTGTCCCTCGCAACTAGGCAGGAGTGCTGACGTCGCTGAACATACACGTGTGTGGAAGGGCCATCCCCGTCGTAACTCGAGAATATACCCCAGGTTCCCCCCGCAACTCGAGAAAAACCATGAGACTTCTCCCACGCCGCGAGATGAGGCCCGAATCCCCTGCACTGCGTGCAGAGCAATTCCGTGTTGCACATCACACATGAAAGGATCCTTGATTTCCTTCATGGCACTCCAGAGAAACCCCAAGAACACTGTTTCAAGGCTAGAGGGATCCTGAGGTCACTGTAGCAACACCAAAGAGCTCCGTGGACCAAAAATCAACTCGAGATGAGAGATTAGTCCCTGGCTTCGACTCCAGAGGAATACCACCTTACCACAAGCACCTCAAAGGAGGCTTCTCTCAGCTCTAGGTATGTGAGAGGGACCCTGAGTTTGAGGCCTCAAGTGGAATGGACACCGAGATGCCCTGACTCGAAATAAGGCCGGATATCCCTGCAGTAACTTGAATGCAGGCTAATCTTGCATCTCCCAAGACGAAAGGATGTCTGAATCCGCTGTGGAGACCACAGAGAAAGACCTAGTTCCCCACCTCATCACGACCGGAGGCCTCACATCCTTTGAAAACTCCAGCGGTACGCGGAGATCAGTGTCTCTAAAGGAGACGATTCCTGACTCCTCGTGAAACTTGATAGGAGTCCCAGGATTCCTGTGGCACGGGGAAAGGGACCCTTGGTCTCCCGCCTCAGCTGGAGAGGCGTCCCAATTGCCCTGCCAAGCATCAAGGAGAATCCGAGTTGTCCCTCGCAACTAGGCAGGAGTCCTGACGTTGCTGAGGAAACACGTGTGTGGAATGGCCCTCCCCGTCGTAACTCGAGAATATACCCCAGGTTCCCGCCGCAACTCGAGAAAAACCATGAGACTTCTCCCACGCCGCGAGATGAGGCACGATTCCCCTCCACTGCGTGCAGAGCAATTCCGTGTTGCACATCACACAGGAAAGGATCCTTGATTTCCTTCATGGCACTCCAGAGAAAACCCAAGAACACTGTTTCAAGGCTAGAGGGATCCTGAGGTCACTGTAGCAACACGAAAGAGCTCTGTGGACCAGAAATTAACTCGAGATGAGAGATTAGTCCCTGGCTTCGACTCCAGAGGAATACCACCTTACCACAAGCACCTCAAAGGAGGCTTCTCTCAGCTCTAGGTATGTGAGAGGGACCCTGAGTTTGTGGCCTCAAGTGGAATGGACACCGAGATGCCCTGACTCGAAATAAGGCCGGATATCCCTGCAGTGACTTGAATGCAGGCTCGTCTTGCATCTCCCAAGACGAAAGGATGTCTGAATCCCCTGTGGAGACCACAGAGAAAGACCTAGTTCCTTGGTCTAGTTCTGTGAAAAATACCGTTGGTAGCTTGATAGGGATTGCATTGAATCTATAGATTGCTTTCGGTAGAATAGCCTTTTTGACAATATTGATTCTTCCAATCCATGAACACGGTATGTTTCTCCATCTGTTTGTGTCCTCTTTGATTTCTTTCATCAGTGTTTTATAGTTTTCTATGTATAGGTCTTTTGTTTCTTTAGGTAGATATACTCCTAAGTATTTTATTGTTTTTGTTGCAATGGTGAATGGTATTGTTTCCTTCATTTCTCTTTCTGTTTTTTCATCGTTAGTATATAGGAATGCAAGGGATTTCTGTGTGTTAATTTTATATCCTGCAACTTTACTATATTCATTGATTAGTTCTAGTAATTTTCTGGTAGAGTCTTTAGGGTTTTCTATATAGAGGATCATGTCATCACAGAACTAGACCAAAGAATTTCACAATTTGTATGGAAATACAAAAAACCTCGAATAGCCAAAGTAATCTTGAAAAAGAAGAATGGAACTGGAGGAATCAACCTGCCTGACTTCAGACTCTACTACAAAGCCACAGTCATCAAGACAGTGTGGTACTGGCACAAAGACAGAAATATAGACCAATGGAACAGAATAGAAAGCCCAGAGATAAATCCACGAACCTATGGACACCTTATCTTTGACAAAGGAGGCAAGGATATACAATGGAAAAAAGACAACCTCTTTAACAAGTGGTGCTGGGAAAACTGGTCAACCACTTGCAAAAGAATGAAACTAGAACACTTTCTAACACCATACACAAAAATAAACTCAAAATGGATTAAAGATCTAAATGTAAGACCAGAAACTATAAAACTCCTAGAGGAGAACATAGGCAAAACACTCTCCGACATAAATCACAGCAAGATCCTCTATGACCCACCTCCCAGAATATTGGAAATAAAAGCAAAACTAAACAAATGGGATCTAATGAAACTTAAAAGCTTTTGCACTACAAAAGAAACTATAAGTAAGGTGAAAAGACAGCCGTCAGATTGGGAGAAAATAATAGCAAATGAAGAAACAGACAAAGGATTAATCTCAAAAATATACAAGCAACTCCTGCAGCTCAATTCCAGAAAAATAAATGACCCAATCCAAAAATGGGCCAGAGAACTAAACAGACATTTCTCCAAAGAAGACATACAGATGGCTAACAAACACATGAAAAGGTGCTCAACATCACTCATTATTAGAGAAATGCAAATCAAAACCACAATGAGGTACCATTACACACCAGTCAGGATGGCTGCTATCCAAAAGTCTACAAGCAATAAATGCTGGAGAGGCTGTGGAGAAAAGGGAACCCTCTTACACTGTTGGTGGGAATGCAAACTAGTACAGCCACTATGGAAAACAGTGTGGAGATTCCTTAAAAAACTGGAAATAGAACTGCCATATTACCCAGCAATACCACTTCTGGGCATACACACTGAGGAAACCAGATCTGAAAGAGACACATGCACCCCAATGTTCATCGCAGCACTGTTTATAATAGCCAGGACATGGAAGCAACCTAGATGCCCATCAGCAGATGAATGGATAAGGAAGCTGTTGTACATATACACCATGGAATATTACTCAGCCGTCAAAAAGAATTCATTTGAACCAGTCCTAATGAGATGGATGAAACTGGAGCCCCTTATACAGAGTGAAGTAAGCCAGAAAGATAAAGAACATTACAGCATACTAACACATATATATGGAATTTAGAAAGATGGTAACGATAACCCTATATGCAAAACAGAAAAAGAGACACAGAAATACAGAACTTTTGAACTCTGTGGGAGAAGGTGAGGGTGGGATGTTTCAAAAGAACAGCATGTATACTATCTATGGTGAAACAGATCACCAGCCCAGGTGGGATGCATGAGACAAGTGCTCCGGCCTGGTGCACTGGGAAGACCCAGAGGAATCGGGTGGAGAGGGAGATGGGAGGGGGGATCGGGATGGGGAATAAGTGTAAATCTATGGCTGATTCATATCAATGTATGACAAGACCCACTGAAATGTTGTGAAGTAATTAGCCTCCAACTAATAAAAAAAATTAAAAAAAAAAAAAAAAGAAAAAAAAAAAAAAAGAAAGACCTAGTTCCCCTCCTCATCGCGACCGGAGGCCTCACATCCTTTGAAAACTCCAGAGGTACGCGGAGATCAGTGCCTCCAAAGGAGACGATGCCTGACTCCTCGTGAAACTTGATAGGAGTCCCAGGATTCCTGTGGCACGTGGAAAGGGACTCTTGGTCTCCCGCCTCAGCTGGAGAGGCATCCCAATTGCCCTGCCAAGCCTCGAGGAGAGTCCCGAGTTGTCCCTCGCAACTAGGCAGGAGTGCTGACGTCGCTGAACATACACGTGTGTGGAAGGGCCATCCCCGTCGTAACTCGAGAATATACCCCAGGTTCCCGCCGCAACTCGAGAAAAACCATGAGACTTCTCCCACGCCGCGAGATGAGGCCCGATTCCCCTGCACTGCGTGCAGAGCAATTCCGTGTTGCACATCACACATGAAAGGATCCTTGATTTCCTTCATGGCACTCCAGAGAAACCCCAAGAACACTGTTTCAAGGCTAGAGGGATCCTGAGGTCACTGTAGCAACACCAAAGAGCTCCGTGGACCAGAAATCAACTCGAGATGAGAGATTAGTCCCTGGCTTCGACTCCAGAGGAATACCACCTTACCACAAGCACCTCAAAGGAGACTTCTCTCAGCTCTAGGTATGTGAGAGGGACCCTGAGTTTGTGGCCTCAAGTGGAATGGACACCGAGATGCCCTGACTCGAAATAAGGCCGGATATCCCTGCAGTAACTTGAATGCAGGCTCGTCTTGCATCTCCCAAGACGAAAGGATGTCTGAATCCCCTGTGGAGACCACAGAGAAAGACCTAGTTCCTTGGTCTAGTTCTGTGAAAAATACCGTTGGTAGCTTGATAGGGATTGCATTGAATCTATAGATTGCTTTGGGTAGAATAGCCATTTTGACAATATTGATTCTTCCAATCCATGAACACGGTATGTTTCTCCATCTGTTTGTGTCCTCTTTGATTTCTTTCATCAGTGTTTTATAGTTTTCTATGTATAGGTCTTTTGTTTCTTTAGGTAGATATACTCCTAAGTATTTTATTCTTTTTGTTGCAATGGTGAATGGTATTGTTTCCTTCATTTCTCTTTCTGTTTTTTCATCGTTAGTATATAGGAATGCAAGGGATTTCTGTGTGTTAATTTTATATCCTGCAACTTTACTATATTCATTGATTAGTTCTAGTAATTTTCTGGTAGAGTCTTTAGGGTTTTCTATATAGAGGATCATGTCATCACAGAACTAGACCAAAGAATTTCACAATTTGTATGGAAATACAAAAAACCTCGAATAGCCAAAGTAATCTTGAAAAAGAAGAATGGAACTGGAGGAATCAACCTGCCTGACTTCAGACTCTACTACAAAGCCACAGTCATCAAGACAGTGTGGTACTGGCACAAAGACAGAAATATAGACCAATGGAACAGAATAGAAAGCCCAGAGATAAATCCACGAACCTATGGACACCTTATCTTTGACAAAGGAGGCAAGGATATACAATGGAAAAAAGACAACCTCTTTAACAAGTGGTGCTGGGAAAACTGGTCAACCACTTGCAAAAGAATGAAACTAGAACACTTTCTAACACCATACACAAAACTAACCTCAAAATGGATTAAAGATCTAAATGTAAGACCAGAAACTATAAAACTCCTAGAGGAGAACATAGGCAAAACACTCTCCGACATAAATCACAGCAAGATCCTCTATGACCCACCTCCCAGAATATTGGAAATAAAAGCAAAACTAAACAAATGGGATCTAATGAAACTTAAAAGCTTTTGCACTACAAAAGAAACTATAAGTAAGGTGAAAAGACAGCCGTCAGATTGGGAGAAAATAATAGCAAATGAAGAAACAGACAAAGGATTAATCTCAAAAATATACAAGCAACTCCTGCAGCTCAATTCCAGAAAAATAAATGACCCAATCCAAAAATGGGCCAGAGAACTAAACAGACATTTCTCCAAAGAAGACATACAGATGGCTAACAAACACATGAAAAGGTGCTCAACATCACTCATTATTAGAGAAATGCAAATCAAAACCACAATGAGGTACCATTACACACCAGTCAGGATGGCTGCTATCCAAAAGTCTACAAGCAATAAATGCTGGAGAGGCTGTGGAGAAAAGGGAACCCTCTTACACTGTTGGTGGGAATGCAAACTAGTACAGCCACTATGGAAAACAGTGTGGAGATTCCTTAAAAAACTGGAAATAGAACTGCCATATTACCCAGCAATACCACTTCTGGGCATACACACTGAGGAAACCAGATCTGAAAGAGACACATGCACCCCAATGTTCATCGCAGCACTGTTTATAATAGCCAGGACATGGAAGCAACCTAGATGCCCATCAGCAGATGAATGGATAAGGAAGCTGTGGGACATATACACCATGGAATTTTACTCAGCCGTCAAAAAGAATTCATTTGAACCAGTCCTAATGAGATGGATGAAACTGGAGCCCCTTATACAGAGTGAAGTAAGCCAGAAAGATAAAGAACATTACAGCATACTAACACATATATATGGAATTTAGAAAGATGGTAACGATAACCCTATATGCAAAACAGAAAAAGAGACACAGAAATACAGAACAGACTTTTGAACTCTGTGGGAGAAGGTGAGGGTGGGATGTTTCAAAAGAACAGCATGTATACTTTCTATGGTGAAACAGATCACCAGCCCAGGTGGGATGCATGAGACAAGTGCTCCGGCCTGGTGCACTGGGAAGACCCAGAGGAATCGGGTGGAGAGGGAGATGGGAGGGGGGATCGGGATGGGGAATAAGTGTAAATCTATGGCTGATTCATATCAATGTATGACAAGACCCACTGAAATGTTGTGAAGTAATTAGCCTCCAACTAATAAAAAAAATTAAAAAAAAAAAAAAAAAGAAAAAAAAAAAAAAAAGAAAGACCTAGTTCCCCTCCTCATCGCGACCGGAGGCCTCACATCCTTTGAAAACTCCAGAGGTACGCGGAGATCAGTGCCTCCAAAGGAGACGATGCCTGACTCCTCGTGAAACTTGATAGGAGTCCCAGGATTCCTGTGGCACGTGGAAAGGGACCCTTGGTCTCCCGCCTCAGCTGGAGAGGCGTCCCAATTGCCCTGCCAAGCCTCCAGGAGAGTCCCGAGTTGTCCCTCGCAACTAGGCAGGAGTGCTGACGTCGCTGAACATACACGTGTGTGGAAGGGCCATCCCCGTCGTAACTCGAGAATATACCCCAGGTTCCCGCCGCAACTCGAGAAAAACCATGAGACTTCTCCCACGCCGCGAGATGAGGCCCGATTCCCCTGCACTGCATGCAGAGCAATTCCGTGTTGCACATCACACATGAAAGGATCCTTGATTTCCTTCATGGCACTCCAGAGAAACCCCAAGAACACTGTTTCAAGGCTAGAGGGATCCTGAGGTCACTGTAGCAACACGAAAGAGCTCTGTGGACCAGAAATCAACTCGAGATGAGAGATTAGTCCCTGGCTTCGACTCCAGAGGAATACCACCTTACCACAAGCACCTCAAAGGAGGCTTCTCTCAGCTCTAGGTATGTGAGAGGGACCCTGAGTTTGCGGCCTCAAGTGGAATGGACACCGAGATGCCCTGACTCGAAATAAGGCCGGATATCCCTGCAGTGACTTGAATGCAGGCTCGTCTTGCATCTCCCAAGACGAAAGGATGTCTGAATCCCCTGTGGAGACCACAGAGAAAGACCTAGTTCCTTGGTCTAGTTCTGTGAAAAATACCGTTGGTAGCTTGATAGGGATTGCATTGAATCTATAGATTGCTTTCGGTAGAATAGCCATTTTGACAATATTGATTCTTCCAATCCATGAACACGGTATGTTTCTCCATCTGTTTGTGTCCTCTTTGATTTCTTTCATCAGTGTTTTATAGTTTTCTATGTATAGGTCTTTTGTTTCTTTAGGTAGATATACTCCTAAGTATTTTATTCTTTTTGTTGCAATGGTGAATGGTATTGTTTCCTTCATTTCTCTTTCTGTTTTTTCATCGTTAGTATATAGGAATGCAAGGGATTTCTGTGTGTTAATTTTATATCCTGCAACTTTACTATATTCATTGATTAGTTCTAGTAATTTTCTGGTAGAGTCTTTAGGGTTTTCTATATAGAGGATCATGTCATCACAGAACTAGACCAAAGAATTTCACAATTTGTATGGAAATACAAAAAACCTCGAATAGCCAAAGTAATCTTGAAAAAGAAGAATGGAACTGGAGGAATCAACCTGCCTGACTTCAGACTCTACTACAAAGCCACAGTCATCAAGACAGTGTGGTACTGGCACAAAGACAGAAATATAGACCAATGGAACAGAATAGAAAGCCCAGAGATAAATCCACGAACCTATGGACACCTTATCTTTGACAAAGGAGGCAAGGATATACAATGGAAAAAAGACAACCTCTTTAACAAGCGGTGCTTCTGAAAACTGGTCAACCACTTGCAAAAGAATGAAACTAGAACACTTTCTAACACCATACACAAAAATAAACTCAAAATGGATTAAAGATCTAAATGTAAGACCAGAAACTATAAAACTCCTAGAGGAGAACATAGGCAAAACACTCTCCGACATAAATCACAGCAAGATCCTCTATGACCCACCTCCCAGAATATTGGAAATAAAAGCAAAACTAAACAAATGGGATCTAATGAAACTTAAAAGCTTTTGCACTACAAAAGAAACTATAAGTAAGGTGAAAAGACAGCCGTCAGATTGGGAGAAAATAATAGCAAATGAAGAAACAGACAAAGGATTAATCTCAAAAATATACAAGCAACTCCTGCAGCTCAATTCCAGAAAAATAAATGACCCAATCCAAAAATGGGCCAGAGAACTAAACAGACATTTCTCCAAAGAAGACATACAGATGGCTAACAAACACATGAAAAGGTGCTCAACATCACTCATTATTAGAGAAATGCAAATCAAAACCACAATGAGGTACCATTACACACCAGTCAGGATGGCTGCTATCCAAAAGTCTACAAGCAATAAATGCTGGAGAGGCTGTGGAGAAAAGGGAACCCTCTTACACTGTTGGTGGGAATGCAAACTAGTACAGCCACTATGGAAAACAGTGTGGAGATTCCTTAAAAAACTGGAAATAGAACTGCCATATTACCCAGCAATACCACTTCTGGGCATACACACTGAGGAAACCAGATCTGAAAGAGACACATGCACCCCAATGTTCATCGCAGCACTGTTTATAATAGCCAGGACATGGAAGCAACCTAGATGCCCATCAGCAGATGAATGGATAAGGAAGCTGTGGGACATATACACCATGGAATTTTACTCAGCCGTCAAAAAGAATTCATTTGAACCAGTCCTAATGAGATGGATGAAACTGGAGCCCCTTATACAGAGTGAAGTAAGCCAGAAAGATAAAGAACATTACAGCATACTAACACATATATATGGAATTTAGAAAGATGGTAACGATAACCCTATATGCAAAACAGAAAAAGAGACACAGAAATACACAACAGACTTTTGAACTCTGTGGGAGAAGGTGAGGGTGGGATGTTTCAAAAGAACAGCATGTATACTATCTATGGTGAAACAGATCACCAGCCCAGGTGGGATGCATGAGACAAGTGCTCCGGCCTGGTGCACTGGGAAGACCCAGAGGAATCGGGTGGAGAGGGAGATGGGAGGGGGGATCGGGATGGGGAATAAGTGTAAATCTATGGCTGATTCATATCAATGTATGACAAGACCCACTGAAATGTTGTGAAGTAATTAGCCTCCAACTAATAAAAAAAATTAAAAAAAAAAAAAAAGAAAAAAAAAAAAAAAGAAAGACCTAGTTCCCCTCCTCATCGCGACCGGAGGCCTCACATCCTTTGAAAACTCCAGAGGTACGCGGAGATCAGTGCCTCCAAAGGAGACGATGCCTGCCTCCTCGTGAATCTTGATAGGAGTCCCAGGATTCCTGTGGCACGTGGAAAGGGACCCTTGGTCTCCCGCCTCAGCTGGAGAGGCGTCCCAATTGCCCTGCCAAGCCTCAAGGAGAATAGCGAGTTGTCCCTCGCAACTAGGCAGGAGTCCTGACGTCGCTGAACAAACACGTGTGTGGAAGTGCCATCCCCGTCGTAACTCGAGAATATACCCCAGGTTCCCGCCGCAACTCGAGAAAAACCATGAGACTTCTCCCACGCCGCGAGATGAGGCCCGATTCCCCTGCACTGCGTGCAGAGCAATTCCGTGTTGCACATCACACATGAAAGGATCCTTGATTTCCTTCATGGCACTCCAGAGAAACCCCAAGAACACTGTTTCAAGGCTAGAGGGATCCTGAGGTCACTTTAGCAACACGAAAGAGCTCCGTGGAACAGAAATGAACTCGAGATGAGAGATTAGTCCCTGGCTTCGACTCCAGAGGAATACCACCTTACCACAAGCACCTCAAGAGGAGTCTTCTCTCAGCTCTAGGTATGTGAGAGGGACCCTGAGTTTGCAGCCTAAAATGGAATGCACACCGCGATGCCCTGACTCGAAATAAGGCCGGATATCCCTGCAGTGACTTGAATGCAGGCTCATCTTGCATCTCTCTAGACGAAAGGATGTCTGAATCCCCTGTGGAGACCACAGAGAAAGACCTAGTTAACCACCTCATCGCGACAAGAGGCCTCACATCCTTTGAAAACTCCAGAGGTACGCAGAGATCAGTGCCTCCTAAGGAGACGATGCCTGCTTCCTGGTGAAACTTGATAGGAGTCCCAGGATTCCTGTGGCATGTGGAAAGGGACCCTTGGTGTCCCGACTCAGCTGGAGAGGCGTCCCATTGCCCTGCCAAGCCTCGAGGAGAGTCCCGAGTTGTCCCTCGCAACTAGGCAGGAGTCCTGACGTCGCTGAACAAACACATGTGTGGAAGGGCCATCCCCGCCGAAACTCGAGAATATACCCCAGGTTCCCGCCGCAACTCGAGAAAAATCATGAGACTTCCCCCTCATCGCGAGAAGAGGCCCGATTCCCCTGCACTGAGTACAGAGCAATTCCGTGTTGCACATCACACAGGAAAGGAGCCTTGATTTCCTTGATGGCACTCCAGAGAAACCCCAGGAACACTGTTTCAAGGCTAGAGGGATCCTGAGGTCACTGTAGCAACACGAAAGGGCTCCGGGGACCAAATATCAACTCGAGATGAGAGGTTAGTCCCTGGCTTCGACTCCAGAGGAATACCACCTTACCACAAGAACCTCAAGAGGAGGCTTCTCTCAGCTCTAGGTATGTGAGAGGGACCCTGAGTTTGCGGCCTCAAGTGGGATGGACACCCCGATGCCCTGACTCGAAATAAGGCCGGATATCCCTGCAGTGACTTGAATGCAGGCTCGTCTTGCATCTCCCAAGACGAAAGGATGTCTGAATCCCCTGTGGAGACCACAGAGAAAGACCTAGTTCCTTGGTCTAGTTCTGTGAAAAATACCGTTGGTAGCTTGATAGGGATTGCATTGAATCTATAGATTGCTTTCGGTAGAATAGCCATTTTGACAATATTGATTCTTCCAATCCATGAACACGGTATGTTTCTCCATCTGTTTGTGTCCTCTTTGATTTCTTTCATCAGTGTTTTATAGTTTTCTATGTATAGGTCTTTTGTTTCTTTAGGTAGATATACTCCTAAGTATTTTATTCTTTTTGTTGCAATGGTGAATGGTATTGTTTCCTTCATTTCTCTTTCTGTTTTTTCATTGTTAGTATATAGGAATGCAAGGGATTTCTGTGTGTTAATTTTATATCCTGCAACTTTACTATATTCATTGATTAGTTCTAGTAATTTTCTGGTAGAGTCTTTAGGGTTTTCTATATAGAGGATCATGTCATCACAGAACTAGACCAAAGAATTTCACAATTTGTATGGAAATACAAAAAACCTTGAATAGCCAAAGTAATCTTGAAAAAGAAGAATGGAACTGGAGGAATCAACCTGCCTGACTTCAGACTCTACTACAAAGCCACAGTCATCAAGACAGTGTGGTACTGGCACAAAGACAGAAATATAGACCAATGGAACAGAATAGAAAGCCCAGAGATAAATCCACGAACCTATGGACACCTTATCTTTGACAAAGGAGGCAAGGATATACAATGGAAAAAAGACAACCTCTTTAACAAGTCGTGCTGGGAAAACTGGTCAACCACTTGCAAAAGAATGAAACTAGAACACTTTCTAACACCATACACAAAAATAAACTCAAAATGGATTAAAGATCTAAATGTAAGACCAGAAACTATAAAACTCCTAGAGGAGAACATAGGCAAAACACTCTCCGACATAAATCACAGCAAGATCCTCTATGACCCACCTCCCAGAATATTGGAAATAAAAGCAAAACTAAACAAATGGGATCTAATGAAACTTAAAAGCTTTTGCACTACAAAAGAAACTATAAGTAAGGTGAAAAGACAGCCATCAGATTGGGAGAAAATAATAGCAAATGAAGAAACAGACAAAGGATTAATCTCAAAAATATACAAGCAACTCCTGCAGCTCAATTCCAGAAAAATAAATGACCCAATCCAAAAATGGGCCAGAGAACTAAACAGACATTTCTCCAAAGAAGACATACAGATGGCTAATAAACACATGAAAAGGTGCTCAACATCACTCATTATTAGAGAAATGCAAATCAAAACCACAATGAGGTACCATTACACACCAGTCAGGATGGCTGCTATCCAAAAGTCTACAAGCAATAAATGCTGGAGAGGCTGTGGAGAAAAGGGAACCCTCTTACACTGTTGGTGGGAATGCAAACTAGTACAGCCACTATGGAAAACAGTGTGGAGATTCCTTAAAAAACTGGAAATAGAACTGCCATATTACCCAGCAATACCACTTCTGGGCATACACACTGAGGAAACCAGATCTGAAAGAGACACATGCACCCCAATGTTCATCGCAGCACTGTTTATAATAGCCAGGACATGGAAGCAACCTAGATGCCCATCAGCAGATGAATGGATAAGGAAGCTGTGGTACATATACACCATGGAATTTTACTCAGCCGTCAAAAAGAATTCATTTGAACCAGTCCTAATGAGATGGATGAAGCTGGAGCCCCTTATACAGAGTGAAGTAAGCCAGAAAGATAAAGAATATTACAGCATACTAACACATATATATGGAATTTAGAAAGATGGTAACGAGAACCCTATATGCAAAACAGAAAAAGAGACACAGAAATACAGAACAGACTTTTGAACTCTGTGGGAGAAGGTGAGGGTGGGATGTTTCAAAAGAACAGCATGTATACTATCTATGGTGAAACAGATCACCAGCCCAGGTGGGATGCATGAGACAAGTGCTCCGGCCTGGTGCACTGGGAAGACCCAGAGGAATCGGGTGGAGAGGGAGATGGGAGGGGGGATCGGGATGGGGAATAAGTGTAAATCTATGGCTGATTCATATCAATGTATGACAAGACCCACTGAAATGTTGTGAAGTAATTAGCCTCCAACTAATAAAAAAAAATAAAAAAAAAAAAAAAAAGAAAAAAAAAAAAAAAGAAAGACCTAGTTCCCCTCCTCATCGCGACCGGAGGCCTCACATCCTTTGAAAACTCCAGAGGTACGCGGAGATCAGTGCCTCCAAAGGAGACGATGCCTGACTCCTCGTGAAACTTGATAGGAGTCCCAGGATTCCTGTGGCACGTGGAAAGGGACCCTTGGTCTCGCGCCTCAGCTGGAGAGGCGTCCCAATTGCCCTGCCAAGCCTCGAGGAGAATCCCGAGTTGTCCCTCGCAATTAGGCAGGAGTCCTGACGTCGCTGAACAAACACGTGTGTGGAAGGGCCATCCCCGTCGTAACTCGAGAATATACCCCAGGTTCCCGCCGCAACTCGAGAAAAACCATGAGACTTCTCCCAGGCCGCGAGATGAGGCCCGATTCCCCTGCACTGCGTGCAGAGCAATTCCGTGTTGCACATCACACATGAAAGGAGCCTTGATTTCCTTGATGGCACTCCAGAGAAACCCCAAGAACACTGTTTCAAGGCTAGAGGGATCTTGAGGTCACTGTAGCAACACGAAAGAGCTCCATGGACCAAGAATGAATTCGAGATGAGCAGGTTAGTCCCTGGCTTCGACTCCAGAGGAATACCACCTTACCACAAGCACCTCAAAGGAGGCTTCTCTCAGCTCTAGGTATGTGAGAGGGACCCTGAGTTTGCGGCCTCAAGTGGAATGGACACCGCGATCCCCTGACTCGAAATAAGGCCGGATATCCCGGCAGTGACTTGAATGCAGGCTCGTCTTGCATCTCCCAAGACGAAAGGATGTCTGAATCCCCTGTGGAGACCACAGAGAAAGACCTAGTTCCCCACCTCATCGCGACCGGAGGCCTCACATCCTTTGAAAACTCCAGAGGTACGCGGAGATTAGTGCCTCCAAAGGAGACGATGCCTGACTCCTCGTGAAACTTGATAGGAGTCCCAGGATTCCTGTGGCACGTGGAAAGGGACCCTTGGTCTCCCGCCTGAGCTGGAGAGGCGTTCCAATTGCCCTGCCAAGCCTCGAGGAGAATCCTGAGTTGTCCCTCGCAACTAGGCAGGAGTCCTGACGTCGCTGAACAAACACGTGGGTGGAAGTGCCATCCCCATCGTAACTCGAGAATATACCCCAGGTTCCCGCCGCAATTCGAGAAAAACAATGAGACTTCTCCCACGCCGCGAGATGAGGCCCGATTCCCCTGCACTGCGTGCAGAGCAATTCCGTGTTGCACATCACACATGAAAGGAGACTTGATTTCCTTCATGGTACTTCAGATAAACCCCAAGAACACTGTTTCAAGGCTAGAGAGATCCTGAGGTCACTGTAGCAACATGAAAGAACTCCGTGGACCAAAACTCAACTCAAGATGAGAGGTTAGTCCCTGGCTTCAACTCCAGGGGAATAACACCTTACCAGAAGCACCTCAAAGGAGACTTCTCTCAGCTCTGGGTATGTGAGAAGGACCCTGAGTTTGCGGCCTCAACTGGAATGGACACCGAGATGCCCTGACTCGAAATAAGGCCGGATATCCCTACAGTGACTTGAATGCAGGCTCGTCTTGCATCTCCCAAGACGAAAGGATGTCTGAATCCCCTGCGGAGAACACAGAGAAAGACCAAGTTCCCCACCTCATCGCGACCAGTAGCCTCACATCCTTTGAAAACTCCAGAGGTACGCGGAGATCAGTGCCTCCAAAGGAGACGATGCCTGACTCCTCGTGAAACTTGATAGGAGTCCCAGTATTTCTGTGGCACGTGGAAAGGGACCCTTGGTCTCGCGCCTCAGCTGGAGAGGCGTCCCAATTGCCCTGCCAAGCCTCGAGGTGAATCTCGATTTGTCCCTCGCAACTAGGCAGGAGTCCTGACTTGCCTGAACAAACACGTGGGTGGAAGTTCCATCCCCGCCGTAACTCGAGAATTTACCCCAGGTTGCCGCCGCAACTCGAGAAAAACCATGAGACTTCCCCCTCGCCGCGAGATGAGGCCCGATTCCCCTGCACTGCGTGCAGAGCAATTTCGTGTTGCACATCACACAGGAAAGGAGCCTTGATTTCCTTCATGGTACTCCAGAGAAACCCCAAGAACACTGTTTCAAGGCTAGAGGGATCCTGAGGTCACTGTAGCAACACGAAAGAGCTCCATGGACCAAGAATCAACTCGAGATGAGAGGTTAGTTCCAGGCTTCGACTTCAGAGGAACACCACCTTACCACAAGCACCTCAAGAGGAGGCTTCTCTCAGCTCTAGGTATGTGAGAGGGACCCTGAGTTTGCAGCCTCAAGTGGAATGGACACCGCGATGCCCTGACTCGAAATAAGGCCGGATATCCCTGCAGTGACTTGAATGCAGGCTCGTCTTGCATCTCTCAAGTCGAAAGGTGTCTGAATCCCCTGTGGAAACCACAGAGAAAGACCTAGTGAACCACCTCATCGCGACCAGAGGCCTCACATCCTTTGAAAACTCCAGAGGTACGCAGAGATCAGTGCCTCCAAAGGAGACGATGCCTGCCTCCTCGTGAAACTTGATAGGAGTCCCAGGATTCCTGTGGCATGTGGAAAGGGACCCTTGGTGTCCCGACTCAGCTGGAGAGGCGTCCCATTGCCCTGCTAAGCCTCGAGGAGTGTCCCGAGTTGTCCCTCACAACTAGGCAGGAGTCCTGACGTCGCTGAACAAACACGTGTGTGGAAGGGCCATCCCCGCCGAAACTCGAGAATATACCCCAGGTTCCCGCCGCAACTCGAGAAAAATCATGAGACTTCCCCCTCGTCGCGAGAAGAGGCCCGATTCCCCTGCACTGCGTGCAGAGCAATTCCGTGTTGCACATCACACAGGAAAGGAGCCTTGATTTCCTTGATGGCACTCCAGAGAAACCCCAGGAACACTGTTTCAAGGCTAGAGGGATCCTGACATCACTGTAGCAACACGAAAGGGCTCCGTGGACCAAGAATCAACTCGAGATGAGAGGTTAGTCCCTGGCTTCGACTCCAGAGGAATAGCACCTTACCACAAGCACCTCAAGAGGAGGCTTCTCTCAGCTCTAGGTATGTGAGAGGGACCCTGAGTTTGCGGCCTCAAGTGGGATGGACACCCCGATGCCCTGACTCGAAATAAGGCCGGATATCCCTGCAGTGACTTGAATGCAGGCTCGTCTTGCATCTCCCAAGACGAAAGGATGTCTGAATCCCCTGTGGAGACCACAGAGAAAGACCTAGTTCCCCACCTCATCGCGACCTGAGGCCTCACATCCTTGGAAAACTCTAGAGGTACGCGGAGATCAGTGCCTCTAAAGGAGACGATGCCTGCCTCCTCGTGAATCTTGATAGGAGTCCCAGGATTCCTGTGGCACGTGGAAAGGGACACTTGGTCTCCCCGCCTCAGCTGGAGAGGCGTCCCAATTGCCCTGCCAAGCCTCAAGGAGAATCCCGAGTTGTCCCTCGCAACTAGGCAGGAGTCCTGACGTCGCTGAACAAACACGTGGGTGGAAGTGCCATCCCCGTCGTAACTCGAGAATATACCCCAGGTTCCCGCCGCAACTCGAGAAAAACCATGAGACTTCTCCCACTCCGCGACATGAGGCCCGATTCCCCTGCACTGCGTGCAGAGCAATTCCGTGTTGCACATCACACATGAAAGGAGCCTTGATTTCCTTCATGGTACTCCAGAGAAACCCCAAGAACACTGTTTCAAGGCTAGAGGGATCCTGAGGTCACTGTAGCAACATGAAAGAGCTCCGTGGACCAAAAATCAACTCGAGATGATAGTTTAGTCCCTGTCTTCAACTCCAGGGGAATACCACCTTACCAGAAGCACCTCAAAGGAGGCTTCTCTCAGCTCTAGGTATGTGAGAGGGACCCTGAGTTTGCGGCCTCAAGTGGAATGGACACCGAGATGCCCTGACTCGAAATAAGGCCGGATATCCCTGCAGTGACTTGAATGCAGGCTCGTCTTGAATCTCCCAAGACGAAAGGATGTCTGAATCCCCTGTGGAGACCACAGAGAAAGACCTAGTTCCTTGGTCTAGTTCTGTGAAAAATACCGTTGGTAGCTTGATAGGGATTGCATTGAATCTATAGATTGCTTTCGGTAGAATAGCCATTTTGACAATATTGATTCTTCCAATCCATGAACACGGTATGTTTCTCCATCTGTTTGTGTCCTCTTTGATTTCTTTCATCAGTGTTTTATAGTTTTCTATGTATAGGTCTTTTGTTTCTTTAGGTAGATATCCTCCTAAGTATTTTATTCTTTTTGTTGCAATGGTGAATGGTATTGTTTCCTTCATTTCTCTTTCTGTTTTTTCATTGTTAGTATATAGGAATGCAAGGGATTTCTGTGTGTTAATTTTATATCCTGCAACTTTACTATATTCATTGATTAGTTCTAGTAATTTTCTGGTAGAGTCTTTAGGGTTTTCTATATAGAGGATCATGTCATCACAGAACTAGACCAAAGAATTTCACAATTTGTATGGAAATACAAAAAACCTCGAATAGCCAAAGTAATCTTGAAAAAGAAGAATGGAACTGGAGGAATCAACCTGCCTGACTTCAGACTCTACTACAAAGCCACAGTCATCAAGACAGTGTGGTACTGGCACAAAGACAGAAATATAGACCAATGGAACAGAATAGAAAGCCCAGAGATAAATCCACGAACCTATGGACACCTTATCTTTGACAAAGGAGGCAAGGATATACAATGGAAAAAAGACAACCTCTTTAACAAGTCGTGCTGGGAAAACTGGTCAACCACTTGCAAAAGAATGAAACTAGAACACTTTCTAACACCATACACAAAACTAAACTCAAAATGGATTAAAGATCTAAATGTAAGACCAGAAACTATAAAACTCCTAGAGGAGAACATAGGCAAAAACACTCTCCGACATAAATCACAGCAAGATCCTCTATGACCCACCTCCCAGAATATTGGAAATAAAAGCAAAACTAAACAAATGGGATCTAATGAAACTTAAAAGCTTTTGCACTACAAAAGAAACTATAAGTAAGGTGAAAAGACAGCCGTCAGATTGGGAGAAAATAATAGCAAATGAAGAAACAGACAAAGGATTAATCTCAAAAATATACAAGCAACCCCTGCAGCTCAATTCCAGAAAAATAAATGACCCAATCCAAAAATGGGCCAGAGAACTAAACAGACATTTCTCCAAAGAAGACATACAGATGGCTAACAAACACATGAAAAGGTGCTCAACATCACTCATTATTAGAGAAATGCAAATCAAAACCACAATGAGGTACCATTACACACCAGTCAGGATGGCTGCTATCCAAAAGTCTACAAGCAATAAATGCTGGAGAGGCTGTGGAGAAAAGGGAACCCTCTTACACTGTTGGTGGGAATGCAAACTAGTACAGCCACTATGGAAAACAGTGTGGAGATTCCTTAAAAAACTGGAAATAGAACTGCCATATTACCCAGCAATACCACTTCTGGGCATACACACTGAGGAAACCAGATCTGAAAGAGACACATGCACCCCAATGTTAATCGCAGCACTGTTTATAATAGCCAGGACATGGAAGCAACCTAGATGCCCATCAGCAGATGAATGGATAAGGAAGCTGTGGTACATATACACCATGGAATTTTACTCAGCCGTCAAAAAGAATTCATTTGAACCAGTCCTAATGAGATGGATGAAACTGGAGCCCCTTATACAGAGTGAAGTAAGCCAGAAAGATAAAGAACATTACAGCATACTAACACATATATATGGAATTTAGAAAGATGGTAACGATAACCCTATATGCAAAACAGAAAAAGAGACACAGAAATACAGAACAGACTTTTGAACTCTGTGGGAGAAGGTGAGGGTGGGATGTTTCAAAAGAACAGCATGTATACTATCTATGGTGAAACAGATCACCAGCCCAGGTGGGATGCATGAGACAAGTGCTCCGGCCTGGTGCACTGGGAAGACCCAGAGGAATCGGGTGGAGAGGGAGATGGGAGGGGGGATCGGGATGGGGAATAAGTGTAAATCTATGGCTGATTCATATCAATGTATGACAAGACCCACTGAAATGTTGTGAAGTAATTAGCCTCCAACTAATAAAAAAAATTAAAAAAAAAAAAAAAGAAAAAAAAAAAAAAAAGAAAGACCTAGTTCCCCTCCTCATCGCGACCGGAGGCCTCACATCCTTTGAAAACTCCAGAGGTACGCGGAGATCAGTGCCTCCAAAGGAGACGATGCCTGCCTCCTCGTGAATCTTGATAGGAGTCCCAGGATTCCTGTGGCCCGTGGAAAGGGACCCTTGGTCTCCCGCCTCAGCTGGAGAGGCGTCCCAATTGCCCTGCCAAGCCTCAAGGAGAATAGCGAGTTGTCCCTCGCAACTAGGCAGGAGTCCTGACGTCGCTGAACAAACACGTGTGTGGAAGTGCCATCCCCGTCGTAACTCGAGAATATACCCCAGGTTCCCGCCGCAACTCGAGAAAAACCATGAGACTTCTCCCACGCCGCGAGATGAGGCCCGATTCCCCTGCACTGCGTGCAGAGCAATTCCGTGTTGCACATCACACATGAAAGGATCCTTGATTTCCTTCATGGCACTCCAGAGAAACCCCAAGAACACTGTTTCAAGGCTAGAGGGATCCTGAGGTCACTTTAGCAACACGAAAGAGCTCCGTGGAACAGAAATGAACTCGAGATGAGAGATTAGTCCCTGGCTTCGACTCCAGAGGAATACCACCTTACCACAAGCACCTCAAGAGGAGTCTTCTCTCAGCTCTAGGTATGTGAGAGGGACCCTGAGTTTGCAGCCTAAAATGGAATGCACACCGCGATGCCCTGACTCGAAATAAGGCCGGATATCCCTGCAGTGACTTGAATGCAGGCTCATCTTGCATCTCTCTAGACGAAAGGATGTCTGAATCCCCTGTGCAGACCACAGAGAAAGACTTAGTTAACCACCTCATCGCGACAAGAGGCCTCACATCCTTTGAAAACTCCAGAGGTACGCAGAGATCAGTGCCTCCTAAGGAGACGATGCCTGCTTCCTGGTGAAACTTGATAGGAGTCCCAGGATTCCTGTGGCATGTGGAAAGGGACCCTTGGTGTCCCGACTCAGCTGGAGAGGCGTCCCATTGCCCTGCCAAGCCTCGAGGAGAGTCCCGAGTTGTCCCTCGCAACTAGGCAGGAGTCCTGACGTCGCTGAACAAACACATGTGTGGAAGGGCCATCCCCGCCGAAACTCGAGAATATACCCCAGGTTCCCGCCGCAACTCGAGAAAAATCATGAGACTTCCCCCTCATCGCGAGAAGAGGCCCGATTCCCCTGCACTGAGTACAGAGCAATTCCGTGTTGCACATCACACAGGAAAGGAGCCTTGATTTCCTTGATGGCACTCCAGAGAAACCCCAGGAACACTGTTTCAAGGCTAGAGGGATCCTGAGGTCACTGTAGCAACACGAAAGGGCTCCGGGGACCAAATATCAACTCGAGATGAGAGGTTAGTCCCTGGCTTCGACTCCAGAGGAATACCACCTTACCACAAGAACCTCAAGAGGAGGCTTCTCTCAGCTCTAGGTATGTGAGAGGGACCCTGAGTTTGCGGCCTCAAGTGGGATGGACACCCCGATGCCCTGACTCGAAATAAGGCCGGATATCCCTGCAGTGACTTGAATGCAGGCTCGTCTTGCATCTCCCAAGACGAAAGGATGTCTGAATCCCCTGTGGAGACCACAGAGAAAGACCTAGTTCCTTGGTCTAGTTCTGTGAAAAATACCGTTGGTAGCTTGATAGGGATTGCATTGAATCTATAGATTGCTTTCGGTAGAATAGCCATTTTGACAATATTGATTCTTCCAATCCATGAACACGGTATGTTTCTCCATCTGTTTGTGTCCTCTTTGATTTCTTTCATCAGTGTTTTATAGTTTTCTATGTATAGGTCTTTTGTTTCTTTAGGTAGATATACTCCTAAGTATTTTATTCTTTTTGTTGCAATGGTGAATGGTATTGTTTCCTTCATTTCTCTTTCTGTTTTTTCATTGTTAGTATATAGGAATGCAAGGGATTTCTGTGTGTTAATTTTATATCCTGCAACTTTACTATATTCATTGATTAGTTCTAGTAATTTTCTGGTAGAGTCTTTAGGGTTTTCTATATAGAGGATCATGTCATCACAGAACTAGACCAAAGAATTTCACAATTTGTATGGAAATACAAAAAACCTTGAATAGCCAAAGTAATCTTGAAAAAGAAGAATGGAACTGGAGGAATCAACCTGCCTGACTTCAGACTCTACTACAAAGCCACAGTCATCAAGACAGTGTGGTACTGGCACAAAGACAGAAATATAGACCAATGGAACAGAATAGAAAGCCCAGAGATAAATCCACGAACCTATGGACACCTTATCTTTGACAAAGGAGGCAAGGATATACAATGGAAAAAAGACAACCTCTTTAACAAGTCGTGCTGGGAAAACTGGTCAACCACTTGCAAAAGAATGAAACTAGAACACTTTCTAACACCATACACAAAAATAAACTCAAAATGGATTAAAGATCTAAATGTAAGACCAGAAACTATAAAACTCCTAGAGGAGAACATAGGCAAAACACTCTCCGACATAAATCACAGCAAGATCCTCTATGACCCACCTCCCAGAATATTGGAAATAAAAGCAAAACTAAACAAATGGGATCTAATGAAACTTAAAAGCTTTTGCACTACAAAAGAAACTATAAGTAAGGTGAAAAGACAGCCGTCAGATTGGGAGAAAATAATAGCAAATGAAGAAACAGACAAAGGATTAATCTCAAAAATATACAAGCAACTCCTGCAGCTCAATTCCAGAAAAATAAATGACCCAATCCAAAAATGGGCCAGAGAACTAAACAGACATTTCTCCAAAGAAGACATACAGATGGCTAACAAACACATGAAAAGGTGCTCAACATCACTCATTATTAGAGAAATGCAAATCAAAACCACAATGAGGTACCATTACACACCAGTCAGGATGGCTGCTATCCAAAAGTCTACAAGCAATAAATGCTGGAGAGGCTGTGGAGAAAAGGGAACCCTCTTACACTGTTGGTGGGAATGCAAACTAGTACAGCCACTATGGAAAACAGTGTGGAGATTCCTTAAAAAACTGGAAATAGAACTGCCATATTACCCAGCAATACCACTTCTGGGCATACACACTGAGGAAACCAGATCTGAAAGAGACACATGCACCCCAATGTTCATCGCAGCACTGTTTATAATAGCCAGGACATGGAAGCAACCTAGATGCCCATCAGCAGATGAATGGATAAGGAAGCTGTGGTACATATACACCATGGAATTTTACTCAGCCGTCAAAAAGAATTCATTTGAACCAGTCCTAATGAGATGGATGAAGCTGGAGCCCCTTATACAGAGTGAAGTAAGCCAGAAAGATAAAGAATATTACAGCATACTAACACATATATATGGAATTTAGAAAGATGGTAACGAGAACCCTATATGCAAAACAGAAAAAGAGACACAGAAATACAGAACAGACTTTTGAACTCTGTGGGAGAAGGTGAGGGTGGGATGTTTCAAAAGAACAGCATGTATACTATCTATGGTGAAACAGATCACCAGCCCAGGTGGGATGCATGAGACAAGTGCTCTGGCCTGGTGCACTGGGAAGACCCAGAGGAATCGGGTGGAGAGGGAGATGGGAGGGGGGATCGGGATGGGGAATAAGTGTAAATCTATGGCTGATTCATATCAATGTATGACAAGACCCACTGAAATGTTTTGAAGTAATTAGCCTCCAACTAATAAAAAAAATTAAAAAAAAAAAAAAAGAAAAAAAAAAAAAAAAGAAAGACCTAGTTCCCCTCCTCATCGCGACCGGAGGCCTCACATCCTTTGAAAACTCCAGAGGTACGCGGAGATCAGTGCCTCCAAAGGAGACGATGCCTGACTCCTCGTGAAACTTGATAGGAGTCCCAGGATTCCTGTGGCACGTGGAAAGGGACCCTTGGTCTCGCGCCTCAGCTGGAGAGGCGTCCCAATTGCCCTGCCAAGCCTCGAGGAGAATCCCGAGTTGTCCCTCGCAATTAGGCAGGAGTCCTGACGTCGCTGAACAAACACGTGTGTGGAAGGGCCATCCCCGTCGTAACTCGAGAATATACCCCAGGTTCCCGCCGCAACTCGAGAAAAACCATGAGACTTCTCCCAGGCCGCGAGATGAGGCCCGATTCCCCTGCACTGCGTGCAGAGCAATTCCGTGTTGCACATCACACATGAAAGGAACCTTGATTTCCTTGATGGCACTCCAGAGAAACCCCAAGAACACTGTTTCAAGGCTAGAGGGATCTTGAGGTCACTGTAGCAACACGAAAGAGCTCCATGGACCAAGAATGAATTCGAGATGAGCAGGTTAGTCCCTGGCTTCGACTCCAGAGGAATACCACCTTACCACAAGCACCTCAAAGGAGGCTTCTCTCAGCTCTAGGTATGTGAGAGGGACCCTGAGTTTGCGGCCTCAAGTGGAATGGACACCGCGATCCCCTGACTCGAAATAAGGCCGGATATCCCGGCAGTGACTTGAATGCAGGCTCGTCTTGCATCTCCCAAGACGAAAGGATGTCTGAATCCCCTGTGGAGACCACAGAGAAAGACCTAGTTCCCCACCTCATCGCGACCGGAGGCCTCACATCCTTTGAAAACTCCAGAGGTACGCGGAGATTAGTGCCTCCAAAGGAGACGATGCCTGACTCCTCGTGAAACTTGATAGGAGTCCCAGGATTCCTGTGGCACGTGGAAAGGGACCCTGGGTCTCCCGCCTGAGCTGGAGAGGCGTTCCAATTGCCCTGCCAAGCCTCGAGGAGAATCCTGAGTTGTCCCTCGCAACTAGGCAGGAGTCCTGACGTCGCTGAACAAACACGTGGGTGGAAGTGCCATCCCCATCGTAACTCGAGAATATACCCCAGGTTCCCGCCGCAATTCGAGAAAAACAATGAGACTTCTCCCACGCCGCGAGATGAGGCCCGATTCCCCTGCACTGCGTGCAGAGCAATTCCGTGTTGCACATCACACATGAAAGGAGACTTGATTTCCTTCATGGTACTTCAGAGAAACCCCAAGAACACTGTTTCAAGGCTAGAGAGATCCTGAGGTCACTGTAGCAACATGAAAGAACTCCGTGGACCAAAACTCAACTCAAGATGAGAGGTTAGTCCCTGGCTTCAACTCCAGGGGAATAACACCTTACCAGAAGCACCTCAAAGGAGACTTCTCTCAGCTCTGGGTATGTGAGAAGGACCCTGAGTTTGCGGCCTCAACTGGAATGGACACCGAGATGCCCTGACTCGAAATCAGGCCGGATATCCCTACAGTGACTTGAATGCAGGCTCGTCTTGCATCTCCCAAGACGAAAGGATGTCTGAATCCCCTGCGGAGAACACAGAGAAAGACCAAGTTCCCCACCTCATCGCGACCAGTAGCCTCACATCCTTTGAAAACTCCAGAGGTACGCGGAGATCAGTGCCTCCAAAGGAGACGATGCCTGACTCCTCGTGAAACTTGATAGGAGTCCCAGTATTTCTGTGGCACGTGGAAAGGGACCCTTGGTCTCGCGCCTCAGCTGGAGAGGCGTCCCAATTGCCCTGCCAAGCCTCGAGGTGAATCTCGATTTGTCCCTCGCAACTAGGCAGGAGTCCTGACTTGCCTGAACAAACACGTGGGTGGAAGTTCCATCCCCGCCGTAACTCGAGAATTTACCCCAGGTTGCCGCCGCAACTCGAGAAAAACCATGAGACTTCCCCCTCGCCGCGAGATGAGGCCCGATTCCCCTGCACTGCGTGCAGAGCAATTTCGTGTTGCACATCACACAGGAAAGGAGCCTTGATTTCCTTCATGGTACTCCAGAGAAACCCCAAGAACACTGTTTCAAGGCTAGAGGGATCCTGAGGTCACTGTAGCAACACGAAAGAGCTCCATGGACCAAGAATCAACTCGAGATGAGAGGTTAGTTCCAGGCTTCGACTTCAGAGGAACACCACCTTACCACAAGCACCTCAAGAGGAGGCTTCTCTCAGCTCTAGGTATGTGAGAGGGACCCTGAGTTTGCAGCCTCAAGTGGAATGGACACCGCGATGCCCTGACTCGAAATAAGGCCGGATATCCCTGCAGTGACTTGAATGCAGGCTCGTCTTGCATCTCTCAAGTCGAAAGGTGTCTGAATCCCCTGTGGAAACCACAGAGAAAGACCTAGTGAACCACCTCATCGCGACCAGAGGCCTCACATCCTTTGAAAACTCCAGAGGTACGCAGAGATCAGTGCCTCCAAAGGAGACGATGCCTGCCTCCTCGTGAAACTTGATAGGAGTCCCAGGATTCCTGTGGCATGTGGAAAGGGACCCTTGGTGTCCCGACTCAGCTGGAGAGGCGTCCCATTGCCCTGCTAAGCCTCGAGGAGTGTCCCGAGTTGTCCCTCACAACTAGGCAGGAGTCCTGACGTCGCTGAACAAACACGTGTGTGGAAGGGCCATCCCCGCCGAAACTCGAGAATATACCCCAGGTTCCCGCCGCAACTCGAGAAAAATCATGAGACTTCCCCCTCGTCGCGAGAAGAGGCCCGATTCCCCTGCACTGCGTGCAGAGCAATTCCGTGTTGCACATCACACAGGAAAGGAGCCTTGATTTCCTTGATGGCACTCCAGAGAAACCCCAGGAACACTGTTTCAAGGCTAGAGGGATCCTGACATCACTGTAGCAACACGAAAGGGCTCCGTGGACCAAGAATCAACTCGAGATGAGAGGTTAGTCCCTGGCTTCGACTCCAGAGGAATAGCACCTTACCACAAGCACCTCAAGAGGAGGCTTCTCTCAGCTCTAGGTATGTGAGAGGGACCCTGAGTTTGCGGCCTCAAGTGGGATGGACACCCCGATGCCCTGACTCGAAATAAGGCCGGATATCCCTGCAGTGACTTGAATGCAGGCTCGTCTTGCATCTCCCAAGACGAAAGGATGTCTGAATCCCCTGTGGAGACCACAGAGAAAGACCTAGTTCCCCACCTCATCGCGACCTGAGGCCTCACATCCTTGGAAAACTCTAGAGGTACGCGGAGATCAGTGCCTCTAAAGGAGACGATGCCTGCCTCCTCGTGAATCTTGATAGGAGTCCCAGGATTCCTGTGGCACGTGGAAAGGGACACTTGGTCTCCCGCCTCAGCTGGAGAGGCGTCCCAATTGCCCTGCCAAGCCTCAAGGAGAATCCCGAGTTGTCCCTCGCAACTAGGCAGGAGTCCTGACGTCGCTGAACAAACACGTGGGTGGAAGTGCCATCCCCGTCGTAACTCGAGAATATACCCCAGGTTCCCGCCGCAACTCGAGAAAAACCATGAGACTTCTCCCACTCCGCGACATGAGGCCCGATTCCCCTGCACTGCGTGCAGAGCAATTCCGTGTTGCACATCACACATGAAAGGAGCCTTGATTTCCTTCATGGTACTCCAGAGAAACCCCAAGAACACTGTTTCAAGGCTAGAGGGATCCTGAGGTCACTGTAGCAACATGAAAGAGCTCCGTGGACCAAAAATCAACTCGAGATGATAGTTTAGTCCCTGTCTTCAACTCCAGGGGAATACCACCTTACCAGAAGCACCTCAAAGGAGGCTTCTCTCAGCTCTAGGTATGTGAGAGGGACCCTGAGTTTGCGGCCTCAAGTGGAATGGACACCGAGATGCCCTGACTCGAAATAAGGCCGGATATCCCTGCAGTGACTTGAATGCAGGCTCGTCTTGAATCTCCCAAGACGAAAGGATGTCTGAATCCCCTGTGGAGACCACAGAGAAAGACCTAGTTCCTTGGTCTAGTTCTGTGAAAAATACCGTTGGTAGCTTGATAGGGATTGCATTGAATCTATAGATTGCTTTCGGTAGAATAGCCATTTTGACAATATTGATTCTTCCAATCCATGAACACGGTATGTTTCTCCATCTGTTTGTGTCCTCTTTGATTTCTTTCATCAGTGTTTTATAGTTTTCTATGTATAGGTCTTTTGTTTCTTTAGGTAGATATCCTCCTAAGTATTTTATTCTTTTTGTTGCAATGGTGAATGGTATTGTTTCCTTCATTTCTCTTTCTGTTTTTTCATTGTTAGTATATAGGAATGCAAGGGATTTCTGTGTGTTAATTTTATATCCTGCAACTTTACTATATTCATTGATTAGTTCTAGTAATTTTCTGGTAGAGTCTTTAGGGTTTTCTATATAGAGGATCATGTCATCACAGAACTAGACCAAAGAATTTCACAATTTGTATGGAAATACAAAAAACCTCGAATAGCCAAAGTAATCTTGAAAAAGAAGAATGGAACTGGAGGAATCAACCTGCCTGACTTCAGACTCTACTACAAAGCCACAGTCATCAAGACAGTGTGGTACTGGCACAAAGACAGAAATATAGACCAATGGAACAGAATAGAAAGCCCAGAGATAAATCCACGAACCTATGGACACCTTATCTTTGACAAAGGAGGCAAGGATATACAATGGAAAAAAGACAACCTCTTTAACAAGTCGTGCTGGGAAAACTGGTCAACCACTTGCAAAAGAATGAAACTAGAACACTTTCTAACACCATACACAAAAATAAACTCAAAATGGATTAAAGATCTAAATGTAAGACCAGAAACTATAAAACTCCTAGAGGAGAACATAGGCAAAACACTCTCCGACATAAATCACAGCAAGATCCTCTATGACCCACCTCCCAGAATATTGGAAATAAAAGCAAAACTAAACAAATGGGATCTAATGAAACTTAAAAGCTTTTGCACTACAAAAGAAACTATAAGTAAGGTGAAAAGACAGCCGTCAGATTGGGAGAAAATAATAGCAAATGAAGAAACAGACAAAGGATTAATCTCAAAAATATACAAGCAACTCCTGCAGCTCAATTCCAGAAAAATAAATGACCCAATCCAAAAATGGGCCAGAGAACTAAACAGACATTTCTCCAAAGAAGACATACAGATGGCTAACAAACACATGAAAAGGTGCTCAACATCACTCATTATTAGAGAAATGCAAATCAAAACCACAATGAGGTACCATTACACACCAGTCAGGATGGCTGCTATCCAAAAGTCTACAAGCAATAAATGCTGGAGAGGCTGTGGAGAAAAGGGAACCCTCTTACACTGTTGGTGGGAATGCAAACTAGTACAGCCACTATGGAAAACAGTGTGGAGATTCCTTAAAAAACTGGAAATAGAACTGCCATATTACCCAGCAATACCACTTCTGGGCATACACACTGAGGAAACCAGATCTGAAGAGACACATGCACCCCAATGTTCATCGCAGCACTGTTTATAATAGCCAGGACATGGAAGCAACCTAGATGCCCATCAGCAGATGAATGGATAAGGAAGCTGTGGTACATATACACCATGGAATTTTACTCAGCCCTCAAAAAGAATTCATTTGAACCAGTCCTAATGAGATGGATGAAACTGGAGCCCCTTATACAGAGTGAAGTAAGCCAGAAAGATAAAGAACATTACAGCATACTAACACATATATATGGAATTTAGAAAGATGGTAACGAGAACCCTATATGCAAAACAGAAAAAGAGACACAGAAATACAGAACAGACTTTTGAACTCTGTGGGAGAAGGTGAGGGTGGGATGTTTCAAAAGAACAGCATGTATACTATCTATGGTGAAACAGATCACCAGCCCAGGTGGGATGCATGAGACAAGTGCTCCGGCCTGGTGCACTGGGAAGACCCAGAGGAATCGGGTGGAGAGGGAGATGGGAGGGGGGATCGGGATGGGGAATAAGTGTAAATCTATGGCTGATTCATATCAATGTATGACAAGACCCACTGAAACGTTGTGAAGTAATTAGCCTCCAACTAATAAAAAAAATTAAAAACAAAAAAAAAAAAAAAAAAGAAAGACCTAGTTCCCCTCCTCATCGCGACCGGAGGCCTCACATCCTTTGAAAACTCCAGCGGTACGCGGAGATCAGTGCCTCCAAAGGAGACGATGTCTGACTCCTCGAGAAACTTGATAGGAGTCCCAGGATTCCTGTGGCACGTGGAAAGGGACCCTTGGTCTCCCGCCTCAGCTGGAGAGGCGTCCCAATTGCCCTGCCAAGCCTCAAGGATAATCCAGAATTGTCCCTCGCACGTAGGCAGGAGTCCTGATATCGCTGAAGAAACACGTGTGTGGAATGGCCCTCCCCATGGTAACTCGAGAATATACCCCAGGTTCCCGCCGCAACTCGAGAAAAACCATGAGACTTCCCCCTCGCCGCGAGATGAGGCCCGATTCCCCGGCACTGCGTGCAGAGCAATTTCGTGTTGCACATCACACAGGAAAGGAGCCTTGATTTCCTTGATGTCACTCCAGAGAAAACCCAAGAACACTGTTTCAAGGCTAGAGGGATACTGAGGTCATTGTAGCAACAGGAAAGGGCTCCGTGGACCAAGAATCAACTCGAGATGAGAGGTTAGTCCCTGGCTTCAATTCCAGGGGAATACCACCTTACCAGAAGCACCTCAAAGGAGGCTTCTCTCAGCTCTAGGTATGTGAGAGGGACCCTGAGTTTGCGGCCTCGAGTGGAATGGACACCACGATGCCCTGACTCAAAATAAGGCCGGATATCCCTGCAGTGACTTGAATGCAGGCTCGTCTTGCATCTCCCAAGAAGAAAGGATGTCTGAATCCCCTGCGGAGAACACAGAGAAAGACCTAGTTCCCCACCTCATCGCGACCAGAGGCCTCACATCCTTTGAAAACTCCAGAGGTACGCGGAGATCAGTGCCTGCAAAGGAGACGATGCCTGACTCCTCGTGAAACTTGATAGGATTCCCAGGATTTCTGTGGCTCGTGGAAAGGGACCCTTGGTCTCCCGCCTCAGATGGAGAGGCGTCCCAATTGCCCTGCCAAGCCTCGAGGTGAATCCCGAGTTGTCCCTGGCAACTAGGCAGGAGTCGTTACGTCGCTGAACAAACACGTGTGTGGAAGGGCCATCCCCGCCGTAACTCGAGAATTTACCCCAGGTTCCCGCCGCAACTCGAGAAAAACCATGAGACTTCCCCCTCGCCGCGAGATGAGGCCCGATTCCCCTGCACTGCGTGCAGAGCAATGCCGTGTTGCACATCATACAGGAAAGGAGCCTTGATTTCCATGATGTCATTCCAGAGAAACCCCAAGAACACTGTTTCAAGGCTAGAGGGATCCTGAGGTCACTGTAGCAACACGAAAGAGCTCCATGGACCAAGAATCAACTCGAGATGAGAGGTTAGTTCCTGGCTTCGACTCCAGAGGAATACCACCTTACCACAAGCACCTCAAGAGGAGGCTTCTCTCAGCTCTAGGTATGTGAGAGGGACCCTGAGTTTGCAGCCTCAAGTGGAATGGACACCGCGATGCCCTGACTCGAAGTAAGGCCAGATATCCCTGCAGTGACTTGAATGCAGGCTCGTCTTGCATCTCCCAAGACGAAAGGATGTCTGAATCCCCTGTGGAAACCACAGAGAAAGACCTAGTTAACCACCTCATCGCGACCAGAGGCCTCACATCCTTTGAAAACTCCAGAGGTACGCAGAGATCAGTGCCTCCAAAGGAGACGATGCCTGCCTCCTCGTGAAACTTGATAGGAGTCCCAGGATTCCTGTGGCATGTGGAAAGGGACCCTTGGTGTCCCGACTCAGCTGGAGAGGCGTCCCATTGCCCTTCCAAGCCTCGAGGAGAATCCCGAGTTGTCCCTCGCAGCTAGGCAGGAGTCCTGACGTCGCTGAACAAACACGTGTGTGAAAGGGCCATCCCCGCCGTAACTCGAGAATATACCCCAGGTTCCCGCCGCAACTCGAGAAAAACCATGAGACTTCAACCTCGCCACGAGATGAGGCCCAATTCTCCTGCACTGCGTGCAGAGCAATTCCGTGTTGCACATCACACAGGAAAGGAGCCTTGATTTCCTTGATGGCACTCCAGAGAAACCCCAAGAACACTGTTTCAAGGATTGAGGGATCCTGAGGTCACTGTAGCAACACGAAAGAGCTCCGTGGACCAGGAGTCAACTCGAGATGAGAGGTTAGTCCCTGGCTTCGACTCCAGAGGAATAGCATCTTGCAACAAGCACCTCAAGAGGAGGCTTCTCTCAGCTCTAGGTATGTGAGAGGGACCCTGAGTTTGCGGCCTCAAGTGGAATGGACACCCCGATGCCCTGACTCGAAATAAGGTCGGATATCCCTGCAGTGACTTGAATGCAGGCTGGTCTTGCATCTAACAAGACAAAAGGATGTCTGAATTCCCTGTGGAGACCACAGAGAAAGACCTAGTTCCCCACCTCATCGCGACCGGAGGCCTCACATCCTTTGAAAACTCCAGAGGTACGCGGAGATCAGTGCCTCCAAAGGAGACGATGCCTGACTCCTCGTGAAACTTGATAGGAGTCCCAGGATTCCTGTGGCACGTGGAAAGGGACACTTGGTCTCCCGCCTCAACTGGAGAAGCGTCCCAATTGCCCTGCCAAGCCTCAAGGAGAATCCCGAGTTGTCCCTGGCAACTAGGCAGGAGTCGTGACGTCGCTGAACAAACACGTGTGTGGAAGGGCCATCCCCGCCGTAACTCGAGAATATACCCCAGGTTCCCGCCGCAACTCGAGAAAAATCATGAGCCTTCCTCCTCGTCGCGAGATGAGGCCCGATTCCCCTGCACTGGGTGCAGAGCAATTCCGTGTTGCACATCACACAGGAAAGGAGCCTTGATTTCCTTGATGGCACTCCACAGAAACCCCAAGAACACTGTTTCAAGGCTAGAGGGATCCTGAGGTCACTGTAGCAACACGAAAGAGCTCCGTGGAACAAGAATCAACTCGAGATGAGAGGTTAGTCCCTGGCTTCGACTCCAGAGGAATACCACCTTACCACAAGCACCTCAAGAGGAGGCTTCTCTCAGCTCTAGGTATGTGAGAGTGACCCTGAGTTTGCGGCCTCAAGTGGAATGGACACCGCGATCCCCTGACTCGAAATAAGGCCGGATATCCCTGCAGTGACTTGAATGCAGGCTCGTCTTGCATCTCCCAAGACAAAAGGATGTCTGAATCCCCTGTGGAGACCACAGAGAAAGACCTAGTTCCCCACCTCATCGCGACTGGAGGCCTCACATCCTTTGAAAACTCGAGAGGTACGCAGAGATCAGTGCCTCCAAAGGAGACGATGCCTGACTCCTCGTGAAACTTGATAGGAGTCCCAGGATTCCTGTGGCAGGTGGAAAGGGACTCTTGGTTTTGCGCATCAGCTGGAGAGGCGTCCCAATTGCCCTGCCAAGCCTCGAGGAGAATCCCGAGTTGTCCCTCGCAACTAGGCAGGAGTCCTGACATCGCTGAACAACCACGTGGGTGGAAGTGCCATCCCTGTCGTAACTCGAGAATATACCCTAGGTTCCCGCCGCAACTCGAGAAAAACCATGAGACTTCTCCCACGCCGCGAGATGAGGCACGATTCCCCTGCACTGCGTGCAGAGCAATTCCGTGTTGCACATCACACATGAAAGGAGCCTTGATTTCCTTCATGGTACTCCAGAGAAACCCCAAGAACACTGTTTCAAGGCTAGAGGGATCCTGAGGTCACTGTAGCAACATGAAAGAGCTCCGTGGACCAAAACTCAACTCGAGATGAGAGGTTAGTCCCTGGCTTCAACTCCAGGGGAATAACTCCTTACCAGAAGCACCTCAAAGGAGGCTTCTCTCAGCTCTAAGTATGTGAGAGGGACCCTGAGTTTGCGGCCTCAAGTGGAATGGACACCACGATGCCCTGACTCAACATAAGGCCGGATATCCCTGCAGTGACTTGAATGCAGGCTCGTCTTGCATCTCCCAAGATGAAAGGATGTCTGAATCCCCTGCGGAGAACACAGAGAAAGACCTAGTTCCCCACCTCATCGCGACCAGAGGCCTGACAGCCTTTGAAAACTCCAGCGGTACGCGGAGATCAGTGCCTCCAAAGGAGACGAAGCCTGACTCCTCGTGAAACTTGATAGGAGTCCCTGGATTTCTGTGGCATGTGGAAAGGGACCCTTGGTCTCCCGCCTCAGCTGGAAAGGCGTCCCAATTGCCCTGCCAAGCCTCGAGGAGAATCCCGAGTTGTCCCTCGCAACTAGGCAGGAGTCCTGACGTCGCTGAACAAAAACGTGTGTGGAAGAGCCATCCCAGCCGTAACTCGAGAATTTACCCCAGGTTCCCGCCGCAACTCGAGAAAAACCATGAGACTTCCCCCTCGTCGCGAGAAGAGGCCTGATTCCCCTGCACTGCGTGCAGAGCAATTCCGTGTTGCACATCACACAGGAAAGAAGCCTTGATTTCCTTGATGGCACTCCAGAGAAACCCCAAGAACACTGTTTCAAGGCTAGAGGGATACTGAGGTCACTGTAGCAACACGAAAGGTCTCCGTGGACCAAGAATCAACTCGAGATGAGAGGTTAGTACCTGGCTTCGACTCCAGAGGAATACCACCTTACTACCAGCACCTCAAGAGGAGGCTTCTCTCAGCTCTAGGTATGTGAGAGGGACCCTGAGTTTGTGGCCTCAAGTGGAATGGACACCCCGATGCCCTGACTCAAAATAAGGCCGGATATCCCTGCAGTGACTTGAATGCAGGCTCGTCTTGCATATCCCAAGACGAAAGGATGTCTGAATCCCCTGTGGAGACCACAGAGAAAGACCTAGTTCCCCACCTCATCGCGACCGGAGGCCTCACATCCTTTGAAAACTCCAGAGGTACGCGGAGATCAGTGCCTCCAAAGGAGACGATGCCTGACTCCTCGTGAACCTTGATAGGAGTCCCAGGATTCCTGTGGCACGTGGAAAGGGACTCTTGGTCTCCCGCCTGAGCTGGAGAGGCGTTCCAATTGCCCTGCCAAGCCTCGAGGAGAATCCCGAGTTGTCCCTCGCAACTAGGCAGGAGTCCTGACGTCGCTGAACAAACACGTGTGTGGAAGGGCCATCCCCGTCGTAACTCGAGAATATACCCCAGGTTCCCGCCGCAACTCGAGAAAAACCATGAGACTTCTCCCACGCCGCGAGATGAGGCCCGATTCCCCTGCACTGCGTGCAGAGCAATTCCGTGTTGCACATCACACATGAAAGGATCCTTGATTTCCTTCATGGCACTCCAGAGAAACCCCAAGAACACTGTTTCAAGGCTAGAGGGATCCTGAGGTCCCTGTAGCAACACGAAAGAGCTCCGTGGACCAGAAATCAACTCGAGATGAGAGATTAGTCCCTGGCTTCGACTCCAGAGGAATACCACCTTACCAGAAGCACCTCAAAGGAGGCTTCTCTCAGCTCTAGGTATGTGAGAGGGACCCTGAGTTTGCGGCCTCAAGTGGATTGGACACCGAGATGCCCTGACTCGAAATAAGGCCGGATATCCCTGCAGTGACTTGAATGCAGGCTCATCTTGTATCTCCCAAGACGAAAGGATGTCTGAATCCTCTGTGGAGACCACAGAGAAAGACCTAGTTACCCACCTCATCGCGACCGGAGGCCTCACATCCTTTGAAAATTCCAGAGGTACGCGGAGATCAGTGCCTCCAAAGGAGACGATGCCTGACTCCTCTTGAAATTTGATAGGAGTCCCAGGATTCCTATGGCACGTGGAAAGGGACCCTTGGTCTCCCGCCTCAGCTGGAGAGGCGTCCCAATTGCCCTGCCAAGCCTCAAGGGGAATCCCGAGTTGTCCCTCGCAAGTAGGCAGGAGTCCTGACGTCGCTGAACAAACACGTGTGTGGAATGGCCCTCCCAGTGGTAACTCGAGAATATACCACAGGTTCCCGCCGCAACTCGAGAAAAACCATGAGACTTCTCCCACACCGCGAGATGAGGCCTGATTCCCCTGCACTGCGTGCAGAGCAATTCAGTGTTGCACATCACACATGAAAGGATCCTTGATTTCCTTCATGGCACTCCAGAGAAACCCCAGGAACACTGTTTCAAGGCTAGAGGGATCCTGAGGTCACTGTAGCAACACGAAAGAGCTCCGTGGACCAGAAATCAACTCGAGATGAGAGCTTAGTCCCTGGCTTCGACTCCAGAGGAATACCACCTTACCACAAGCACCTCAAAGGAGGCTTCTCTCAGCTCTAGGTATGGGAGAGGGACCCTGAGTTTGCGGCCTCAAGTGGAATGGACACTGAGATGCCCTGACTCGAAATAAGGCCGGATATCCCTGCAGTGACTTGAATGCAGGCTCGTCTTGCATCTCCCCAGACGAAAGGATGTCTGAATCCCCTGTGGAGACCACAGAGAAAGACTTAGTTCCCCACCTCATCGCGACCGGAAGCCTCACATCCTTTGAAAACTCCAGCGGTACGCGGAGATCAGTGCCTCCAAAGGAGACGATGCCTGGCTCCTCGTGAAACTTGATAGGAGTCCCAGGATTCCTGTTGCACGTGGAAAGGGACCCTTGGTCTCCCGCCTCAGCTGGAGAGGCATCCCAATTGCCCTGCCAAGCCTCAAGGATAATCCCGAGTTGTCCCTCGCAAGTAGGCAGGAGTCCTGTCATCGCTGAAGAAACATGTGTGTGGAATGGCCCTCCCCGTGGAAACTTGAGTATATACCCCAGGTTCCCGCCGCAACTCGAGAAAAACCATGAGACTTCCCCCTCGCCACGAGATGAGGCCCGATTCCCCTGCACTGCGTGTAGAGCAATTCCGTGTTGCACATCACACATGAAAGGAGCCTTGATTTCCTTCATGGTACTCCAGAGAAACCCCAAGAACACTGTTTCAAGGCTAGAGGGATCCTGAGGTCACTGTAGCAACATGAAAGAGCTTCGTGGACCCAAAGTCAACTCGAGATGAGAGGTTAGTCCCTGGCTTCAACTCCAGGGGAATACCACCTTACCACAAGCACCTCAAAGGAGGCTTCTCTCAGCTCTAGGTATGTGAGAGGGACCCTGAGTTTGCGGCCTCAAGTGGAATGGACACCACGATGCCCTGACTCAACATAAGCCCGGATATCCCTGCAGTGACTTGAATGCAGGCTCGTCTTGCATCTCCCAAGACGAAAGGATGTCTGAATTCCCTGCGGAGAACACAAAGAAAGACCTAGTTCCCCACCTCATCGCGACCAGAGGCCTGACATCCTTTGAAAACTCCAGAGGTACGCGGAGATCAGTGCCTCCAAAGGAGACGATGCCTGACTCCTCGTGAAACTTGATAGGAGTCCCAGGATTTCTGTGGCACGTGGAAAGGGACCCTTGGTTTCCCGCCTCAGCTGGAGAGGCGTCCCAATTGCCCTGCCAAGCCTCGAGGAGAATCCCGAGTTGTCCCTCGCAGCTAGTCAGGAGTCCTGACGTCGCTGAACAAACACGTGTTTGGAAGGGCCATCCCCGTCGTAACCCGAGAATTTACCCCAGGTTCCCGCCGCAACTCGAGAAAAAACATGAGACTTCCCCCTCGTCGCGAGAAGAGGCCCGATTCCCCTGCACTGCTTGCAGTGCAATTCCGTGTGGCACATCACACAGGAAAGGAGCCTTGATTTCCTTGATGGCACTCCAGAGAAACCCCAAGAACACTGTTTCAAGGCTAGAGGGATACTGAGGTCACTGTAGCAACACGAAAGAGCTCCATGGACCAAGAATCAACTCGAGTGAGAGGTTAGTACCTGGCTTCGACTCCAGAGGAATACCACCTTACTACAAGCACCTCAAGAGGAGGCTTCTCTCAGCTCTAGGTATGTGAGAGGGACCCTGAGTTTGTGGCCTCAAGTGGAATGGACACCCCGATGCCCTGACTCGAAATAAGGCCGGATATCCCTGCAGTGACTTGAATGCAGGCTCGTCTTGCATCTCCCAAGACGAAAGGATGTCTGAATCCCCTGTGGAGACCACAGAGAAAGACCCAGTTCCTTGGTCTAGTTCTGTGAAAAATACCGTTGGTAGCTTGATAGGGATTGCATTGAATCTATAGATTGCTTTCGGTAGAATAGCCATTTTGACAATATTGATTCTTCCAATCCATGAACACGGTATGTTTCTCCATCTGTTTGTGTCCTCTTTGATTTCTTTCATCAGTGTTTTATAGTTTTCTATGTATAGGTCTTTTGTTTCTTTAGGTAGATATACTCCTAAGTATTTTATTCTTTTTGTTGCAATGGTGAATGGTATTGTTTCTTTCATTTCTCTTTCTGTTTTTTCATTGTTAGTATATAGGAATGCAAAGGATTTCTGTGTGTTAATTTTATATCCTGCAACTTTGCTATATTCATTGATTAGTTCTAGTAATTTTCTGGTAGAGTCTTTAGGGTTTTCTATATAGAGGATCATGTCATCACAGAACTAGACCAAAGAATTTCACAATTTGTATGGAAATACAAAAAACCTCGAATAGCCAAAGTAATCTTGAAAAAGAAGAATGGAACTGGAGGAATCAACCTGCCTGACTTCAGACTCTACTACAAAGCCACAATCATCAAGACAGTGTGGTACTGGCACAAAGACAGAAATATAGACCAATGGAACAGAATAGAAAGCCCAGAGATAAATCCACGAACCTATGGACACCTTATCTTTGACAAAGGAGGCAAGGATATACAATGGAAAAAAGACAACCTCTTTAACAAGTGGTGCTGGGAAAACTGGTCAACCACTTGCAAAAGAATGAAACTAGAACACTTTCTAACACCATACACAAAAATAAACTCAAAATGGATTAAAGATCTAAATGTAAGACCAGAAACTATAAAACTCCTAGAGGAGAACATAGGCAAAACACTCTCCGACATAAATCACAGCAAGATCCTCTATGACCCACCTCCCAGAATATTGGAAATAAAAGCAAAACTAAACAAATGGGATCTAATGAAACTTAAAAGCTTTTGCACTACAAAAGAAACTATAAGTAAGGTGAAAAGACAGCCGTCAGATTGGGAGAAAATAATAGCAAATGAAGAAACAGACAAAGGATTAATCTCAAAAATATACAAGCAACTCCTGCAGCTCAATTCCAGAAAAATAAATGACCCAATCCAAAAATGGGCCAGAGAACTAAACAGACATTTCTCCAAAGAAGACATACAGATGGCTAACAAACACATGAAAAGGTGCTCAACATCACTCATTATTAGAGAAATGCAAATCAAAACCACAATGAGGTACCATTACACACCAGTCAGGATGGCTGCTATCCAAAAGTCTACAAGCAATAAATGCTGGAGAGGCTGTGGAGAAAAGGGAACCCTCTTACACTGTTGGTGGGAATGCAAACTAGTACAGCCACTATGGAAAACAGTGTGGAGATTCCTTAAAAAACTGGAAATAGAACTGCCATATTACCCAGCAATACCACTTCTGGGCATACACACTGAGGAAACCAGATCTGAAAGAGACACATGCACCCCAATGTTCATCGCAGCACTGTTTATCATAGCCAGGACATGGAAGCAACCTAGATGCCCATCAGCAGAAGAATGGATAAGGAAGCTGTGGGACATATACACCATGGAATTTTACTCAGCCGTCAACAAGAATTCATTTGAACCAGTCCTAATGAGATGGATGAAACTGGAGCCCCTTATACAGAGTGAAGTAAGCCAGAAAGATAAAGAACATTACAGCATACTAACACATATATATGGAATTTAGAAAGATGGTAACGATAACCCTATATGCAAAACAGAAAAAGAGACACAGAAGTACAGAACAGACTTTTGAACTCTGTGGGAGAAGGTGAGGGTGGGATGTTTCAAAAGAACAGCATGTATACTATCTATGGTGAAACAGATCACCAGCTCAGGTGGGATGCATGAGACAAGTGCTCCGGCCTGGTGCACTGGGAAGACCCAGAGGAATCGGGTGGAGAGGGAGATGGGAGGGGGGATCGGGATGGGGAATAAGTGTAAATCTATGGCTGATTCATATCAATGTATGACAAGACCCACTGAAATGTTGTGAAGTAATTAGCCTCCAACTAATAAAAAAAAATTTAAAAAAAAAAAAAAGAAAAAAAAAAAAAAAAAAAGAAAGACCTAGTTCCCCTCCTCATCGCGACCGGAGGCCTCACATCCTTTGAAAACTCCAGAGGTACGCGGAGATCAGTGCCTCCAAAGGAGACGATGCCTGACTCCTCGTGAAACTTGATAGGAGTCCCAGGATTCCTGTGGCACGTGGAAAGGGACCCTTGGTCTCGCGCCTCAGCTGGAGAGGCGTCCCAACTGCCCTGCCAAGCCTCGAGGAGAATCCCGAGTTGTCCCTCGCAAGTAGGCAGGAGTCCTGTCATCACTGAAAAAACATGTGTGTGGAATGGCCCTCCCCGCCGTAACTCGAGAATATACCCCAGGTTCCCGCCGCAACTCGAGAAAAACCATGAGACTTCCCCCTCGTCGCGAGATGAGGCCCGATTCCCCTGCACTGCGTGCAGAGCAATTCCGTGTTGCACATCACACATGAAAGGATCCTTGATTTCCTTCATGGCGCTCCAGAGAAACCCCAAGAACACTGTTTCAAGGCTAGAGGGATCCTGAGGTCACTGTAGCAACACGAAAGCGCTCCGTGGACCAAGAATCAACTCGAGATGAGAGGTTAGTCCCTGAGTTCGACTCCAGAGGAATACCACCTTACCACAAGCACCTCAAGAGGAGGCTTCTCTCAGCTCTAGGTATGTGAGAGTGACCCTGAGTTTGCGGCCTCAAGTGGAATGGACACCGCGATCCCCTGACTCGAAATAAGGCCAGATATCCCGGCAGTGACTTGAATGCAGGCTCGTCTTGCATCTCCCAAGACAAAAGGATGTCTGAATCCCCTGTGGAGACCACAGAGAAAGACCTAGTTCCCCACCTCATCGCGACCGGAGGCCTCACATCCTTTGAAAACTCCAGAGGGACGCGGAGATCAGTGCCTCCAAAGGAGACGATGCCTGGCTCCTCGTGAAACTTGATAGGAGTCCCAGGATTCCTGTGGCACGTGGAAAGGGACCGTTGGTCTCCCGGCTCAGCTGGAGAGGCGTCCCAATTGCCCTGCCAAGCCTAGAGGAGAATCCCGAGTTGTCCCTCGCAACTAGGCAGGAGTCCTGCCGTCGCTGAACAAACACGTGTGTGGAAGGGCCATCCCCGTCGTAACTCGAGAATATACCCCAGGTTCCCGCCGCAACTCGAGAAAGATCATGAGACTTCCCCCTCACCGCAAGATGAGGCCCGATTCCCCTGCACTGCGTGCAGAGCAATTCCGTGTTGCACATCACACAGGAAAGGAGCCTTGATTTCCTTCATGGCACTCCAGAGAAACCCCAGGAACACTGTTTCAAGGCTAGAGGGATACTGAGGTCACTGTAGCAACACGAAAGGGCTCCGTGGACCAAGAATCAACTCGAGATGAGAGGTTAGTCCCTGGCTTCGACTCCAGAGGAATACCACCTTACCACAAGCACCTCAAGAGGAGGCTTCTCTCAGCTCTAGGTATGTGAGAGGGACCCTGAGTTTGCAGCCTCAAGTGGAATGGACACCCCGATGCCCTGACTCGAAGTAAGGCCAGATATCCCTGCAGTGACTTGAATGCAGGCTCGTCTTGCATCTCCCAAGACGACAGGATGTCTGAATCCCCTGTGGAGACCACAGAGAAAGACCTAGTTCCCCACCTCATCGCGACCGGAGGCCTCACATCCTTTGAAAACTCCAGAGGTACGCGGAGATCAGTGCCTCCAAAGGAAACGATGCCTGCCTCCTCGTGAAACTTGATAGGAGTCCCAGGATTCCTGTGGCACGTGGAAAGGAAACCTTGGTCTCCCGCCTCAGCTGGAGAGGCATCCCAATTGCCCTGCCAAGCCTCGAGGAGAATCCCGAGCTGTACCTCACAACTAGACAGGAATCCTGACGTCGCTGAACAAACACGTGTGTGGAAGAGCCATTCCCGTCGTAACTCGAGTATATACCCCAGGTTCCCGCCGGAACTCGAGAAAACCGATGAGACTTCCCCCTCGTCGCGAGAAGAGGCCCGATTCCCCTGCACTGCGTGCAGAGCAATTCCGTGTTGCACATCACACAGGAAAGGAGCCTTGATTTCCTTGATGGCACTCCAGAGAAACCCCAAGAACACTGTTTCAAGGCTAGAGGGATCCTGAGGTCACTGTAGCAACACGAAAGAGCTCCGTGGACCAAGAATCAAGTCGAGATGAGAGGTTAGTCCCTGAGTTCGACTCCAGAGGAATACCACCTTACCACAAGCACCTCAAGAGGAGTCTTCTCTCAGCTCTAGGTATGTGAGAGGGACCCTGAGTTTCCGGCCTCAAATGGAATGGACTCCGCGATGCCCTGACTCGAAATAAGGCAGGATATCCCGGCAGTGACTTGAATGCAGGCTCGTCTTGCATCTCCCAAGACGAAAGGATGTCTGAATCCCCTGTGGAGACCACAGAAAAAGACCTAGTTCCTTGGTCTAGTTCTGTGAAAAATACCGTTGGTAGCTTGATAGGGATTGCATTGAATCTATAGATTGCTTCCGGTAGAATAGCTATTTTGACAATATTGATTCTTCCAATCCATGAACACGGTATGATTCTCCATCTGTTTGTGTCCTCTTTGATTTGTTTCATCAGTGTTTTATAGTTTTCTATGTATAGGTCTTTTGTTTCTTTAGGTAGATATACTCCTAAGTATTTTATTCTTTTTGTTGCAATGGTGAATGGTATTGTTTCCTTCATTTCTCTTTCTGTTTTTTCATCGTTAGTATATAGGAATGCAAGGGATTTCTGTGCGTTAATTTTATATCCTGCAACTTTACTATATTCATTGATTAGTTCTAGTAATTTTCTGGTAGAGTCTTTAGGGTTTTCTATATAGAGGATCATGTCATCACAGAACTAGACCAAAGAATTTCACAATTTGTATGGAAATACAAAAAACCTCGAATAGCCAAAGTAATCTTGAAAAAGAAGAATGGAACTGGAGGAATCAACCTGCCTGACTTCAGACTCTACTACAAAGCCACAATCATCAAGACAGTGTGGTACTGGCACAAAGACAGAAATATAGACCAATGGAACAGAATAGAAAGCCCAGAGATAAATCCACGAACCTATGGACACCTTATCTTTGACAAAGGAGGCAAGGATATACAATGGAAAAAAGACAACCTCTTTAACAAGTGGTGCTGGGAAAGCTGGTCAACCACTTGCAAAAGAATGAAACTAGAACACTTTCTAACACCATACACAAAAATAAACTCAAAATGGATTAAAGATCTAAATGTAAGACCAGAAACTATAAAACTCCTAGAGGAGAACATAGGCAAAACACTCTCCGACATAAATCACAGCAAGATCCTCTATGACCCACCTCCCAGAATATTGGAAATAAAAGCAAAACTAAACAAATGGGATCTAATGAAACTTAAAAGCTTTTGCACTACAAAAGAAACTATAAGTAAGGTGAAAAGACAGCCGTCAGAATGGGAGAAAATAATAGCAAATGAAGAAACAGACAAAGGATTAATCTCAAAAATATACAAGCAACTCCTGCAGCTCAATTCCAGAAAAATAAATGACCCAATCCAAAAATGGGCCAGAGAACTAAACAGGCATTTCTCCAAAGAAGACATACAGATGGCTAACAAACACATGAAAAGGTGCTCAACATCACTCATTATTAGAGAAATGCAAATCAAAACCACAATGAGGTACCATTACACACCAGTCAGGATGGCTGCTATCCAAAAGTCTACAAGCAATAAATGCTGGAGAGGCTGTGGAGAAAAGGGAACCCTCTTACACTGTTGGTGGGAATGCAAACTAGTACAGCCACTATGGAAAACAGTGTGGAGATTCCTTAAAAAACTGGAAATAGAACTGCCATATTACCCAGCAATACCACTTCTGGGCATACACACTGAGGAAACCAGATCTGAAAGAGACACATGCACCCCAATGTTCATCGCAGCACTGTTTATAATAGCCAGGACATGGAAGCAACCTAGATGCCCATCAGCAGATGAATGGATAAGGAAGCTGTGGTACATATACACCATGGAATTTTACTCAGCCGTCAACAAGAATTCATTTGAACCAGTCCTAATGAGATGGATGAAACTGGAGCCCCTTATACAGAGTGAAGTAAGCCAGAAAGATAAAGAACATTACAGCATACTAACACATATATATGGAATTTAGAAAGATGGTAACGAGAACCCTATATGCAAAACAGAAAAAGAGACACAGAAATACAGAACAGACTTTTGAACTCTGTGGGAGAAGGTGAGGGTGGGATGTTTCAAAAGAACAGCATGTATACTATCTATGGTGAAACAGATCACCAGCCCAGGTGGGATGCATGAGACAAGTGCTCCGGCCTGGTGCACTGGGAAGACCCAGAGGAATCGGGTGGAGAGGGAGATGGGAGGGGGGATCGGGATGGGGAATAAGTGTAAATCTATGGCTGATTCATATCAATGTATGACAAGACCCACTGAAATGTTGTGAAGTAATTAGCCTCCAACTAATAAAAAAAAATTTAAAAAAAAAAAAAAGAAAAAAAAAAAAAAGAAAAAAAAAAAAAAAGAAAGAAAGACCTAGTTCCCCTCCTCATCGCGACCGGAGGCCTCACATCCTTTGAAAACTCCAGAGGTACGCGGAGATCAGTGCCTCCAAAGGAGACGATGCCTGACTCCTCGTGAAACTTGATAGGAGTCCCAGGATTCCTGTGGCACGTGGAAAGGGACCCTTGGTCTCCCGCCTCAGCTGGAGAGGCGTCCCAATTGCCCTGCCAAGCCTCGAGGAGAATCCCGAGTCGTCCTTCGCAAGTAGGCAGGAGTCCTGACGTCGCTGAACAAACACGTGTGTGGAAGGGCCATCCCCGTCGTAACTCGAGAATATACCCCAGGTTCCCGCCGCAACTCGAGAAAAACCATGAGACTTCTCCCATGCCGCGAGATGAGGCCCGATTCCCCTGCACTTCGTGCAGAGCAATTCCGTGTTGCACATCACACGTGAAAGGATCCTTGATTTCCTTCATGGCACTCCAGAGAAACCCCAAGAACACTGTTTCAAGGCTAGAGGGATCCTGAGATCACTGTAGCAACACGAAAGAGCTCCGTGGACCAGAAATCAACTCGAGATGAGAGATTAGTCCCTGGCTTTGACTCCAGAGGAATACCACCTTACCACAAGCACCTCAAAGGAGGCTTCTCTCAGCTCTAGGTATGTGAGAGGGACCCTGAGTTTGCGGCCTCAAGTGGAATGGACACCGAGATGCCCTGACTCGAAATAAGGCCGGATATCCCTGCAGTGACTTGAATGCAGGCTCATCTTGCATCTCCCAAGACGAAAGGATGTCTGAATCCCCTGTGGAGACCACAGAGAAAGACCTAGTTCCCCACCTCATCGCGACCGGAGGCCTCACATCCTTTGAAAATTCCAGCGGTACGCGGAGATCAGTGCCTCCAAAGGAGACGATGCCTGACTCCTCTTGAAACTTGATAGGAGTCCCAGGATTCCTGTGGCACGTGGAAAGGGACCCTTGGTGTCCCGACTCAGCTGGAGAGGCGTCCTATTGCCCTGCCAAGCTTCGAGGAGAGTCCCGAGTTGTCCCTCGCAATTAGGCAGGAGTCCTGACGTCGCTGAACAAACAAGTGTGTGGAAGGGCCATCCCCGCCGTAACTCGAGAATATAACCCAGGTTCCCGCCGCAACTCGAGAAAAATCATGAGACTTCCCCCTCGTCGCGAGATGAGGCCCGATTCCCCTGCACTGCGTGCAGAGCAATTCCGTGTTGCACATCACAGAGGAAAGGAGCCTTGATTTCCTTGATGGCACTCCAGAGAAACCCCAGGAACACTGCTTCAAGGCTAGAGGGATCCTGAGGTCACTGTAGCAACACGAAAGGGCTCCATGGACCAAGAATCAACTCGAGATGAGAGGTTAGTCCCTGGCTTCGACTCCAGAGGAATAGCACCTTACCACAAGCACCTCAACAGGAGGCTTCTCTCAGCTCTAGGTATGTGAGAGGGACCCTGAGTTTGCGGCCTCAAGTGGGATGGACACTCCGATGCCCTGACTCGAAATAAGGCCGGATATCCCTGCAGTGACTGGAATGCAGGCTCGTCTTGCATCTCCCAAGACGAAAGGATGTCTGAATCCCCTGTGGAGACCACAGAGAAAGACCTAGTTCCTTGGTCTACTTCTGTGAAAAATACCGTTGGTAGCTTGATAGGGATTGCATTGAATCTATAGATTGCTTTCGGTAGAATAGCCATTTTGACAATATTGATTCTTCCCATCCATGAACACGGTATGTTTCTCCATCTGTTTGTGTCCTCTTTGATTTCTTTCATCAGTGTTTTATAGTTTTCTATGTATAGGTCTTTTGTTTCTTTAGGTAGATATACTCCTATGTGTTTTATTCTTTCTGTTGCAATGGTGAATGGTATTGTTTCCTTAATTTCTCTTTCTGTTTTTTCATTGTTAGTATATAGGAATGCAAGGGATTTCTGTGTGTTAATTTTATATCCTGCAACTTTACTATATTCATTGATTAGTTCTAGTAATTTTCTGGTAGAGTCTTTAGGGTTTTCTATATAGAGGATCATGTCATCACAGAACTAGACCAAAGAATTTCACAATTTGTATGGAAATACAAAAAACCTCGAATAGCCAAAGTAATCTTGAAAAAGAAGAATGGAACTGGAGGAATCAACCTGCCTGACTTCAGACTCTACTACAAAGCCACAGTCATCAAGACAGTGTGGTACTGGCACAAAGACAGAAATATAGACCAATGGAACAGAATAGAAAGCCCAGAGATAAATCCACGAACCTATGGACACCTTATCTTTGACAAAGGAGGCAAGGATATACAATGGAAAAAAGACAACCTCTTTAACAAGTGGTGCTGGGAAAACTGGTCAACCACTTGCAAAAGAATGAAACTAGAACACTTTCTAACACCATACACAAAAATAAACTCAAAATGGATTAAAGATCTAAATGTAAGACCAGAAACTATAAAACTCCTAGAGGAGAACATAGGCAAAACACTCTCCGACATAAATCACAGCAAGATCCTCTATGACCCACCTCCCAGAATATTGGAAATAAAAGCAAAACTAAACAAATGGGATCTAATGAAACTTAAAAGCTTTTGCACTACAAAAGAAACTATAAGTAAGGTGAAAAGACAGCCGTCAGATTGGGAGAAAATAATAGCAAATGAAGAAACAGACAAAGGATTAATCTCAAAAATATACAAGCAACTCCTGCAGCTCAATTCCAGAAAAATAAATGACCCAATCCAAAAATGGGCCAGAGAACTAAACAGACATTTCTCCAAAGAAGACATACAGATGGCTAACAAACACATGAAAAGGTGCTCAACATCACTCATTATTAGAGAAATGCAAATCAAAACCACAATGAGGTACCATTACACACCAGTCAGGATGGCTGCTATCCAAAAGTCTACAAGCAATAAATGCTGGAGAGGCTGTGGAGAAAAGGGAACCCTCTTACACTGTTGGTGGGAATGCAAACTAGTACAGCCACTATGGAAAACAGTGTGGAGATTCCTTAAAAAACTGGAAATAGAACTGCCATATTACCCAGCAATACCACTTCTGGGCATACACACTGAGGAAACCAGATCTGAAAGAGACACATGCACCCCAATGTTCATCGCAGCACTGTTTATAATAGCCAGGACATGGAAGCAACCTAGATGCCCATCAGCAGATGAATGGATAAGGAAGCTGTGGGACATATACACCATGGAATTTTACTCAGCCGTCAAAAAGAATTCATTTGAACCAGTCCTAATGAGATGGATGAAACTGGAGCCCCTTATACAGAGTGAAGTAAGCCAGAAAGATAAAGAACATTACAGCATACTAACACATATATATGGAATTTAGAAAGATGGTAACGAGAACCCTATATGCAAAACAGAAAAAGAGACACAGAAATACAGAACAGACTTTTGAACTCTGTGGGAGAAGGTGAGGGTGGGATGTTTCAAAAGAACAGCATGTATACTATCTATGGTGAAACAGATCACCAGCCCAGGTGGGATGCATGAGACAAGTGCTCCGGCCTGGTGCACTGGGAAGACCCAGAGGAATCGGGTGGAGAGGGAGATGGGAGGGGGGATCGGGATGGGGAATAAGTGTAAATCTATGGCTGATTCATATCAATGTATGACAAGACCCACTGAAATGTTGTGAAGTAATTAGCCTCCAACTAATAAAAAAAATTAAAAAAAAAAAAAAAGAAAGACCTAGTTCCCCTCCTCATCGCCACCGGAGGCCTCACATCCTTTGAAAACTCCAGAGGTACGCGGAGATCAGTGCCTCCAAAGGAGACGATGCCTGACTCCTCGTGAAACTTGATAGGACTCCCAGGATTCCTGTGGCACGTGGAAAGAGACCCTTGGTCTCGCGCCTCAGCTGGAGAGGCGTCCCAATTGCCCTGCCAAGCCTCGAGGAGAATCCCGAGTTGTCCTTCGCAAGTAGGCAGGAGTCCTGACGTCGCTGAACAAACACGTGTGTGTAAGGGCCATCCCCGTCGTAACTCGAGAATATAGCCCAGGTTCCCGCCGCAACTCGAGAAAAACCATGAGACTTCTCCCACGCCGCGAGATGAGGCCCGATTCCCCTGCACTGCGTGCAGAGCAATTCCGTGTTGCACATCACACAGGAAAGGAGCCTTGATTTCCTTCATGGCACTCCAGAGAAACCCCAAGAACACTGTTTCAAGGCTAGAGGGATCCTGAGGTCACTGTAGCAACATGAAAGAGCTCCGTGGACCAGAAATCAACTCGAGATGAGAGATTAGTCCCTGGCTTCGACTCCAGAGGAATACCACCTTACCACAAGCACCTCAAAGGAGGCTTCTCTCAGCTCTAGGTATGTGAGAGGGACCCTGAGTTTGCGGCCTCAAGTGGAATGGACACCGAGATGCCCTGACTCGAAATAAGGCCGGATATCCCTGCAGTGACTTGAATGCAGGCTCGTCTTGCATCTCCCAAGACGAAAGGATGTCTGAATCCCCTGTGGAGACCACAGAGAAAGACCTAGTTCCCCACCTCATCGCGACCGGAGGCCTCACATCCTTTGAAAACTCCAGCGGTACGCGGAGATCAGTGCCTCCAAAGGAGTCGATGCCTACCTCCTCGTGAAACTTGATAGGAGTCCCAGGATTCCTGTGGCACGTGGAAAGGGACCCTTGGTCTCCCGCCTCAGATGGAGAGGCGTCCCAATTGCCCTGCCAAGCCTCAAGGAGAATCCCGAGTTGTCCCTCGCAACTAGGCTGGAGTCCTGACGTCGCTGAACAAACACGTGTGTGGAAGAGCCATCCCCATCGTAACTCGAGCATATACCCCAGGTTCCCGCCGGAACTTGAGAAAACCGATGAGACTTCCCCCTCGCCGCGAGATGAGGCCCGATTCCCCTGCACTGCGTGCAGAGCAATTCCGTGTTATACATCACACAGGAAAGGAGCCTTGATTTCCTTGATGGCACTCCAGAGAAACCCCAAGAACACTGTTTCAAGGCTTGAGGGATCCTGAGGTCACTGTAGCAACACGAAAGAGCTCCGTGGACTAAGAATCAACTCGAGATGAGAGGTTAGTCCCTGAGTTCGACTCCAGAGGAATACCACCTTACCACAAGCACCTCAAGAGGAGGCTTCTCTCAGCTCTAGGTATGTGAGAGGGACCCTGAGTTTGCAGCCTCAAGTGGAATGGACACCGCGATGCCCTGACTCGAAATAAGGCCGGATATCCCTGCAGTGACTTGAATGCAGGCTCGTCTTGCATCTCCCAAGACGAAAGGATGTCTGAATCCCCTGTGGAGACCACAGAGAAAGACCTAGTTCCTTGGTCTACTTCTGTGAAAAATACCGTTGGTAGCTTGATAGGGATTGCATTGAATCTATAGATTGCTTTGGGTAGAATAGCCATTTTGACAATATTTATTCTTCCAATCCATAAACACGGTATGTTTCTCCATCTGTTTGTGTCCTCTTTGATTTCTTTCATCAGTGTTTTATAGTTTTCTATGTATAGGTCTTTTGTTTCTTTAGGTAGATATACTCCTAAGTATTTATTCTTTTTGTTGCAATGGTGAATGGTATTGTTTCCTTAATTTCTCTTTCTGTTTTTTCATCGTTAGTATATAGGAATGCAAGGGATTTCTGTGTGTTAATTTTATATCCTGCAACTTTACTATATTCATTGATTAGTTCTAGTAATTTTCTGGTAGAGTCTTTAGGGTTTTCTATATAGAGGATCATGTCATCACAGAACTAGACCAAAGAATTTCACAATTTGTATGGAAATACAAAAAACCTCGAATAGCCAAAGTAATCTTGAAAAAGAAGAATGGAACTGGAGGAATCAACCTGCCTGACTTCAGACTCTACTACAAAGCCACAGTCATCAAGACAGTGTGGTACTGGCACAAAGACAGAAATATAGACCAATGGAACAGAATAGAAAGCCCAGAGATAAATCCACGAACCTATGGACACCTTATCTTTGACAAAGGAGGCAAGGATATACAATGGAAAAAAGACAACCTCTTTAACAAGTGGTGCTGGGAAAACTGGTCAACCACTTGCAAAAGAATGAAACTAGAACACTTTCTAACACCATACACAAAAATAAACTCAAAATGGATTAAAGATCTAAATGTAAGACCAGAAACTATAAAACTCCTAGAGGAGAACATAGGCAAAACACTCTCCGACATAAATCACAGCAAGATCCTCTATGACCCACGTCCCAGAATATTGGAAATAAAAGCAAAACTAAACAAATGGGATCTAATGAAACTTAAAAGCTTTTGCACTACAAAAGAAACTATAAGTAAGGTGAAAAGACAGCCGTCAGATTGGGAGAAAATAATAGCAAATGAAGAAACAGACAAAGGATTAATCTCAAAAATATACAAGCAACTCCTGCAGCTCAATTCCAGAAAAATAAATGACCCAATCCAAAAATGGGCCAGAGAACTAAACAGACATTTCTCCAAAGAAGACATACAGATGGCTAACAAACACATGAAAAGGTGCTCAACATCACTCATTATTAGAGAAATGCAAATCAAAACCACAATGAGGTACCATTACACACCAGTCAGGATGGCTGCTATCCAAAAGTCTACAAGCAATAAATGCTGGAGAGGCTGTGGAGAAAAGGGAACCCTCTTACACTGTTGGTGGGAATGCAAACTAGTACAGCCACTATGGAAAACAGTGTGGAGATTCCTTAAAAAACTGGAAATAGAACTGCCATATTACCCAGCAATACCACTTCTGGGCATACACACTGAGGAAACCAGATCTGAAAGAGACACATGCACCCCAATGTTCATCGCAGCACTGTTTATAATAGCCAGGACATGGAAGCAACCTAGATGCCCATCAGCAGATGAATGGATAAGGAAGCTGTGGGACATATACACCATGGAATTTTACTCAGCCGTCAAAAAGAATTCATTTGAACCAGTCCTAATGAGATGGATGAAACTGGAGCCCCTTATACAGAGTGAAGTAAGCCAGAAAGATAAAGAACATTACAGCATACTAACACATATATATGGAATTTAGAAAGATGGTAACGAGAACCCTATATGCAAAACAGAAAAAGAGACACAGAGATACAGAACAGACTTTTGAACTCTGTGGGAGAAGGTGAGGGTGGGATGTTTCAAAAGAACAGCATGTATACTATCTATGGTGAAACAGATCACCAGCCCAGGTGGGATGCATGAGACAAGTGCTCCGGCCTGGTGCACTGGGAAGACCCAGAGGAATCGGGTGGAGAGGGAGATGGGAGGGGGGATCTGGATGGGGAATAAGTGTAAATCTATGGCTGATTCATATCAATGTATGACAAGACCCACTGAAATGTTGTGAAGTAATTAGCCTCCAACTAATAAAAAAAATTAAAAAAAAAAAAAAAAGAAAGACCTAGTTCAACTCCTCATCGCGACCGGAGGCCTCACATCCTTTGAAAACTCCAGAGGTACGCGGAGATCAGTGCCTCCAAAGGAGACGATGCCTGGCTCTTCGTGAAACTTGATAGGAGTCCCAGGATTCCTGTGGCACGTGGAAAGGGACCCTTGGTCTCGCGCCTCAGCTGGAGAGGCGTCCCAATTGCCCTGCCAAGCCTCGAGGAGAATCCCGAGTTGTCCCTCGCAACTAGGCAGGAGTCCTGACTTGGCTGAACAAACACGTGTGTGGAAGGGCCATCCCCGTCGTAACTCGAGAATATACCCCAGGTTCCCGCCGCAACTCGAGAAAAACCATGAGACTTCTCCCACGCCGCGAGATGAGGCCCGATTCCCCTGCACTGCGTGCAGAGCAATTCCGTGTTGCACATCACACAGGAAAGGAGCCTTGATTTCCTTGATGGCACTCCAGAGAAACCCCAAGAACACTGTTTCAAGGCTAGAGGGATCCTGAGGTCACTGTAGCAACACGAAAGAGCTCCGGTGACCAAGAATCAACTCGAGATGAGAGGTTAGTCCCTGGCTTCGACTCCAGAGGAATACCACCTTACCACAAGCACCTCAAAGGAGTCTTCTCTCAGCACTAGGTATGTGAGAGGGACCCTGAGTTTGCAGCCTCAAGTGGAATGGACACCGCGATGCCCTGACTCGACATAAGGCCGGATATCCCTGCAGTGACTTGAATGCAGGCTCGTCTTGCATCTCCCAAGACGAAAGGATGTCTGAATCCCCTGTGGAGACCACAGAGAAAGACCTAGTTCCCCACCTCATCGCGACCGGAGGCCTCACATCCTTTGAAAACTCCAGAGGTACGCGGAGATCAGTGCCTCCAAAGGAGACGATGCCTGCCTCCTCGTGAATCTTGATAGGAGTCCCAAGATTCCTGTGGCACGAGGAAAGGGACCCTTGGTCTCCCGCCTCAGCTGGAGAGGCGTCCCAATTGCCCTGCCAAGCCTCGAGGAGAATCCCGAGTTGTCCCTCGCAACTAGGCAGGAGTCCTGACATCGCTGAACAAACACGTGTGTGGAAGGGCCATCCCCGCCTTAACTCGAGAATTTACCCCAGGTTCCCGCCGCAACTCGAGAAAAACCATGATCCTTCCCCCTCGCCGCGAAATGAGGCCCGATTCCCCTGCAGTGCGTGCAGAGCAATGCCGTGTTGCACATCACGCAGGAAAGGAGCCTTGATTTCCTTGATGTCACTCCAGAGAAACCCCAAGAACACTGTTTCAAGGCTAGAGGGATCCTGAGGTCACTGTAGCAACACGAAAGAGCTCCATGGACCAAGAATCAACTCGAGATGAGAGGTTAGTTCCTGGCTTCGACTCCAGAGGAATACCACCTTACCACAAGCACCTCAAGAAGAGGCTTCTCTCAGCTCTAGGTATGTGAGAGGGACCCTGAGTTTGCAGCCTCAAGTGGAATGGACACCGCGATGCCCTGACTCGAAACAAGGCCGGATATCCCTGCAGTGACTTGAATGCAGGCTCGTTTTGCGTCTCCCAAGACGAAAGGATGTCTGAATCCCCTGTGGAGACCACAGAGAAAGACCTAGTTTCCCACCTCATCGCAACCAAAGGCCTGACATCCTTTGAAAACTCCAGAGGTACGCGGAGATCAGTGCCTCCAAAGGAGACGATGCCTGACTCCTCGTGAAACTTGATAGGAGTCCCAGGATTTCTGTGGCACGTGTAAAGGGACCCTTGGTTTCCCGCCTCAGCTGGAGAGCCGTCCCAATTGCCCTGCCAAGCCTCGAGGAGAATCCCGAGTTGTCCCTCGCAACTAGGTAGGAGTTCTGACATCGCTGAACAAACACGTGTGTGGAAGGGCCATCCCCGCCGTAACTCGAGAATTTACCCAAGGTTCCCGCCGCAACTTGAGAAAAACCATGAGACTTCTCCCTCGTCGCGAGAAGAGGCCCGATTCCCCTGCACTGGGTGCAGTGCAATTCCGTGTTGCACATCACACAGGAAAGGAGCCTTGATTTCCTTGATGGCACTCCAGAGAAACCCCAAGAACACTGTTTCAAGGCTAGAGGGATACTGAGGTCACTGTAGCAACACGAAAGGGCTCCGTGGACCAAGAATCAACTCAAGATGAGAGGTTAGTCCCTGGCTTCGACTCCAGAGGAATACCACCTTACCACAAGCACCTCAAGAGGAGGCTTCTCTCAGCTCTAGGTATGTGAGAGGGACCCTGATTTTGCAGCCTCAAGTGGAATGGACACCGCTATGCCCTGACTCGAAATAAGGCTGGATATCCCTGCAGTGACTTGAATGCAGGCTCGTCTTGCATCTCCCAAGACGAAAGGATGTCTGAATACCCTGTGGAAACCACAGAGAAAGACCTAGTTAACCACCTCATCGGTACCGGAGGCCTCACATCCTTTCAAAACTCCAGAGGTATGCAGAGATCAGTGCCTCCAAAGGAGACGATGCCTGCCTCCTCGTGAAACTTGATAGGAGTCCCAGGATTCCTGTGGCATGTGGAAAGGGACCCTTGGTGTCCCGACTCGGCTGCAGAGGCGTCCCATTGCCCTGGAAGCCTCGAGGAGAGTCCCGAGTTGTCCCTCGCAACTAGGCAGGAGTCCTGACTTTGCTGAACAAACACGGGTGTGGAAGGGCCATCTCCGCCGTAACTCGAGAATATACCCCAGGTTCCCGCCGCAACTCGACAAAAACCATGAGACTTCTCCCACGCCTCGAGATGAGGCCCGATTCCCCTGCACTGCGTGCAGAGCAATTCCGTGTTGCACATCACACATGAAAGGAGCCTTGATTTCCTTCATGGTACTCCAGAGAAACCCCAAGTACCCTATTTCAAGGCTAGAGGGATCCTGAGGTCACTGTAGCAACATGAAAGTGCTCCGTGGACCAAAAATCAACTCGACATGAGAGGTTAGTCCCTGGATTCAACTCCAGGGGAATACCACCTTACCAGAAGCACCTCAAAGGAGGCTTCTCTCAGCTCTAGGTATGTGAGAGGGACCCTGAGTTTACGGCCTCAAGTGGAATGGACATCACGATGCCCTGACTCAAAATAAGGCCGGATATCCCTGCAGTGACTTGAATGCAGGCTCGTCTTGCATCTCCCAAGACGAAAGGATGTTTGAATCCCCTGCGGAGAACACAGAGAAAGACCTAGTTCCCCACCTTATCGCGACCAGAGGCCTCATATCCTTTGAAAACTCCAGAGGTACGCGGAGATTGGTGCCTCCAAAGGAGACGATGCCTGACTCCTCGTGAAACTTGAGAGGAGTCCCAGGATTTCTGTGGCACGTGGAAAGGGAACCTTGGTCTCCCGCCTCAGCTGGAGAGGCGTCCCAATTGCCCTGCCAAGCCTCGAAGTGAATCCCGAGTTGTCCCTCGCAACTAGGCAGGAGTCCTGACGTCGCTGAACAAACACGTGTGTGGAAGGGCCATCCCCGTCGTAACTCGAGAATTTACCCCAGGTTCCCGCCGCAACTCGAGAAAAACCATTAGACTTCCCCCTCGCCGCGAGATGAGGCCCGATTCCCCTGCACTGCGTGCAGAGCAATTCCGTGTTGCCCATCACACAGGAAAGGAGCCTTGATTTCCTTGATGTCACTCCAGAGAAACCGCAAGAACACTGTTTCAAGGCTAGAGGGATCCTGAGGTCACTGTAGCAACAGGAAAGAGCTCCATGGACCAAGAATCAACTCGAGATGAGAGGTTAGTCCCTGGCTTTGACTCCAGAGGAATACCACCTTACCACAAGCACCTCAAGAGGAGGCTTCTCTCAGCTCTAGGTATGTGAGAGGGACCCTGAGTTTGCAGCCTCAAGTGGAATGGACACCGCGATGCCCTGACTCGAAATAAGGCCGGATATCCCTGCAGTGACTTGAATGCAGGCTCGTCTTGCATCTCCCAAGACGAAAGGATGTCTGAATCCCCTGTGGAGACCACAGAGAAAGACCTAGTTCCTCACCTCATCGCGACCGGAGGCCTCACATCCTTTGAAAACTCCAGAGGTACGCGGAGATTGGTGCCTCCAAAGGAGACGATGCCTGCCTCCTCGTGAATCTTGATAGGAGTCCCAGGATTCCTGTGGCATGTGGAAAGGGACACTTGGTCTCCCGCCTCAGCTGGAGAGGCGTCCCAATTGCACTGCCAAGCCTCAAGGAGAATCCCGAGTTGTCCCTCGCCACTAGGCAGGAGTCCTGACGTCGCTGAACAAACACATGGGTGGAAGTGCCATCCCCGTCGTAACTCGAGAATATACCCCAGGTTCCCGCCGCAACTCGAGAAAAACCATGAGACTTCTCCCACGCCGCGAGATGAGGCCCGATTCCCCTGCAGTGCGTGCAGAGCAATTCCGTGTTGCACATCAACCATGAAAGGAGCCTTAATTTCCTTCATGGTACTCCAGAGAAACTCCACGAACATTGTTTCAAGGCTAGAGGGATCCTGAGGTCACTGTAGCAACAAGAAAGAGCTTCGTGGACCAAAAATCAACTCGAGATGAGAGGTTAGTCCCTGGCTTCAACTCCAGGAGAATACCACCTTACCAGAAGCACCTCAAAGGAGGCTTCTCTCAGCTCTAGGTATGTGAGAGGGACCCTGAGTTTGCGGCCTCAAGTGGAATGGACACCACGATGCCCTGAATCAAAATAAGGCCGGATATCCCTGCAGTGACTTGAATGCAGGCTCGTCTTGCATCTCCCAAGATGAAAGGATGTCTGAATCCCCTGCAGAGAACACAGAGAAAGATCTAGTTCCCCTCCTCATTGCGACCAGAGGTCTGACATCCTTTGAAAACTCCAGAGGTACGCGGAGATCAGTGCCTCCAAAGGAGACGATGCCTGACTCCTCGTGAAACTTGATATGAGTCCCAGGATTACTGTGGCACGTGGAAAGGGACCCTTGGTCTCCCGCCTCAGCTGGAGAGGCGTCCCAATTGCCCTGCCAAGCCTCAAGGAGAATCCCGAGTTGTCCCTCGCAACTAGGCAGGAGTCCTGACGTCGCTGAACAAACACGTGTGTGGAAGGGCCATCCCCGCCGTAACTCGAGAATATACCCCAGGTTCCCGCCGCAACTCGAGTAAAACCATTAGCCTTCCCCCTCGCCGCAAGATGAGGCCCGATTTCCCTGCACTGCGTGCAGAGCAATTCCGTGTTGCACATCACACATGAAAGGAGCCTTGATTTCCTTGATGGTACTCCAGAGAAACCCCAAGAACACTGTTTCAAGGCTAGAGGGATCCTGAGGTCACTGTAGCAACACGAAAGAGCTCCGTGGACCAAAAACCAACTCGAGATTAGAGGTTAGTCCCTGGCTTCGACTCCAGAGGAATACCACCTTACCACAAGCACCTCAAGGGGAGGCTTTTCTCAGCTTTAGGTATGTGAGAGGGACCCTGAGGTTGCCCCCTGAAGTGGAATGGACACGGGGATGCCCTGACTCGAAATAAGGCCGAATATCCCTGCAGTGTCTTGAATGCAAGCTCGTCTTGCATCTCCCAAGATGAAAGGATGTCTGAATCCCCAGTGGAGACCACAGAGAAAGACCTACTTCCCCACCTCATCGCGACCGGAGGCCTCACATCCTTTGAAAACTCCAGAGGTATGCGGAGATTCGTGCCTCCAAAGGAGACGATGCTTGACCCCTCGTGAAACTTGAGAGGAGTCCCAGGATTCCTGTGGCACGTGGAAAGGGACCCTTGGTCTCCCGCCTCAGATGGAGAGGCATCCCAATTGTCCTGGCAAGGCTCGAGGAGAATCCCGAGTTTACCTCACAACTAGGCACGAATCCTGACGTCGCTGAACAAACACGTGTGTGGAAGAGCCATCCCCGTCGTAACTCGAGCATATACCCCAGGTTCCCACCGCAACTCGAGAAAAATCATGAGACTTCCCCCTCGCCGCGAGATGAGGCCCGATTCCCCTGCACTGCGTGCAGAGCAATTCCGTGTTGCACATCACACATGAAAGGAGCCTTGATTTCCTTCATGGCACTTCAGAGAAACCCCAAGAACACTGTTTCAAGGCTAGAGGGATCCTGAGGTCACAGTAGAGACACGAAAGAGCTCCGTGGACCAAGAATCAACTCGAGATGAGAGGTTAGTCCCTGAGTTCGACTCCAGAGGAATACCACCTTATCACAAGCACCTCCAGAGGAGGCTTCTCTCAGCTCTAGGTATGTGAGAGGGACCCTGAGTTTGTGGCCTCAAGTGGAATGGACACCGCGATGCCCTGGCTCAAAATAAGGCCGGATATCCCTGCAGTGACTTGAATGCAGGCTCGTCTTGCATCTCCCAAGACGAAGGATGTCTGAATCCCCTGTGGAGAACACAGAGAAAGACCTAGTTCCCCACCTCATCGCGACCGGAGGCCTCACATCCTTTGAAAATTCCAGAGGTACGCGGAGATCAGTGCCTCCAAAGGAGACGATTCCTGACTCATCGTGAAACTTGATAGGAGTCCCAGGATTCCTGTGGCACGTGGAAAGGGAACCTTGGTCTCCCGGCTCAGCTGGAGAGGCGTCCCAATTGCCCTGCCATGCCTCGAAGAGAATCCCGAGTTGTCCCTCGCAACTAGGCAGGAGTCCTGCCGTCGTTGAACAAACACGTGTGTGGAAGTGCCATCCCCGTCGTAACTCGAGAATATACCCCAGGTTCCCGCCGCAACTCGAGAAAGATCATGAGACTTCCCCCTCACCGCAAGATGGGGCCCGATTCCCCTGCACTGCGTGCAGAGCAATTCCGTATTGCACATCACACAGGAAAGGAGCCTTGATTTCCTTGATGGCACTCCAGAGAAACCCCAGGAACACTGTTTCAAGGCTAGAGGGATCCTGAGGTCACTGTAGCAACACGAAAGAGCTCCGTGGACCAAAAATCAACTCGAGATGAGACGTTAGTCCCTGGCTTCGACTCCAGAGGAATAGCACCTTATGACAAGCACCTCAAGAGGAGGCTTCTCTCAGCTCTAGGTTTGTGAGAGGGACCCTGAGTTTGCAGCCTCAAGTGGAATGGACAAAACGATGCCCCGACTCAAAATAAGGCCGGATATCCCTGCAGTGACTTGAATGCAGGCTCGTTTTGCATCTCCCAAGACGAAAGGATGTCTGAATCCCCTGTGGAGACCACAGAGAAAGACCTAGTTCCCCACCTCATCGCGACCGGAGGCCTCACATCCTTTGAAAACTCCAGAGGTACGCGGAGATCAGTGCCTCCAAAGGAGACGATGCCTGACTCCTCGTGAATCTTGATAGGAGTCCCAGGATTCCTGTGGCACGTGGAAAGGGACACTTGGTCTCCCGCCTCAGCTGGAGAGGCGTCCCAATTGCCCTGCCAAGCCTCAAGGAGAATCCCGAGTTCTCCCTCGCAACTAGGCAGGAGTCCTGACGTCGCTGAACAAACATGTATGTGGAAGGGCCATCCCCGTCGTAACTCGAGAATATACCCCAGGTTCCCGCCGCAACTCGAGAAAAACCATGAGACTTCTCCCACGCCGCGAGATGAGGCCCGATTCCCCTGCACTGCGTGCAGAGCAATTCCGTGTTGCACATCACACATGAAAGGAGCCTTGATGTCCTTCATGGAACTCCAGAGAAACCCCAAGAACACTGTTTCAAGGCTAGAGGGATCCTGAGGTCACTGTAGCAACATGAAAGAGCTCCGTGGACCAAAAATCAACTCGAGATGAGAGGTTAGTCCCTGGCTTCAACTCCAGGGGAATACCACCTTACCAGAAGCATCTCAAAGGAGGCTTCTCTCAGCTCTAGGTATGTGAGAGGGACCCTGAGTTTACGGCCTCAAGTGGAATGGACATCACGATGCCCTGACTCAAAATAAGGCCGGATATCCCTGCAGTGACTTGAATGCAGGCTCGTCTTGCATCTCCCAAGACGAAAGGATGTCTGAATCCCCTGCGGAGAACACAGAGAAAGACCTAGTTCCCCACCTTATCGCGACCAGAGGCCTCACATCCTTTGAAAACTCCAGAGGTACGCGGAGATCAGTGCCTCCAAAGGAGACGATGCCTGCCTCCTCGTGAAACTTGATAGGAGTCCCATGATTTCTGTGGCACGTGGAAAGGGAACCTTTGTCTCCCGCCTCAGCTGGAGAGGCGTCCCAATTGCCCTGCCAAGCCTCGAGGTGAATCCCGAGTTGTCCCTCGCAACTAGGCAGGAGTCCTGACGTCGCTGAACAAACACGTGTGTGGAAGGGCCATCCCCGTCGTAATTCGAGAATTTACCCCAGGTTCCCGCCGCAACTCGAGAAAAACCATGAGCCTTCCCCCTCGCCGCGAGATGAGGCCCGATTCCCCTGCACTGCGTGCAGAGCAATTCCGTGTTGCACATCACACAGGAAAGGAGCCTTGATTTCCTTGATGTCACTCCAGAGAAAACCCAAGAACACTGTTTCAAGGCTAGAGGGATACTGAGGTCACAGTAGCAACAGGAAAGAGCTCCATGGACCAAGAATCAACTCGAGATGAGATGTTAGTCCCTGGCTTTGACTCCAGAGGAATACCACCTTACCACAAGCACCTCAAAGGAGTCTTCTCTCAGCTCTAGGTATGTGAGAGGGACCCTGAGTTTGCGGCCTCAAGTGGAATGGACACCCCGATGCCCTGACTCGAAATAAGGCCGGATATCCCTGCAGTGACTTGAATGCAGGCTCGTCTTGCATCTCCCAAGACGAAAGGATGTCTGAATCCCCTGCGGAGAACACAGAGAAAGACCTAGTTCCCCACCTCATTGCGACCAGAGGTCTGACATCCTTTCAAAACTCCAGAGGTACGCGGAGATCAGTGCCTCCAAAGGAGACGATGCCTGACTCCTCGTGAAACTTGATATGAGTCCCAGGATTACTGTGGCACGTGGAAAGGGACCCTTGGTATCCCGCCTCAGGTGGAGAGGCGTCCCAATTGCCCTGCCAAGCCTAGAGGAGAATCCCGAGTTGTCCCTCACAACTAGGCAGGAGTCCTGACATCGCTGAACAAACACGTGTGTGGAAGGGCCATCCCCATCGTAACTCGAGCATATACCCCAGGTTCCCACCGCAACTCGAGAAAAATCATGAGACTTCCCCCTCGCCGCGAGATGAGGCCCGATTCCCCTGCACTGTGTGCAGAGCAATTCCGTGTTGCACATCACACATGAAAGGATCCTTGATTTCCTTCATGTCACTTCAGAGAAACCCCAAGAACACTGTTTCAAGGCTAGAGGGATCCTGAGGTCACTGTAGCAACATGAAAGAGCTCCGTGGACCAAGAATCAACTCGAGATGAGAGGTTAGTCCCTGAGTTCGACTCCAGAGGAATACCACCTTATCACAAGCACCTCCAGAGGAGGCTTCTTTCAGCTCTAGGTATGTGAGAGGGACCCTGAGTTTGTGGCCTCAAGTGGAATGGACACCGCGATGCCCTGGCTCAAAATAAGGCCGGATATCCCTGCAGTGACTTGAATGCAGGCTCGTCTTGCATCTCCCAAGACGAAAGGATGTCTGAATCCCCTGTGGAGACCACAGAGAAAGACCTAGTTCCCCACCTCATCGCGACCGGAGGCCTCACATCCTTTGAAAATTCCAGAGGTACGCGGAGATCAGTGCCTCCAAAGGAGACGATTCCTGACTCATCGTGAAACTTGATAGGAGTCCCAGGATTCCTGTGGCACGTGGAAAGGGAACCTTGGTCTCCCGGCTCAGCTGGAGAGGCGTCCCAATTGCCCTGCCATGCCTCGAGGAGAATCCCGAGTTGTCCCTCGCAACTAGGCAGGAGTCCTGCCGTCGTTGAACAAACACGTGTGTGGAAGTGCCATCCCCGTCGTAACTCGAGAATATACCCCAGGTTCCCGCTGCAACTCGAGAAAGATCATGAGACTTCCCCCTCACCGCAAGATGGGGCCCGATTCCCCTGCACTGCGTGCAGATCAATTCCGTGTTGCACATCACACAGGAAAGGAGCCTTGATTTCCTTGATGGCACTCCAGAGAAACCCCAGGAACACTGTTTCAAGGCTAGAGGGATCCTGAGGTCACTGTAGCAACACGAAAGAGCTTCGTGGACCAAAAATCAACTCGAGTTGAGAGGTTAGTCCCTGGCTTCAACTCCAGGAGAATACCACCTTACCAGAAGCACCTCAAAGGAGGCTTCTCTCAGCTCTAGGTATGTGAGAGGGACCCTGAGTTTACGGCCTCAAGTGGAATGGACATCACGATGCCCTGACTCAAAATAAGGCCGGATATCCCTGCAGTGACTTGAATGCAGGCTCGTCTTGCATCTGCCAAGACGAAAGGATGTTTGAATCCCCTGCGGAGAACACAGAGAAAGACCTAGTTCCCCACCTTATCGCGACCAGAGGCCTCACATCCTTTGAAAACTCCAGAGGTACGCGGAGATCAGTGCCTCCAAAGGAGACGATGCCTGACTTCTCGTGAAACTTGATAGGAGTCCCAGGATTTCTGTGGCACGTGGAAAGGGAACCTTCGTCTCCCGCCTCAGCTGGATAGGCGTCCCAATTGCCCTGCCAAGCCTCGAGGTGAATCCCGAGTTGTCCCTCGCAACTAGGCAGGAGTCCTGACGTCGCTGAAGAAACACGTGTGTGGAAGGGCCATCCCCGTCGTAACTCGAGATTTACCCCAGGTTCCCGCCGCAACTCGAGAAAAACCATTAGACTTCCCCCTCGCCGCGAGATGAGGCCCGATTCCCCTGCATTGCGTGCAGAGCAATTCCGTGTTGCACATCACACAGGAAAGGAGCCTTGATTTCCTTGATGTCACTCCAGAGAAACCCCAAGAACACTGTTTCAAGGCTAGAGGGATACTGAGGTCACAGTAGCAACAGGAAAGAGCTCCATGGACCAAGAACCAACTCGAGATGAGAGGTTAGTCCCTGGCTTTGACTCCAGAGGAATACCACCTTACCACAAGCAGCTCAAAGGAGTCTTCTCTCAGCTCTAGGTATGTGAGAGGGACCCTGAGTTTGCGGCCTCAAGTGGAATGGACACCACGATGCCCTGAATCAAAATAAGGCCGGATATCCCTGCAGTGACTTGAATGCAGGCTCGTCTTGCATCTCCCAAGACGAAAGGATTCTGAATCCCATGCGGAGAACACAGAGAAAGACCTAGTTACCATCCTCATCGCGACCGGAGGCCTCACATCCTTTGAAAACTCCAGAGGTACGCGGAGATTCGTGCCTCCAAAGGAGACGATGCTTGACTCCTCGTGAAACTTGATAGGAGTCCCAGGATTCCTGTGGCACGTGGAAAGGGACCCTTGGTTTCCCGCCTCAGTTGGAGAGGCGTCCTAATTGCCCTGCCAAGCCTCGAGGAGAATCCCGAGTTGTCCCTCGCAACTAGGCAGGAGTTCTGACATCGCTGAACAAACACGTGTGTGGAAGGGCCATCCCCGCCGTAACTCGAGAATTTACCCAAGGTTCCCGCCGCAACTTGAGAAAAACCATGAGACTTCTCCCACGCCGCGAGAAGAGGCCCGATTCCCCTTCACTGCGTGCAGTGCAATTCCGTGTTGCACATCACACAGGAAAGGAGCCTTGATTTCCTTGATGGCACTCCAGAGAAACCCCAAGAACACTGTTTCAAGGCTAGAGGGATCCTGAGGTCACTGTAGCAACACGAAAGGGCTCCGTGGACCAAGAATCAACTCGAGATGAGAGGTTAGTCCCTGGCTTTGACTCCAGAGGAATAGCACCTTATGACAAGCACCTCAAGAGGAGGCTTCTCTCAGCTCTAGGTATGTGAGAGGGACCCTGAGTTTGCAGCCTCAAGTGGAATGGACACCGCGATGCCCTGGCTCGAAATAAGGCCGGATATCCCTGCAGTGACTTGAATGCAGGCTCGTCTTGCATCTCCCAAGACGAAAGGATGTCTGAATCCCCTGTGGAGACCACAGAGAAAGACCTAGTTCCCCACCTCATCGCGACCGGAGGCCTCACATCCTTTGAAAACTCCAGAGGTACGCGGAGATCAGTGCCTCCAAAGGAGACGATGCCTGCCTCCTCGTGAATCTTGATAGGAGTCCCAGGATTCCTGCGGCACGTGGAAAGGGACCCTTGGTCTCCCGCCTCAGCTGGAGAGGCGTCCCAATTGCCCTGCCAAGCCTCAAGGAGAATCCCGAGTTGTCCCTCGCAACTAGCCAGGAGTCCTGACGTCGCTGAAGAAACACATGGGTGGAAGTGCCATCCCCGTCGTAACTTGAGACTATACCCCAAGTTCCCGCCGCAACTCGAGAAAAACCATGAGACTTCTCCCACGCCTCGAGATGAGGCCCGATTCCCCTGCACTGCGTGCAGAGCAATTCCGTGTTGCACATCAAACATGAAAGGAGCCTTGATTTCCTTCATGGTACTCCAGAGAAACTCGACGAACATTGTTTCAAGGCTAGAGGGATCCTGAGGTCACTGTAGCAACATGAAAGAGCTTCGTGGACCAAAAATCAACTCGAGATGAGAGGTTAGTCCCTGGCTTCAACTCCAGGGGAATACCACCTTACCAGAAGCACCTCAAAGGAGGCTTCTCTCAGCTCTAGGTATGTGAGAGGGACCCTGAGTTTGCGGCCTCAAGTGGAATGGACACCACGATGCCCTGAATCAAAATAAGGCCGGATATCCCTGCAGTGACTTGAATGCAGGCTCGTCTTGCATCTCCCAAGACGAAAGGATGTCTGAATCCCCTGTGGAGACCACAGAGAAAGATCTAGTTCCCCACCTCATCGCGACCGGAGGCCTCACATCCTTTGAAAACTCCAGAGGTAGGGGGAGATCAGTTCCTCCAAAGGAGACGATGCCTGACTCCTCGTGAAGCTTGATAGGAGTCCCAGGATTCCTGTGGCACGTGGAAAGGGACCCTTGGTCTCCCGCCTCAGCTGGAGAGGCGTCCCAATTGCCCTGCCAAGCCTCGAGGTGAATCCCGAGTTGTCCCTCGCAACTAGGCAGGAGTCCTGACGTCGCTGAACAAACACGTGTGTGGAAGGGCCATCCCCGTCGTAACTCGAGAATATACCCCAGGTTCCCGCCGCAACTCGAGAAAAACCATGAGACTTCTCCCACGCCGCGAGATGAGGCAAGATTCCCCTGCACTGCGTGCAGAGCAATTCCGTGTTGCACATCACACATGAAAGGAGCCTTGATTTCCTTCATGGTACTCCAGAGAAACCCCAAGAACACTGTTTCAAGGCTAGAGGGATCCTGAGGTCACTGTAGCAACATGAAAGTGCTCCGTGGACCAAAAATCAACTCGAGATGAGAGGTTAGTCCCTGGCTTCAACTCCAGGGGAATACCACCTTACCAGAAGCACCTGAAAGGAGGCTTCTCTCAGCTCTAGGTATGTGAGAGGGACCCTGAGTTTACGGCCTCAAGTGGAATGGACATCACGATGCCCTGACTCAAAATAAGGCCGGATATCCCTGCATTGACTTGAATGCAGGCTCGTCTTGCATCTGCCAAGACGAAAGGATGTTTGAATCCCCTGCGGAGAACACAGAGAAAGAACTAGTTCCCCACCTTATCGCGACCAGAGGCCTCACATCCTTTGAAAACTCCAGAGGTACGCGGAGATCAGTGCCTCCAAAGGAGACGATGCCTGACTTCTCGTGAAACTTGATAGGAGTCCCAGGATTTCTGTGGCACGTGGAAAGGGAACCTTCGTCTCCCGCCTCAGCTGGATAGGCGTCCCAATTGCCCTGCCAAGCCTCGAGGTGAATCCCGAGTTGTCCCTCGCAACTAGGCAGGAGTCCTGACGTCGCTGAACAAACACGTGTGTGGAAGGGCCATCCCCGTCGTAACTCGAGATTTACCCCAGGTTCCCGCCGCAACTCGAGAAAAACCATTAGACTTCCCCCTCGCCGCGAGATGAGGCCCGATTCCCCTGCACTGCGTGCAGAGCAATTCCGTGTTGCACATCACACAGGAAAGGAGCCTTGATTTCCTTGATGTCACTCCAGAGAAACCCCAAGAACACTGTTTCAAGGCTAGAGGGATACTGAGGTCACAGTAGCAACAGGAAAGAGCTCCATGGACCAAGAACCAACTCGAGATGAGAGGTTAGTCCCTGGCTTTGACTCCAGAGGAATACCACCTTACCACAAGCACCTCAAAGGAGTCTTCTCTCAGCTCTAGGTATGTGAGAGGGACCCTGAGTTTGCGGCCTCAAGTGGAATGGACACCACGATGCCCTGAATCAAAATAAGGCCGGATATCCCTGCAGTGACTTGAATGCAGGCTCGTCTTGCATCTCCCAAGACGAAAGGATGTCTGAATCCCATGCGGAGAACACAGAGAAAGACCTAGTTCCCCACCTCATTGCGACCAGAGGTCTGACATCCTTTGAAAACTCCAGAGGGACGCGGAGATCAGTGCCTCCAAAGGAGACGATGCCTGACTCCTGGTGAAACTTGATATGAGTCCCAGGATTACTGTGGCAAGTGGAAAGGGACCCTTGGTATCCCGCCTCAGCTGGAGAGGCGTCCCAATTGCCCTGCCAAGCCTCGAGGTGAATCCCGAGTTGTCCCTCGCAACTAGGCAGGAGTCCTGACGTCGCTGAACAAACACGGGTGTGGAAGGGCCATCCCCGTCGTAACTCGAGCATATACTCCAGGTTCCCACCGCAACTCGAGAAAAATCATGAGACTTCCCCCTCGCCGCGAGATGAGGCCCGATTCCCCTGCACTGCGTGCAGAGCAATTCCGTGTTGCACATCACACATGAAAGGATCCTTGATTTCCTTCATGGCACTTCAGAGAAACCCCAAGAACACTGTTTCAAGGCTAGAGGGATCCTGAGGTCACTGTAGAAACACGAAAGAGCTCCGTGGACCAAGAATCAACTCGAGATGAGAGGTTAGTCCCTGGCTTCGACTCCAGAGGAATACCACCTTACCACAAGCACCTCAAGGGGAGGCTTTTCTCAGCTCTAGGTATGTGAGAGGGACCCTGAGTTTGCCCCCTGAAGTGGAATGGACATGGGGATGCCCTGACTCGAAATAAGGCCGAATATCCCTGCAGTGTCTTGAATGCAAGCTCGTCTTGCATCTCCCAAGATGAAAGGATGTCTGAATCCCCAGTGGAGACCACAGAGAAAGACCTACTTCCCCACCTCATCGCGACCGGAGGCCTCACATCCTTTGAAAACTCCAGAGGTACGCGGAGATTCGTGCCTCCAAAGGAGACGATGCTTGACTCCTCGTGAAACTTGATAGGAGTCCCAGGATTCCTGTGGCACGTGGAAAGGGACCCTTGGTTTCCCGCCTCAGTTGGAGAGGCGTCCTAATTGCCCTGCCAAGCCTCGAGGAGAATCCCGAGTTGTCCCTCGCAACTAGGCAGGAGTTCTGACATCGCTGAACAAACACGTGTGTGGAAGGGCCATCCCCGCGGTAACTCGAGAATTTACCCAAGGTTCCCGCCGCAACTTGAGAAAAACCATGAGACTTCTCCCTCGTCGCGAGAAGAGGCCCGATTCCCCTGCACTGCGTGCAGAGCAATTCCGTGTTGCACATCACACAGGAAAGGATACTTGATTTCCTTCATGGCACTCCAGAGAAACCCCAAGAACACTGTTTCAAGGCTAGAGGGATCCTGAGGTCACTGTAGCAACACGAAAGAGCTCCGTGGACCAAGAATCAACTCGAGATGAGAGGTTAGTCCCTGAGTTCGACTCCAGCGGAATACCACCTTACCACAAGCACCTCCAGAGGAGGCTTCTTTCAGCTCTAGGTATGTGAGAGGGACCCTGAGTTTGTGGCCTCAAGTGGAATGGACACCGCGATGCCCTGGCTCAAAATAAGGCCGGATATCCCTGCAGTGACTTGAATGCAGGCTCGTCTTGCATCTCCCAAGACGAAAGGATGTCTGAATCCCCTGTGGAGACCACAGAGAAAGATCTAGTTCCCCACCTCATTGCGACCGGAGGCCTCACATCCTTTGAAAACTCCAGAGGTACGCGGAGATCAGTGCCTCCAAAGGAGACGATGCCTGACTCCTCGTGAAACTTGATAGGAGTCCCAGGATTCCTGTGGCACGTGGAAAGGGACCCTTGGTCTCCCGCCTCAGCTGGAGAGGCGTCCCAATTGCCCTGCCAAGCCTCGAGGTGAATCCCGAGTTGTCCCTCGCAACTAGGCAGGAGTCCTGACGTCGCTGAACAAACACGTGTGTGGAAGGGCCATCCCCGTCGTAACTCGAGAATTTACCCCAGGTTCCCGCCGCAACTCGAGAAAAACCATTAGACTTCCCCCTCGTCGCGAGATGAGGCCCGATTCCCCTGCACTAAGTGCAGAGCAATTTCGTGTTGCACATCACACAAGAAAGGAGCCTTGATTTCCTTGATGTCACTCCAGAGAAACCCCAAGAACACTGTTTCAAGGCTAGAGGGATCCTGAGGTCACTGTAGCAACACGAAAGAGCTCCATGGACCAAGAATCACCTCGAGATGAGAGGTTAGTCCCTGCCTTTGACTCCAGAGTAATACCACCTTACCACAAGCACCTCAAGAGGAGGCTTGTCTCAGCTCTAGGTATGTGAGAGGGACCCTGATTTTGCAGCCTCAAGTGGAATGGACACCGCGATGCCCTGACTCGAAATAAGGCTGGATATCCCTGCAGTGACTTGAATGCAGGCTCGTCTTGCATCTCCCAAGACAAAAGGATGTCTGAATCCCCTGTGGAGACCACAGAGAAAGACCTAGTTCCCCACCTCATCGCGACTGGAGGCCTCACATCCTTTGAAAACTCCAGAGGTACGCGGAGATCAGTGCCTCCAAAGGAGACGATGCCTGCCTCCTCGTGAATCTTGATAGGAGTCCCAGGATTCCTGCGGCACGTGGAAAGGGACCCTTGGTCTCCCGCCTCAGCTGGAGAGGTGTCCCAATTGCCCTGCCAAGCCTCAAGGAGAATCCCGAGTTGTCCCTCGCAAGTAGGCAGGAGTCCTGACGTCGCTGAACAAACACATGGGTGGAAGTGCCATCCCCGTCGTAACTCGAGAATATACCCCAGGTTCCCGCCGCAACTCGAGAAAAACCATGAGACTTCTCCCACGCCGCGAGATGAGGCCCGATTCCCCTGCACTGCTTGCAGAGCAATTCCATGTTGCACATCAAACATGAAAGGAGCCTTGATTTCCTTCATGGTACTCCAGAGAAACTCCACGAACATTGTTTCAAGGCTAGAGGGATCCTGAGGTCACTGTAGCAACATGAAAGAGCTTCGTGGACCAAAAATCAACTCGAGATGAGAGGTTAGTCCCTGGCTTCAACTCCAGGAGAATACCACCTTACCAGAAGCACCTCAAAGGAGGCTTCTCTCAGCTCTAGGTATGTGAGAGGGACCCTGAGTTTGCGGCCTCAAGTGGAATGGACACCACGATGCCCTGAATCAAAATAAGGCCGGATATCCCTGCAGTGACTTGAATGCAGGCTCGTCTTGCATCTCCCAAGACGAAAGGATTTCTGAATCCCCTGCGGAGAACACAGAGAAAGACCTAGTTCCCCACCACATCGCGACCAGAGGCCTGACATCCTTTGAAAACTCCAGAGGTACGCGGAGATCAGTGCCTCCAAAGGAGACGATGCCTGCCTCCTCGTGAAACTTGATAGGAGTCCCAGGATTCCTGTGGCACGTGGAAAGGGACCCTTGGTCTCCCGCCTCAGCTGGAGAGGCATCCCAATTGCCCTGGCAAGGCTCGAGGAGAATCCCGAGTTTACCTCACAACTAGGCACGAATCCTGACGTCGCTGAACAATCACGTGTGTGGAAGAGCCATCCCCGTCGTAACTCGAGCATATAACCCAGGTTCCCACCGCAACTCGAGAAAAATCATGAGACTTCCCCCTCGCCGCGAGATGAGGCCCGATTCCCCTGCACTGCGTGCAGAGCAATTCCGTGTTGCACATCACACAGGAAAGGATCCTTGATTTCCTTCATGGCACTCCAGAGAAACCCCAAGAACACTGTTTCAAGGCTAGAGGGATCCTGAGGTCACTGTAGCAACACGAAAGAGCTCCGTGGACCAAGAATCAACTCGAGATGAGAGGTTAGTCCCTGAGTTCGACTCCAGAGGAATACCACCTTACCACAAGCACCTCAAGAGGAGGCTTCTTTCAGCTCTAGGTATGTGAGAGGGACCCTGAGTTTGTGGCCTCAAGTGGAATGGACACCGCGATGCCCTGGCTCAAAATAAGGCCGGATATCCCTGCAGTGACTTGAATGCAGGCTCGTCTTACATTTCCCAAGACGAAAGGATGTCTGAATCCCCTGTGGAGACCACAGAGAAAGATCTAGTTCCCCACATATCGCGATCGGACGCCTCACATCCTTTGAAAACTCCAGAGGTACGCGGAGATGAGTGCCTCCAAAGGAAACGATGCCTGACTCCTCGTGAATCTTGATAGGAGTCCCAGGATTCCTATGGCACGTGGAAAGGGACACTTGGTCTCCCGCCTCAGCTGGAGAGGTGTCCCAATTGCCCTGCCAAGCCTCAAGGAGAATCCCGAGTTGTCCCTCGCAAGTAGGCAGGAGTCCTGACGTCGCTGAACAAACACATGGGTGGAAGTGCCATCCCCGTCGTAACTCGAGAATATACCCCAGGTTCCCGCCGCAACTCGAGAAAAACCATGAGACTTCTCCCACACCGCGAGATGAGGCCCGATTCCCCTGCACTGCGTGCAGAGCAATTCCGTGTTGCACATCAAACATGAAAGGAGCCTTGATTTCCTTCATGGTACTCCAGAGAAACTCCACGAACATTGTTTCAAGGATAGAGGGATCCTGAGGTCACTGTAGCAACATGAAAGAGCTTCGTGGACCAAAAATCAACTCGAGATGAGAGGTTAGTCCCTGGCGTCAACTCCAGGAGAATACCACCTTACCAGAAGCACCTCAAAGGAGGCTTCTCTCAGCTCTAGGTATGTGAGAGGGACCCTGAGTTTGCGGCCTCAAGTGGAATGGACACCACGATGCCCTGAATCAAAATAAGGCCGAATATCCCTGCAGTGACTTGAATGCAGGCTCGTCTTGCATCTCCCAAGACGAAAGGATGTCTGAATCCCCTGTGGAGACCACAGAGAAAGATCTAGTTCCCCACCTCATCGCGACCGGAGGCCTCACATCCTTTGAAAACTCCAGAGGTACGCGGAGATTGGTGCCTCCAAAGGAGACGATGCCTGACTCCTCGTGAAACTTGAGAGGAGTCCCAGATTCCTGTGGCACGTGGAAAGGGACCCTTGGTCTCCCGCCTCAGCTGAAGAGGCATCCCAATTGCCCTGGCAAGGCTCGAGGAGAATCCCGAGTTTACCTCACAACTAGGCACGAATCCTGACGTCGCTGAACAATCACGTGTGTGGAAGAGCCATCCTCGTCGTAACTCGAGCATATACCCCAGGTTCCCACCGCAACTCGAGAAAAACCATGAGACTTCCCCCTCGCCGCGAGATGAGGCCCGATTCCCCTGCACTGCGTGCAGAGCAATTCCGTGTTGCACATCACACAGGAAAGGATCCTTGATTTCCTTCATGGCACTCCAGAGAAACCCCAAGAACACTGTTTCAAGGCTAGAGGGATCCTGAGGTCACTGTAGCAACACGAAAGAGCTCCGTGGACCAAGAATCAACTCGAGATGAGAGGTTAGTCCCTGAGTTCGACTCCAGAGGAATACCACCTTACCACAAGCACCTCAAGAGGAGGCTTCTTTCAGCTCTAGGTATGTGAGAGGGACCCTGAGTTTGTGGCCTCAAGTGGAATGGACACCGCGATTCCCTGGCTCAAAATAAGGCCGGATATCCCTGCAGTGACTTGAATGCAGGCTCGTCTTGCATCTCCCAAGACGAAAGGATGTCTGAATCCCCTGTGGAGACCACAGAGAAAGATCTAGTTCCCCACCTCATCGCGAACGGAGGCCTCACATCCTTTGAAAACTCCAGAGGTACGCGGAGATCAGTGCCTCCAAAGGAGACGATGCCTGACTCCTCGTGAAACTTGATAGGAGTCCCAGGATTCCTGTGGCACGTGGAAAGGGAGCCTTGGTCTCCCGCCTCAGCTGGAGAGGCGTCCCAATTGCCCTGCCAAGCCTCGAGGTGAATCCCGAGTTGTCCCTCGCAACTAGGCAGGAGTCCTGACGTCGCTGAACAAACACGTGTGTGGAAGGGCCATCCCCGTCGTAACTCGAGAATTTACCCCAGGTTCCCGCCGCAACTCGAGAAAAACCAATAGACTTCCCTCTCGTCGCGAGATGAGGCCCGATTCCCCTGCACTGCGTGCAGAGCAATTTCGTGTTGCACATCACACAGGAAAGGAGCCTTGATTTCCTTGATGTCACTCCAGAGAAACCCCAAGAACACTGTTTCAAGGCTAGAGGGATCCTGAGGTCACTGTAGCAACAGGAAAGAGCTCCATGGACCAAGAATCACCTCGAGATGAGAGGTTAGTCCCTGCCTTTGACTCCAGAGTAATACCACCTTACCACAAGCACCTCAAGAGGAGGCTTGTCTCAGCTCTAGGTATGTGAGAGGGACCCTGATTTTGCAGCCTCAAGTGGAATGGACACCGCGATGCCCTGACTCGAAATAAGGCTGGATATCCCTGCAGTGACTTGAATGCAGGCTCGTCTTGCATCTCCCAAGACAAAAGGATGTCTGAATCCCCTGTGGAGACCACAGAGAAAGACCTAGTTCCCCACCTCATCGCGACTGGAGGCCTCACATCCTTTGAAAACTCCAGAGGTACGCGGAGATCAGTGCCTCCAAAGGAGACGATGCCTGCCTCCTCGTGAATCTTGATAGGAGTCCCAGGATTCCTGTGGCACGTGGAAAGGGACACTTGGTCTCCCGCCTCAGCTGGAGAGGTGTCCCAATTGCCCTGCCAAGCCTCAAGGAGAATCCCGAGTTGTCCCTCGCAACTAGGCAGGAGTCCTGACGTCGCTGAACAAACACATGGGTGGAAGTGCCATCCCCGTCGTAACTCGAAAATATACCCCAGGTTCCCGCCGCAACTCGAGAAAAACCATGAGACTTCTCCCACGCCGCGAGATGAGGCCCGATTCCCCTGCAGTGCGTGCAGAGCAATTCCGTGTTGCACATCAAACATGAAAGGAGCCTTGATTTCCTTCATGGTACTCCAGAGAAACTCCACGAACATTGTTTCAAGGCTAGAGGGATCCTGAGGTCACTGTAGCAACATGAAAGAGCTTCGTGGACCAAAAATCAACTCGAGATGAGAGGTTAGTCCCTGGCTTCAACTCCAGGAGAATACCACCTTACCAGAAGCACCTCAAAGGAGGCTTCTCTCAGCTCTAGGTATGTGAGAGGGACCCTGAGTTTGCGGCCTCAAGTGGAATGGACACCACGATGCCCTGAATCAAAATAAGGCCGGATATCCCTGCAGTGACTTGAATGCAGGCTCGTCTTGCATCTCCCAAGACGAAAGGATTTCTGAATCCCCTGCGGAGAACACAGAGAAAGACCTAGTTCCCCACCTCATCGCGACCAGAGGCCTGACATCCTTTGAAAACTCCAGAGGTACGCGGAGATCAGTGCCTCCAAAGGAGACGATGCCTGCCTCCTCGTGAAACTTGATAGGAGTCCCAGGATTTCTGTGGCACGTGGAAAGGGACCCTTGGTCTCCCGCCTCAGCTGGAGAGGCATCCCAATTGCCCTGGCAAGGCTCGAGGAGAATCCCGAGTTTACCTCAAAACTAGGCACGAATCCTGACGTCGCTGAACAAACACGTGTGTGGAAGGGCCATCCCCGCCGTACCTCGAGAATATACCCCAGGTTCCCGCCGCAACTCGAGAAAAATCATGAGACTTCCCCCTCGTCGCGAGAAGAGGCCCGATTCCCCTGCACTGAGTGCAGAGCAATTCCGTGTTGCACATCACACAGGAAAGGAGCCTTGATTTCCTTGATGGCACTCCAGAGAAACCCCAGGAACACTGTTTCAAGGCTAGAGGGATACTGAGGTCACTGTAGCAACACGAAAGGGCTCCGTGGACCAAGAATCAACTCGAGATGAGAGGTTAGTCCCTGGCTTCGACTCCAGAGGAATAGCACCTTACCACAAGCACCTCAAGAGGAGGCTTCTCTCAGCTCTAGGCATGTGAGAGGGACCCTGAGTTTGCGGCCTCAAGTGGGATGGACACCCCGATGCCCTGACTCGAAATAAGGCCGGATATCCCTGCGGTGACTTGAATGCAGGCTCGTCTTGCATCTCCCAAGACGAAAGGATGTCTGAATCCCCTGCGGAGAACAGAGAGAAAGACCAAGTTCCCCACCTCATCGAGACCAGAGGCCTCACATCCTTTGAAAACTCCAGAGGTACGCAGAGATCAGTGCCTCCAAAGGAGACGATGCCTGCCTCCTCGTGAAACTTGATAGGAGTCCCAGGATTCCTGTGGCATGTGGAAAGGGACCCTTGGTCTCCCGCCTCAGCTGGAGAGGCGTCCCATTGCCCTGCCAAGCCTCGAGGAGAGTCCCGAGTTGTGCCTCGCAACTACGCAGGAGTCCTGACGTCGCTGAACAAACACGTGTGTGGAAGGGCCATCCCCGCCGTACCTCGAGAATATACCCCAGGTTCCCGCCGCAACTCGAGAAAAATCATGAGACTTCCCCCTCGTCGCGAGAAGAGGCCCGATTCCCCTGCACTGAGTGCAGAGCAATTCCGTGTTGCACATCACACAGGAAAGGAGCCTTGATTTCCTTGATGGCACTCCAGAGAAACCCCAGGAACACTGTTTCAAGGCTAGAGGGATCCTGAGGTCACTGTAGCAACACGAAAGGGCTCCGTGGACCAAGAATCAACTCGAGATGAGAGGTTAGTCCCTGGCTTCGACTCCAGAGGAATAGCACCTTACCAGAAGCACCTCAAGAGGAGGCTTCTCTCAGCTCTAGGTATGTGAGAGGGACCCTGAGTTTGCGGCCTCAAGTGGGATGGACACCCCGATGCCCTGACTCGAAATAAGGCCGGATATCCCTGCAGTGACTTGAATGCAGGCTCGTCTTGCATCTCCCAAGACGAAAGGATGTCTGAATCCCCTGCGGAGACAACAGAGAAAGACCAAGTTCCCCACTTCATCGCGACCAGAGGCCTCACATCCTTTGAAAACTCCAGAGGTACGCGGAGATCAGTGCCTCCAAAGGAGACGATGCCTGACTCCTCGTGAAACTTGATAGGAGTCCCAGGATTTCTGTGGCACGTGGAAAGGGACCCTTGGTCTCCCGCCTCAGCTGGAGAGGCGTCCCAATTGCCCTGCCAAGCCTCGAGGTGAATCTCGATTTGTCCCTCGCAACTAGGCAGGAGTCCTGACGTCGCTGAACAAACACGTGTGTGGAAGGGCCATCCCCGCCGTAACTCGAGAATTTACCCCAGGTTCCCGCCGCAACTCGAGAGAAACCATGAGATTTCCCCCTCGCCGCAAGATGAGGCCCGATTCCCCTGCACTGCGTGCAGAGCAATTTCGTGTTGCACATCACACAGGAAAGGAGCCTTGATTTCCTTCATGGTACTCCAGAGAAACCCCAAGAACACTCTTTCAAGGCTAGAGGGATCCTGAGGTCACTGTAGCAAAACAAAAGTGCTCCATGGACCAAGAATCAACTCGAGATGAGAGGTTAGTACCTGGCTTCGACTCCAGAGGAATACCACCTTACCACAAGCACCTCAAGAGGAGGCTTCTCTCAGCTCTAGGTATGTGAGAGGGACCCTGAGTTTGCGGCCTCAAGTGGAATGGACTCCGCGATGCCCTGACTCAAAATAAGGCCGGATATCCCGGCAGTGACTTGAATGCAGGCTCGTCTTGCATCTCCCAAGACGAAAGAATGTCTGAATCCCCTGTGGAGACCACAGAGAAAGACCTAGTTCCTTGGTCTACTTCTGTGAAAAATACCGTTGGTAGCTTGATAGGGATTGCATTGAATCTATAGATTGCTTTCGGTAGAATAGCTATTTTGACAATATTGATTCTTCCAATCCATGAACACGGTATGATTCTCCATCTGTTTGTGTCCTCTTTGATTTGTTTCATCAGTGTTTTATAGTTTTCTATGTATAGGTCTTTTGTTTCTTTAGGTAGATATACTCCTAAGTATTTTATTCTTTTTGTTGCAATGGTGAATGATATTGTTTCCTTAATTTCTCTTTCTGTTTTTTCATCGTTAGTATATAGGAATGCAAGGGATTTCTGTGTGTTAATTTTATATCCTGCAACTTTACTATATTCATTGATTAGTTCTAGTAATTTTCTGGTAGAGTCTTTAGGGTTTTCTATATAGAGGATCATGTCATCACAGAACTAGACCAAAGAATTTCACAATTTGTATGGAAATACAAAAAACCTCGAATAGCCAAAGTAATCTTGAAAAAGAAGAATGGAACTGGAGGAATCAACCTGCCTGACTTCAGACTCTACTACAAAGCCACAGTCATCAAGACAGTGTGGTACTGGCAAAAAGACAGAAATATAGACCAATGGAACAGAATAGAAAGCCCAGAGATAAATCCACGAACCTATGGACACCTTATCTTTGACAAAGGAGGCAAGGATATACAATGGAAAAAAGACAACCTCTTTAACAAGTGGTGCTGGGAAAACTGGTCAACCACTTGCAAAAGAATGAAACTAGAACACTTTCTAACACCATACACAAAAATAAACTCAAAATGGATTAAAGATCTAAATGTAAGACCAGAAACTATAAAACTCCTAGAGGAGAACATAGGCAAAACACTCTCCGACATAAATCACAGCAAGATCCTCTATGACCCACCTCCCAGAATATTGGAAATAAAAGCAAAACTAAACAAATGGGATCTAATGAAACTTAAAAGCTTTTGCACTACAAAAGAAACTATAAGTAAGGTGAAAAGACAGCTGTCAGATTGGGAGAAAATAATAGCAAATGAAGAAACAGACAAAGGATTAATCTCAAAAATATACAAGCAACTCCTGCAGCTCAATTCCAGAAAAATAAATGACCCAATCCAAAAATGGGCCAGAGAACTAAACAGACATTTCTCCAAAGAAGACATACAGATGGCTAACAAACACATGAAAAGGTGCTCAACATCACTCATTATTAGAGAAATGCAAATCAAAACCACAATGAGGTACCATTACACACCAGTCAGGATGGCTGCTATCCAAAAGTCTACAAGCAATAAATGCTGGAGAGGCTGTGGAGAAAAGGGAACCCTCTTACACTGTTGGTGGGAATGCAAACTAGTACAGCCACTATGGAAAACAGTGTGGAGATTCCTTAAAAAACTGGAAATAGAACTGCCATATTACCCAGCAATACCACTTCTGGGCATACACACTGAGGAAACCAGATCTGAAAGAGACACATGCACCCCAATGTTCATCGCAGCACTGTTTATAATAGCCAGGACATGGAAGCAACCTAGATGCCCATCAGCAGATGAATGGATAAGGAAGCTGTGGGACATATACACCATGGAATTTTACTCAGCCGTCAAAAAGAATTCATTTGAACCAGTCCTAATGAGATGGATGAAACTGGAGCCCCTTATACAGAGTGAAGTAAGCCAGAAAGATAAAGAACATTACAGCATACTAACACATATATATGGAATTTAGAAAGATGGTAACGATAACCCTATATGCAAAACAGAAAAAGAGACACAGAAATACAGAACAGACTTTTGAACTCTGTGGGAGAAGGTGAGGGTGGGATGTTTCAAAAGAACAGCATGTATACTATCTATGGTGAAACAGATCACCAGCCCAGGTGGGATGCATGAGACAAGTGCTCCGGCCTGGTGCACTGGGAAGACCCAGAGGAATCGGGTGGAGAGGGAGATGGGAGGGGGGATTGGGATGGGGAATAAGTGTAAATCTATGGCTGATTCATATCAATGTATGACAAGACCCACTGAAATGTTGTGAAGTAATTAGCCTCCAACTAATAAAAAAAATTAAAAAAAAAAAAAAAAAAAAAAGAAAGACCTAGTTCCCCTCCTCATCGCGACCGGAGGCCTCACATCCCTTGAAAACTCCAGAGGTACGCGGAGATCAGTGCCTCCAAAGGAGACGATGCCTGACTCCTCGTGAAACTTGATAGGAGTCCCAGGATTCCTGTGGTACGTGGAAAGGGACCCTTGGTCTCGCGCCTCAGCTGGAGAGGCGTCCCAATTGCCCTGCCAAGCCTCGAGGAGAATCCCGAGTTGTCCTTCGCAAGTAGGCAGGAGTCCTGACGTCGCTGAACATACACGTGTGTGGAAGGGCCATCCCCGTCATAACTCGAGAATATACCCCAGGTTCCCGCCGCAACTCGAGAAAAACAATGAGACTTCTCCCACGCCGCGAGATGAGGCCCGATTCCCCTCCACTGCGTGCAGAGCAATTCCATGTTGCACATCACACATGAAAGGATCCTTGATTTCCTTGATGTCACTCCAGAGAAACCCCAAGAACACTGTTTCAAGGCTAGAGGGATCCTGAGGTCACTGTAGCAACAGGAAAGAGCTCCGTGGACCAAGAATCAACTCGAGATGAGAGGTTAGTCCCTGGCTTCGACTCCAGAGGAATAGCACCTTACCACAAGCACCTCAAGAGGAGTCTTCTCTCAGCTCTAGGTATGTGAGAGGGACCCTGAGTTTGCGGCCTCAAGTGGGATGGACACCCCGATGCCCTGACTCGAAATAAGGCCGGATATCCCTGCAGTGACTTGAATGCAGGCTCGTCTTGCATCTCCCAAGACGAAAGGATGTCTGAATCCCCTGTGGAGACCACAGAGAAAGACCTAGTTCCCCACCTCATCGCGAACGGAGGCCTCACATCCTTGGACAACTCTAGAGGTACGCGGAGATCAGTGCCTCCAAAGGAGACGATGCCTGCCTCCTAGTGAATCTTGATAGGAGTCCGAGGATTCCTGTGGCACGTGGAAAGGGACCCTTGGTCTCCCGCCTCAGCTGGAGAGGCGTCCCAATTGCCCTGCCAAGCCTCAAGGAGAATCCCGAGTTGTCCCTCGCAACTAGGCAGGAGTCCTGCCGTCGCTGAACAAACACGTGGGTGGAAGTGCCATCCCCGTCGTAACTCGAGAATATACCCCAGGTTCCCGCCGCAACTCGAGAAAAACCATGAGACTTCTCCCACGCCGCGAGATGAGGCCCGATTCCCCTGCACTGCGTGCAGAGCAATTCCGTGTTGCACATCACACATGAAAGGAGCCTTGATTTCCTTCATGGCACTCCAGAGAAACCCCAGGAACACTGTTTCAAGGCTAGAGGGATCCTGAGGTCACTGTAGCAACACGAAAGGGCTCCGTGAACCAGAAATCAACTCGAGATGAGAGATTAGTCCCTGGCTTCGACTCCAGAGGAATACCACCTTACCACAAGCACCTCAAAGGAGGCTTCTCTCAGCTTTAGGTATGTGAGAGGGACCATGAGTTTGCGGCCTCAAGTGGAATGGACAGCACGATGACCTGACTCAAAATAAGGCCGGATATCCCTGCAGTGACTTGAATGCAGGCTCGTCTTGCATCTCCCAAGACGAAAGGATGTCTGAATCCCCTGCGGAGAACACAGAGAAAGACCAAGTTCCGCACCTCATCGCGACCAGAGGCCTCACATCCTTTGAAAATTCCAGAGATACGCGGAGATCAGTGCCTCCAAAGGAGACGATGCCTACCTCCTCGTGAAACTTGATAGGAGTCCCAGGATTTCTGTGGCACGTGGAAAGGGACCCTTGGTCTCCCGCCTCAGCTGGAGAGGCGTCCCAATTGCCCTGCCAAGCCTCGAGGTGAATCCCGAGTTGTCCCTCGCAACTAGGAAGGAGTCCTGACGTCGCTGAACAAACACGTGTGTGGAAGGGCCATCCCCGCCGTAACTCGAGAATATACCCCAGGTTCCCGCCGCAACTCGAGAAAAATCAAGAGACTTCCCCCTCGTCGCGAGAAGAGGCCCGATTCCCCTGCACTGAGTGCAGAGCAATTCCGTGTTGCACAGCACACAGAAAAGGAGCCTTGATTTCCTTGATGGCACTCCAGAGAAACCCCAAGAACACTGTTTCAAGGCTAGAGGGATCCTGAGGTCACTGTAGAAACACGAAAGGGCTCCGTGGACCAAGAATCAACTCGCGATGAGAGGTTAGTCCCTGGTTTCGACTCCAGAGGAATAGCACCTTACCACAAGCACCTCAAGAGGAGGCTTCTCTCAGCTCTAGGTATGTGAGAAGGACCCTGAGTTTGCGGCCTCAAGTGGGATGGACACCCCGATGCCCTGACTCGAAATAAGGCCGGATATCCCTGCAGTGACTTGAATGCAGGCTCGTCTTGCATCTCCCAAGACGAAAGGATGTCTGAATCCCCTGTGGAGACCACAGAGAAAGACCTAGTTCCCCACCTCATCGCGAACGGAGGCCTCACATCCTTGGAAAACTCTAGAGGTACGCGGAGATCAGTGCCTCCAAAGGAGACGATGCCTGCCTCCTCGTGAATCTTGATAGGAGTCGCAGGATTCCTGTGGCACGTGGAAAGGGACACTTGGTCTCCCGCCTCAGCTGGAGAGGCGTCCCAATTGCCCTGCCAAGCCTCAAGGAGAATCCCGAGTTGTGCCTCGCAACTAGGCAGGAGTCCTGACGTTGCTGAACAAACACGTGGGTGGAAGTGCCATCCCCGTCGTAACTCGAGAATATACCCCAGGTTCCCGCCGCAACTCGAGAAAAACCATGAGACTTCTCCCACGCCGCGAGATGAGGCCCGATTCCCCTGCACTGCGTGCAGAGCAATTCCGTGTTGCACACCACACATGAAAGGAGCCTTGATTTCCTTCATGGCACTCCAGAGAAACCCCAAGAACACTGTTTCAAGGCAAGAGGGATCCTGAGGTCACTGTAGCAACACGAAAGAGCTCCGTGGACCAGAAATCAACTCGAGATGAGAGATTAGTCCCTGGCTTCGACTCCAGAGGAATACCACCTTACCACAAGCACCTCAAAGGAGGCTTCTCTCAGCTTTAGGTATGTGAGAGGGACCCTGAGTTTGCGGCCTCAATTGAAATGGACACCACGATGACCTGACTCAAAATAAGGCCGGATATCCCTGCAGTGACTTGAATGCAGGCTCGTCTTGCATCTCCCAAGACGAAAGGATGTCTGAATCCCCTGCGGAGAACACAGAGAAAGACCAAGTTCCCCACCTCATCGCGACCAGAGGCCTCACATCCTTTGAAAACTCCAGAGGTACGCGGAGATCAGTGCCTCCAAAGGAGACGATGCCTGCCTCCTCGTGAAACTTGATAGGAGTCCCAGGATTTCTGTGGCACGTGGAACGGGACCCTTGGTCTCCCGCCTCAGCTGGAGAGGCGTCCCAATTGCCCTGCCAAGCCTCGAGGTGAATCCCGAGTTGTCCCTCGCAACTAAGCAGGAGTCCTGACGTCGCTAAACAAACACGTGTGTGGAAGCGCCATCCCCGCCGTAACTCGAGAATTTACCCCAGGTTCCCGCCGCAAATCGAGAAAAACCATGAGACTTCCCCCTCGTCGCGAGAAGACGCCCGATTCCCCTGCACTGCGTGCAGAGCAATTCCGTGTTGCACATCACACAGGAAAGAAGCCTTTATTTCCTTGATGGCACTCCAGAGAAACCCCAAGAACACTGTTTCAAGGCTAGAGGGATACTGAGGTCACTGTAGCAACACGAAAGGGCTCCGTGGACCAAGAATCAACTCGAGATGAGAGGTTAGTCCCTGGCTTCGACTCCAGAGGAATAGTACCTTAACACAAGCACCTCAAGAGGAGGCTTCTCTCAGCTCTAGGTATGTGAGAGGGACCCTGAGTTTGCGGCCTCAAGTGGAATGGACATCCAGATGCCCTGACTCGAAATAAGGCCGGATATCCCGGCAGTGACTTGAATGCAGTCTCGTCTTGCATCTCCCAAGACGAAAGGATGTCTGAATCCCCTGTGGAGACCACAGAGAAAGACCTAGTTCCCCACCTCATCGCGACCGGAGGCCTCACATTCTTTGAAAACTCCAGAGGTACGCAGAGATCAGTGCCTCCAAAGGAGACGATGCCTGACTCCTTGTGAAACTTGATAGGAGTCCCAGGATTCCTGTGGCACGTGGAAAGGGACCCTTGGTCTCCCGCCTCAGCTGGAGAGGCGTTCCAATTGCCCTGCCAAGCCTCGAGGAGAATCTCGAGTTGTCCCTCACAACTAGGCAGGAGTCCTGACGTCGCTGAACAAACACGTGTGTGGAAGGGCCATCCCCGACGTAACTCGAGAATACACCCCAGGTTCCCGCCGCAACTCGAGAAAAACCATGAGCCTTCCCCCTCGTCGCGAGATGAGGCCCGATTCCCCTGCACTGCGTGCAGAGCAATTCCGTGTTGCACATCACACATGAAAGGAGCCTTGATTTCCTTGATGGCACTTCAGAGAAACCCCAAGAACACTGTTTCAAGCCTAGAGGGATACTGAGGTCATTGTAGCAACACGAAAGAGCTCCGTGGACCAAGAATCAACTCGAGATGAGAGGATAGTCCCTGGCTTCCCCTCCAGAGGAATACCACCTTACCACAAGCACCTCAAGAGAAGTCTTCTCTCAGCTCTATGTATGTGAGAGGGACCCTGAGTTTGCGGCCTCAAGTGGAATGGACTCCGCGATGCCCTGACTCGTAATAATCCGGATATCCCTGCAGTGACTTGAATGCAGGCTCGTCTTGCATCTCCCAAGACGAAAGAATGTCTGAATCCCCTGTGGAGACCACAGAGAAAGACCTAGTTCCTTGGTCTAGTTCTGTGAAAAATTCCGTTGGTAGCTTGATAGGGATTGCATTGCATCTATAGATTGCTTTCGGTAGAATAGCCATTTTGACAATATTGATTCTTCCAATCCATGAACACGGTATGTTTCTCCATCTGTTTGTGTCCTCTTTGATTTCTTTCATCAGTGTTTTATAGTTTTCTATGTATAGGTCTTTTGTTTCTTTAGGTAGATATACTCCTAAGTATTTTATTCTTTTTGTTGCAATGGTGAATGGTATTGTTTCCTTCATTTCTCTTTCTGTTTTTTCATCGTTAGTATATAGGAATGCAAGGGATTTCTGTGCGTTAATTTTATATCCTGCAACTTTACTATATTCATTGATTAGTTCTAGTAATTTTCTGGTAGAGTCTTTAGGGTTTTCTATATAGAGGATCATGTCATCACAGAACTAGACCAAAGAATTTCACAATTTGTATGGAAATACAAAAAACCTCGAATAGCCAAAGTAATCTTGAAAAAGAAGAATGGAACTGGAGGAATCAACCTGCCTGACTTCAGACTCTACTACAAAGCCACAGTCATCAAGACAGTGTGGTACTGGCACAAAGACAGAAATATAGACCAATGGAACAGAATAGAAAGCCCAGAGATAAATCCACGAACCTATGGACACCTTATCTTTGACAAAGGAGGCAAGGATATACAATGGAAAAAAGACAACCTCTTTAACAAGTGGTGCTGGGAAAACTGGTCAACCACTTGCAAAAGAATGAAACTAGAACACTTTCTAACACCATACACAAAAATAAACTCAAAATGGATTAAAGATCTAAATGTAAGACCAGAAACTATAAAACTCCTAGAGGAGAACATAGGCAAAACACTCTCCGACATAAATCACAGCAAGATCCTCTATGACCCACCTCCCAGAATATTGGAAATAAAAGCAAAACTAAACAAATGGGATCTAATGAAACTTAAAAGCTTTTGCACTACAAAAGAAACTATAAGTAAGGTGAAAAGACAGCCGTCAGATTGGGAGAAAATAATAGCAAATGAAGAAACAGACAAAGGATTAATCTCAAAAATATACAAGCAACTCCTGCAGCTCAATTCCAGAAAAATAAATGACCCAATCCAAAAATGGGCCAGAGAACTAAACAGACATTTCTCCAAAGAAGACATACAGATGGCTAACAAACACATGAAAAGGTGCTCAACATCACTCATTATTAGAGAAATGCAAATCAAAACCACAATGAGGTACCATTACACACCAGTCAGGATGGCTGCTATCCAAAAGTCTACAAGCAATAAATGCTGGAGAGGCTGTGGAGAAAAGGGAACCCTCTTACACTGTTGGTGGGAATGCAAACTAGTACAGCCACTATGGAAAACAGTGTGGAGATTCCTTAAAAAACTGGAAATAGAACTGCCATATTACCCAGCAATACCACTTCTGGGCATACACACTGAGGAAACCAGATCTGAAAGAGACACATGCACCCCAATGTTCATCGCAGCACTGTTTATAATAGCCAGGACATGGAAGCAACCTAGATGCCCATCAGCAGATGAATGGATAAGGAAGCTGTGGGACATATACACCATGGAATTTTACTCAGCCGTCAAAAAGAATTCATTTGAACCAGTCCTAATGAGATGGATGAAACTGGAGCCCCTTATACAGAGTGAAGTAAGCCAGAAAGATAAAGAACATTACAGCATACTAACACATATATATGGAATTTAGAAAGATGGTAACGAGAACCCTATATGCAAAACAGAAAAAGAGACACAGAAATACAGAACAGACTTTTGAACTCTGTGGGAGAAGGTGAGGGTGGGATGTTTCAAAAGAACAGCATGTATACTATCTATGGTGAAACAGATCACCAGCCCAGGTGGGATGCATGAGACAAGTGCTCCGGCCTGGTGCACTGGGAAGACCCAGAGGAATCGGGTGGAGAGGGAGATGGGAGGGGGGATCGGGATGGGGAATAAGTGTAAATCTATGGCTGATTCATATCAATGTATGACAAGACCCACTGAAATGTTGTGAAGTAATTAGCCTCCAACTAATAAAAAAAATTAAAAGAAAAAAAAAAAAAAAAAAAGAAAAACCTAGTTCCCCTCCTCATCGCGACCGGAGGCCTCACATCCTTTGAAAACTCCAGAGGTACGCGGAGATCAGTGCCTCCAAAGGAGACGATGCCTGGCTCTTCGTGAAACTTGATAGGAGTCCCAGGATTCCTGTGGCACGTGAAAGGGACACTTGGTCTCGCGCCTCAGTTGGAGAGGCGTCCCAATTGCCCTGCCAAGCCTCGAGGAGAATCCCGAGTTGTCCCTCGCAAGTAGGCAGGAGTCCTGACGTCGCTGAACAAACACGTGTGTGGAAGGGCCATCCCCGTTGTAACTCCAGAATATACCCCAGGTTCCCGCCGCAACTCGAGAAAAACAATGAGACTTCTCCCACGCCGCGAGATGAGGCCCGATTCCACTGCACTGCGTGCAGAGCAATTCCGTGTTGCACATCACACAGGAAAGGAGCCTTGATTTCCTTGATGGCACTCCAGAGAAACCCCAAGAACACTGTTTCAAGGCTAGAGGGATCCTGAGGTCACTGTAGCAACACGAAAAAGCTCCATGGACCAAGAGTCAACTCGAGATGAGAGGTTAGTCCCTGGCTTCGACTCCAGAGGAATACCACCTTACCACAAGCACCTCAAAGGAGGCTTCTCTCAGCTCTAGGTATGTGAGAGGGACCCTGAGTTTGCGGCCTCAAGTGGAATGGACACCGAGATGCCCTGACTCAAAATAAGGCCGGATATCCCTGCAGTGACTTGAATGCAGGCTCGTCTTGCATCTCCCAAGACGAAAGGATGTCTGAATCCCCTGTGGAGACCACAGAGAAAGACCTAGTTCCTTGGTCTAGTTCTGTGAAAAATACCGTTGGTAGCTTGATAGGGATTGCATTGAATCTATAGATTGCTTTGGGTAGAATAGCCATTTTGACAATATTGATTCTTCCAATCCATAAACACGGTATGTTTCTCCATCTGTTTGTGTCCTCTTTGATTTCTTTCATCAGTGTTTTATAGTTTTCTATGTATAGGTCTTTTGTTTCTTTAGGTAGATATACTCCTAAGTATTTTATTCTTTTTGTTGCAATGGTGAATGGTATTGTTTCCTTCATTTCTCTTTCTGTTTTTTCATCGTTAGTATATAGGAATGCAAGGGATTTCTGTGTGTTAATTTTATATCCTGCATCTTTACTATATTCATTGATTAGTTCTAGTAATTTTCTGGTAGAGTCTTTAGGGTTTTCTATATAGAGGATCATGTCATCACAGAACTAGACCAAAGAATTTCACAATTTGTATGGAAATACAAAAAACCTCGAATAGCCAAAGTAATCTTGAAAAAGAAGAATGGAACTGGAGGAATCAACCTGCCTGACTTCAGACTCTACTACAAAGCCACAGTCATCAAGACAGTGTGGTACTGGCACAAAGACAGAAATATAGACCAATGGAACAGAATAGAAAGCCCAGAGATAAATCCACGAACCTATGGACACCTTATCTTTGACAAAGGAGGCAAGGATATACAATGGAAAAAAGACAACCTCTTTAACAAGTGGTGCTGGGAAAACTGGTCAACCACTTGCAAAAGAATGAAACTAGAACACTTTCTAACACCATACACAAAAATAAACTCAAAATGGATTAAAGATCTAAATGTAAGACCAGAAACTATAAAACTCCTAGAGGAGAACATAGGCAAAACACTCTCCGACATAAATCACAGCAAGATCCTCTATGACCCACCTCCCAGAATATTGGAAATAAAAGCAAAACTAAACAAATGGGATCTAATGAAACTTAAAAGCTTTTGCACTACAAAAGAAACTATAAGTAAGGTGAAAAGACAGCCGTCAGATTGGGAGAAAATAATAGCAAATGAAGAAACAGACAAAGGATTAATCTCAAAAATATACAAGCAACTCCTGCAGCTCAATTCCAGAAAAATAAATGACCCAATCCAAAAATGGGCCAGAGAACTAAACAGACATTTCTCCAAAGAAGACATACAGATGGCTAACAAACACATGAAAAGGTGCTCAACATCACTCATTATTAGAGACATGCAAATCAAAACCACAATGAGGTACCATTACACACCAGTCAGGATGGCTGCTATCCAAAAGTCTACAAGCAATAAATGCTGGAGAGGCTGTGGAGAAAAGGGAACCCTCTTACACTGTTGGTGGGAATGCAAACTAGTACAGCCACTATGGAAAACAGTGTGGAGATTCCTTAAAAAACTGGAAATAGAACTGCCATATTACCCAGCAATACCACTTCTGGGCATACACACTGAGGAAACCAGATCTGAAAGAGACACATGCACCCCAATGTTCATCGCAGCACTGTTTATAATAGCCAGGACATGGAAGCAACCTAGATGCCCATCAGCAGATGAATGGATAAGGAAGCTGTGGGACATATACACCATGGAATTTTACTCAGCCGTCAAAAAGAATTCATTTGAACCAGTCCTAATGAGATGGATGAAACTGGAGCCCCTTATACAGAGTGAAGTAAGCCAGAAAGATAAAGAACATTACAGCATACTAACACATATATATGGAATTTAGAAAGATGGTAACGATAACCCTATATGCAAAACAGAAAAAGAGACACAGAAATACAGAACAGACTTTTGAACTCTGTGGGAGAAGGTGAGGGTGGGATGTTTCAAAAGAACAGCATGTATACTATCTATGGTGAAACAGATCACCAGCCCAGGTGGGATGCATGAGACAAGTGCTCCGGCCTGGTGCACTGGGAAGACCCAGAGGAATCGGGTGGAGAGGGAGATGGGAGGGGGGATCGGGATGGGGAATAAGTGTAAATCTATGGCTGATTCATATCAATGTATGACAAGACCCACTGAAATGTTGTGAAGTAATTAGCCTCCAACTAATAAAAAAAATTAAAAACAAAAAAAAAAAAAAAAAAAAAGAAACACCTAGTTCCCCTCCTCATCGCGACCGGAGGCCTCACATCCTTTGAAAACTCCAGAGGTACGCGGAGATCAGTGCCTCCAAAGGAGACAATGCCTGACTCCTCGTGAAACTTGATAGGAGTCCCAGGATTCCTGTGGCACGTGGAAAGGGACCCTTGGTCTTCCGCCTCAGCTGGAGAGGCGTCCCAATTGCCCTGCCAAGCCTCAAGGAGAATCCCGAATTGTCCCTCCCAACTAGGCAGGAGTCCTGACGGCGCTGAACAAACACGTGTGTGGAAGGGCCATCCCCGCCGTAAATCGAGAATATACCCCAGGTTCCCCCCGCAACTCGAGAAAAACCATGAGACTTCTCCCACGCCGCGAGATGAGGCCCGATTCCCCTGCACTGCGTGCAGAGCAATTCCGTGTTGCACATCACACATGAAAGGATCCTTGATTTCCTTCATGGCACTCCAGAGAAACCCCAAGAACACTGTTTCAAGGCTAGAGGGATCCTGAGGTCACTGTAGCAACACGAAAGAGCTCCGTGGACCAGAAATCAACTCGAGATGAGAGATTAGTCCCTGGCTTCGACTCCAGAGGAATACCACCTTACCACAAGCATCTCAAAGGAGGCTTCTCTCAGCTCTAGGTATATGAGAGGGACCCTGAGTTTGAGGCCTCAGGTGGAATGGACACCGAGATGCCCTGACTCGAAATAAGGCCGGATATCCCTGCAGTAACTTGAATGCAGGCTCATCTTGCATCTCCCAAGTCGAAAGGATGTCTGAATCCGCTGTGGAGACCACAGAGAAAGACCTAGTTCCCCACCTCATCGCGACCGGAGGCCTCACATCCTTTGAAAACTCCAGCGGTACGCGGAGATCAGTGTCTCTAAAGGAGACGATGCCTGACTCCTCGTGAAACTTGATAGGAGTCCCAGGATTCCTGTGGCACGTGGAAAGGGACCCTTGGTCTCCCGCCTCAGCTGGAGAGGCGTCCCAATTGCCCTGCCAAGCCTCAAGGAGAATCCCGAGTGGTCCCTCGCAACTAGGCAGGAGTCCTGACGATGGTGAAGAACCACGTGTGTGGAATGGCCCTCCCCGTTGTAACTCGAGAATATACCCCAGGTTCCCGCCGCAACTCGAAAAAAACCATGAGACTTCTCCCACGCCGCGAGATGAGGCCCGATTCCCCTCCACTGCGTCCACAGCAATTCCGTGTTGCACATCACACACGAAAGGATCCTTGATTTCCTTCATGGCACTCCAGAGAATCCCCAAGAACACTGTTTCAAGGCTAGAGGGATCCTGAGGTCACTGTAGCAACACGAAAGAGCTCCGTGTACCAGAAATCAACTCGAGATGAGAGATTAGTCCCTGGCTTCGACTCCAGAGGAATACCACCTTAACACAAGCACCTCAAAGAAGGCTTCTCTCAACTCTAGGTATGTGAGAGGGACCCTAGTTTGCGGCCTCAAATGGAATGGACACTGAGATGCCCTGACTCGAAATAAGGCCGGATATCCCTGCAGTGACTTGAATGCAGGCTCGTCTTGCATCTCCCAAGACGAAAGGATGTCTGAATCCCCTGCGGAGAACACAGAGAAAGACCAAGTTCCCCACCTCATCGCGACCAGAGGCCTCACATCCTTTGAAAACTCCAGAGGTACGCGGAGATCAGTGCCTCCAAAGGAGACGATGCCTGACTCCTCGTGAAACTTGATAGGAGTCCCAGGATTCCTGTGGCACGTGGAAAGGGACCCTTGGTCTCCCGCCTCAGCTGGAGAGGCGTCCCAATTGCCCTGCCAAGCCTCGAGGTGAATCTCGATTTGTCCCTCGCAACTAGGCAGGAGTCCTGACTTGGCTGAACAAACACGTGTGTGGAAGGGCCATCCCCGCCGTAACTCGAGAATTTACCCCAGGTTCCCGCCGCAACTCGAGAAAAACCATGAGACTTCCCCCTCGCCGCGAAATGAGGCCCGATTCCCCTGCACTGCGTGCAGAGCAATTCCGTGTTGCACATCACACAGGAAAGGAGCCTTGATTTCCTTGATGGCACTCCAGAGAAACCCCAAGAACACTGTTTCAAGGCTAGAGGGATCCTGAGGTCACTGTAGCTACACGAAAGAGCTCCATGGACCAAGAATCAACTCGAGATGAGAGGTTAGTTCCTGGCTTCGACTCCAGAGGAATACCACCTTACCACAAGCACCTCAAGAGGAGGCTTCTCTCAGCTCTAGGTATGTGAGAGGGACCCTGAGTTTGCAGCTTCAAGTGGAATGGACACCGCGATGCCCTGACTCGAAATAAGGCCGGATATCCCTGCAGTGACTTGAATGCAGGCTCGTCTTGCATCTCCCAAGACGAAAGGATGTCTGAATCCCCTGTGGAAACCACAGAGAAAGACCTAGTTAACCACCTCATCGCGACCAGAGGCCTCACATCCTTTGAAAACTCCAGAGGTACGCAGAGATCAGTTTCTCCAAAGGAGACGATGCCTGTCTCCTCGTGTAAGTTGATAGGAGTCCCAGGTTACCTGTGGCACGTGGAAAGGGACCCTTGGTCTCCCACCTCAGCTGGAGAGGCGTTCCAATTGCCCTGCCAAGCCTCGAGGAGAATCCCGAGTTGTCCCTCGCAACTAGGCAGGAGTCCTGACGTCGCTGAACAAACACGTGTGTGGAAGGGCCATCCCCGACGTAACTCGAGAATATACCCCAGGTTCCCGCCACAACTCGAGAAAAACCATGAGACTTCCCCCTCGCCGCGAGATGAGGCCCGATTCCCCTGCACTGCGTGCAGAGCAATTCTGTGTTGCACATCACACATGAAAGGAGCCTTGATTTCCTTGATGGCACTCCAGAGAAACCCCAAGAACACTGTTTCAAGGCTAGAGGGATCCTGATCATTGCAGCAACACGAAAGAGCTCCGTGGACCAAGAATCACCTCGAGATGAGAGGTTATTCCCTGGCTTCGCCTCCAGAGGAATACCACCTTACCACAAGCACCTCAGGAGGAGTCTTCTCTCAGCTCTAGGTATGTGAGAGGGACCCTGAGTTTGCGGCCTCAAGTGGAATGGACTCCGCGATGCCCTGACTCGAAATAAGGCCGGATATCCCGGCAGTGACTTGAATGCAGGCTCGTCTTGCATCTCCCAAGACGAAAGAATGTCTGAATCCCCTGTGGAGACCACAGAGAAAGACCTAGTTCCTTGGTCTAGTTCTGTGAAAAATACCGTTGGTAGCTTGATAGGGATTGCATTGAATCTATAGATTGCTTTGTGTAGAATAGCCGTTTTGACAATATTGATTCTTCCAATCCATGAACACGGTATGTTTCTCCATCTGTTTGTGTCCTCTTTGATTTCTTTCATCAGTGTTTTATAGTTTTCTATGTATAGGTCTTTTGTTTCTTTAGGTAGATATACTCCTAAGTATTTTATTCTTTTTGTTGCAATGGTGAATGGTATTGTTTCCTTCATTTCTCTTTCTGTTTTTTCATCGTTAGTATATAGGAATGCAAGGGATTTCTGTGTGTTAATTTTATATCCTGCAACTTTACTATATTCATTGATTAGTTCTAGTAATTTTCTGGTAGAGTCTTTAGGGTTTTCTATATAGAGGATCATGTCATCACAGAACTAGACCAAAGAATTTCACAATTTGTATGGAAATACAAAAAACCTCGAATAGCCAAAGTAATCTTGAAAAAGAAGAATGGAACTGGAGGAATCAACCTGCCTGACTTCAGACTCTACTACAAAGCCACAGTCATCAAGACAGTGTGGTACTGGCACAAAGACAGAAATATAGACCAATGGAACAGAATAGAAAACCCAGAGATAAATCCACGAACCTATGGACACCTTATCTTTGACAAAGGAGGCAAGGATATACAATGGAAAAAAGACAACCTCTTTAACAAGTGGTGCTGGGAAAACTGGTCAACCACTTGCAAAAGAATGAAACTAGAACACTTTCTAACACCATACACAAAAATAAACTCAAAATGGATTAAAGATCTAAATGTAAGACCAGAAACTATAAAACTCCTAGAGGAGAACATAGGCAAAACACTCTCCGACATAAATCACAGCAAGATCCTCTATGACCCACCTCCCAGAATATTGGAAATAAAAGCAAAACTAAACAAATGGGATCTAATGAAACTTAAAAGCTTTTGCACTACAAAAGAAACTATAAGTAAGGTGAAAAGACAGCCGTCAGATTGGGAGAAAATAATAGCAAATGAAGAAACAGACAAAGGATTAATCTCAAAAATATACAAGCAACTCCTGCAGCTCAATTCCAGAAAAATAAATGACCCAATCCAAAAATGGGCCAGAGAACTAAACAGACATTTCTCCAAAGAAGACATACAGATGGCTAACAAACACATGAAAAGGTGCTCAACATCACTCATTATTAGAGAAATGCAAATCAAAACCACAATGAGGTACCATTACACACCAGTCAGGATGGCTGCTATCCAAAAGTCTACAAGCAATAAATGCTGGAGAGGCTGTGGAGAAAAGGGAACCCTCTTACACTGTTGGTGGGAATGCAAACTAGTACAGCCACTATGGAAAACAGTGTGGAGATTCCTTAAAAAACTGGAAATAGAACTGCCATATTACCCAGCAATACCACTTCTGGGCATACACACTGAGGAAACCAGATCTGAAAGAGACACATGCACCCCAATGTTCATTGCAGCACTGTTTATAATAGCCAGGACATGGAAGCAACCTAGATGCCCATCAGCAGATGAATAGATAAGGAAGCTGTGGTACATATACACCATGGAATTTTACTCAGCCGTCAAAAAGAATTCATTTGAACCAGTCCTAATGAGATGGATGAAACTGGAGCCCCTTATACAGAGTGAAGTAAGCCAGAAAGATAAAGAACATTACAGCATACTAACACATATATATGGAATTTAGAAAGATGGTAACGATAACCCTATATGCAAAACAGAAAAAGAGACACAGAAATACAGAACAGACTTTTGAACTCTGTGGGAGAAGGTGAGGGTGGGATGTTTCAAAAGAACAGCATGTATACTATCTATGGTGAAACAGATCACCAGCCCAGGTGGGAAGCATGAGACAAGTGCTCCGGCCTGGTGCACTGGGAAGACCCAGAGGAATCGGGTGGAGAGGGAGATGGGAGGGGGGATCGGGATGGGGAATAAGTGTAAATCTATGGCTGATTCATATCAATGTATGACAAGACCCACTGAAATGTTGTGAAGTAATTAGCCTCCAACTAATAAAAAAAATTAAAAACAAAAAAAAAAGGAAAAAAAAAAAAAAAAGAAAGACCTAGTTCCCCTCCTCATCGCGACCGGAGGCCTCACATCCTTTGAAAACTCCAGAGGTACGCGGAGATCAGTGCCTCCAAAGGAGACGATGCCTGACTCCTCGTGAATCTTGATAGGAGTCCCAGGATTCCTGTGGCACGTGGAAAGGGACCCTTGGTCTCCCGCCTCAGCTGGAGAGGCGTCCCAATTGCCCTGCCAAGCCTCGAGGAGAATCCCGAGTTGTCCCTCGCAACTAGGCAGGAGTGCTGACGTCGCTGAACATACACGTGTGTGGAAGGGCCATCCCCGTCGTAACTCGAGAATATACCCCAGGTTCCCGCCGCAACTCGAGAAAAACCATGAGACTTCTCCCACGCCGCGAGATGAGGCCCGATTCCCCTGCACTGCGTGCAGAGCAATTCCGTGTTGCACATCACACATGAAAGGATCCTTGATTTCCTTCATGGCACTCCAGAGAAACCCCAAGAACACTGTTTCAAGGCTAGAGGGATCCTGAGGTCACTGTAGCAACACGAAAGAGCTCTGTGGACCAGAAATCAACTCGAGATGAGAGATTAGTCCCTGGCTTCGACTCCAGAGGAATACCACCTTACCACAAGCACCTCAAAGGAGGCTTCTCATAGCTCTAGGTATGTGAGAGGGACCCTGAGTTTGCGGCCTCAAGTGGAATGGACACCGAGATGCCCTGACTCGAAATAAGGCCGGATATCCCTGCAGTGACTTGAATGCAGGCTCGTCTTGCATCTCCCAAGACGAAAGGATGTCTGAATCCCCTGTGGAGACCACAGAGAAAGACCTAGTTCCTTGGTCTAGTTCTGTGAAAAATACCGTTGGTAGCTTGATAGGGATTGCATTGAATCTATAGATTGCTTTCGTTAGAATAGCCATTTTGACAATATTGATTCTTCCAATCCATGAACACGGTATGTTTCTCCATCTGTTTGTGTCCTCTTTGATTTCTTTCATCAGTGTTTTATAGTTTTCTATGTATAGGTCTTTTGTTTCTTTAGGTAGATATACTCCTAAGTATTTTATTCTTTTTGTTGCAATGGTGAATGGTATTGTTTCCTTCATTTCTCTTTCTGTTTTTTCATCGTTAGTATATAGGAATGCAAGGGATTTCTGTGTGTTAATTTTATATCCTGCAACTTTACTATATTCATTGATTAGTTCTAGTAATTTTCTGGTAGAGTCTTTAGGGTTTTCTATATAGAGGATCATGTCATCACAGAACTAGACCAAAGAATTTCACAATTTGTATGGAAATACAAAAAACCTCGAATAGCCAAAGTAATCTTGAAAAAGAAGAATGGAACTGGAGGAATCAACCTGCCTGACTTCAGACTCTACTACAAAGCCACAGTCATCAAGACAGTGTGGTACTGGCACAAAGACAGAAATATAGACCAATGGAACAGAATAGAAAGCCCAGAGATAAATCCACGAACCTATGGACACCTTATCTTTGACAAAGGAGGCAAGGATATACAATGGAAAAAAGACAACCTCTTTAACAAGTGGTGCTGGGAAAACTGGTCAACCACTTGCAAAAGAATGAAACTAGAACACTTTCTAACACCATACACAAAAATAAACTCAAAATGGATTAAAGATCTAAATGTAAGACCAGAAACTATAAAACTCCTAGAGGAGAACATAGGCAAAACACTCTCCGACATAAATCACAGCAAGATCCTCTATGACCCACCTCCCAGAATATTGGAAATAAAAGCAAAACTAAACAAATGGGATCTAATGAAACTTAAAAGCTTTTGCACTACAAAAGAAACTATAAGTAAGGTGAAAAGACAGCCGTCAGATTGGGAGAAAATAATAGCAAATGAAGAAACAGACAAAGGATTAATCTCAAAAATATACAAGCAACTCCTGCAGCTCAACTCCAGAAAAATAAATGACCCAATCCAAAAATGGGCCAGAGAACTAAACAGACATTTCTCCAAAGAAGACATACAGATGGCTAACAAACACATGAAAAGGTGCTCAACATCACTCATTATTAGAGAAATGCAAATCAAAACCACAATGAGGTACCATTACACACCAGTCAGGATGGCTGCTATCCAAAAGTCTACAAGCAATAAATGCTGGAGAGGCTGTGGAGAAAAGGGAACCCTCTTACACTGTTGGTGGGAATGCAAACTAGTACAGCCACTATGGAAAACAGTGTGGAGATTCCTTAAAAAACTGGAAATAGAACTGCCATATTACCCAGCAATACCACTTCTGGGTATACACACTGAGGAAACCAGATCTGAAAGAGACACATGCACCTCAATGTTCATCGCAGCACTGTTTATAATAGCCAGGACATGGAAGCAACCTAGATGCCCATCAGCAGATGAATGGATAAGGAAGCTGTGGTACATATACACCATGGAATTTTACTCAGCCGTCAAAAAGAATTCATTTGAACCAGTCCTAATGAGATGGATGAAACTGGAGCCCCTTATACAGAGTGAAGTAAGCCAGAAAGATAAAGAACATTACAGCATACTAACACATATATATGGAATTTAGAAAAATGGTAACGAGAACCCTATATGCAAAACAGAAAAAGAGACACAGAAATACAGAACAGACTTTTGAACTCTGTGGGAGAAGGTGAGGGTGGGATGTTTCAAAAGAACAGCATGTATACTATCTATGGTGAAACAGATCACCAGCCCAGGTGGGATGCATGAGACAAGTGCTCCGGCCTGGTGCACTGGGAAGACCCAGAGGAATCGGGTGGAGAGGGAGATGGGAGGGGGGATCGGGATGGGGAATAAGTGTAAATCTATGGCTGATTCATATCAATGTATGACAAGACCCACTGAAATGTTGTGAAGTAATTAGCCTCCAACTAATAAAAAAAAATTAAAAAAAAAAAAAAGAAAGACCTAGTTCCCCTCCTCATCGCGACCGGAGGCCTCACATCCTTTGAAAACTCCAGCGGTACGCGGAGATCAGTGCCTCCAAAGGAGACGATGCCTGACTCCTCTTGAAACTTGATAGGAGTCCCAGGATTCCTGTGGCACGTGGAAAGGGACCCTTGGTCTCCCGCCTCAGCTGGAGAGGCGTCCCAATTGCCCTTCCAAGCCTCAAGGAGAATCCCGAGTTGTCCCTCGCAACTAGGCAGGAGTCCTGACATTGCTGAACAAACACGTGTGTGGAATGGCCCTCCTAGTGGTAACTCGAGAATATACCACAGGTTCCCGCCGCAACTCGAGAAAAACCATGAGACTTCTCCCACGCCGCGAGATGAGGCCCGATTCCCCTCCACTGCGTGCAGAGCAATTCCGTGTTGCACATCACACATGAAAGGATCCTTGATTTCCTTCATGGCACTCCAGAGAAACCCCAGGAACACTGTTTCAAGGCTAGAGGGATCCTGAGGTCACTGTAGCAACACGAAAGAGCTCCGTGGACCAGAAATCAACTCGAGATGAGAGATTAGTCCCTGGCTTCGACTCCAGAGGAATACCACCTTACCACAAGCACCTCAAAGGAGGCTTCTCTCAGCTCTAGGTATGTGAGAGGGACCCTGAGTGTGCGGCCTCAAGTGGAATGGACACTGAGATGCCCTGACTCGAAATAAGGCCGGATATCCCTGCAGTGACTTGAATGCAGGCTCGTCTTGCATCTCCCAAGACGAAAGTATGTCTGAATCCCCTGTGGAGACCACAGAGAAAGACCTAGTTCCCCACCTCATCGCGACTGGAGGCCTCACATCCTTTGAAAACTCCAGCGGTACGCGGAGATCAGTGCCTCCAAAGGAGACGATGCCTGACTCCTCGAGAAACTTGATAGGAGTCCCAGGATTCCTGTGGCACGTGGAAGGGGACGCTTGGTCTCCCGCCTCAGCTGGAGAGGCGCCCCAATTGCCCTGCCAAGCCTCAAGGATTATCCCGAGTTGTCCCTCGCAAGTAGGCAGGAGTCCTGTCATCGCTGAAGAAACATGTGTGTGGAATGGCCCTCCCCATGGTAACTCGAGAATATACCCCAGGTTCCCGCCGCAACTCGAGAAAAACCATGAGACTTCCGCCTCGCCGCGAGATGAGGCCCGATTCCCCTGCACGGCGTTGAGAGCAATTCCGTGTTGCACATCACACATGAAAGGATCCTTGATTTCCTTGATGGCACTCCAGAGAAACCCCAAGAACACTGTTTCAAGGCTAGAGGGATCCTGACGTCACTCTAGCAACACGAAAGAGCTCCGTGGACCAGAAATCAACTCGAGATGAGAGGTTAGACCCTGGCTTCGACTCCAGAGGAATACCACCTCACCACAAGCACCTCAAAGGAGGCTTCTCTCAGCTCTAGGTTTGTGAGAAGGACCCTGAGTTTCCGGCCTCAAGTGGAATGGACACTGCGATGCCCTGACTCAAAATAAGGCTGAATTTCCCTGCAGTGACTTGAATGCAGGCTCGTCTTGCATCTCCCAAGACGAAAGGATGTCTGAATCCCCTTTGGAGACCACAGAGAAAGACCTAGTTCCCCACCTCATCGCGACCGGAGGCCTCACATCCTTTGAAAACTCCAGAGGTACGCGGAGATCAGTGCCTCCAAAGGAGACGATGCCTGCCTCCTCGTGAAACTTGATAGGAGTCCCAGGATTCCTGTGGCACGTGGAAAGGGACCCTTGGTCTCCTGACTCAGCTGGAGAGGCGTCCCAATTGCCCTGCCAAGCCTCGAGGAGAATCCCGAGTTGTCCCTCGCAACTAGGCAGGAGTCCTAACGTCGCTGAACAAAAACGTGTGTGGAAGGGCCATCCCCGTCGTAACTCGAGAATATACCCCAGGTTCCCGCCGCAACTCGAGAAAAACCATGAGACTTCCCCCTCGCCGCGAGATGAGGCCCGATTCCCCTGCACTAAGTGCAGAGCAATTCCGTGTTGCACATGACACAGGAAAGGAGACTTGATTTCCTTGATGGCACTCCAGAGAAACCACAAGAACACTGTTTCAAGGCTAGAGGGATCCTGAGGTCACTGTAGCAACACGAAAGAGCTCCGTGGACCAGAAATCAACTCGAGATGAGAGATTAGTCCCTGGCTTCGACTCCAGAGGAATACCACCTTACCACAAGCACCTCAAGAGGAGGCTTCTCTCAGCTCTAGGTATGTGAGAGGGACCCTGATTTTGCGGCCTCAAGTGGAATGGACACCGCGATTCCCTGACTCGAAATAAGGCCGGATAACCCTGCAGTGACTTGAATGCAGGCTCGTCTTGCATCTCCCAAGACGAAAGGATGTCTGAATCCCTTGTGGAGACCACAGAGAAAGACCTAGTTCCCCACCTCATCGCGACCGGAGGCCTCACATCCTTTGAAAACTCCAGAGGTACGCGGAGATCAGTGCCTCCAAAGCAGACGATGCCTGCCTCCTCGTGAAACTTGATAGGAGTCCCAGGATTCCTGTGGCACGTGGAAAGGGACCCTTGGTCTCCCGCCTCAGCTGGAGAGGCGTCCCAATTGCCATGCCAAGCCTCGAGGCGAATCCCGAGTTGTCCCTCGCAGCTAGGCAGGAGTCCTGACGTCGCTGAACAAACACGTGTTTGGAAGGGCCATCCCCGTCGTAACTCGAAAATTTACCCCAGGTTCCCGCCGCAACTCGAGAAAAACCATGAGACTTCAACCTCGCCACGAGATGAGGCCCAATTCTCCTGCACTGCGTGCAGAGCAATTCCGTGTTTCACATCGCACAGGAAAGGAACCTTGATTTCCTTGATGTCACTCCAGAGAAAACCCAAGAACACTGTTTCAAGGCAAGAGGGATCCTGAGGTCACTGTAGCAACACGAAAGGGCTCCGTGGACCAAGAATCAACTCGAGATGAGAGGTTAGTTCCTGGCTTCGACTCCAGAAGAATAGCACCTTACCACAAGCACCTCAAGAGGAGGCTTCTCTCAGCTCTAGGTATGTGAGAGGGACCTTGAGTTTGCAGCCTCAAGTGGAATGGACACCCCGATGCCCTGACTCGAAATAAGGCCGGATATCCCTGCAGCGACTTGAATGCAGGCTCGTCTTGCATCTCCCAAGACGAAAGGATGTCTGAATCCCCTGTGGAGACCACAGAGAAAGACCTAGTTCCCCACCTCATCGCCACCGGAGGCCTCACATCCTTTGAAAACTCCAGAGGTACGCGGCGATCAGTGCCTCCAAAGGAGACGATGCCTGCCTCCTCGTGAATCTTGATAGGAGTCCCAGGTTTCCTGTGGCACGTGGAAAGGGACCCTTGGTCTCCCGCCTCAGCTGGAGAGGCGTCCCAATTGCCCTGCCAAGCCTCAAGGAGAATCCCAAGTTGTCCCTCGCAACTAGGCAGGAGTCCTGACGTCGCTGAACAAACACGTGTGTGGAAGTGCCATCCCCGTCGTAACTCGAGAATATACCCCAGGTTCCCCCCGCAACTCGAGAAAAACCATGAGACTTCTCCCACGCCGCGAGATGAGGCCCGATTCCCCTGCACTGCGTGCAGAGCAATTCCGTGTTGCACATCACACATGAAAGGATCCTTGATTTCCTTCATGGCGCTCCAGAGAAACCCCAAGAACACTGTTTCAAGGCTAGAGGGATCCTGAGGTCACTGTAGCAACACGAAAGAGCTCCGTGGACCAGAAATCAACTCGAGATGAGTGATTAGTCCCTGCCTTCGACTCCAGAGGAATACCACCTTACCACAAGCAGCTCAAAGGAGGCTTCTCTCAGCTCTAGGTATGTGAGAGGGACCCTGAGTTTGCGGCCTCAAGTGGAATGGACACCGCGATGCCCTGACTCGAAATAAGGCCGGATATCCCTGCAGTGACTTGAATGCAGGCTCATCTTGCATCTCCCAAGACGAAAGGATGTCTGAGTCCCCTGTGGAGACCACAGAGAAAGACTTAGTTCCCCACCTCATCGCTACCGGAGGCCTCACATCCTTTGAAAACTCCAGCGGTACGCGGAGATCAGTGCCTCCAAAGGAGACGATGCCTGACTCCTCTTGAAACCTGATAGGAGTCCCAGGATTCCTGTGGCACGTGGAAAGGGACCCTTGGTCTCCCGCCTCAGCTGGAGAGGCGTCCCAATTGCCCTGCCAAGCCTCAAGGAGAATCCCGAGTTGTCCCTCACAACTAGGAGGGGTCCTGACGTTGCTGAACAAACACGTGTGTGGAATGTCCTCCCAGTGGTAACTCGAGAATATACCCCAGGTTCCCGCCGCAACTCGAGAAAAACCATGAGACTTCTCCCACGCCGCGAGATGAGGCCCGATTCCCCTGCACTGCGTGCAGAGCAATTCCGTGTTGCACATCACACATGAAAGGATACTTGATTTCCTTCATGGCACTCCAGAGAAACCCCAGGAACACTGTTTCAAGGCTAGAGGGATCCTGAGGTCACTGTAGCAACACGAAAGAGCTCCGTGGACCAGAAATCAACTCGAGATGAGAGATTAGTCCCTGGCTTCGACTCCAGAGGAATACCACCTTACCACAAGCACCTCAAAGGAGGCTTCTCTCAGCTCTAGGTATGTGAGAGGGACCCTGAGTTTGCGGCCTCAAGTGGAATGGACACCGAGATGCCCTGACTCGAAATAAGGCCGGATATCCCTGCAGTGACTTGAATGCAGGCTCGTCTTGCATCTCCCAAGACGAAAGTATGTCTGAATCCCCTGTGGAGACCACAGAGAAAGACCTAGTTCCCCACCTCATCGCGACTGGAGGCCTCACATCCTTTGAAAACTCCAGCGGTACGCGGAGATCAGTGCCTCCAAAGGAGACGATGCCTGACTCCTCGAGAAACTTGATAGGAGTCCCAGGATTCCTGTGGCACGTGGAAGGGGACGCTTGGTCTCCCGCCTCAGCTGGAGAGGCGCCCCAATTGCCCTGCCAAGCCTCAAGGATAATCCCGAGTTGTCCCTCGCAAGTAGGCAGGAGTCCTGTCATCGCTGAAGAAACATGTGTGTGGAATGGCCCTCCCCATGGTAACTCGAGAATATACCCCAGGTTCCCGCCGCAACTCGAGAAAAACCATGAGACTTCCGCCTCGCCGCGAGATGAGGCCCGATTCCCCTGCACGGCGTTGAGAGCAATTCCGTGTTGCACATCACACATGAAAGGATCCTTGATTTCCTTGATGGCACTCCAGAGAAACCCCAAGAACACTGTTTCAAGGCTAGAGGGATCCTTACGTCACTCTAGCAACACGAAAGAGCTCCGTGGACCAGAAATCAACTCGAGATGAGAGGTTAGACCCTGGCTTCGACTCCAGAGGAATACCACCTTACCACAAGCACCTCAAAGGAGGCTTCTTTCAGCTCTAGGTATGTGAGAAGGACCCTGAGTTTCCGGCCTCAAGTGGAATGGACACTGCGATGCCCTGACTCAAAATAAGGCTGAATTTCCCTGCAGTGACTTGAATGCAGGCTCGTCTTGCATCTCCCAAGACGAAAGGATGTCTGAATCCCCTGTGGAGACCACAGAGAAAGACCTAGTTCCCCACCTCATCGCGACCGGAGGCCTCACATCCTTTGAAAACTCCAGAGGTACGCGGAGATCAGTGCCTCCAAAGGAGACGATGCCTGCCTCCTCGTGAAACTTGATAGGAGTCCCAGGATTCCTGTGGCACGTGGAAAGGGACCCTTGGTCTCCCGACTCAGCTGGAGAGGCGTCCCAATTGCCCTGCCAAGCCTCGAGGAGAATCCCGAGTTGTCCCTCGCAACTAGGCAGGAGTCCTAACGTCGCTGAACAAAAACGTGTGTGGAAGGGCCATCCCCGTCGTAACTCGAGAATATACCCCAGGTTCCCGCCGCAACTCGAGAAAAACCATGAGACTTCCCCCTCGCCGCGAGATGAGGCCCGATTCCCCTGCACTAAGTGCAGAGCAATTCCGTGTTGCACATCACACAGGAAAGGAGACTTGATTTCCTTGATGGCACTCCAGAGAAACCCCAAGAACACTGTTTCAAGGCTAGAGGGATCCTGAGGTCACTGTAGCAACACGAAAGAGCTCCGTGGACCAGAAATCAACTCGAGATGAGAGATTAGTCCCTGGCTTCGACTCCAGAGGAATACCACCTTACCACAAGCACCTCAAGAGGAGGCTTCTCTCAGCTCTAGGTATGTGAGAGGGACCCTGATTTTGCGGCCTCAAGTGGAATGGACACCGCGATTCCCTGACTCGAAATAAGGCCGGATATCCCTGCAGTGACTTGAATGCAGGCTCGTCTTGCATCTCCCAAGACGAAAGGATGTCTGAATCCCTTGTGGAGACCACAGAGAAAGACCTAGTTCCCCACCTCATCGCGACTGGAGGCCTCACATCCTTTGAAAACTCCAGAGGTACGCGGAGATCAGTGCCTCCAAAGCAGACGATGCCTGCCTCCTCGTGAAACTTGATAGGAGTCCCAGGATTCCTGTGGCACGTGGAAAGGGACCCTTGGTCTCCCGCCTCAGCTGGAGAGGCGTCCCAATTGCCCTGCCAAGCCTCGAGGAGAATCCCGAGTTGTCCCTCGCAGCTAGGCAGGAGTCCTGACGTCGCTGAACAAACACGTGTTTGGAAGGGCCATCCCCGTCGTAACTCGAAAATTTACCCCAGGTTCCCGCCGCAACTCGAGAAAAACCATGAGACTTCAACCTCGCCACGAGATGAGGCCCAATTCTCCTGCACTGCGTGCAGAGCAATTCCATGTTTCACATCGCACAGGAAAGGAGCCTTGATTTCCTTGATGTCACTCCAGAGAAAACCCAAGAACACTGTTTCAAGGCAAGAGGGATCCTGAGGTCACTGTAGCAACACGAAAGGGCTCCGTGGACCAAGAATCAACTCGAGATGAGAGGTTAGTTCCTGGCTTCGACTCCAGAAGAATAGCACCTTACCACAAGCACCTCAAGAGGAGGCTTCTCTCAGCTCTAGGTATGTGAGAGGGACCTTGAGTTTGCAGCCTCAAGTGGAATGGACACCCCGATGCCCTGACTCGAAATAAGGCCGGATATCCCTGCAGCGACTTGAATGCAGGCTCGTCTTGCATCTCCCAAGACGAAAGGATGTCTGAATCCCCTGTGGAGACCACAGAGAAAGACCTAGTTCCCCACCTCATCGCCACCGGAGGCCTCACATCCTTTGAAAACTCCAGAGGTACGCGGCGATCAGTGCCTCCAAAGGAGACGATGCCTGCCTCCTCGTGAATCTTGATAGGAGTCCCAGGTTTCCTGTGGCACGTGGAAAGGGACCCTTGGTCTCCCGCCTCAGCTGGAGAGTCGTCCCAATTGCCCTGCCAAGCCTCAAGGAGAATCCCAAGTTGTCCCTCGCAACTAGGCAGGAGTCCTGACGTCGCTGAACAAACACGTGTGTGGAAGTGCCATCCCTGTCGTAACTCGAGAATATACCCCAGGTTCCCCCCGCAACTCGAGAAAAACCATGAGACTTCTCCCATGCCGCGAGATGAGGCCCGATTCCCCTGCACTGCGTGCAGAGCAATTCCGTGTTGCACATCACACATGAAAGGATCCTTGATTTCCTTCATGGCGCTCCAGAGAAACCCCAAGAACACTGTTTCAAGGCTAGAGGGATCCTGAGGTCACTGTAGCAACACGAAAGAGCTCCGTGGACCAGAAATCAACTCGAGATGAGAGATTAGTCCCTGGCTTCGACTCCAGAGGAATACCACCTTACCACAAGCAGCTCAAAGGAGGCTTCTCTCAGCTCTAGGTATGTGAGAGGGACCCTGAGGTTGCGGCCTCAAGTGGAATGGACACCGCGATGCCCTGACTCGAAATAAGGCCGGATATCCCTGCAGTGACTTGAATGCAGGCTCATCTTGCATCTCCCAAGACGAAAGGATGTCTGAGTCCCCTGTGGAGACCACAGAGAAAGACTTAGTTCCCCACCTCATCGCTACCGGAGGCCTCACATCCTTTGAAAACTCCAGCGGTACGCGGAGATCAGTGCCTCCAAAGGAGACGATGCCTGACTCCTCTTGAAACTTGATAGGAGTCCCAGGATTCCTGTGGCACGTGGAAAGGGACCCTTGGTCTCCCGCCTCAGCTGGAGAGGCGTCCCAATTGCCCTGCCAAGCCTCAAGGAGAATCCCGAGTTGTCCCTCACAACTAGGAGGGGTCCTGACGTTGCTGAACAAACACGTGTGTGGAATGTCCTCCCAGTGGTAACTCGAGAATATACCCCAGGTTCCCGCCGCAACTCGAGAAAAACCATGAGACTTCTCCCACGCCGCGAGATGAGGCCCGATTCCCCTGCACTGCGTGCAGAGCAATTCCGTGTTGCACATCACACATGAAAGGATACTTGATTTCCTTCATGGCACTCCAGAGAAACCCCAGGAACACTGTTTCAAGGCTAGAGGGATCCTGAGGTCACTGTAGCAACACGAAAGAGCTCCGTGGACCAGAAATCAACTCGAGATGAGAGATTAGTCCCTGGCTTCGACTCCAGAGGAATACCACCTTACCACAAGCACCTCAAAGGAGGCTTCTCTCAGCTCTAGGTATGTGAGAGGGACCCTGAGTGTGCGGCCTCAAGTGGAATGGACACTGAGATGCCCTGACTCGAAATAAGGCCGGATATCCCTGCAGTGACTTGAATGCAGTCTCGTCTTACATCTCCCAAGACGAAAGTATGTCTGAATCCCCTGTGGAGACCACAGAGAAAGACCTAGTTCCCCACCTCATCGCGACTGGAGGCCTCACATCCTTTGAAAACTCCAGCGGTACGCGGAGATCAGTGCCTCCAAAGGAGACGATGCCTGACTCCTCGAGAAACTTGATAGGAGTCCCAGGATTCCTGTGGCACGTGGAAGGGGACGCTTGGTCTCCCGCCTCAGCTGGAGAGGCGCCCCAATTGCCCTGTCAAGCCTCAAGGATAATCCCGAGTTGTCCCTCGCAAGTAGGCAGGAGTCCTGTCATCGCTGAAGAAACATGTGTGTGGAATGGCCCTCCCCATGGTAACTCGAGAATATACCCCAGGTTCCCGCCGCAACTCGAGAAAAACCATGAGACTTCCGCCTCGCCGCGAGATGAGGCCCGATTCCCCTGCACGGCGTTGAGAGCAATTCCGTGTTGCACATCACACATGAAAGGATCCTTGATTTCCTTGATGGCACTCCAGAGAAACCCCAAGAACACTGTTTCAAGGCTAGAGGGATCCTTACGTCACTCTAGCAACACGAAAGAGCTCCGTGGACCAGAAATCAACTCGAGATGAGAGGTTAGACCCTGGCTTCGACTCCAGAGGAATACCACCTTACCACAAGCACCTCAAAGGAGGCTTCTTTCAGCTCTAGGTATGTGAGAAGGACCCTGAGTTTCCGGCCTCAAGTGGAATGGACACTGCGATGCCCTGACTCAAAATAAGGCTGAATTTCCCTGCAGTGACTTGAATGCAGGCTCGTCTTGCATCTCCCAAGACGAAAGGATGTCTGAATCCCCTGTGGAGACCACAGAGAAAGACCTAGTTCCCCACCTCATCGCGACCGGAGGCCTCACATCCTTTGAAAACTCCAGAGGTACGCGGAGATCAGTGCCTCCAAAGGAGACGATGCCTGCCTCCTCGTGAAACTTGATAGGAGTCCCAGGATTCCTGTGGCACGTGGAAAGGGACCCTTGGTCTCCCGACTCAGCTGGAGAGGCGTCCCAATTGCCCTGCCAAGCCTCGAGGAGAATCCCGAGTTGTCCCTCGCAACTAGGCAGGAGTCCTAACGTCGCTGAACAAAAACGTGTGTGGAAGGGCCATCCCCGTCGTAACTCGAGAATATACCCCAGGTTCCCGCCGCAACTCGAGAAAAACCATGAGACTTCCCCCTCGCCGCGAGATGAGGCCCGATTCCCCTTCACTAAGTGCAGAGCAATTCCGTGTTGCACATCACACAGGAAAGGAGACTTGATTTCCTTGATGGCACTCCAGAGAAACCACAAGAACACTGTTTCAAGGCTAGAGGGATCCTGAGGTCACTGTAGCAACACGAAAGAGCTCCGTGGACCAGAAATCAACTCGAGATGAGAGATTAGTCCCTGGCTTCGACTCCAGAGGAATACCACCTTACCACAAGCACCTCAAGAGGAGGCTTCTCTCAGCTCTAGGTATGTGAGAGGGACCCTGATTTTGCGGCCTCAAGTGGAATGGACACCGCGATTCCCTGACTCGAAATAAGGCCGGATATCCCTGCAGTGACTTGAATGCAGGCTCGTCTTGCATCTCCCAAGACGAAAGCATGTCTGAATCCCTTGTGGAGACCACAGAGAAAGACCTAGTTCCCCACCTCATCGCGACTGGAGGCCTCACATCCTTTGAAAACTCCAGAGGTACGCGGAGATCAGTGCCTCCAAAGCAGACGATGCCTGCCTCCTCGTGAAACTTGATAGGAGTCCCAGGATTCCTGTGGCACGTGGAAAGGGACCCGTGGTCTCCCGCCTCAGCTGGAGAGGCGTCCCAATTGCCCTGCCAAGCCTCGAGGAGAATCCCGAGTTGTCCCTCGCAGCTAGGCAGGAGTCCTGACGTCGCTGAACAAACACGTGTTTGGAAGGGCCATCCCCGTCGTAACTCGAAAATTTACCCCAGGTTCCCGCCGCAACTCGAGAAAAACCATGAGACTTCAACCTCGCCACGAGATGAGGCCCAATTCTCCTGCACTGCGTGCAGAGCAATTCCGTGTTTCACATCGCACAGGAAAGGAACCTTGATTTCCTTGATGTCACTCCAGAGAAAACCCAAGAACACTGTTTCAAGGCAAGAGGGATCCTGAGGTCACTGTAGCAACACGAAAGGGCTCCGTGGACCAAGAATCAACTCGAGATGAGAGGTTAGTTCCTGGCTTCGACTCCAGAAGAATAGCACCTTACCACAAGCACCTCAAGAGGAGGCTTCTCTCAGCTCTAGGTATGTGAGAGGGACCTTGAGTTTGCAGCCTCAAGTGGAATGGACACCCCGATGCCCTGACTCGAAATAAGGCCGGATATCCCTGCAGCGACTTGAATGCAGGCTCGTCTTGCATCTCCCAAGACGAAAGGATGTCTGAATCCCCTGTGGAGACCACAGAGAAAGACCTAGTTCCCCACCTCATCGCCACCGGAGGCCTCACATCCTTTGAAAACTCCAGAGGTACGCGGCGATCAGTGCCTCCAAAGGAGACGATGCCTGCCTCCTCGTGAATCTTGATAGGAGTCCCAGGTTTCCTGTGGCACGTGGAAAGGGACCCTTGGTCTCCCGCCTCAGCTGGAGAGGCGTCCCAATTGCCCTGCCAAGCCTCAAGGAGAATCCCAAGTTGTCCCTCGCAACTAGGCAGGAGTCCTGACGTCGCTGAACAAACACGTGTGTGGAAGTGCCATCCCCGTCGTAACTCGAGAATATACCCCAGGTTCCCCCCCGCAACTCGAGAAAAACCATGAGACTTCTCCCACGCCGCGAGATGAGGCCCGATTCCCCTGCACTGCGTGCAGAGCAATTCCGTGTTGCACATCACACATGAAAGGATCCTTGATTTCCTTCATGGCGCTCCAGAGAAACCCCAAGAACACTGTTTCAAGGCTAGAGGGATCCTGAGGTCACTGTAGCAACACGAAAGAGCTCCGTGGACCAGAAATCAACTCGAGATGAGAGATTAGTCCCTGGCTTCGACACCAGAGGAATACCACCTTACCACAAGCACCTCAAAGGAGGCTTCTCTCAGCTCTAGGTATGTGAGAGGGACCCTGAGTTTGCGGCGTCAAGTGGAATGGACACCGAGATGCCCTGACTCGAAATAAGGCCGGATATCCCTGCAGTGATTTGAATGCAGGCTCATCTTGCATCTCCCAAGACGAAAGGATGTCTGAGACCCCTGTGGAGACCACAGAGAAAGACTTAGTTCCCCACCTCATCGCTACCGGAGGCCTCACATCCTTTGAAAACTCCAGCGGTACGCGGAGATCAGTGCCTCCAAAGGAGACGATGCCTGACTCCTCTTGAAACTTGATAGGAGTCCCAGGATTCCTGTGGCACGTGGAAAGGGACCATTGGTCTCCCGCCTCAGCTGGAGAGGCGTCCCAATTGCCCTGCCAAGCCTCAAGGAGAATCCCGAGTTGTCCCTCACAACTAGGAGGGGTCCTGACGTTGCTGAACAAACACGTGTGTGGAATGTCCTCCCAGTGGTAACTCGAGAATATACCCCAGGTTACCGCCGCAACTCGAGAAAAACCATGAGACTTCTCCCACGCCGCGAGATGAGGCCCGATTCCCCTACACTGCGTGCAGAGCAATTCCGTGTTGCACATCACACATGAAAGGATACTTGATTTCCTTCATGGCACTCCAGAGAAACCCCAGGAACACTGTTTCAAGGCTAGAGGGATCCTGAGGTCACTGTAGCAACACGAAAGAGCTCCGTGGACCAGAAATCAACTCGAGATGAGAGATTAGTCCCTGGCTTCGACTCCAGAGGAATACCACCTTACCACAAGCACCTCAAAGGAGGCTTCTCTCAGCTCTAGGTATGTGAGAGGGACCCTGAGTGTGCAGCCTCAAGTGGAATGGACACCCCGATGCCCTGACTCGAAATAAGGCCGGATATCCCTGCAGCGACTTGAATGCAGGCTCGTCTTGCATCTCCCAAGACGAAAGGATGTCTGAATCCCCTGTGGAGACCACAGAGAAAGACCTAGTTCCCCACCTCATCGCGACTGGAGGCCTCACATCCTTTGAAAACTCCAGCGGTACGCGGAGATCAGTGCCTCCAAAGAAGACGATGCCTGACTCCTCGAGAAACTTGATAGGAGTCCCAGGATTCCTGTGGCACGTGGAAGGTGACGCTTGGTCTCCCGCCTCAGCTGGAGAGGCGCCCCAATTGCCCTGCCAAGCCTCAAGGATAATCCCGAGTTGTCCCTCGCAAGTAGGCAGGAGTCCTGTCATCGCTGAACAAACACGTGTGTGGAAGGGCCATCCCCGCCGTAACTCGAGAATTTACCCCAGGTTCCCGCCGCAACTCGAGAAAAACCATGAGACTTCCCCTCGTCGCGAGAAGAGGCCCGATTCCCCTGCACTGCGTGCAGAGCAATTCCGTGTTGCACAGCACACAGGAAAGGAGCCTTTATTTCCTTGATGGCACTCCAGAGAAACCCCAAGAACACTGTTTCAAGGCTAGAGGGATACTGAGGTCATTGTAGCAACACGAAAGGGCTCCGTGGACCAAGAATCAACTCGAGATGAGAGGTTAGTCCCTGGCTTCGACTCCAGAGGAATAGCACCTTACCACAAGCACCTCAAGAGGAGGCTTCTGTCAGCTCTAGGTATGTGAGAGGGACCCTGAGTTTGCTGCCTCAAGTGGAATGGACACCCCGATACCCTGACTCAACATAAGGCCGAATATCCCTGCAGTGACTTGAATGCAGGCTCGTCTTGCATCTCCCAAGACGAAAGGATGTCTGAATCCCCTGTGGAGACCACAGAGAAAGACCTAGTTCCCCACCTCATCGCGACCGGAAGCCTCACATCCTTTGAAAACTCCAGAGGTACGCAGAGATCAGTTTCTCCAAAGGAGACGATGCCTGTCTCCTCGTGAAAGTTGATAGGAGTCCCAGGATTCCTGTGGCACGTGGAAAGGGACCCTTGGTCTCCCGCCTCAGCTGGAGACGCGTTCCAATTTCCCTGCCAAGCCTCGAGGAGAATCCCGAGTTGTCCCTCGCAGCTAGGCAGGAGTCCTGACGTCGCTGAACAAACACGTGTGTGGAAGGGCCATCCCCGACGTAACTCGAGAATATACCCCAGGTTCCCGCCGCAACTCGAGAAAAACCATGAGACTTCCCCCTCGCCGCGAGATGAGGCCCGATTCCCCTGCACTGCGTGCAGAGCAATTCCGTGTTGCACATCACACATGAAAGGAGCCTTGATTTCCTTGATGGCACTCCAGAGAAACCCCAAGAACACTGTTTCAAGGCTTGAGGGATCCTGAGGTCATTGTAGCAACACGAAAGAGCTCCGTGGACCAAGAATCACCTCGAGATGAGAGGTTATTCCCTGGCTTCGCCTCCAGAGGAATACCACCTTACCACAAGCACCTCAGGAGGAGTCTTCTCTCAGCTCTAGGTATGTGAGAGGGACCCTGAGTTTGCGGCCTCAAGTGGAATGGACTCCGCGATGCCCTGACTCGAAATAAGGCCGGATATCCCGGCAGTGACTTGAATGCAGGCTCGTCTTGCATCTCCCAAGACGAAAGAATGTCTGAATCCCCTGTGGAGACCACAGAGAAATACCTAGTTCCTTGGTCTAGTTCTGTGAAAAATACCGTTGGTAGCTTGATAGGGATTGCATTGAATCTATAGATTGCTTTGTGTAGAATAGCCATTTTGACAATATTGATTCTTCCAATCCATGAACACGGTATGTTTCTCCATCTGTTTGTGTCCTCTTTGATTTCTTTCATCAGTGTTTTATAGTTTTCTATGTATAGGTCTTTTGTTTCTTTAGGTAGATATACTCCTAAGTATTTTATTCTTTTTGTTGCAATGGTGAATGGTATTGTTTCCTTAATTTCTCTTTCTGTTTTCTCATCGTTAGTATATAGGAATGCAAGGGATTTCTGTGTGTTAATTTTATATCCTGCAACTTTACTATATTCATTGATTAGTTCTAGTAATTTTCTGGTAGAGTCTTTAGGGTTTTCTATATAGAGGATCATGTCATCACAGAACTAGACCAAAGAATTTCACAATTTGTATGGAAATACAAAAAACCTCGAATAGCCAAAGTAATCTTGAAAAAGAAGAATGGAACTGGAGGAATCAACCTGCCTGACTTCAGACTCTACTACAAAGCCACAGTCATCAAGACAGTGTGGTACTGGCACAAAGACAGAAATATAGACCAATGGAACAGAATAGAAAGCCCAGAGATAAATCCACGAACCTATGGACACCTTATCTTTGACAAAGGAGGCAAGGATATACAATGGAAAAAAGACAACCTCTTTAACAAGTGGTGCTGGGAAAACTGGTCAACCACTTGCAAAAGAATGAAACTAGAACACTTTCTAACACCATACACAAAAATAAACTCAAAATGGATTAAAGATCTAAATGTAAGACCAGAAACTATAAAACTCCTAGAGGAGAACATAGGCAAAACACTCTCCGACATAAATCACAGCAAGATCCTCTATGACCCACCTCCCAGAATATTGGAAATAAAAGCAAAACTAAACAAATGGGATCTAATGAAACTTAAAAGCTTTTGCACTACAAAAGAAACTATAAGTAAGGTGAAAAGACAGCCGTCAGATTGGGAGAAAATAATAGCAATGAAGAAACAGACAAAGGATTAATCTCAAAAATATACAAGCAACTCCTGCAGCTCAATTCCAGAAAAATAAATGACCCAATCCAAAAATGGGCCAGAGAACTAAACAGACATTTCTCCAAAGAAGACATACAGATGGCTAACAAACACATGAAAAGGTGCTCAACATCACTCATTATTAGAGACATGCAAATCAAAACCACAATGAGGTACCATTACACACCAGTCAGGATGGCTGCTATCCAAAAGTCTACAAGCAATAAATGCTGGAGAGGCTGTGGAGAATAGGGAACCCTCTTACACTGTTGGTGGGAATGCAAACTAGTACAGCCACTATGGAAAACAGTGTGGAGATTCCTTAAAAAACTGGAAATAGAACTGCCATATTACCCAGCAATACCACTTCTGGGCATACACACTGAGGAAACCAGATCTGAAAGAGACACATGCACCCCAATGTTCATCGCAGCACTGTTTATTATAGCCAGGACATGGAAGCAACCTAGATGCCCATCAGCAGAAGAATGGATAAGGAAGCTGTGGGACATATACACCATGGAATTTTACTCAGCCGTCAAAAAGAATTCATTTGAACCAGTCCTAATGAGATGGATGAAACTGGAGCCCCTTATACAGAGTGAAGTAAGCCAGAAAGATAAAGAACATTACAGCATACTAACACATATATATGGAATTTAGAAAGATGGTAACGAGAACCCTATATGCAAAACAGAAAAAGAGACACAGAAATACAGAACAGACTTTTGAACTCTGTGGGAGAAGGTGAGGGTGGGATGTTTCAAAAGAACAGCATGTATACTATCTATGGTGAAACAGATCACCAGCCCAGGTGGGATGCATGAGACAAGTGCTCCGGCCTGGTGCACTGGGAAGACCCAGAGGAATCGGGTGGAGAGGGAGATGGGAGGGGGGATCGGGATGGGGAATAAGTGTAAATCTATGGCTGATTCATATCAATGTATGACAAGACCCACTGAAATGTTGTGAAGTAATTAGCCTCCAACTAATAAAAAAAAATTAAAAAAAAAAAAAAAGAAAAAAAAAAAAAAGAAAGACCTAGTTCCCCTCCTCATCGCGACCGGAGGCCTCACATCCTTTGAAAACTCCAGAGGTACGCGGAGATCAGTGCCTCCAAAGGAGACGATGCCTGACTCCGCGTGAAACTTGATAGGAGTCCCAGGATTCCTGTGGCACGTGGAAAGGGACCCTTGGTCTCCCGCCTCAGCTGGAGAGGCGTCCCAATTGCCCTGCCAAGCCTCGAGGAGAATCCCGAGTTGTCCCTCGCAACTAGGCAGGAGTGCTGACGTCGCTGAACATACACGTGTGTGGAACGGCCATCCCCGTCGTAACTCGAGAATATACCCCAGGTTCCCGCCGCAACTCGAGAAAAACCATGAGACTTCTCCCACGCCGCGAGATGAGGCCCGATTCCCCTGCACTGCGTGCAGAGCAATTCCGTGTTGCACATCACACATGAAAGGATCCTTGATTTCCTTCATGGCACTCCAGAGAAACCCCAAGAACACTGTTTTAAGGCTAGAGGGATCCTGAGGTCACTGTAGCAACACGAAAGAGCTCTGTGGACCAGAAATCAACTCGAGATGAGAGATTAGTCCCTGGCTTCGACTCCAGAGGAATACCACCTTACCACAAGCACCTCAAAGGAGGCTTCTCTCAGCTCTAGGTATGTGAGAGGGACCCTGAGTTTGCGGCCTCAAGTGGAATGGACACCGAGATGCCCTGACTCGAAATAAGGCCGGATATCCCTGCAGTGACTTGAATGCAGGCTCGTCTTGCATCTCCCAAGACGAAAGGATGTCTGAATCCCCTGTGGAGACCACAGAGAAAGACCTAGTTCCTTGGTCTAGTTCTGTGAAAAATACCGTTGGTAGCTTGATAGGGATTGCATTGAATCTATAGATTGCTTTGGGTAGAATAGCCATTTTGACAATATTGATTCTTCCAATCCATGAACACGGTATGTTTCTCCATCTGTTTGTGTCCTCTTTGATTTCTTTCATCAGTGTTTAATAGTTTTCTATGTATAGGTCTTTTGTTTCTTTAGGTAGATATACTCCTAAGTATTTTATTCTTTTTGTTGCAATGGTGAATGGTATTGTTTCCTTCATTTCTCTTTCTGTTTTTTCATCGTTAGTATATAGGAATGCAAGGGATTTCTGTGTGTTAATTTTATATCCTGCAACTTTACTATATTCATTGATTAGTTCTAGTAATTTTCTGGTAGAGTCTTTAGGGTTTTCTATATAGAGGATCATGTCATCACAGAACTAGACCAAAGAATTTCACAATTTGTATGGAAATACAAAAAACCTCGAATAGCCAAAGTAATCTTGAAAAAGAAGAATGGAACTGGAGGAATCAACCTGCCTGACTTCAGACTCTACTACAAAGCCACAGTCATCAAGACAGTGTGGTACTGGCACAAAGACAGAAATATAGACCAATGGAACAGAATAGAAAGCCCAGAGATAAATCCACGAACCTATGGACACCTTATCTTTGACAAAGGAGGCAAGGATATACAATGGAAAAAAGACAACCTCTTTAACAAGTGGTGCTGGGAAAACTGGTCAACCACTTGCAAAAGAATGAAACTAGAACACTTTCTAACACCATACACAAAAATAAACTCAAAATGGATTAAAGATCTAAATGTAAGACCAGAAACTATAAAACTCCTAGAGGAGAACATAGGCAAAACACTCTCCGACATAAATCACAGCAAGATCCTCTATGACCCACCTCCCAGAATATTGGAAATAAAAGCAAAACTAAACAAATGGGATCTAATGAAACTTAAAAGCTTTTGCACTACAAAAGAAACTATAAGTAAGGTGAAAAGACAGCCGTCAGATTGGGAGAAAATAATAGCAAATGAAGAAACAGACAAAGGATTAATCTCAAAAATATACAAGCAACTCCTGCAGCTCAATTCCAGAAAAATAAATGACCCAATCCAAAAATGGGCCAGAGAACTAAACAGACATTTCTCCAAAGAAGACATACAGATGGCTAACAAACACATGAAAAGGTGCTCAACATCACTCATTATTAGAGAAATGCAAATCAAAACCACAATGAGGTACCATTACACACCAGTCAGGATGGCTGCTATCCAAAAGTCTACAAGCAATAAATGCTGGAGAGGCTGTGGAGAAAAGGGAACCCTCTTACACTGTTGGTGGGAATGCAAACTAGTACAGCCACTATGGAAAACAGTGTGGAGATTCCTTAAAAAACTGGAAATAGAACTGCCATATTACCCAGCAATACCACTTCTGGGCATACACACTGAGGAAACCAGATCTGAAAGAGACACATGCACCCCAATGTTCATCGCAGCACTGTTTATAATAGCCAGGACATGGAAGCAACCTAGATGCCCATCAGCAGATGAATAGATAAGGAAGCTGTGGTACATATACACCATGGAATTTTACTCAGCCGTCAAAAAGAATTCATTTGAACCAGTCCTAATGAGATGGATGAAACTGGAGCCCCTTATACAGAGTGAAGTAAGCCAGAAAGATAAAGAACATTACAGCATACTAACACATATATATGGAATTTAGAAAGATGGTAACGATAACCCTATATGCAAAACAGAAAAAGAGACACAGAAATACAGAACAGACTTTTGAAATCTGTGGGAGAAGGTGAGGGTGGGATGTTTCAAAAGAACAGCATGTATACTATCTATGGTGAAACAGATCACCAGCCCAGGTGGGAAGCATGAGACAAGTGCTCCGGCCTGGTGCACTGGGAAGACCCAGAGGAATCGGGTGGAGAGGGAGATGGGAGGGGGGATCGGGATGGGGAATAAGTGTAAATCTATGGCTGATTCATATCAATGTATGACAAGACCCACTGAAATGTTGTGAAGTAATTAGCCTCCAACTAATAAAAAAAATTAAAAACAAAAAAAAAAAGAAAAAAAAAAAAAAAAGAAAGACCTAGTTCCCCTCCTCATCGCGACCGGAGGCCTCACATCCTTTGAAAACTCCAGAGGTACGCAGAGATCAGTGCCTCCAAAGGAGACGATGCCTGACTCCTCGTGAATCTTGATAGGAGTCCCAGGATTCCTGTGGCACGTGGAAAGGGACCCTTGGTCTCCCGCCTCAGCTGGAGAGGCGTCCCAATTGCCCTGCCAAGCCTCGAGGAGAATCCCGAGTTGTCCCTCGCAACTAGGCAGGAGTGCTGACGTCGCTGAACAAACACGTGTGTGGAAGGGCCATCCCCGTCGTAACTCGAGAATATACCCCAGGTTCCCGCCGCAACTCGAGAAAAACCATGAGACTTCTCCCACGCCGCGAGATGAGGCCCGATTCCCCTGCACTGCGTGCAGAGCAATTCCGTGTTGCACATCACACATGAAAGGATCCTTGATTTCCTTCATGGCACTCCAGAGAAACCCCAAGAACACTGTTTCAAGGCTAGAGGGATCCTGAGGTCACTGTAGCAACACGAAAGAGCTCTGTGGACCAGAAATCAACTCGAGATGAGAGATTAGTCCCTGGCTTCGACTCCAGAGGAATACCACCTTACCACAAGCACCTCAAAGGAGGCTTCTCTCAGCTCTAGGTATGTGAGAGGGACCCTGAGTTTGCGGCCTCAAGTGGAATGGACACCGAGATGCCCTGACTCGAAATAAGGCCGGATATCCCTGCAGTGACTTGAATGCAGGCTCGTCTTGCATCTCCCAAGACGAAAGGATGTCTGAATCCCCTGTGGAGACCACAGAGAAAGACCTAGTTCCTTGGTCTAGTTCTGTGAAAAATACCGTTGGTAGCTTGATAGGGATTGCATTGAATCTATAGATTGCTTTGGGTAGAATAGCCATTTTGACAATATTGATTCTTCCAATCCATGAACACGGTATGTTTCTCCATCTGTTTGTGTCCTCTTTGATTTCTTTCATCAGTGTTTTATAGTTTTCTATGTATAGGTCTTTTGTTTCTTTAGGTAGATATACTCCTAAGTATTTTATTCTTTTTGTTGCAATGGTGAATGGTATTGTTTCCTTCATTTCTCTTTCTGTTTTTTCATCGTTAGTATATAGGAATGCAAGGGATTTCTGTGTGTTAATTTTATATCCTGCAACTTTACTATATTCATTGATTAGTTCTAGTAATTTTCTGGTAGAGTCTTTAGGGTTTTCTATATAGAGGATCATGTCATCACAGAACTAGACCAAAGAATTTCACAATTTGTATGGAAATACAAAAAACCTCGAATAGCCAAAGTAATCTTGAAAAAGAAGAATGGAACTGGAGGAATCAACCTGCCTGACTTCAGACTCTACTACAAAGCCACAGTCATCAAGACAGTGTGGTACTGGCACAAAGACAGAAATATAGACCAATGGAACAGAATAGAAAGCCCAGAGATAAATCCACGAACCTATGGACACCTTATCTTTGACAAAGGAGGCAAGGATATACAATGGAAAAAAGACAACCTCTTTAACAAGTGGTGCTGGGAAAACTGGTCAACCACTTGCAAAAGAATGAAACTAGAACACTTTCTAACACCATACACAAAAATAAACTCAAAATGGATTAAAGATCTAAATGTAAGACCAGAAACTATAAAACTCCTAGAGGAGAACATAGGCAAAACACTCTCCGACATAAATCACAGCAAGATCCTCTATGACCCACCTCCCAGAATATTGGAAATAAAAGCAAAACTAAACAAATGGGATCTAATGAAACTTAAAAGCTTTTGCACTACAAAAGAAACTATAAGTAAGGTGAAAAGACAGCCGTCAGATTGGGAGAAAATAATAGCAAATGAAGAAACAGACAAAGGATTAATCTCAAAAATATACAAGCAACTCCTGCAGCTCAATTCCAGAAAAATAAATGACCCAATCCAAAAATGGGCCAGAGAACTAAACAGACATTTCTCCAAAGAAGACATACAGATGGCTAACAAACACATGAAAAGGTGCTCAACATCACTCATTATTAGAGAAATGCAAATCAAAACCACAATGAGGTACCATTACACACCAGTCAGGATGGCTGCTATCCAAAAGTCTACAAGCAATAAATGCTGGAGAGGCTGTGGAGAAAAGGGAACCCTCTTACACTGTTGGTGGGAATGCAAACTAGTACAGCCACTATGGAAAACAGTGTGGAGATTCCTTAAAAAACTGGAAATAGAACTGCCATATTACCCAGCAATACCACTTCTGGGCATACACACTGAGGAAACCAGATCTGAAAGAGACACATGCACCCCAATGTTCATCGCAGCACTGTTTATAATAGCCAGGACATGGAAGCAACCTAGATGCCCATCAGCAGATGAATAGATAAGGAAGCTGTGGTACATATACACCATGGAATTTTACTCAGCCGTCAAAAAGAATTCATTTGAACCAGTCCTAATGAGATGGATGAAACTGGAGCCCCTTATACAGAGTGAAGTAAGCCAGAAAGATAAAGAACATTACAGCATACTAACACATATATATGGAATTTAGAAAGATGGTAACGATAACCCTATATGCAAAACAGAAAAAGAGACACAGAAATACAGAACAGACTTTTGAACTCTGTGGGAGAAGGTGAGGGTGGGATGTTTCAAAAGAACAGCATGTATACTATCTATGGTGAAACAGATCACCAGCCCAGGTGGGAAGCATGAGACAAGTGCTCCGGCCTGGTGCACTGGGAAGACCCAGAGGAATCGGGTGGAGAGGGAGATGGGAGGGGGGATCGGGATGGGGAATAAGTGTAAATCTATGGCTGATTCATATCAATGTATGACAAGACCCACTGAAATGTTGTGAAGTAATTAGCCTCCAACTAATAAAAAAAATTAAAAACAAAAAAAAAAGGAAAAAAAAAAAAAAAAAGAAAGACCTAGTTCCCCTCCTCATCGCGACCGGAGGCCTCACATCCTTTGAAAACTCCAGAGGTACGCGGAGATCAGTGCCTCCAAAGGAGACGATGCCTGACTCCTCGTGAATCTTGATAGGAGTCCCAGGATTCCTGTGGCACGTGGAAAGGGACCCTTGGTCTCCCGCCTCAGCTGGAGAGGCGTCCCAATTGCCCTGCCAAGCCTCGAGGAGAATCCCGAGTTGTCCCTCGCAACTAGGCAGGAGTGCTGACGTCGCTGAACATACACGTGTGTGGAAGGGCCATCCCCGTCGTAACTCGAGAATATACCCCAGGTTCCCGCCGCAACTCGAGAAAAACCATGAGACTTCTCCCACGCCGCGAGATGAGGCCCGATTCCCCTGCACTGCGTGCAGAGCAATTCCGTGTTGCACATCACACATGAAAGGATCCTTGATTTCCTTCATGGCACTCCAGAGAAACCCCAAGAACACTGTTTCAAGGCTAGAGGGATCCTGAGGTCACTGTAGCAACACGAAAGAGCTCTGTGGACCAGAAATCAACTCGAGATGAGAGATTAGTCCCTGGCTTCGACTCCAGAGGAATACCACCTTACCACAAGCACCTCAAAGGAGGCTTCTCTCAGCTCTAGGTATGTGAGAGGGACCCTGAGTTTGCGGCCTCAAGTGGAATGGACACCGAGATGCCCTGACTCGAAATAAGGCCGGATATCCCTGCAGTGACTTGAATGCAGGCTCGTCTTGCATCTCCCAAGACGAAAGGATGTCTGAATCCCCTGTGGAGACCACAGAGAAAGACCTAGTTCCTTGGTCTTGTTCTGTGAAAAATACCGTTGGTAGCTTGATAGGGATTGCATTGAATCTATAGATTGCTTTCGTTAGAATAGCCATTTTGACAATATTGATTCTTCCAATCCATGAACACGGTATGTTTCTCCATCTGTTTGTGTCCTCTTTGATTTCTTTCATCAGTGTTTTATAGTTTTCTATGTATAGGTCTTTTGTTTCTTTAGGTAGATATACTCCTAAGTATTTTATTCTTTTTGTTGCAATGGTGAATGGTATTGTTTCCTTAATTTCTCTTTCTGTTTTTTCATCGTTAGTATATAGGAATGCAAGGGATTTCTGTGTGTTAATTTTATATCCTGCAACTTTACTATATTCATTGATTAGTTCTAGTAATTTTCTGGTAGAGTCTTTAGGGTTTTCTATATAGAGGATCATGTCATCACAGAACTAGACCAAAGAATTTCACAATTTGTATGGAAATACAAAAAACCTCGAATAGCCAAAGTAATCTTGAAAAAGAAGAATGGAACTGGAGGAATCAACCTGCCTGACTTCAGACTCTACTACAAAGCCACAGTCATCAAGACAGTGTGGTACTGGCACAAAGACAGAAATATAGACCAATGGAACAGAATAGAAAGCCCAGAGATAAATCCACGAACCTATGGACACCTTATCTTTGACAAAGGAGGCAAGGATATACAATGGAAAAAAGACAACCTCTTTAACAAGTGGTGCTGGGAAAACTGGTCAACCACTTGCAAAAGAATGAAACTAGAACACTTTCTAACACCATACACAAAACTAAACTCAAAATGGATTAAAGATCTAAATGTAAGACCAGAAACTATAAAACTCCTAGAGGAGAACATAGGCAAAACACTCTCCGACATAAATCACAGCAAGATCCTCTATGACCCACCTCCCAGAATATTGGAAATAAAAGCAAAACTAAACAAATGGGATCTAATGAAACTTAAAAGCTTTTGCACTACAAAAGAAACTATAAGTAAGGTGAAAAGACAGCCGTCAGATTGGGAGAAAATAATAGCAAATGAAGAAACAGACAAAGGATTAATCTCAAAAATATACAAGCAACTCCTGCAGCTCAATTCCAGAAAAATAAATGACCCAATCCAAAAATGGGCCAGAGAACTAAACAGACATTTCTCCAAAGAAGACATACAGATGGCTAACAAACACATGAAAAGGTGCTCAACATCACTCATTATTAGAGAAATGCAAATCAAAACCACAATGAGGTACCATTACACACCAGTCAGGATGGCTGCTATCCAAAAGTCTACAAGCAATAAATGCTGGAGAGGCTGTGGAGAAAAGGGAACCCTCTTACACTGTTGGTGGGAATGCAAACTAGTACAGCCACTATGGAAAACAGTGTGGAGATTCCTTAAAAAACTGGAAATAGAACTGCCATATTACCCAGCAATACCACTTCTGGGCATACACACTGAGGAAACCAGATCTGAAAGAGACACATGCACCTCAATGTTCATCGCAGCACTGTTTATAATAGCCAGGACATGGAAGCAACCTAGATGCCCATCAGCAGATGAATGGATAAGGAAGCTGTGGTACATATACACCATGGAATTTTACTCAGCCGTCAAAAAGAATTCATTTGAACCAGTCCTAATGAGATGGATGAAACTGGAGCCCCTTATACAGAGTGAAGTAAGCCAGAAAGATAAAGAACATTACAGCATACTAACACATATATATGGAATTTAGAAAGATGGTAACGAGAACCCTATATGCAAAACAGAAAAAGAGACACAGAAATACAGAACAGACTTTTGAACTCTGTGGGAGAAGGTGAGGGTGGGATGTTTCAAAAGAACAGCATGTATACTATCTATGGTGAAACAGATCACCAGCCCAGGTGGGATGCATGAGACAAGTGCTCCGGCCTGGTGCACTGGGAAGACCCAGAGGAATCGGGTGGAGAGGGAGATGGGAGGGGGGATCGGGATGGGGAATAAGTGTAAATCTATGGCTGATTCATATCAATGTATGACAAGACCCACTGAAATGTTGTGAAGTAATTAGCCTCCAACTAATAAAAAAAAATTAAAAAAAAAAAAAGAAAGACCTAGTATCCCTCCTCATCTCGACCGGAGGCCTCACATCCTTTGAAAACTCCAGAGGTACGCGGAGATCAGTGCCTCCAAAGGAGACGATGCCTGACTCCTCGTGAAACTTGATAGGAGTCCCAGGATTCCTGTGGCACGTGGAAAGGGACCCTTGGTCTCCCGCCTCAGCTGGAGAGGCGTCCCAATTGCCCTGCCAAGCCTCGAGGAGAATCCCGAGTTGTCCTTCGCAAGTAGGCAGGAGTCCTGACGCCGCTGAACAAACACGTGTGTGGAAGGGCCATCCCGGTCGTAACTCGAGAATATACCCCAGGTTCCCGCCGCAACTTGAGAAAAACCATGAGACTTCTCCCACGCCGCGAGATGAGGCCCGATTCCCCTGCACTGCGTGCAGAGCAATTCCGTGTTGCACATCACACATGAAAGGATACTTGATTTCCTTCATGGCACTCCAGAGAAACCCCAGGAACACTGTTTCAAGGCTAGAGGGATCCTGAGGTCACTGTAGCAACACGAAAGAGCTCCGTGGACCAGAAATCAACTCGAGATGAGAGATTAGTCCCTGGCTTCGACTCCAGAGGAATACCACCTTACCACAAGCACCTCAAAGGAGGCTTCTCTCAGCTCTAGGTATGTGAGAGGGACCCTGAGTGTGCGGCCTCAAGTGGAATGGACACTGAGATGCCCTGACTCGAAATAAGGCCGGATATCCCTGCAGTGACTTGAATGCAGGCTCGTCTTGCATCTCCCAAGACGAAAGTATGTCTGAATCCCCTGTGGAGACCACAGAGAAAGACCTAGTTCCCCACCTCATCGCGACTGGAGGCCTCACATCCTTTGAAAACTCCAGCGGTACGCGGAGATCAGTGCCTCCAAAGGAGACGATGCCTGACTCCTCGAGAAACTTGATAGGAGTCCCAGGATTCCTGTGGCACGTGGAAGGGGACGCTTGGTCTCCCGCCTCAGCTGGAGAGGCGCCCCAATTGCCCTGCCAAGCCTCAAGGATAATCCCGAGTTGTCCCTCGTAAGTAGGCAGGAGTCCTGTCATCGCTGAAGAAACATGTGTGTGGAATGGCCCTCCCCATGGTAACTCGAGAATACACCCCAGGTTCCCGCCGCAACTCGAGAAAAACCATGAGACTTCTGCCTCGCCGCGAGATGAGGCCCGATTCCCCTGCACGGCGTTGAGAGCAATTCCGTGTTGCACATCACACATGAAAGGATCCTTGATTTCCTTGATGGCACTCCAGAGAAACCCCAAGAACACTGTTTCAAGGCTAGAGGATCCTGACGTCACTCTAGCAACACGAAAGAGCTCCGTGGACCAGAAATCAACTCGAGATGAGAGGTTAGTCCCTGGCTTCGACTCCAGAGGAATACCACCTTACCACAAGCACCTCAAAGGAGGCTTCTCTCAGCTCTAGGTATGTGAGAAGGACCCTGAGTTTCCGGCCTCAAGTGGAATGGACACCGTGATGCCCTGACTCAAAATAAGGCTGAATTTCCCTGCAGTGACTTGAATGCAGGCTCGTCTTGCATCTCCCAAGACGAAAGGATGTCTGAATCCCCTGTGGAGACCACAGAGAAAGACCTAGTTCCCCACCTCATCGCGACCGGAGGCCTCACATCCTTTGAAAACTCCAGAGGTACGCGGAGATCAGTGCCTCCAAAGGAGACGATGCCTGCCTCCTCGTGAAACTTGATAGGAGTCCCAGGATTCCTGTGGCACGTGGAAAGGGACCCTTGGTCTCCCGACTCAGCTGGAGAGGCGTCCCAATTGCCCTGCCAAGCCTCGAGGAGAATCCCGAGTTGTCCCTCGCAACTAGGCAGGAGTCCTAACGTCGCTGAACAAAAACGTGTGTGGAAGGGCCATCCCCGTCGTAACTCGAGAATATACCCCAGGTTCCCGCCGCAACTCGAGAAAAACCATGAGACTTCCCCCTCGCCGCGAGATGAGGCCCGATTCCCCTGCACTAAGTGCAGAGGAATTCCGTGTTGCACATCACACAGGAAAGGAGACTTGATTTCCTTGATGGCACTCCAGAGAAACCACAAGAACACTGTTTCAAGGCTAGAGGGATCCTGAGGTCACTGTAGCAACACGAAAGAGCTCCGTGGACCAGAAATCAACTCGAGATGAGAGATTAGTCCCTGGCTTCGACTCCAGAGGAATACCACCTTACCACAAGCACCTCAAGAGGAGGCTTCTCTCAGCTCTAGGTATGTGAGAGTGACCTTGAGTTTGCAGCCTCAAGTGGAATGGACACCCCGATGCCCTGACTCGAAATAAGGCCGGATATCCCTGCAGCGACTTGAATGCAGGCTCGTCTTGCATCTCCCAAGACGAAAGGATGTCTGAATCCCCTGTGGAGACCACAGAGAAAGACCTAGTTCCCCACCTCATCGCCACCGGAGGCCTCACATCCTTTGAAAACTCCAGAGGTACGCGGCGATCAGTGCCTCCAAAGGAGACGATGCCTGCCTCCTCGTGAATCTTGATAGGAGTCCCAGGTTTCCTGTGGCACGTGGAAAGGGACCCTTGGTCTCCCGCCTCAGCTGGAGAGGCGTCCCAATTGCCCTGCCAAGCCTCAAGGAGAATCCCAAGTTGTCCCTCGCAACTAGGCAGGAGTCCTGACGTCGCTGAACAAACACGTGTGTGGAAGTGCCATCCCCGTCGTAACTCGAGAATATACCCCAGGTTCCCCCCGCAACTCGAGAAAAACCATGAGACTTCTCCCACGCCGCGAGATGAGGCCCGATTCCCCTGCACTGCGTGCAGAGCAATTCCGTGTTGCACATCACACATGAAAGGATCCTTGATTTCCTTAATGGCGCTCCAGAGAAACCCCAAGAACACTGTTTCAAGGCTAGAGGGATCCTGAGGTCACTGTAGCAACACGAAAGAGCTCCGTGGACCAGAAATCAACTCGAGATGAGAGATTAGTCCCTGGCTTCGACTCCAGAGGAATACCACCTTACCACAAGCAGCTCAAAGGAGGCTTCTCTCAGCTCTAGGTATGTGAGAGGGACCCTGAGTTTGCGGCCTCAAGTGGAATGGACACCGAGATGCCCTGACTCGAAATAAGGCCGGATATCCCTGCAGTGACTTGAATGCCGGCTCATCTTGCATCTCCCAAGACGAAAGGATGTCTGAGTCCCCTGTGGAGACCACAGAGAAAGACTTAGTTCCCCACCTCATCGCTACCGGAGGCCTCACATCCTTTAAAAACTCCAGCGGTACGCGGAGATCAGTGCCTCCAAAGGAGACGATGCCTGACTCCTCTTGAAACTTGATAGGAGTCCCAGGATTCCTGTGGCACGTGGAAAGGGACCCTTGGTCTCCTGCCTCAGCTGGAGAGGCGTCCCAATTGCCCTGCCAAGCCTCAAGGAGAATCCCGAGTTGTCCCTCACAACTAGGAGGGGTCCTGACGTTGCTGAACAAACACGTGTGTGGGATGTCCTCCCAGTGGTAACTCGAGAATATACCCCAGGTTCCCGCCGCAACTCGAGAAAAACCATGAGACTTCTCCCACGCCGCGAGATGAGGCCCGATTCCCCTGCACTGCGTGCAGAGCAATTCCGTGTTGCACATCACACATGAAAGGATACTTGATTTCCTTCATGGCACTCCAGAGAAAACCCAAGAACACTGTTTCAAGGCTAGAGGGATCCTGAGGTCACTGTAGCAACACGAAAGAGCTCCGTGGACCAGAAATCAACTCGAGATGAGAGATTAGTCCCTGGCTTCGACTCCAGAGGAATACCACCTTACCACAAGCACCTCAAAGGAGGCTTCTTTCAGCTCTAGGTATGTGAGAGGGACCCTGAGTTTGCGGCCTCAAGTGGAATGGACACCGCGATGCCCTGGCTCAAAATAAGGACGGATATCCCGGCAGTGACTTGAATGCAGGCTCGTCTTGCATCTCCCAAGACAAAAGGATGTCTGAATCAACTGTGGAGACCACAGAGAAAGACCTAGTTCCCCAGCTCATCGCGACCGGAGGCCTCACATCCTTTGAAAACTCCAGAGGTACGCGGAGATCAGTGCCTCCAAAGGAGACGATGCCTGCCTCCTCGTGAATCTTGATAGGAGTCCCAGGATTCCTGTGGCACGTGGAAAGGGACACTTGGTCTCCCGCCTCAGCTGGAGAGGCGTCCCAATTGCCCTGCCAAGCCTCGAGGTGAATCTCGATTTGTCCCTCGCAACTAGGCAGGAGTCCTGACTTGGCTGAACAAACACGTGTGTGGAAGGGCCATCCCCGCCGTAACTCGAGAATTTACCCCAGGTTCCCGCCGCAACTCGAGAAAAACCATGAGACTTCCCCCTCGCCGCGAGATGAGGCCCGATTCCCCTGCACTGCGTGCAGAGCAATTTCGTGTTGCACATCACACAGGAAAGGAGCCTTGATTTCCTTCATGGTACTCCAGAGAAACCCCAAGAACACTGTTTCAAGGCTAGAGGGATCCTGAGGTCACTGTAGCAACACGAAAGAGCTCCATGGACCAAGAATCAACTCGAGATGAGAGGTTAGTTCCTGGCTTCGACTCCAGAGGAATACCACCTTACCACAAGCACCTCAAGAGGAGGCTTCTCTCAGCTCTAGGTATGTGAGAGGGACCCTGAGTTTGCAGCCTCAAGTGGAATGGACACCGCGATGCCCTGACTCGAAATAAGGCCGGATATCCCTGCAGTGACTTGCATGCAGGCTCGTCTTGCATCTCTCAAGACGAAAGGATGTCTGAATCCCCTGTGGAAACCACAGAGAAAGACCTAGTTAACCACCTCATCGCGACCAGAGGCCTCACATCCTTTGAAAACTCCAGAGGTACGCAGAGATCAGTGCCTCCAAAGGAGACGATGCCTGCCTCCTCGTGAAACTTGATAGGAGTCCCAGGATTCCTGTGGCATGTGGAAAGGGACCCTTTGTGTCCCGACTCAGCTGGAGAGGCGTCCCATTGCCCTGCCAAGCCTCGAGGAGAGTCCCGAGTTGTCCCTCGCAACTAGGCAGGAGTCCTGACGTCGCTGAACAAACACGTGTGTGGAAGGGCCATCCCCGCCGTAACTCGAGAATATAACCCAGGATCCCGCCGCAACTCGAGAAAAATCATGAGACTTCCCCCTCGTCGCGAGAAGAGGCCCGATTCCCCTGCACTGAGTGCAGAGCAATTCCGTGTTGCACATCACACAGGAAAGGAGCCTTGATTTCCTTGATGGCACTCCAGAGAAACCCCAGGAACACTGTTTCAAGGCTAGAGGGATCCTGAGGTCACTGTAGCAACACGAAAGGGCTCCGTGGACCAAGAATCAACTCGAGATGAGAGGTTAGTCCCTGGCTTCGACTCCAGAGGAATAGCACCTTACCACAAGAACCTCAAGAGGAGGCTTCTCTCAGCTCTAGGTATGTGAGAGGGACCCTGAGTTTGCGGCCTCAAGTGGGATGGACACCCCGATGCCCTGACTCGAAATAAGGCCGGATATCCCTGCAGTGACTTGAATGCAGGCTCGTCTTGCATCTCCCAAGACGAAAGGATGTCTGAATCCCCTGTGGAGACCACAGAGAAAGACCTAGTTCCTTGGTCTACTTCTGTGAAAAATACCGTTGGTAGCTTGATAGGGATTGCATTGAATCTATAGATTGCTTTGGGTAGAATAGCCATTTTGACAATATTGATTCTTCCAATCCATGAACACGGTATGTTTCTCCATCTGTTTGTGTCCTCTTTGATTTCTTTCATCAGTGTTTTATAGTTTTCTATGTATAGGTCTTTTGCTTCTTTAGGTAGATATACTCCTAAGTATTTTATTCTTTCTGTTGCAATGGTGAATGGTATTGTTTCCTTAATTTCTCTTTCTGTTTTTTCATTGTTAGTATATAGGAATGCAAGGGATTTCTGTGTGTTAATTTTATATCCTGCAACTTTACTATATTCATTGATTAGTTCTAGTAATTTTCTGGTAGAGTCTTTAGGGTTTTCTATATAGAGGATCATGTCATCACAGAACTAGACCAAAGAATTTCACAATTTGTATGGAAATACAAAAAACCTCGAATAGCCAAAGTAATCTTGAAAAAGAAGAATGGAACTGGAGGAATCAACCTGCCTGACTTCAGACTCTACTACAAAGCCACAGTCATCAAGACACTGTGGTACTGGCACAAAGACAGAAATATAGACCAATGGAACAGAATAGAAAGCCCAGAGATAAATCCACGAACCTATGGACACCTTATCTTTGACAAAGGAGGCAAGGATATACAATGGAAAAAAGACAACCTCTTTAACAAGTGGTGCTGGGAAAACTGGTCAACCACTTGCAAAAGAATGAAACTAGAACACTTTCTAACACCATACACAAAAATAAACTCAAAATGGATTAAAGATCTAAATGTAAGACCAGAAACTATAAAACTCCTAGAGGAGAACATAGGCAAAACACTCTCCGACATAAATCACAGCAAGATCCTCTATGACCCACCTCCCAGAATATTGGAAATAAAAGCAAAACTAAACAAATGGGATCTAATGAAACTTAAAAGCTTTTGCACTACAAAAGAAACTATAAGTAAGGTGAAAAGACAGCCGTCAGATTGGGAGAAAATAATAGCAAATGAAGAAACAGACAAAGGATTAATCTCAAAAATATACAAGCAACTCCTGCAGCTCAATTCCAGAAAAATAAATGACCCAATCCAAAAATGGGCCAGAGAACTAAACAGACATTTCTCCAAAGAAGACATACAGATGGCTAACAAACACATGAAAAGGTGCTCAACATCACTCATTATTAGAGAAATGCAAATCAAAACCACAATGAGGTACCATTACACACCAGTCAGGATGGCTGCTATCCAAAAGTCTACAAGCAATAAATGCTGGAGAGGCTGTGGAGAAAAGGGAACCCTCTTACACTGTTGGTGGGAATGCAAACTAGTACAGCCACTATGGAAAACAGTGTGGAGATTCCTTAAAAAACTGGAAATAGAACTGCCATATTACCCAGCAATACCACTTCTGGGCATACACACTGAGGAAACCAGATCTGAAAGAGACACATGCACCCCAATGTTCATCGCAGCACTGTTTATAATAGCCAGGACATGGAAGCAACCTAGATGCCCATCAGCAGATGAATGGATAAGGAAGCTGTGGGACATATACACCATGGAATTTTACTCAGCCGTCAAAAAGAATTCATTTGAACCAGTCCTAATGAGATGGATGAAACTGGAGCCCCTTATACAGAGTGAAGTAAGCCAGAAAGATAAAGAACATTACAGCATACTAACACATATACATGGAATTTAGAAAGATGGTAACGAGAACCCTATATGCAAAACAGAAAAAGAGACACAGAAATACAGAACAGACTTTTGAACTCTGTGGGAGAAGGTGAGGGTGGGATGTTTCAAAAGAACAGCATGTATACTATCTATGGTGAAACAGATCACCAGCCCAGGTGGGATGCATGAGACAAGTGCTCCGGCCTGGTGCACTGGGAAGACCCAGAGGAATCGGGTGGAGAGGGAGATGGGAGGGGGGATCGGGATGGGGAATAAGTGTAAATCTATGGCTGATTCATATCAATGTATGACAAGACCCACTGAAATGTTGTGAAGTAATTAGCCTCCAACTAATAAAAAAAATTAAAAAAAAAGAAAAAAAAGAAAGACCTAGTTCCCCTCCTCATCGCGACCGGAGGCCTCACATCCTTTGAAAACTCCAGAGGTACGCGGAGATCAGTGCCTCCAAAGGAGACGATGCCTGACTCCTCGTGAAACTTGATAGGAGTCCCAGGATTCCTGTGGCACGTGGAAAGGGACCCTTGGTCTCGCGCCTCAGCTGGAGAGGCGTCCCAATTGCCCTGCCAAGCCTCGAGGAGAATCCCGAGTTGTCCTTCGCAAGTAGGCAGGAGTCCGGACGTCGCTGAACAAACACGTGTGTGGAAGGGCCATCCCCGTCGTAACTCGAGAATATACCCCAGGTTCCCGCCGCAACTCGAGAAAAACCATGAGACTTCTCCCACACCGCGAGATGAGGCCCGATTCCCCTGCACTGCGTGCAGAGCAATTCCGTGTTGCACATCACACATGAAAGGATCCTTGATTTCCTTCATGGCACTCCAGAGAAACCCCAGGAACACTGTTTCAAGGCTAGAGGGATCCTGAGGTCACTGTAGCAACACGAAAGAGCTCCGTGGAACAGAAATCAACTCGAGATGAGAGATTAGTCCCTGGCTTCGACTCCAGAGGAATACTACCTTACCACAAGCACCTCAAAGGAGGCTTCTCTCAGCTCTAGGTATGGAGAGGGACCCTGAGTTTGCGGCCTCAAGTGGAATGGACACTGAGATGCCCTAACTCGAAATAAGGCCGGATATCGCTGCAGTGACTTGAATGCAGGCTCGTCTTGCATCTCAGAAGACGAAAGGATGTCTGAATCCCCTGTGGAGACCACAGAGAAAGACCTAGTTCCCCACCTCATCGCGACCGGAGGCCTCACATCCTTTGAAAACTCCAGAGGTACGCGGAAATCAGTGCCTCCAAAGGAGACGATGCCTGACTCCTCGTGAAACTTTATAGGAGTCCCAGGATTCCTGTGGCACGTGGAATGGGACACTTGGTCTCCCGCCTCAGCTGGAGAGGCGTCCCAATTGCCCTGCCAAGCCTCAAGGAGAATCCCGAGTTGTCCCTCGCAACTAGGCCGGAGTCCTGACGTCGCTGAACAAACACGTGTGTGGAAGTGCCATCCACGTCGTAACTCGAGAATATACCCCAGGTTCCCGCCGCAACTCGAGAAAAATCATGAGACTTCCCCCTCGCCGCGAGATGAGGAACGATTCCCCTGCACTGCGTGCAGAGCAATTCCGTGTTGCACATCACACATGAAAGGAGCCTTGATTTCCTTCATGGTACTCCAGAGAAACCCCAAGAACACTGTTTCTAGGCTAGAGGGATCCTGAGGTCACTGTAGCAACATGAAAGAGCTTCGTGGACCCAAAATCAACTCGAGATGAGAGGTTAGTCCCTGGCTTCAACTCCAGGGGAATACCACCTTACCAGAAGCACCTCAAAGGAGGCTTCTCTCAGCTCTAGGTATGTGAGAGGGACCCTGAGTTTGCGGCCTCAAGTGGAATGGACACCACGATGCCCTGACTCAACATAAGGCCGGATATCCCTGCAGTGACTTGAATGCAGGCTCGTCTTGCATCTCCCAAGACGAAAGGATGTCTGAATCCCCTGCGGAGAACACAGAGAAAGACCTAGTTCCCCACCTCATCGCGACCAGAGGCCTGACATCCTTTGAAAACTCCAGAGGTACGCGGAGATCAGTGCCTCCAAAGGAGACGATGCCTGCCTCCTCTTGAATCTTGATAGGACTCGCAGGATTCATGTGGCACGTGGAAAGGGACACTTGGTCTCCCGCCTCAACTGGAGAGGCGTCCCAATTGCCCTGCCAAGCCTCAAGGAGAATCCCGAGTTGTCCCTCGCAAATAGGCAGGAGTCCTGACGTCACTGAACAAACACGTGTGTGGAATGTCCCTCCCAGTGGTAACTCGAGAATATACCACAGGTTCCCGCCGCAACTCGAGAAAAACCATGAGACTTCTCCCACACCGCGAGATGAGGCCCGATTCCCCTGCACTGCGTGCAGAGCAATTCCGTGTTGCACATCACACATGAAAGGAGCCTTGATTTCCTTCATGGCACTCCAGAGAAACCCCAGGAACACTGTTTCAAGGCTAGAGGGATCCTGAGGTCACTGTAGCAACACGAAAGAGCTCCGTGGACCAGAAATCAACTCGAGATGAGAGATTAGTCCCTGGCTTCAACTCCAGAGGAATACCACCTTACCACAAGCACCTCAAAGGAGGCTTCTCTCAGCTCTAGGTATGTGAGAGGGACCCTGAGTTTGCGGCCTCAAGTGGAATGGACACCGAGATGCCCTGACTCGAAATAAGGCCGGATATCCCTGCAGTGACTTGAATGCAGGCTTGTCTTGCATCTCCCAAGACGAAAGGATGTCTGAATCCCCTGTGGACACCACAGAGAAAGACCTAGTTCCCCACCTCATCGCGACCGGAGGCCTCACATCCTTTGAAAACTCCAGAGGTACGCGGAGATCAGTGCCTCCAAAGGAGACGATGCCTGACTCCTCGAGAAACTTGATAGGAGTCCCAGGATTCCTGTGGCACGTGGAAAGGGACCCTTGGTCTCCCGCCTCACCTGGAGAGGCGTCCCAATTGCCCTGCCAAGCCTCAAGGATAATCCCGAGTTGTCCCTCGCAACTAGGCAGGAGTCCTGTCATCGCTGAAGAAACATGTGTGTGGAATGGCCCTCCCCGTGGTAACTCGAGAATATACCCCAGGTTCCCGCCGCAACTCGAGAAAAACCATGAGACTTCCCCCTCGCCGCGAGATGAGGCCCGATTCCCCTGCACTGCGTGCAGAGCAATTCCGTGTTGCACATTACACGTGAAACGAGCCTTGATTTCCTTCATGGCACTTCAGAGAAACCCCAAGAACACTGTTTCAAGGCTAGAGGCATCCTGACGTCACTGTAGCAACACGAAAGAGCTCCGTGGACCAGAAATCAACTCGAGATGAGAGGTTAGTCTCTGGCTTCGACTCCAGAGGAATACCACCTTACCACAAGCACCTCAAAGGAGGCTTCTCTCAGCTCTAGGTATGTGAGAAGGACCCTGAGTTTGGGGCCTCAAGTGGAATGGACACCGCGATGCCCTGACTCGAAATAAGGCTGAATTTCCCTGCAGTGACTTGAATGCAGGCTCGTCTTGCATCTCCCAAGACGAAAGGATGTCTGAATCCCCTGTGGAGACCACAGAAAAAGACCTAGTTCCCCACCTCATCGCGACCGGAGGCCTCACATCCTTTGAAAACTCCAGCGGTACGCGGAGATCAGTGCCTCCAAAGGAGACGATGCCTGCCTCCTCGTGAAACTTGATAGGAGTCCCAGGATTCCTGTGGCACGTGGAAAGGGACCCTTGGTCTCCCGCCTCAGCTGGAGAGGCGTCCCAATTGCCCTGCCAAGCCTCGAGGAGAATCCCGAGTTGTCCCTCGCAACTAGGCAGGAGTCCTAACGTCGCTGAACAAACACGTGTGTGGAAGGGCCATCCCCGTCGTAACTCGAGAATATACCCCAGGTTCCCGCCGCAACTCGAGAAAAACCTTGAGACTTCCCCCTCGCCGCGAGATGAGGCCCGATTCCCCTGCACTAAGTGCAGAGCAATTCCGTGTTACACATCACACAGGAAAGGAGACTTGATTTCCTTGATGGCCCTCCAGAGAAACCACAAGAACACTGTTTCAAGGCTAGAGGGATCCTGAGGTCACTGTAGTAACACGAAAGAGCTCTGTGGACCAAAAATCAACTCGAGATGAGAGGTTAGTTCCTGGCTTCGACTCCAGAGGAATACCACCTTACCACAAGCACCTCAAGAAGAGGATTCTCTCAGCTCTAGGTATGAGAGAGCGACCCTGATTTTGCGGCCTCAAGTGGAATGAACACCGCGATTCCCTGACTCGAAATAAGGCCGGACATCCCTGCAGTGACTTGAATGCAGGCTCGTCTTGCATCTCCCAAGACGAAAGGATGTCTGAGTTCCCTGTGGAGACCACAGAGAAAGACCTAGTTCCCCACCTCATCGCGAACGGAGGCCTCACATCCTTTGAAAACTCCAGAGGTACGCGGAGATCAGTGCCTCCAAAGGAGACGATGCCTGCCTCCTCGTGAAACTTGATAGGAGTCCCAGGATTCCTGTGGCACGTGGAAAGGGACCCTTGGTCTCCCGCCTCAGCTGGAGAGGCGTCCCAATTGCCCTGCCAAGCCTCGAGGAGAATCCCGAGTTGTCCCTCGCAACTAGGCAGGAGTCCTAACGTCGCTGAACAAACACGTGTGTGGAAGGGCCAACCCCGTCGTAACTCGAGAATATACCCCAGGTTCCCGCCGCAACTCGAGAAAAACCTTGAGACTTCCCCCTCGCCGCGAGATGAGGCCCGATTCCCCTGCACTAAGTGCAGAGCAATTCCGTGTTACACATCACACAGGAAAGGAGACTTGATTTCCTTGATGGCCCTCCAGAGAAACCACAAGAACACTGTTTCAAGGCTAGAGGGATCCTGAGGTCACTGTAGTAACACGAAAGAGCTCTGTGGACCAAAAATCAACTCGAGATGAGAGGTTAGTTCCTGGCTTCGACTCCAGAGGAATACCACCTTACCACAAGCACCTCAAGAAGAGGATTCTCTCAGCTCTAGGTATGAGAGAGCGACCCTGATTTTGCGGCCTCAAGTGGAATGAACACCGCGATTCCCTGACTCGAAATAAGGCCGGACATCCCTGCAGTGACTTGAATGCAGGCTCGTCTTGCATCTCCCAAGACGAAAGGATGTCTGAGTTCCCTGTGGAGACCACAGAGAAAGACCTAGTTCCCCACCTCATCGCGAACGGAGGCCTCACATCCTTTGAAAACTCCAGAGGTACGCGGAGATCAGTGCCTCCAAAGGAGACGATGCCTGCCTCCTCGTGAAACTTGATAGGAGTCCCAGGATTCCTGTGGCACGTGGAAAGGGACCCTTGGTCTCCCGCCTCAGCTGGAGAGGCGGCCCAATTGCCCTGCGAAGCCTCGAGGAGAATCCCGAGTTGTCCCTCGCAGCTAGGCAGGAGTCCTGACGTCGCTGAACAAACATGTGTTTGGAAGGGCCATCCCCGTCGTAACTCGAGAATATACCCCAGGTTCCCGCCGCAACTCGAGAAAAACCATGAGACTTCCCCCTCGCCACGAGATGAGGCCCGATTCCCCTGCACTGCGTGCAGAGCAATTCCGTGTTGCACATCACACAGGAAAGGAGCCTTGATTTCCTTGATGGCACTCCAGAGAAACCCCAAGAACACTGTTTCAAGGCTGGAGGGATCCTGAGGTCACTGTAGCAACACGAAAGAGCTCCGTGGACCAAGAATCAACTCGAGATGAGAGGTTAGTTCCTGGCTTCGACTCCAGCGGAATAGCACCTTACCACAAGCACCTCAAGAGGAGGCTTCTCTCAGCTCTAGGTATGAGACAGGGACCCTGAGTTTGCGGCCTCAAGTGGAATGGCCACCGCGATGCCCTGACTCGAAATAAGGCCGGATATCCCTGCAGTGACTTGAATGCAGGCTCGTCTTGCATCTCCCAAGACGAAAGGATGTCTGAATCCCCTGTGGAGACCACAGAGAAAGACCTAGTTCCCCACCTCATCGCGACCGGAGGCCTCACATCCTTTGAAAACTCCAGAGGTACGCGGAGATCAGTGCCTCCAAAGGAGACGATGCCTGCCTCCTCTTGAATCTTGATAGGAGTCCCAGGATTCCTGTGGCACGTGGAAAGGGACACTTGGTCTCGCGACTCAGCTGGAGAAGCGTCCCATTGCCCTGCCAAGCCTCGAGGAGAGTCCCGAGTTGTCCCTCGCAACTAGGCAGGAGTCCTGTCGTCGCTGAACAAACACGTGTGTGGAAGGGCCATCCCCGTCGTAACTCGAGAATATACCCCAGGTTCCCGCCGCAACTCGAGAAAAACCATGAGACTTCGCCCACGCCGCGAGATGAGGCCTGATTCCCCTGCACTGCGTGCAGAGCAATTCCGTGTTGCACATCACACATGAAAGGATCCTTGATTTCCTTCATGGCACTCCAGAGAAACCCCAAGAACACTGTTTCAAGGCTAGAGGGATCCTGAGGACACTGTAGCAACACGAAAGAGCTCCGTGGACCAGAAATCAACTCGAGATGAGAGATTAGTCCCTGGCTTCGACTCCAGAGGAATACCACCTTACCAGAAGCACCTCAAAGGAGGCTTCTCTCAACTCTAGGTATGTGAGAGGGACCCTGAGTTTGCGGCCTCAAGTGGAATGGACACCGAGATGCCCTGACTCGAAATAAGGCCGGATATCCCTGCAGTGACTTGAATGCAGACTCGTCTTGCATCTCCCAAGACAAAAGGATGTCTGAATCCCCTGTGGAGACCACAGAGAAAGACCTAGTTCCCCACCTCATCGCGACCGGAGGCCTCACATCCTTTGAAAACTCCAGAGGTACGCGGAGATCAGTGCCTCCAAAGGAGACGATGCCTGACTCCTCGTGAATCTTGATAGGACTCCCAGGATTCATGTGGCACGTGGAAAGGGACACTTGGTCTCCCGCCACAACTGGAGAGGCGTCCCAATTGCCCTGCCAAGCCTCAAGGAGAATCCCCAGTTGTCCCTCGCAATTAGGCAGGAGTCGTGACGTCGCTGAACAAACACGTGTGTGGAAGGGCCATCCCCGCCGTAACTCGAGAATATACCCCAGGTTCCCGCCGCAACTCGAGAAAAATCATGAGACTTCCCCCTCGTCGCGAGATGAGGCCCGATTCCCCTGCACTGCGTGCAGAGCAATTCCGTGTTGCACATCACAGAGGAAAGGAGCCTTTATTTCCTTGATGGCACTCCAGAGAAACCCCAAGAACACTGTTTTAAGGCTAGAGGGATCCTGAGGTCACTGTAGCAACACGAAAGAGCTCCGTGGACCAAGAATCAACTCGAGATGAGAGGTTAGTCCCTGGATTCGACTCCAGAGGAATACCACCTTACCACAAGCACCTCAAGAGGAGGCTTCTCTCAGCTCTAGGTATGTGAGAGGGACCCTGAGTTTGCGGCCTCAAGTGGAATGGACACCGCGATCCCCTGACTCAAAATAAGGCCGGATATCCCTGCAGTGACTTGAATGCAGGCTCGTCTTACATCTCCCAAGACAAAAGGATGTCTGAATCCCCTGTGGAGAGCACAGAGAAAGACCTAGTTCCCCACCTCATCGCGACTGGAGGCCTCACATCCTTTGAAAACTCCAGAGGTACGCAGAGATCAGTGCCTCCAAAGGAGACGATGCTTGACTCCTCGTGAAACTTGACAGAAGTCCCAGGATTCCTGTGGCACGTGGAAAGGGACTCTTGGTTTTCCGCATCAGCTGGAGAGGCGTCCCAATTGCCCTGCCAAGCCTCGAGGACAATCCCGAGTTGTCCCTCGCAACTAGGCAGGAGTCCTGTCATCGCTGAAGAAACACGTGGGTGGAAGTGCCATCCCCGTCGTAAATCGAGAATATACCCCAGGTTCCCGCCGCAACTCGAGAAAAACCATGAGACTTCTCCCACGCCGCGAGATGAGGCCCGATTCCCCTGCACTGTGTGCAGAGCAATTCCGTGTTGCACATCACACATGAAAGGAGCCTTGATTTCCTTCATTGTACTCCAGAGAAACCCCAAGAACACTGTTTCAAGGCTAGAGGGATCCTGAGGTCACTGTAGCAACATGAAAGAGCTCCGTGGACCAGAAATCAACTCGAGATGAGAGGTTAGTCCCTGGCTTCGACTCCAGAGGAATACCACCTTACCACAAGCACCTCAAAGGAGGCTTCTCTCAGCTCCAGGTATGTGAGAGGGACCCTGAGTTTGCGGCCTCAAGTGGAATGGACACCGCGATGCCCTGAATCGAAATAAGGCCGAATTTCCCTGCAGTGACTTGAATGCAGGCTCGTCTTGCATCTCCTAAGACGAAAGGATGTGTGAATCCCCTCTGGAGACCACAGAGAAAGACCTAGTCCCCACCTCATCGCGACCGGAGGCCTCACATCCTTTGAAAACTCCAGAGGTACGCGGAGATCAGTGCCTCCAAAGGAGACGATGCCTGACTCCTCGTGAAACTTGAAAGGAGTCCCAGGATTCGTTTGGCACGTGGTAAGGGACCCCTGGTCTCCCGCCTCAGCTGGAAAGGCATCCCAATTGCCCTGGCAAGCCTCGAGGAGAATCCCGAGTTGTACCTCACAACTAGGCAGGAATCCTGACGTCGCTGAACAAACACGTGTGTGGAAGAGCCATCCCCGTCGTAACTCGAGCATATACCCCAGGTTCCCGCCGCAACTCGAGAAAACCGATGAGAGTTCCCCCTCGCCGCGAGATGAGGCCCGATTCCCCTGCACTGCGTGCAGAGCAATTCCGTGTTGCACATCACACAGGAAAGGAGCGTTGATTTCCTTGATGGCACTCCAGAGAAACCCCAAGAACACTGTATCAAGGCTTGAGGGATCCTGAGGTCACTGTAGCAACACGAAAGAGCTCCGTGGACTAAGAATCAACTCGAGATGAGAGGTTAGTCCCTGAGATCAACTCCAGAGGTATACCACCTTATCACAAGCACCTCAAGAGGAGGCTTCTCTAAGCTCTAGGTATGTGAGAGGGACCCTGAGTTTGCGGCCTCAAGTGTAATGGACTCCGCGATGCCCTGACTCGAAATAAGGCCGGATATCCCTGCAGTGACTTGAATGCAGGCTCGTCTTGCATCTCCCAAGACGAAAGGATATCTGAACCCCCTGTGGAGACCACAGAGAAAGACCTAGTTCCCCACCTAATCGCGACCGGAGGCCTCACATCCTTTGAAAACTCCAGAGGTACGCGGAGATCAGTGCCTCCAAAGGAGACGATGCCTGCCTCCTCGTGAAACTTGATAGGAGTCCCAGGATTCCTGTGGCACGTGAAAAGGGACTCTTGGTCTCCTGACTCAGCTGGAGAGGCGTTCCAATTGCCCTGCCAAGCCTCGAGGAGAATCCCGAGTTGTCCCTCGCAACTAGGCAGGAGTCCTGACGTCGCTGAACAAACACGTGTGTGGAAGGGCCATCCCCGACGTAACTCGAGAATATACCCCAGGTTCCCGCCGCAACTCGAGAAAAACCATGAGCCTTCCCCCTCGCCGCGAGATGAGGCCCGATTCCCCTGCACTGCGTGCAGAGCAATTCCGTGTTGCACATCACACATGAAAGGAGCCTTGATTTCCTTGATGGCACTCCAGAGAAACGCCAAGAACACTGTTTATAGGCTAGAGGGATCCTGAGGTCATTGTAGCAACACGAAAGAGCTCCGTGGACCAAGAATCAACTAGAGATGAGAGGTTAATCCCTGGCTTCGCCTCCAGAGGAATACAACCTTACCACAAGCACCTCAAGAGGAGTCTTCTCTCAGCTCTAGGTATGTGAGAGGGACCCTGAGTTTGCGGCCTCAAGTGGAATGGACTCCGCGATGCCCTGACTCGAAATAAGGCCGGATATCCCTGCAGTGACTTGAATGCAGGCTCGTCTTGCATCTCCCAAGACGAAAGAATGTCTGAATCCCCTGTGGAGACCACAGAGAAAGACCTAGTTCCTTGGTCTAGTTCTGTGAAAAATACCGTTGGTAGCTTGATAGGGATTGCATTGAATCTATAGATTGCTTTCGGTAGAATAGCCATTTTGACAATATTGATTCTTCCAATCCATGAACACGGTATGTTTCTCCATCTGTTTGTGTCCTCTTTGATTTCTTTCATCAGTGTTTTATAGTTTTCTATGTATAGGTCTTTTGTTTCTTTAGGTAGATATACTCCTAAGTATTTTATTCTTTTTGTTGCAATGGTGAATGGTATTGTTTCCTTCATTTCTCTTTCTGTTTTTTCATCGTTAGTATATAGGAATGCAAGGGATTTCTGTGTGTTAATTTTATATCCTGCAACTTTACTATATTCATTGATTAGTTCTAGTAATTTTCTGGTAGAGTCTTTAGGGTTTTCTATATAGAGGATCATGTCATCACAGAACTAGACCAAAGAATTTCACAATTTGTATGGAAATACAAAAAACCTCGAATAGCCAAAGTAATCTTGAAAAAGAAGAATGGAACTGGAGGAATCAACCTGCCTGACTTCAGACTCTACTACAAAGCCACAGTCATCAAGACAGTGTGGTACTGGCACAAAGACAGAAATATAGACCAATGGAACAGAATAGAAAGCCCAGAGATAAATCCACGAACCTATGGACACCTTATCTTTGACAAAGGAGGCAAGGATATACAATGGAAAAAAGACAACCTCTTTAACAAGTGGTGCTGGGAAAACTGGTCAACCACTTGCAAAAGAATGAAACTAGAACACTTTCTAACACCATACACAAAAATAAACTCAAAATGGATTAAAGATCTAAATGTAAGACCAGAAACTATAAAACTCCTAGAGGAGAACATAGGCAAAACACTCTCCGACATAAATCACAGCAAGATCCTCTATGACCCACCTCCCAGAATATTGGAAATAAAAGCAAAACTAAACAAATGGGATCTAATGAAACTTAAAAGCTTTTGCACTACAAAAGAAACTATAAGTAAGGTGAAAAGACAGCCGTCAGATTGGGAGAAAATAATAGCAAATGAAGAAACAGACAAAGGATTAATCTCAAAAATATACAAGCAACTCCTGCAGCTCAATTCCAGAAAAATAAATGACCCAATCCAAAAATGGGCCAGAGAACTAAACAGACATTTCTCCAAAGAAGACATACAGATGGCTAACAAACACATGAAAAGGTGCTCAACATCACTCATTATTAGAGAAATGCAAATCAAAACCACAATGAGGTACCATTACACACCAGTCAGGATGGCTGCTATCCAAAAGTCTACAAGCAATAAATGCTGGAGAGGCTGTGGAGAAAAGGGAACCCTCTTACACTGTTGGTGGGAATGCAAACTAGTACAGCCACTATGGAAAACAGTGTGGAGATTCCTTAAAAAACTGGAAATAGAACTGCCATATTACCCAGCAATACCACTTCTGGGCATACACACTGAGGAAACCAGATCTGAAAGAGACACATGCACCCCAATGTTCATCGCAGCACTGTTTATAATAGCCAGGACATGGAAGCAACCTAGATGCCCATCAGCAGATGAATGGATAAGGAAGCTGTGGGACATATACACCATGGAATTTTACTCAGCCGTCAAAAAGAATTCATTTGAACCAGTCCTAATGAGATGGATGAAACTGGAGCCCCTTATACAGAGTGAAGTAAGCCAGAAAGATAAAGAACATTACAGCATACTAACACATATATATGGAATTTAGAAAGATGGTAACGAGAACCCTATATGCAAAACAGAAAAAGAGACACAGAAATACAGAACAGACTTTTGAACTCTGTGGGAGAAGGTGAGGGTGGGATGTTTCAAAAGAACAGCATGTATACTATCTATAGTGAAACAGATCACCAGCCCAGGTGGGATGCATGAGACAAGTGCTCCGGCCTGGTGCACTGGGAAGACCCAGAGGAATCGGGTGGAGAGGGAGATGGGAGGGGGGATCGGGATGGGGAATAAGTGTAAATCTATGGCTGATTCAAATCAATGTATGACAAGACCCACTGAAATGTTGTGAAGTAATTAGCCTCCAACTAATAAAAAAAATTAAAAAAAAAAAAAAAGAAAAAAGAAAAAAAAAAGAAAGACCTAGTTACCCTCCTCATCGCGACCGGAGGCCTCACATCCTTTGAAAACTCCAGAGGTACGCGGAGATCAGTGCCTCCAAAGGAGACGATGCCTGGCTCTTCGTGAAACTTGATAGGAGTCCCAGGATTCCTGTGGCACGTGGAAAGGGACCCTTGGTCTCGCGCCTCAGCTGGAGAGGCGTCCCAATTGCCCTGCCAAGCCTCGAGGAGAATCCCGAGTTGTCCCTCGCAAGTAGGCAGGAGTCCTGACGTCGCTGAACAAACACGTGTGTGGAAGGGCCATCCCCGCCGTAACTCGAGAATTTACTCCAGGTTCCCGCCGCAACTCGAGAAAAACCATGAGACTTCCCCCTCGTCGTGAGAAGAGGCACGATTCCCCTGCACTGCGTGCAGAGCAATGCCGTGTTGCACATCACACAGGAAAGGAGCCTTGATTTCCATTATGTCACTCCATAGAAACCCCAAGAACACTGTTTCAAGGCTAGAGGGATCCTGAGGTCACTGTAGCAACACGAAAGAGCTCCGTGGACCAGAAATCAACTCGAGATGAGAGATTAGTCCCTGGCTTCGACTCCAGAGGAATACCACCTTACCAGAAGCACCTCAAAGGAGGCTTCTCTCAACTCTAGGTATGTGAGAGGGACCCTGAGTTTGCGGCCTCAAGTGGAATGGACACCGAGATGCCCTGACTCGAAATAAGGCCGGATATCCCTGCAGTGACTTGAATGCAGACTCGTCTTGCATCTCCCAAGACAAAAGGATGTCTGAATCCCCTGTGGAGACCACAGAGAAAGACCTAGTTCCCCACCTCATTGCGACCGGAAGCCTCACATCCTTTGAAAACTCCAGAGGTACCCGGAGATCAGTGCCTCCAAAGGAGACGATGCCTGACTCCTCGTGAATCTTGATAGGACTCCCAGGATTCATGTGGCACGTGGAAAGGGACACTTGGTCTCCCGCCACAACTGGAGAGGCGTCCCAATTGCCCTGCCAAGCCTCAAGGAGAATCCCCAGTTGTCCCTCGCAATTAGGCAGGAGTCGTGACGTCGCTGAACAAACACGTGTGTGGAAGGGCCATCCCCGCCGTAACTCGAGAATATACCCCAGGTTCCCGCCGCAACTCGAGAAAAATCATGAGACTTCCCCCTCGTCGCGAGATGAGGCCCGATTCCCCTGCACTGCGTGCAGAGCAATTCCGTGTTGCACATCACAGAGGAAAGGAGCCTTTATTTCCTTGATGGCACTCCAGAGAAACCCCAAGAACACTGTTTTAAGGCTAGAGGGATCCTGAGGTCACTGTAGCAACACGAAAGAGCTCCGTGGACCAAGAATCAACTCGAGATGAGAGGTTAGTCCCTGGATTCGACTCCAGAGGAATACCACCTTACCACAAGCACCTCAAGAGGAGGCTTCTCTCAGCTCTAGGTATGTCAGAGGGACCCTGAGTTTGCGGCCTCAAGTGGAATGGACACCGCGATCCCCTGACTCAAAATAAGGCCAGATATCCCTGCAGTGACTTGAATGCAGGCTCGTCTTACATCTCCCAAGACAAAAGGATGTCTGAATCCCCTGTGGAGAGCACAGAGAAAGACCTAGTTCCCCACCTCATCGCGACTGGAGGCCTCACATCCTTTGAAAACTCCAGAGGTACGCAGAGATCAGTGCCTCCAAAGGAGACGATGCTTGACTCCTCGTGAAACTTGACAGAAGTCCCAGGATTCCTGTGGCACGTGGAAAGGGACTCTTGGTTTTCCGCATCAGCTGGAGAGGCGTCCCAATTGCCCTGCCAAGCCTCGAGGACAATCCCGAGTTGTCCCTCGCAACTAGGCAGGAGTCCTGTCATCGCTGAAGAAACACGTGGGTGGAAGTGCCATCCCCGTCGTAAATCGAGAATATACCCCAGGTTCCCGCCGCAACTCGAGAAAAACCATGAGACTTCTCCCACGCCGCGAGATGAGGCCCGATTCCCCTGCACTGTGTGCAGAGCAATTCCGTGTTGCACATCACACATGAAAGGAGCCTTGATTTCCTTCATTGTACTCCAGAGAAACCCCAAGAACACTGTTTCAAGGCTAGAGGGATCCTGAGGTCACTGTAGCAACATGAAAGAGCTCCGTGGACCAGAAATCAACTCGAGATGAGAGGTTAGTCCCTGGCTTCGACTCCAGAGGAATACCACCTTACCACAAGCACCTCAAAGGAGGCTTCTCTCAGCTCCAGGTATGTGAGAGGGACCCTGAGTTTGCGGCCTCAAGTGGAATGGACACCGCGATGCCCTGAATCGAAATAAGGCCGAATTTCCCTGCAGTGACTTGAATGCAGGCTCGTCTTGCATCTCCCAAGACGAAAGGATGTGTGAATCCCCTGTGGAGACCACAGAGAAAGACCTAGTCCCCACCTCATCGCGACCGGAGGCCTCACATCCTTTGAAAACTCCAGAGGTACGCGGAGATCAGTGCCTCCAAAGGAGACGATGCCTGACTCCTCGTGAAACTTGAAAGGAGTCCCAGGATTCGTTTGGCACGTGGTAAGGGACCCCTGGTCTCCCGCCTCAGCTGGAAAGGCATCCCAATTGCCCTGGCAAGCCTCGAGGAGAATCCCGAGTTGTACCTCACAACTAGGCAGGAATCCTGACGTCGCTGAACAAACACGTGTGTGGAAGAGCCATCCCCGTGGTAACTCGAGCATATACCCCAGGTTCCCGCCGCAACTCGAGAAAACCGATGAGAGTTCCCCCTCGCCGCGAGATGAGGCCCGATTCCCCTGCACTGCGTGCAGAGCAATTCCGTGTTGCACATCACACAGGAAAGGAGCGTTGATTTCCTTGATGGCACTCCAGAGAAAACCCAAGAACACTGTATCAAGGCTTGAGGGATCCTGAGGTCACTGTAGCAACACGAAAGAGCTCCGTGGACTAAGAATCAACTCGAGATGAGAGGTTAGTCCCTGAGATCAACTCCAGAGGTATACCACCTTATCACAAGCACCTCAAGAGGAGGCTTCTCTAAGCTCTAGGTATGTGAGAGGGACCCTGAGTTTGCGGCCTCAAGTGTAATGGACTCCGCGATGCCCTGACTCGAAATAAGGCCGGATATCCCTGCAGTGACTTGAATGCAGGCTCGTCTTGCATCTCCCAAGACGAAAGGATATCTGAACCCCCTGTGGAGACCACAGAGAAAGACCTAGTTCCCCACCTAATCGCGACCGGAGGCCTCACATCCTTTGAAAACTCCAGAGGTACGCGGAGATCAGTGCCTCCAAAGGAGACGATGCCTGCCTCCTCGTGAAACTTGATAGGAGTCACAGGATTCCTGTGGCACGTGAAAAGGGACTCTTGGTCTCCTGCCTCAGCTGGAGAGGCGTTCCAATTGCCCTGCCAAGCCTCGAGGAGAATCCCGAGTTGTCCCTCGCAACTAGGCAGGAGTCCTGACGTCGCTGAACAAACACGTGTGTGGAAGGGCCATCCCCGACGTAACTCGAGAATATACCCCAGGTTCCCGCCGCAACTCGAGAAAAACCATGAGCCTTCCCCCTCGCCGCGAGATGAGGCCCGATTCCCCTGCACTGCGTGCAGAGCAATTCCGTGTTGCACATCACACATGAAAGGAGCCTTGATTTCCTTGATGGCACTCCAGAGAAACGCCAAGAACACTGTTTATAGGCTAGAGGGATCCTGAGGTCATTGTAGCAACACGAAAGAGCTCCGTGGACCAAGAATCAACTAGAGATGAGAGGTTAATCCCTGGCTTCGCCTCCAGAGGAATACAACCTTACCACAAGCACCTCAAGAGGAGTCTTCTCTCAGCTCTTGGTATGTGAGAGGGACCCTGAGTTTGCGGCCTCAAGTGGAATGGACTCCGCGATGCCCTGACTCGAAATAAGGCCGGATATCCCTGCAGTGACTTGAATGCAGGCTCGTCTTGCATCTCCCAAGACGAAAGAATGTCTGAATCCCCTGTGGAGACCACAGAGAAAGACCTAGTTCCTTGGTCTAGTTCTGTGAAAAATACCGTTGGTAGCTTGATAGGGATTGCATTGAATCTATAGATTGCTTTGGGTAGAATAGCCATTTTGACAATATTGATTCTTCCAATCCATGAACACGGTATGTTTCTCCATCTGTTTGTGTCCTCTTTGATTTCTTTCATCAGTGTTTTATAGTTTTCTATGTATAGGTCTTTTGTTTCTTTAGGTAGATATACTCCTAAGTATTTTATTCTTTTTGTTGCAATGGTGAATGGTATTGTTTCCTTAATTTCTCTTTCTGTTTTTTCATCGTTAGTATATAGGAATGCAAGGGATTTCTGTGTGTTAATTTTATATCCTGCAACTTTACTATATTCATTGATTAGTTCTAGTAATTTTCTGGTAGAGTCTTTAGGGTTTTCTATATAGAGGATCATGTCATCACAGAACTAGACCAAAGAATTTCACAATTTGTATGGAAATACAAAAAACCTCGAATAGCCAAAGTAATCTTGAAAAAGAAGAATGGAACTGGAGGAATCAACCTGCCTGACTTCAGACTCTACTACAAAGCCACAGTCATCAAGACAGTGTGGTACTGGCACAAAGACAGAAATATAGACCAAAGGAACAGAATAGAAAGCCCAGAGATAAATCCACGAACCTATGGACACCTTATCTTTGACAAAGGAGGCAAGGATATACAATGGAAAAAAGACAACCTCTTTAACAAGTGGTGCTGGGAAAACTGGTCAACCACTTGCAAAAGAATGAAACTAGAACACTTTCTAACACCATACACAAAAATAAACTCAAAATGGATTAAAGATCTAAATGTAAGACCAGAAACTATAAAACTCCTAGAGGAGAACATAGGCAAAACACTCTCCGACATAAATCACAGCAAGATCCTCTATGACCCACCTCCCAGAATATTGGAAATAAAAGCAAAACTAAACAAATGGGATCTAATGAAACTTAAAAGCTTTTGCACTACAAAAGAAACTATAAGTAAGGTGAAAAGACAGCCGTCAGATTGGGAGAAAATAATAGCAAATGAAGAAACAGACAAAGGATTAATCTCAAAAATATACAAGCAACTCCTGCAGCTCAATTCCAGAAAAATAAATGACCCAATCCAAAAATGGGCCAGAGAACTAAACAGACATTTCTCCAAAGAAGACATACAGATGGCTAACAAACACATGAAAAGGTGCTCAACATCACTCATTATTAGAGAAATGCAAATCAAAACCACAATGAGGTACCATTACACACCAGTCAGGATGGCTGCTATCCAAAAGTCTACAAGCAATAAATGCTGGAGAGGCTGTGGAGAAAAGGGAACCCTCTTACACTGTTGGTGGGAATGCAAACTAGTACAGCCACTATGGAAAACAGTGTGGAGATTCCTTAAAAAACTGGAAATAGAACTGCCATATTACCCAGCAATACCACTTCTGGGCATACACACTGAGGAAACCAGATCTGAAAGAGACACATGCACCCCAATGTTCATCGCAGCACTGTTTATAATAGCCAGGACATGGAAGCAACCTAGATGCCCATCAGCAGATGAATGGATAAGGAAGCTGTGGTACATATACACCATGGAATTTTACTCAGCCGTCAAAAAGAATTCATTTGAACCAGTCCTAATGAGATGGATGAAACTGGAGCCCCTTATACAGAGTGAAGTAAGCCAGAAAGATAAAGAACATTACAGCATACTAACACATATATATGGAATTTAGAAAGATGGTAACGATAACCCTATATGCAAAACAGAAAAAGAGACACAGAAATACAGAACAGACTTTTGAACTCTGTGGGAGAAGGTGAGGGTGGGATGTTTCAAAAGAACAGCATGTATACTATCTATAGTGAAACAGATCACCAGCCCAGGTGGGATGCATGAGACAAGTGCTCCGGCCTGGTGCACTGGGAAGACCCAGAGGAATCGGGTGGAGAGGGAGATGGGAGGGGGGATCGGGATGGGGAATAAGTGTAAATCTATGGCTGATTCATATCAATGTATGACAAGACCCACTGAAATGTTGTGAAGTAATTAGCCTCCAACTAATAAAAAAAATTAAAAAAAAAAAAAAGAAAAAAGAAAAAAAAAAGAAAGACCTAGTTACCCTCCTCATCGCGACCGGAGGCCTCACATCCTTTGAAAACTCCAGAGGTACGCGGAGATCAGTGCCTCCAAAGGAGACGATGCCTGGCTCTTCGTGAAACTTGACAGAAGTCCCAGGATTCCTGTGGCACGTGGAAAGGGACCCTTGGTCTCGCGCCTCAGCTGGAGAGGCGTCCCAATTGCCCTGCCAAGCCTCGAGGAGAATCCCGAGTTGTCCCTCGCAAGTAGGCAGGAGTCCTGACGTCGCTGAACAAACACGTGTGTGGAAGGGCCATCCCCGCCGTAACTCGAGAATATACCCCAGGTTCCCGCCGCAACTCGAGAAAAATCATGAGACTTCCCCCTCGTCGCGAGAAGAGGCACGATTCCCCTGCACTGCGTGCAGAGCAATTCCGTGTTGCACATCACACATGAAAGGATCCTTGATTTCCTTGATGGCACTCCAGAGAAACCCCAAGAACACTGTTTCAAGGCTAGAGGGATCCTGAGGTCACTGTAGCAACATGAAAGAGCTCCGTGGACCAAAAACCAACTCGAGATGAGAGGTTAGTCCCTGGCTTCGACTCCAGAGGAATACCACCTTACCACAAGCACCTCAAAGGAGGCTTCTCTCAGCTCTAGGTATGTGAGAGGGACCCTGAGTTTGCGGCCTCATGTGGAATGGACACCGAGATGCCCTGACTCGAAATAAGGCCGGATATCCCTGCAGTGACTTGAATGCAGGCTTGTCTTGCATCTCCCAAGACGAAAGGATGTCTGAATCCCCTGTGGAGACCACAGAGAAAGACCTAGTTCCCCACCTCATCGCGACTGGAGGCCTCACATCCTTTGAAAACTCCAGTGGTACGCGGAGATCAGTGCCTCCAAAGGAGACGATGCCTGACTCCTCGAGAAACTTGATAGGAGTCCCAGGATTCCTGTGGCACGTGGAAAGGGACCCTTGGTCTCCCGCCTCAGCTGGAGAGGCGTCCCAATTGCCCTGCCAAGCCTCGAGGATAATCCCGAGTTGTCCCTCACAACTAGGCAGGAGTCCTGTCATCGCTGAAGAAACATGTGTGTGGAATGGCCCTCCCCGTGGTAACTCGAGAATATACCCCAGGTTCCCGCCGCAACTCGAGAAAAACCATGAGACTTCCCCCTCGCCGCGAGATGAGGCCCGATTCCCCTGCACGGCGTTGAGAGCAATTCCGTGTTGCACATTACACATGAAACGAGCCTTGATTTCCTTCATGGCACTCCAGAGAAACCCAAAGAACACTGTTTCAAGGCTAGAGGGATCCTGACGTCACTGTAGGAACACGAAAGAGCTCCGTGGACCAGAAATCAACTCGAGATGAGAGGTTAGTCCCTGGCTTCGACTCCAGAGGAATACCACCTTACCACAAGCACCTCAAAGGAGGCTTCTCTCAGCTCTAGGTATGTGAGAAGGACCCTGAGTTTCTGGCCTCAAGTGGAATGGACACCCCGATGCCCTGACTCGAAATAAGGCTGAATTTCCCTGCAGTGACTTGAATGCAGGCTCGTCTTGCATCTCCCAAGACGAAAGGATGTCTGAATCCCCTGTGGAGACCACAGAGAAAGACCTAGTTCCCCACCTCATGGCGACCGGAGACCTCACATCCTTTGAAAACTCCAGAGGTACGCGGAGATCAGTGCCTCCAAAGGAGACGATGCCTGCCTCCTCGTGAAACTTGATAGGAGTCCCAGGATTCCTGTGGCACGTGGAAAGGGACCCTTGGTCTCCCGCCTCAGCTGGAGAGGCGTCCCAATTGCCCTGCCAAGCCTCGAGGAGAATCCCGAGTTGTCCCTCGCAACTAGGCAGGAGTCCTAACGTCGCTGAACAAAAACGTGTGTGAAAGGGCCATCCCCGTCGTAACTCGAGAATTTACCCCAGGTTCCCGCCGCAACTCGAGAAAAACCATGAGACTTCAACCTCGCCACGAGATAAGGCCCAATTCTCCTGCACTGGGTGCAGAGCAGTTCCGTGTTGCACATCACACAGGAAAGGAGCCTTGATTTCCTTGATGGTACTCCAGAGAAACCCCAATAACACTGTTTCAAGGCTTGAGGGATCCTGAGGTCACTGTAGCAACACGAAAGAGCTCCGTGGACCAAGAATCAACTCGAGATGAGAGGTTAGTCCCTGGCTTCGACTCCAGAGGAATAGCACCTTACCACAAGCACCTCAAGAGGAGGCTTCTCTCAGCTCTAGGTATGTGAGAGGGACCCTGAGTTTGCGGCCTCAAGTGGAATGTACACCGCGATGCCCTGACTCGAAATAAGGCCGGATATCCCTGCAGTGACTTGAATGCAGGCTCGTCTTGCATCTCCCAAGACAAAAGGATGTCTGAGTCCCCTGTGGAGACCACAGAGAAAGACCTAGTTCCCCACCTCATCGCGACCGGAGGCCTCACATCCTTTGAAAACTCCAGAGGTACGCGGAGATCAGTGCCTCCAAAGGAGACGATGCCTGACTCCTCGTGAATCTTGATAGGACTCGCAGGATTCATGTGGCACGTGGAAAGGGACACTTGGTCTCCCGCCTCAACTGGAGAGGCGTCCCAATTGCCCTGCCAAGCCTCAAGGAGAATCCCCAGTTGTCCCTCGCAACTAGGCAGGAGTCGTGACGTCGCTGAACAAACACGTGTGTAGAAGGGCCATCCCCGCCGTAACTCGAGAATATACCCCAGGTTCCCGCCGCAACTCGAGAAAAACCATGAGACTTCCCCCTCGCCACGAGATGAGGCCCGATTCCCCTGCACTGCGTGCAGAGCAATTCCGTGTTGCACATCACACAGGAAAGGAGCCTTGATTTCCTTGATGGCACTCCAGAGAAACCCCAAGAACACTGTTTCAAGGCTTGAGGGATCCTGAGGTCACTGTAGCAACACGAAAGAGCTCCGTGGACCAAGAATCAACTCGAGATGAGAGGTTAGTTCCTGGCTTCGACTCCAGAGGAATAGCACCTTACCACAAGCACCTCAAGAGGAGGCTTCTCTCAGCTCTAGGTATGAGAGAGGGACCCTGAGTTTGCGGCCTCAAGTGGAATGGCCACCGCGATGCCCTGACTCGAAATAAGGCCGGATATCCCTGCAGTGACTTGAATGCAGGCTCGTCTTGCATCTCCCAAGACGAAAGGATGTCTGAATCCCCTGTGGAGACCACAGAGAAAGACCTAGTTCCCCACCTCATCGCGACCGGAGGCCTCACATCCTTTGAAAATTCCAGAGGTACGCGGAGATCAGTGCCTCCAAAGGAGACGATGCCTGCCTCCTCGTGAATCTTGATAGGAGTCCCAGGATTCCTGTGGCACGTGGAAGGGACCCTTGGTGTCCCGACTCAGCTGGAGAGGCGTTCCAATTGCCCTGCCAAGCCTCGAGGAGAATCCCGAGTTGTCCCTCGCAACTAGGCAGGAGTCCTGCGTCGCTGAACAAACACGTGTGTGGAATGGCCCTCCCCGTCTTAACTCGAGAATATACCCCAGGTTCCCGCCGCAACTCGAGAAAGATCATGAGACTTCCCCCTCACGGCAAGATGAGGCCCGATTCCCCTGCACTGCGTGCAGAGCAATTCCGTGTTGTGCATCACACAGGAAAGGAGCCTTGATTTCCTTCATAGCACTCCAGAGAAACCCCAGGAAAACTGTTTCAAGGCTAGAGGGATCCTGAGGTCACTGTAGCAACACGAAAGGGCTCCATGGACCAAGAATCAACTCGAAATGAGAGGTTAGTCCCTGGCTTCGACTCCAGAGGAATAGCACCTTACCACAAGCACCTCAAGAGGAGGCTTCTCTCAGCTCTAGGTATGTGAGAGGGACCCTGAGTTTGCGGCCTCAAGTGGAATGGACACCCCGATGCCCTGACTCGAAATAAGGCCGGATATCCCTGCAGTGACATGAATGCAGGCTCGTCTTGCATCTCCCAAGACGAAAGGATGTCTGAATCCCCTGTGGAGACCACAGAGAGTCCTAGATCCCCACCTCATGGCGACCAGAGGCCTCACATCCTTTGAAAACTCCAGAGGTACGCGGAGATCAGTGCCTCCAAAGCAGATGATGCCTGACTTCTCGTGAAACTTGATAGGAGTCCCAGGATTCCTGTGGCAAGTGGAAAGGGACACTTGGTCTCCCGTCTCAGCTGGAGAGGCGTCCCAATTGCCCTGCCAAGCCTCGAGGTGAATCCCGAGTTGTCCCTCGCAACTAGGCAGGAGTCCTGACGTCGCTGAACAAACACGTGAGTGGAAGGGCCATCCCCGTCTTAACTCGAGAATATACCCCAGGTTCCCGCCGCAACTCGAGAAAAACCATGAGCCTTCCCCCTCGCCGCGAGATGAGGCCCGATTCCCCTGCACTGCGTGCAGAGCAATTCCGTGTTGCACATCACACATGAAAGGAGCCTTGATTTCCTTGATGGCACTCCAGAGAAACCCCAAGAACACTGTTTCAAGGCTTGAGGGATCCTGAGGTCACCGTAGCAACATGAAAGAGCTCCGTGGACCAAAAACCAACTCGAGATTAGAGGTTAGTCCCTGGCTTCGACTCCAGAGGAATACCACCATACCACAAGCACCTCAAGGGGAGGCTTTTCTCAGCTCTAGGTATGTGAGAGGGACCCTGAGTTTGCCCCCTGAAGTGGAATGGACACGGGGATGCCCTGACTCGAAATAAGGCCGGATATCCCTGCAGTGTCTTGAATGCAAGCTCGTCTTGCATCTCCCAAGACAAAAGGATGTCTGAATCAACTGTGGAGACCACAGAGAAAGACCTAGGTCCCCACCTCATTGCGACCGGAGGCCTCACATGCTTTGAAAACTCCAGAGGTACGCGGAGATCAGTGCCTCCAAACGAGACGATGCCTGACTCCTCGTGAAACTTGAGAGGAGTCCCAGGATTCCTGTGGCACGTGGAAAGGGACCCTTGGTCTCCCGCCTCAGCTGGAGAGGCATCCCAATTGCCCTGGCAAGCCTCGAGGAGAATTCCGAGCTGAACCTCACAACTAGGCAGGAATCCTGATGTCACTGAACAAACACGTGTGTGGAAGAGGCATCCCCGTCGTAACTCGACCATATACACCAGGTTCCCGCCGGACTGGAGAAAACCGATGAGACTTCCCCCTCGCCGCGAGATGAGGCCCGATTCCCCTGCACTGCGTGCAGAGCAATTCCGTGTTGCACATCACACATGAAAGGAGCCTTGATTTCCTTGATGGCACTCCAGAGAAACCCCAAGAACACTGTTTCAAGGCTAGAGGGATCCTGAGGTCATTGTAGCAACACGAAAGAGCTCCGTGGACCAAGAATCAACTCGAGATGAGAGGTTATTCCCTGAGTTCGACTCCAGAGGAATACCACCTTACCACAAGCACCTCAAGAGGAGGCTTCTTTCAGCTCTAGGTATGTGAGAGGGACCCTGAGTTTGCGGCCTCAAGTGGAATGGACACCGCGATGCCCTGACTCGAAATAAGGCTGGATATCCCTGCAGTGACTTGAATGCAGGCTCGTCTTGCATCTCCCAAGACAAAAGGATGTCTGAATCCCCTGTGGAGATCACAGAGAAAGATCTCGTTCCCCACCTCATCGCGACTGGAGACCTCACATCCTTTGAAAACTCCAGAGGTACGCGGAGATCAGTGCCTCCAAAGGAGACGATGCCTGACTCCTCGTGAAACTTGATAGGAGTCCCAGGATTCCTGTGGCACGTGGAAAGGGACCCTTGGTCTCGCGCCTCAGCTGGAGAGGCGACCCAATTGCCCTGCCAAGCCTCGAGGAGAATCCCGAGTTGTCCTTCGCAAGTAGGTAGGAGTCCTGACGTCGCTGAACAAACACGTGTGTGGAAGGGCCATCCCCGTCGTAACTCAAGAATATACCCCAGGTTCCCGCCGCAACTCGAGAAAAACCATGAGACTTCTCCCACGCCGCGAGATGAGGCCCGATTCCCCTGCACTGTGTGCAGAGCAATTCCGTGTTGCACATCACACATGAAAGGATCCTTGATTTCCTTCATGGCACTCCAGAGAAACCCCAAGAACACTGTTTCAAGGCTAGAGGGATCCTGAGGTCACTGTAGCAACACGAAAGAGCTCCGTGGACCAGAAATCAACTCGAGATGAGAGATTAGTCCCTGGCTTCGACTCCAGAGTAATCCCACCTTACCATAAGCACCTCAAAGGAGGCTTCGCTCAGCTCTAGGTATGTGAGAGGGACCCTGAGTTTGCGGCCTCAAGTGGAATGGACTCCGCGATGCCCTGACTCGAAATAAGGCCGGATATCCCTGCAGTGACTTGAATGCAGGCTCGTCTTGCATCTCCCAAGACGAAAGAATGTCTGAAACCCCTGTGGAAACCACAGAGAAAGACCTAGTTCCTCGGTCTAGTTCTGTGAATAATACCGTTGGTAGCTTGATAGGGATTGCATTGAATCTATAGATTGCTTTGGGTAGAATAGCCATTTTGACAATATTGATTCTTCCAATCCATGAACACGGTATGTTTCTCCATCTGTTTGTGTCCTCTTTGATTTCTTTCATCAGTGTTTTATAGTTTTCTATGTATAGGTCTTTTGTTTCTTTAGGTAGATATACTCCTAAGTATTTTATTCTTTCTGTTGCAATGGTGAATGGTATTGTTTCCTTAATTTCTCTTTCTGTTTTTTCATCGTTAGTATATAGGAATGCAAGGGATTTCTGTGTGTTAATTTTATATCCTGCAACTTTACTATATTCATTGATTAGTTCTAGTAATTTTCTGGTAGAGTCTTTAGGGTTTTCTATATAGAGGATCATGTCATCACAGAACTAGACCAAAGAATTTCACAATTTGTATGGAAATACAAAAAACCTCGAATAGCCAAAGTAATCTTGAAAAAGAAGAATGGAACTGGAGGAATCAACCTGCCTGACTTCAGACTCTACTACAAAGCCACAGTCATCAAGACAGTGTGGTACTGGCACAAAGACAGAAATATAGACCAATGGAACAGAATAGAAAGGCCAGAGATAAATCCACGAACCTATGGACACCTTATCTTTGACAAAGGAGGCAAGGATATACAATGGAAAAAAGACAACCTCTTTAACAAGTGGTGCTGGGAAAACTGGTCAACCACTTGCAAAAGAATGAAACTAGAACACTTTCTAACACCATACACAAAAATAAACTCAAAATGGATTAAAGATCTAAATGTAAGACCAGAAACTATAAAACTCCTAGAGGAGAACATAGGCAAAACACTCTCCGACATAAATCACAGCAAGATCCTCTATGACCCACCTCCCAGAATATTGGAAATAAAAGCAAAACTAAACAAATGGGATCTAATGAAACTTAAAAGCTTTTGCACTACAAAAGAAACTATAAGTAAGGTGAAAAGACAGCCGTCAGATTGGGAGAAAATAATAGCAAATGAAGAAACAGACAAAGGATTAATCTCAAAAATATACAAGCAACTCCTGCAGCTCAATTCCAGAAAAATAAATGACCCAATCCAAAAATGGGCCAGAGAACTAAACAGACATTTCTCCAAAGAAGACATACAGATGGCTAACAAACACATGAAAAGGTGCTCAACATCACTCATTATTAGAGAAATGCAAATCAAAACCACAATGAGGTACCATTACACACCAGTCAGGATGGCTGCTATCCAAAAGTCTACAAGCAATAAATGCTGGAGAGGCTGTGGAGAAAAGGGAACCCTCTTACACTGTTGGTGGGAATGCAAACTAGTACAGCCACTATGGAAAACAGTGTGGAGATTCCTTAAAAAACTGGAAATAGAACTGCCATATTACCCAGCAATACCACTTCTGGGCATACACACTGAGGAAACCAGATCTGAAAGAGACACATGCACCCCAATGTTCATCGCAGCACTGTTTATAATAGCCAGGACATGGAAGCAACCTAGATGCCCATCAGCAGATGAATGGATAAGGAAGCTGTGGGACATATACACCATGGAATTTTACTCAGCCGTCAAAAAGAATTCATTTGAACCAGTCCTAATGAGATGGATGAAACTGGAGCCCCTTATACAGAGTGAAGTAAGCCAGAAAGATAAAGAACATTACAGCATACTAACACATATATATGGAATTTAGAAAGATGGTAACGATAACCCTATATGCAAAACAGAAAAAGAGACACAGAAATACAGAACAGACTTTTGAACTCTGTGGGAGAAGGTGAGGGTGGGATGTTTCAAAAGAACAGCATGTATACTATCTATGGTGAAACAGATCACCAGCCCAGGTGGGATGCATGAGACAAGTGCTCCGGCCTGGTGCACTGGGAAGACCCAGAGGAATCGGGTGGAGAGGGAGATGGGAGGGGGGATCGGGATGGGGAATAAGTGTAAATCTATGGCTGATTCATATCAATGTATGACAAGACCCACTGAAATGTTGTGAAGTAATTAGCCTCCAACTAATAAAAAAAATTAAAAAAAAAAAAAAAAAGAAAAAAAAAAAAGAAAGACCTAGTTCCCCTCCTCATCGCCACCGGAGGCCTCACATCCTTTGAAAACTCCAGAGGTACGCGGAGATCAGTGCCTCCAAAGGAGACGATGCCTGCCTCCTCGTGAAACTTGATAGGAGTCCCAGGATTCCTGTGGCACGTGGAAAGGGACCCTTGGTCTCGCGCCTCAGCTGGAGAGGCGTCCCAATTGCCCTGCCAAGCCTCGAGGAGAATCCCGAGTTGTCCCTCGCAAGTAGGCAGGAGTCATGACGTCGCTGAACAAACACGTGTGTGGAAGGGCCATCCCCGTCGTAACTCGAGAATATACCCCAGGTTCCCGCCGCAACTCGAGAAAAACCATGAGACTTCTCCCACGCCGCGAGATGAGGCCCGATTCCCCTGCACTGCGTGCAGAGCAATTCCGTGTTGCACATCACACAGGAAAGGAGCCTTGATTTCCTTGATGGCACTCCAGAGAAACCCCAAGAACACTGTTTCAAGGCTAGAGGGATCCTGAGGTCACTGTAGCAACACGAAAGAGCTCCATGGACCAAGATTCAACTCGAGATGAGAGGTTAGTCCCTGGCTTCGACTCCAGAGGAATACCACCTTACCACAAGCACCTCAAAGGAGGCTTCTCTCAGCTCTAGGTATGTGAGAGGGACCCTGAGTTTGCGGCCTCAAGTGGAATGGACACCGAGATGCCGTGACTCGAAATAAGGCCGGATATCCCTGCAGTGACTTGAATGCAGGCTCGTCTTGCATCTCCCAAGACGAAAGGATGTCTGAATCCCCTGTGGAGACCACAGAGAAAGACCTAGTTCCCCACCTCATCGCGACCGGAGGCCTCACATCCTTTGAAAACTCCAGCGGTACGCGGAAATCAGTGCCTCCAAAGGAGACGATGCCTGACTCCTCTTGAAACTTGATAGGAGTCCCAGGATTCCTGTGGCACGTGGAAAGGGACCCTTGGTCTCCCGTCTCAGCTGGAGAGGCGTCCCAATTGCCCTGCCAAGCCTCAAGGAGAATCCCGAGTTGTCCCTCACAACTAGGCAGGAGTCCTGACGTTGCTGAACAAACACGTGTGTGGAAGGGCCATCCCCGACGTAACTCGAGAATATACCCCAGGTTCCCGCCGCAACTCGAGAAAAACCATGAGACTTCTCCCACGCCGCGAGATGAGGCCCGATTCCCCTGCACTGCGTGCAGAGCAATTCCGTGTTGCACATCACACAGGAAAGGAGCCTTGATTTCCTTCATGGCACTCCAGAGAAACCCCAAGAACACTGTTTCAAGGCTAGAGGGATCCTGAGGTCACTGTAGCAACACGAAAGAGCTCTGTGGACCAGAAATCAACTCGAGATGAGAGATTAGTCCCTGCCTTCGACTCCAGAGGAATACCACCTTACCACAAGCACCTCAAGAGGAGGCATCTCTCAGCTCTAGGTATGTGAGAGGGACCCTGAGTTTGGGGCCTCAAGTGGAATGGACACCGCGATGCCCTGGCTCGAAATAAGCCCGGATATCCCTGCAGTGACTTGAATGCAGGCTCGTCTTGCATCTCCCAAAACGAAAGGATGTCTGAATCCCCTGTGGAGACCACAGAGAAAGACCTAGTTCCCCACCTCATCGCGACCGGAGGCCTCACATCCTTTGAAAACTCCAGAGGTACGCGGAGATCAGTGCCTCCAAAGGAGACGATGCCTGCCTCCTCGTGAAACTTGATAGGAGTCCCAGGATTCCTGTGGCACGTGGAAAGGGACCCTTGGTCTCCCGCCTCAGGTGGAGAGGCGTCCCAATTGCCCTGCCAAGCCTCAAGGAGAATCCCGAGTTGTCCCTCGCAACTAGGCAGGAGTCCTGACGTCGCTGAACAAACACGTGGGTGGAAGTGCCATCCCCGTCGTAACTCGAGAATATACCCCAGGTTCCCGCCGCAACTCGAGAAAAACCATGAGACTTCTCCCACGCCGCGAGATGAGGCCCGATTCCCCTGCACTGCGTGCAGAGCAATTCCGTGTTGCACATCACACAGGAAAGGAGCCTTGATTTCCTTGATGGCACTCCAGAGAAACCCCAAGAACACTGTTTCAAGGCTAGAGGGATCCTGAGGTCACTGTAGCAACACGAAAGAGCTCCGTGGACCAAGAATCAACTCGAGATGAGAGGTTAGTCCCTGGCTTCGCCTCCAGAGGAATACCACCTTACCACAAGCACCTCAAGAGGAGTCTTCTCTCAGCTCTAGGTATGTGAGAGGGACCCTGAGTTTGCGGCCTCAAGTGGAATGGACTCCGCGATGCCCTGACTCGAAATAAGGCCGGATATCCCTGCAGTGACTTGAATGCAGGCTCGTCTTGCATCTCCCAAGACGAAAGAATGTCTGAATCCCCTGTGGAGACCATAGAGAAAGACCTAGTTCCTTGGTCTACTTCTGTGAAAAATACCGTTGGTAGCTTGATAGGGATTGCATTGAATCTATAGATTGCTTTGGGTAGAATAGCCATTTTGGCAATATTGATTCTTCCAATCCATGAACACGGTATGTTTCTCCATCTGTTTGTGTCCTCTTTGATTTCTTTCATCAGTGTTTTATAGTTTTCTATGTATAGGTCTTTTGTTTCTTTAGGTAGATATACTCCTAAATATTTTATTCTTTTTGTTGCAATGGTGAATGGTATTGTTTCCTTCATTTCTCTTTCTGTTTTTTCATCGTTAGTATATAGGAATGCAAGGGATTTCTGTGTGTTAATTTTATATCCTGCAACTTTACTATATTCATTGATTAGTTCTAGTAATTTTCTGGTAGAGTCTTTAGGGTTTTCTATATAGAGGATCATGTCATCACAGAACTAGACCAAAGAATTTCACAATTTGTATGGAAATACAAAAAACCTCGAATAGCCAAAGTAATCTTGAAAAAGAAGAATGGAACTGGAGGAATCAACCTGCCTGACTTCAGACTCTACTACAAAGCCACAGTCATCAAGACAGTGTGGTACTGGCACAAAGACAGAAATATAGACCAATGGAACAGAATAGAAAGCCCAGAGATAAATCCACGAACCTATGGACACCTTATCTTTGACAAAGGAGGCAAGGATATACAATGGAAAAAAGACAACCTCTTTAACAAGTGGTGCTGGGAAAACTGGTCAACCACTTGCAAAAGAATGAAACTAGAACACTTTCTAACACCATACACAAAAATAAACTCAAAATGGATTAAAGATCTAAATGTAAGACCAGAAACTATAAAACTCCTAGAGGAGAACATAGGCAAAACACTCTCCGACATAAATCACAGCAAGATCCTCTATGACCCACCTCCCAGAATATTGGAAATAAAAGCAAAACTAAACAAATGGGATCTAATGAAACTTAAAAGCTTTTGCACTACAAAAGAAACTATAAGTAAGGTGAAAAGACAGCCGTCAGATTGGGAGAAAATAATAGCAAATGAAGAAACAGACAAAGGATTAATCTCAAAAATATACAAGCAACTCCTGCAGCTCAATTCCAGAAAAATAAATGACCCAATCCAAAAATGGGCCAGAGAACTAAACAGACATTTCTCCAAAGAAGACATACAGATGGCTAACAAACACATGAAAAGGTGCTCAACATCACTCATTATTAGAGAAATGCAAATCAAAACCACAATGAGGTACCATTACACACCAGTCAGGATGGCTGCTATCCAAAAGTCTACAAGCAATAAATGCTGGAGAGGCTGTGGAGAAAAGGGAACCCTCTTACACTGTTGGTGGGAATGCAAACTAGTACAGCCACTATGGAAAACAGTGTGGAGATTCCTTAAAAAACTGGAAATAGAACTGCCATATTACCCAGCAATACCACTTCTGGGCATACACACTGAGGAAACCAGATCTGAAAGAGACACATGCACCCCAATGTTCATCGCAGCACTGTTTATAATAGCCAGGACATGGAAGCAACCTAGATGCCCATCAGCAGATGAATGGATAAGGAAGCTGTGGTACATATACACCATGGAATTTTACTCAGCCGTCAAAAAGAATTCATTTGCACCAGTCCTAATGAGATGGATGAAACTGGAGCCCCTTATACAGAGTGAAGTAAGCCAGAAAGATAAAGAACATTACAGCATACTAACACATATATATGGAATTTAGAAAGATGGTAACGATAACCCTATATGCAAAACAGAAAAACAGACACAGAAATACAGAACAGACTTTTGAACTCTGTGGGAGAAGGTGAGGGTGGGATGTTTCAAAAGAACAGCATGTATACTATCTATGGTGAAACAGATCACCAGCCCAGGTGGGATGCATGAGACAAGTGCTCCGGCCTGGTGCACTGGGAAGACCCAGAGGAATCGGGTGGAGAGGGAGATGGGAGGGGGGATCGGGATGGGGAATAAGTGTAAATCTATGGCTGATTCATATCAATGTATGACAAGACCCACTGAAATGTTGTGAAGTAATTAGCCTCCAACTAATAAAAATAATTAAAAAAAAAAAAAAAAGAAAAAAAAAAAAAAAAGAAAGACCTAGTTCCCCTCCTCATCGCCACCGGAGGCCTCACATCCTTTGAAAACTCCAGAGGTACGCGGAGATCAGTGCCTCCAAAGGAGATGATGCCTGGCTCTTCGTAAAACTTGATAGGAGTCCCAGGATTCCTGTGGCACGTGGAAAGGGACCCTTGGTCTCGCGCCTCAGCTGGAGAGGCGTCCCAATTGCCCTGCCAAGCCTCGAGGAGAATCCCGAGTTGTCCCTCGCAACTAGGCAGGAGTCCTGACGTCGCTGAACAAACACGTGTGTGGAAGGGCCATCCCCGTCGTAACTCGAGAATATACCCCAGGTTCCCGTCGCAACTCGAGAAAAACCATGAGACTTCTCCCACGCCGCGAGATGAGGCCCGATTCCCCTGCACTGCGTGCAGAGCAATTCCGTGTTGCACATCACACAGGAAAGGAGCCTTGATTTCCTTGATGGCACTCCAGAGAAACCCCAAGAACACTGTTTCAAGGCTAGAGGGATCCTGAGGTCACTGTAGCAACACGAAAGAGCTCCATGGACCAAGAATCAACTCGAGATGAGAGGTTAGTCCCTGGCTTCGACTCCAGAGGAATACCACCTTACCACAAGCACGTCAAAGGAGGCTTCTCTCAGCTCTAGGTATGTGAGAGGGACCCTGAGTTTGCGGCCTCAAGTGGAATGGACACCGAGATGCCCTGACTCGAAATAAGGCCGGATATCCCTGCAGTGACTTGAATGCAGGCTCGTCTTGCATCTCCCAAGACGAAAGGATGTCTGAATCCCCTGTGGAGACCACAGAGAAACACCTAGTTCCCCACCTCATCGCGACCGGAGGCCTCACATCCTTTGAAAATTCCAGAGGTACGCGGAGATCAGTGCCTCCAAAGGAGACGATGCCTGAATCCTCTTGAAACTTGATAGGAGTCCCAGGATTCCTGTGGCACGTGGAAAGGGACCCTTGGTCTCCCGCCTCAGCTGGAGAGGCGTCCCAATTGCCCTGCCAAGCCTCGAGGAGAATCCCGAGTTGTCCCTCGCAACTAGGCAGGAGTCCTGACGTCGCTGAACAAACACGTGGGTGGAAGTGCCATCCCCGTCGTAACTCGAGAATATACCCCAGGTTCCAGCCGCAACTCGAGAAAAACCATGAGACTTCTCCCACGCCGCGAGATGAGGCCCGATTCCCCTGCACTGCGTGCAGAGCAATTCCGTGTTGCACATCACACATGAAAGGAGCCTTGATTTCCTTGATGGCATTCCAGAGAAACCCCAAGAACACTGTTTCAAGGCTAGAGGGATCCTGAGGTCACTGTAGCAACACGAAAGAGCTCCGTGGACCAAGAATCAACTCGAGATGAGAGGTTAGTCCCTGGCTTCCCCTCCAGAGGAATACCACCTTACCACAAGCACCTCAAGAGGAGTCTTCTCTCAGCTCTAGGTATGTGAGAGGGACCCTGAGTTTGTGGCCTCAAGTGGAATGGACTCCGCGATGCCCTGACTCGAAATAAGGCCGGATATCCCTGCAGTGACTTGAATGCAGGCTCGTCTTGCATCTCCCAAGACGAAAGAATGTCTGAATCCCCTGTGGAGACCACAGAGAAAGACCTAGTTCCTTGGTCTAGTTCTGTGAAAAATACCGTTGGTAGCTTGATAGGGATTGCATTGAATCTATAGATTGCTTTGGGTAGAATAGCCATTTTGACAATATTGATTCTTCCAATCCATGAACACGGTATGTTTCTCCATCTGTTTGTGTCCTCTTTGATTTCTTTCATCAGTGTTTTATAGTTTTCTATGTATAGGTCTTTTGTTTCTTTAGGTAGATATACTCCTAAATATTTTATTCTTTTTGTTGCAATGGTGAACGGTATTGTTTCCTTAATTTCTCTTGCTGTTTTTTCATCGTTAGTATATAGGAATGCAAGGGATTTCTGTGTGTTAATTTTATATCCTGCAACTTTACTATATTCATTGATTAGTTCTAGTAATTTTCTGGTAGAGTCTTTAGGGTTTTCTCTATAGAGGATCATGTCATCACAGAACTAGACCAAAGAATTTCACAATTTGTATGGAAATACAAAAAACCTCGAATAGCCGAAGTAATCTTGAAAAAGAAGAATGGAACTGGAGGAATCAACCTGCCTGACTTCAGACTCTACTACAAAGCGACAGTCATCAAGACAGTGTGGTACTGGCACAAAGACAGAAATATAGACCAATGGAACAGAATAGAAAGCCCAGAGATAAATCCACGAACCTATGGACACCTTATCTTTGACAAAGGAGGCAAGGATATACAATGGAAAAAAGACAACCTCTTTAACAAGTGGTGCTGGGAAAACTGGTCAACCACTTGCAAAAGAATGAAACTAGAACACTTTCTAACACCATACACAAAAATAAACTCAAAATGGATTAAAGATCTAAATGTAAGACCAGAAACTATAAAACTCCTAGAGGAGAACATAGGCAAAACACTCTCCGACATAAATCACAGCAAGATCCTCTATGACCCACCTCCCAGAATATTGGAAATAAAAGCAAAACTAAACAAATGGGATCTAATGAAACTTAAAAGCTTTTGCACTACAAAAGAAACTATAAGTAAGGTGAAAAGACAGCCGTCAGATTGGGAGAAATTAATAGCAAATGAAGAAACAGACAAAGGATTAATCTCAAAAATATACAAGCAACTCCTGCAGCTCAATTCCAGAAAAATAAATGACCCAATCCAAAAATGGGCCAGAGAACTAAACAGACATTTCTCCAAAGAAGACATACAGATGGCTAACAAACACATGAAAAGGTGCTCAACATCACTCATTATTAGAGAAATGCAAATCAAAACCACAATGAGGTACCATTACACACCAGTCAGGATGGCTGCTATCCAAAAGTCTACAAGCAATAAATGCTGGAGAGGCTGTGGAGAAAAGGGAACCCTCTTACACTGTTGGTGGGAATGCAAACTAGTACAGCCACTATGGAAAACAGTGTGGAGATTCCTTAAAAAACTGGAAATAGAACTGCCATATTACCCAGCAATACCACTTCTGGGCATACACACTGAGGAAACCAGATCTGAAAGAGACACATGCACCCCAATGTTCATCGCAGCACTGTTTATAATAGCCAGGACATGGAAGCAACCTAGATGCCCATCAGCAGATGAATGGATAAGGAAGCTGTGGGACATATACACCATGGAATTTTACTCAGCCGTCAAAAAGAATTCATTTGAACCAGTCCTAATGAGATGGATGAAACTGGAGCCCCTTATACAGAGTGAAGTAAGCCAGAAAGATAAAGAACATTACAGCATACTAACACATATATATGGAATTTAGAAAGATGGTAACGATAACCCTATATGCAAAACAGAAAAAGAGACACAGAAATACAGAACAGACTTTTGAACTCTGTGGGAGAAGGTGAGGGTGGGATGTTTCAAAAGAACAGCATGTATACTATCTATGGTGAAACAGATCACCAGCCCAGGTGGGATGCATGAGACAAGTGCTCCGGCCTGGTGCACTGGGAAGACCCAGAGGAATCGGGTGGAGAGGGAGATGGGAGGGGGGATCGGGATGGGGAATAAGTGTAAATCTATGGCTGATTCATATCAATGTATGACAAGACCCACTGAAATGTTGTGAAGTAATTAGCCTCCAACTAATAAAAAAAAATTAAAAAAAAAAAAAAGAAAAAAAAAAAAGAAAGACCTAGTTCCCCTCCTCATCGCCACCGGAGGCCTCACATCCTTTGAAAACTCCAGAGGTACGCGGAGATCAGTGCCTCCAAAGGAGACGATGCCTGGCTCTTCGTGAAACTTGATAGGAGTCCCAGGATTCCTGTGGCACGTGGAAAGGGACCCTTGGTCTCCCGCCTCAGCTGGAGAGGCGTCCCAATTGCCCTGCCAAGCCTCGAGGAGAATCCCGAGTTGTCCCTCGCAACTAGGCAGGAGTCCTGACGTCGCTGAACAAACACGTGTGTGGAAGGGCCATCCCCGTTGTAACTCGAGAATATACCCCAGGTTCCCGCCGCAACTCGAGAAAAACCATGAGACTTCTCCCACGCCGCGAGATGAGGCCCGATTCCCCTGCACTGCGTGCAGAGCAATTCCGTGTTGCACATCACACATGAAAGGAGCCTTGATTTCCTTGATGTCACTCCAGAGAAACCCCAAGAACACTGTTTCAAGGCTTGAGGGATCCTGTGGTCACTGTAGCAACACGAAAGAGCTTCATGGACCAAAAATCAACTCGAGATAAGAGGTTAGTCCCTGCCTTCAACTCCAGAGGAATACCACCTTACCACAAGCACCTCAAAGGAGGCTTCTCTCAGCTCTAGGTATGTGAGAGGGACCCTGAGTTTGCGGCCTCAAGTGGAATGGACACCCCGATGCCCTGACTCGAAATAAGGCCGGATATCCCTGCAGTGACTTGAATGCAGGCTCGTCTTGCATCTCCCAAGACGAAAGGATGTCTGAATCCCCTGTGGAGACCACAGAGAAAGACCTAGTTCCCCACCTCATCGCGACCGGAGGCCTCACATCCTTTGAAAACTCCAGCGGTACGCGGAGATCAGTGCCTCCAAAGGAGACGATGCCTGACTCCTCTTGAAACTTGATAGGAGTCCCAGGATTCCTGTGGCACGTGGAAAGGGACCCTTGGTCTCCCGCCTCAGCTGGAGAGGCGTCCCAATTGCCCTGCCAAGCCTCAAGGAGAATCCCGAGTTGTCCCTCGCAACTTGGCAGGAGTCCTGACGTTGCTGAACAAACACGTGTGTGGAATGGCCATACCCGTTGTAACTCGAGAATATACCCCACGTTCCCGCCGCAACTCGAGAAAAACCATGAGACTTCTCACACGCCGCGAGATGAGGCCCGATTCCCCTGCACTGCGTGCAGAGCAATTCCGTGTTGCACATCACACATGAAAGGATCCTTGATTTCCTTGATGGCACTCCAGAGAAACCCCAAGAACACTGTTTCAAGGCTAGAGGGATCCTGAGGTCACTGTAGCAACACGAAAGAGCTCCATGGACCAAGAATCAACTCGAGATGAGAGGTTAGTTCCTGGCTTCGACTCCAGAGGAATACCACCTTACCACAAGCACCTCAAGAGGAGGCTTCTCTCAGCTCTAGGTATGTGAGAGGGACCCTGAGTTTGCAGCCTCAAGTGGAATGGACACTGCGATGCCCTGACTCGAAATAAGGCCGGATATCCCTGCAGTGACTTGAATGCAGGCTCGTCTTGCATCTCTCAAGACGAAAGGATGTTTGAATCCCCTGTGGAAACCACAGAGAAAGACCTAGTTAACCACCTCATCGCGACCAGAGGCCTCACATCCTTTGAAAACTCCAGAGGTACGCAGAGATCAGTGCCTCCAAAGGAGACGATGCCTGCCTCCTCTTGAAACTTGATAGGAGTCCCAGGATTCTTCTGGCATGTGGAAAGGGACCCTTGGTGTACCGACTCAGCTGGAGAGGCGTCCCATTGCCCTGCCAAGCCTCGAGGAGAGTCCCGAGTTGTCCCTCGCAACTAGGCAGGAGTCCTGTCATCGCTGAACAAACACGTGTGTGGAAGGGCCAACCCGGCCGTAACTCGAGAATATACCCCAGGTTCCCGCCGCAACTCGAGAAAAATCATGAGACTTCCCCCTCGTCGCGAGAAGAGGCCCGATTCCCCTGCACTGAGTGCAGAGCAATTCCGTGTTGCACATCACACAGGAAAGGAGCCTTGATTTCCTTGATGGCACTCCAGAGAAACCCCAGGAACACTGTTTTAAGGCTAGAGGGATACTGACATCACTGTAGCAACACGAAAGGGTTCCCTGGACCAAGAATCAACTCGAGATGAGAGGTTAGTCCCTGGCTTCGACTCCAGAGGAATAGCACCTTACCACAAGCACCTCAAGAGGAGGCTTCTCTCAACTCTAGGTATGTGAGAGGGATCCTGAGTTTGCGGCCTCAAGTGGGATGGACACCCCGATGCCCTGACTCAAAATAAGGCCGGATATCCCTGCAGTGACTTGCATGCAGGCTCGTCTTGCATCTCCCAAGACGAAAGGATGTCTGAATCCCCTGTGGAGACCACAGAGAAAGACCTAGTTCCCCACCTCATCGCGACCGGAGGACTCACATCCTTTGAAAACTCCAGCGGTACACGGAGATCAGTGCCTCCAAAGGAGACGATGCCTGACTCCTCGTGAAACTTGATAGGAGTCCCAGGATTCCTGTGGCACGTGGAAAGGGACCCTTGGTCTCCCGCCTCAGCTGGAGAGGCGTCCCAATTGCCCTGCCAAGCCTCGAGGTGAATCCCGAGTTCTCCCTCGCCACTAGGCAGGAGTCCTGACGTCGCTGAACAAACACGTGTGTGGAAGGGCCAACCCGGCCGTAACTCGAGAATATACCCCAGGTTCCCGCCGCAACTCGAGAAAAATCATGAGACTTCCCCCTCGTCGCGAGAAGAGGCCCGATTCCCCTGCACTGAGTGCAGAGCAATTCCGTGTTGCACATCACACAGGAAAGGAGCCTTGATTTCCTTGATGGCACTCCAGAGAAACCCCAGGAACACTGTTTCAAGGCTAGAGGGATACTGACATCACTGTAGCAACACGAAAGTGTTCCCTGGACCAAGAATCAACTCGAGATGAGAGGTTAGTCCCTGGCTTCGACTCCAGAGGAATAGCACCTTACCACAAGCACCTCAAGAGGAGGCTTCTCTCAACTCTAGGTATGTGAGAGGGATCCTGAGTTTGCGGCCTCAAGTGGGATGGACACCCCGATGCCCTGACTCAAAATAAGGCCGGATATCCCTGCAGTGACTTGCATGCAGGCTCGTCTTGCATCTCCCAAGACGAAAGGATGTCTGAATCCCCTGTGGAGACCACAGAGAACGACCTAGTTCCCCACCTCATCGCGACCGGAGGACTCACATCCTTTGAAAACTCCAGCGGTACACGGAGATCAGTGCCTCCAAAGGAGACGATGCCTGACTCCTCGTGAAACTTGATAGGAGTCCCAGGATTCCTGTGGCACGTGGAAAGGGACCCTTGGTCTCCCGCCTCAGGTGGAGAGGCGTCCCAATTGCCCTGCCAAGCCTCGAGATGAATCCCGAGTTCTCCCTCGCCACTAGGCAGGAGTCCTGACGTCGCTGAACAAACACGTGTGTGGAAGGGCCATCCCCGCCATAACTCAAGAATTTAGCCCAGTTTCCCGCCGCAACTCGAGAAAAACCATGAGACTTCCCCCTCGTCGCGAGAAGAGGCCCGATTCCCCTGCACTGCGTGCAGAGCAATTCCGTGTTGCACATCACACAGGAAAGGAGCCTTTATTTCCTTGATGGCACTCCAGAGAAACCCCAAGAACACTCTTTCAAGGCTAGAGGGATACTGAGGTCATTGTAGCAACACGAAAGGGCTCCGTGGACCAAGAATCAACTCAAGATGAGAGGTTAGTCCCTGGCTTCGACTCCAGAGGAATAGCACCTTACCACAAGCACCTCAAGAGGAGGCTTCTCTCAGCTCTAGGTATGTGAGAGGGACCCTGAGGTTGCGGCCTCAAGTGGAATGGACACCCCGATGCCCTGACTCGAAATAAGGCCGGATATCCCTGCAGTAACTTGAATGCAGGCTCGTCTTGCATCTCCCAAGACGAAAGGATGTCTGAATCCCCTGTGGAGACCACAGAGAAAGACCTAGTTCCCCACCTCATCGCGACCGGAGGCCTCACATCCTTTGAAAATTCCAGAGGTACGCAGAGATCAGTGCCTCCAAAGGAGACGATGCCTGCCTCCTCTTGAAACTTGATAGGAGTCCCAGGATTCCTGTGGCACGTGGAAAGGGACCCTTGGTCTCCCGCCTGAGCTGGAGAGGCGTTCCAATTGCCCTGCCAAGCCTCGAGGAGAATCCCGAGTTGTCCCTCGCAACTAGGCAGGAGTCCTGACGTCGCTGAACAAACACGTGGGTGGAAGTGCCATCCCCGTCGTAACTCGAGAATATACCCCAGGTTCCCGCCGCAACTCGAGAAAAACCATGAGCCTTCCCCCTCGCCGAGAGATGAGGCCCGATTCCCCTGCACTGCGTGCAGAGCAATTCCGTGTTGCACATCACACAGGAAAGGAGCCTTGATTTCCTTGATGGCACTCCAGAGAAACCCCAGGAACACAGTTTCAAGGCTAGAGGGATCCTGACATCACTGTAGCAACACGAAAGGGCTCCGTGGACCAAGCATCAACTCGAGATGAGAGGTTAGTCCCTGGCTTCGACTCCAGAGGAATAGAACCTTACCAGAAGCACCTCAAAGGAGGCTTCTCACAGCTCTAGGTATGTGAGAAGGACCCTGAGTTTGCGGCCTCAAGTGGAATGGACACCACGATGCCCTGACTCAAAATAAGGCCGGATATCCCTGCAGTGACTTGAATGCAGGCTCGTCTTGCATCTCCCAAGACGAAAGGATGTCTGAATCCCCTGCGGAGACCACAGAGAAAGACCAAGTTCCCCACCTCATCGCGACCAGAGGCCTCACATCCTTTGAAAACTCCAGAGGTACGCAGAGATCAGTGCCTCCAAATGAGACGATACCTGCCTCCTCGTGAAACTTGATAGGAGTCCCAGGATTTCTGTGGCACGTGGAAAGGGACCCTTAGTCTCCAGCCTCAGCTGGAGAGGCGTCCCAATTGCCCTGCCAAGCCTCGAGGTGAATCCCGAGTTGTCCCACGCAACTAGACAGGAGTCCTGACGTCGCTGAACAAACACGTGTGTGGAAGGGCCATTCCCGCCGTAACTCGAGAATATACCCCAGGTTCCCGCCGCAACTCGAGAAAAATCATGAGACTTCCCCCTCGTCGCGAGAAGAGGCCTGATTCCCCTGCACTGCGTGCAGAGCAATTCCGTGTTGCACATCACACAGGAAAGGAGCCTTTATTTCCTTGATGGCACTCCAGAGAAACCCCAAGAACACTGTTTCAAGGCTAGAGGGATACTGAGGTCATTGTAGCAACACGAAAGGGCTCCGTGGACCAAGAATCAACTCGAGATGAGAGGTTAGTCCCTGGCTTCGACTCCAGAGGAATACCACCTTACCACAAGCACCTCAAGAGGAGGCTTCTCTCAGCTCTAGGTATGTGAGAGGGACCCTGAGTTTGCGGCCTCAAGTGGAATGGACACCCCGATGCCCTGACTCGAAATAAGGCCGGATATCCCTGCAGTGACTTGAATGCAGGCTCGTCTTGCATCTCCCAAGACGAAAGGATGTCTGAATCCCTTGCGGAGAACACAGAGAAAGACCTAGTTCCCCACCTCATCGCGACCGGAGGCCTCACATCCTTTGAAAACTCCAGAGGTACGCAGAGATCAGTGCCTCCAAAGGAGACGATGCCTGACTCCTCGTGAAACTTGATAGGAGTCCCAGGATTCCTGTGGCACGTGGAAAGGGACCCTTGGTCTCCCGCCTCAGCTGGAGAGGCGTCCCAATTGCCCTGCCAAGCCTCGAGGTGAATCTCGATTTGTCCCTCGCAACTAGGCAGGAGTCCTGACGTCGCTGAACAAACACGTGTGTGGAAAGGCCATCCCCGCCGTAACTCGAGAATTTACCCCAGGTTCCCGCCGCAACTCGAGAAAAACCATGAGACTTCCCCCTCGCCGCGAGATGAGGCCCGATTCCGCTGTACTGCGTGCAGAGCAATTCCGTGTTGCACATCACACAGGAAAGGAGCTTTGATTTCCTTCATGGTACTCCAGAGAAACCCCAAGAACACTGTTTCAAGGCTAGAGGGATACTGAGGTCACTGTAGCAACACGAAAGAGCTCCATGGACCAAGAATCAACTCGAGATGAGAGGTTAGTTCCTGGCTTCGACTCCAGAGGAATACCACCTTACCACAAGCACCTCAAGAGGAGGCTTCTCTCAGCTCTAGGTATGTGAGAGGGACCCTGAGTTTGCAGCCTCAAGTGGAATGGACACCGCGATGCCCTGACTCGAAATAAGGCCGGATATCCCTGCAGTGACTTGAATGCAGGCTCGTCTTGCATCTCCCAAGACGAAAGGATGTCTGAATCCCCTGTGGAAACCACAGAGAAAGACCTAGTTAACCACCTCATCGCGACCAGAGGCCTCACATCCTTTGAAAACTCCAGCGGTACGCAGAGATCAGTGCCTCCAAAGGAGACGATGCCTGCCTCCTCGTGAAACTTGATAGGAGTCCCAGCATCCCTGTGGCATGTGGAAAGGGACCCTTGGTCTCCCGCCTCAGCTGGAGAGGCGTCCCAATTGCCCTGCCAAGCCTCGAGGAGAATCCCGAGTTGTCCCTCACAGCTAGGCAGGAGTCCTGACGTCGCTGAACAAACACGTGTTTGGAAGGGCCATCCCCGTCGTAACTCGAGAATATACCCCAGGTTCCCGCCGCAACTCGAGAAAAACCATGAGACTTCCCCCTCTTCGCGAGATGAGGCCCAATTCCCCTGCACTGCGTGCAGAGCAATTCCGTGTTGCACATCACACAGGAAAGGAGCCTTGATTTCCTTCATGGTACTCCAGAGAAACCCCAAGAACACTCTTTCAAGGCTAGAGGGATCCTGAGGTCACTGTAGCAACACGAAAGAGCTCCGTGGACTAAGAATCAACTCGAGATGAGAGGTTAGTCCCTGAGTTCGACTCCAGAGGAATACCACCTTACCACAAGCACCTCAAGAGGAGGCTTCTTTCAGCTCTAGGTATGTGAGAGGGACCCTGAGTTTGTGGCCTCAAGTGGAATGGACACCGCGATGCCCTGACTCAAAATAAGGCCGGATATCCCTGCAGTGACTTGCATGCAGGCTCGTCTTGCATCTCCCAAGACGATAGGATGTCTGAATCCCCTGTGGAGACCACAGAGAAAGACCTAGTTCCCCACCTCATCGCGACCGGAGGCCTCACATCCTTTGAAAACTCCAGCGGTACGCGGAGATCAGTGCCTCCAAAGGAGACGATGCCTGCCTCCTCGTGAAACTTGATAGGAGTCCCAGGATTTCTGTGGCACGTGGAAAGGGACCCTTAGTCTCCAGCCTCAGCTGGAGAGGCGTCCCAATTGCCCTGCCAAGCCTCGAGGTGGATCCCGAGTTCTCCCTCGCCACTAGGCAGGAGTCCTGACGTCGCTGAACAAACACGTGTGTGGAAGGGCCATCCCCGCCGTAACTCAAGAATTTACCCCAGGTTCCCGCCGCAACTCGAGAAAAACCATGAGACTTCCCCCTCGTCGCGAGAAGAGGCCCGATTCCCCTGCACTGCGTGCAGAGCAATTCCGTGTTGCACATCACACAGGAAAGGAGCCTTGATTTCCTTGATGGCACTCCAGAGAAACCCCAAGAACACTCTTTCAAGGCTAGAGGGATACTGAGGTCATTGTAGCAACACGAAAGGGCTCCATGGACCAAGAATCAACTCAAGATGAGAGGTTAGTCCCTGAGTTCGACTCCAGAGGAATAGCACCTTACCACAAGCACCTCAAGAGGAGGCTTCTCTCAGCTCTAGGTATGTGAGAGGGACCCTGAGGTTGCGGCCTCAAGTGGAATGGACACCCCGATGCCCTGACTCGAAATAAGGCCGGATATCCCTGCAGTAACTTGAATGCAGGCTCGTGTTGCATCTCCCAAGACGAAAGGATGTCTGAATCCCCTGTGGAGACCACAGAGAAAGACCTAGTTCCCCACCTCATCGCGACCGGAGGCCTCACATCCTTTGAAAACTCCAGAGGTACGCAGAGATCAGTGCCTCCAAAGGAGACGATGCCTGACTCCTCGTGAAACTTGATAGGAGTCCCAGGATTCCTGTGTCACGTGGAAAGGGACCCTTGGTCTCCCGCCTGAGCTGGAGAGGCGTTCCAATTGCCCTGCTAAGCCTCGAGCAGAATCCCGAGTTGTCCCTCGCAACTAGGCAGAAGTCCTGACGTCGCTGAACAAACACGTGGGTGGAAGTGCCATCCCCGTCGTAACTCGAGAATATACCCCAGGTTCCCGCCGCAACTCGAGAAAAACCATGAGCCTTCCCCCTCGCCGAGAGATGAGGCCCGATTCCCCTGCACTGCGTGCAGAGCAATTCCGTGTTGCACATCACACAGGAAAGGAGCCTTGATTTCCTTGATGGCACTCCAGAGAAACCCCAGGAACACAGTTTCAAGGCTAGAGGGATCCTGACATCACTGTAGCAACACGAAAGGGCTCCGTGGACCAAGAATCAACTCGAGATGAGAGGTTAGTCCCTGGCTTCGACTCCAGAGGAATAGCACCTTACCAGAAGCACCTCAAAGGAGGCTTCTCTCAGCTCTAGGTATGTGAGAAGGACCCTGAGTTTGCTTCCTCAAGTGGAATGGACACCACGATGCCCTGACTCAAAATAAGGCCGGATATCCCTGCAGTGACTTGAATGCAGGCTCGTCTTGCATCTCACAAGACGAAAGGATGTCTGAATCCCCTGCGGAGACCACAGAGAAAGACCAAGTTCCCCACCTCATCGCGACCAGAGGCCTCACATCCTTTGAAAACTCCAGAGGTACGCAGAGATCAGTGCCTCCAAATGAGACGATACCTGCCTCCTCGTGAAACTTGGTAGGAGTCCCAGGATTTCTGTGGCACGTGGAAAGGGACCCTTAGTCTCCAGCCTCAGCTGGAGAGGCGTCCCAATTGCCCTGCCAAGCCTCGAGGTGAATCCCGAGTTGTCCCACGCAACTAGGCAGGAGTCCTGACGTCGCTGAACAAACACGTGTGTGGAAGGGCCATCCCCGCTGTAATTCGAGAATTTACCCCAGGTTCCCGCCGCAACTCGAGAAAAATCATGAGACTTCCCCCTCGTCGCGAGAAGAGGCCTGATTCCCCTGCACTGCGTGCAGAGCAATTCCGTGTTGCACATCACACATGAAAGGAGCCTTGATTTCCTTGATGGCACTCCAGAGAAACCCCAAGAACACTGTTTCAAGGCTAGAGGGATCCTGAGGTCATTGTAGCAACACGAAAGAGCTCCGTGGACCAAGAATCAACTCAAGATGAGAGATTAGTCCCTGGCTTCGACTCCAGAGGAATACCACCTTACCACAAGCACCTCAAGAGGAGTCTTCTCTCAGCTCTAGGTATGTGAGAGGGACCCTGAGTTTGCGGCCTCAAGTGGAATGGACTCCGCGATGCCCTGACTCGAAATAATGCCGGATATCCCTGCAGTGACTTGAATGCAGGCTCGTCTTGCATCTCCCAAGACGAAAGAATGTCTGAATCCCCTGTGGAGACCACAGAGAAAGACCTAGTTCCTTGGTCTAGTTCTGTGAAAAATACCGTTGGTAGCTTGATAGGGATTGCATTGAATCTATAGATTGCTTTCGGTAGAATAGCCATTTTGACAATATTGATTCTTCCAATCCATGAACACGGTATGTTTCTCCATCTGTTTGTGTCCTCTTTGATTTCTTTCATCAGTGTTTTATAGTTTTCTATGTATAGGTCTTTTGTTTCTTTAGGTAGATATACTCCTAAGTATTTTATTCTTTTTGTTGCAATCGTGAATGGTATTGTTTCCTTAATTTCTCTTTCTGTTTTTTCATTGTTAGTATATAGGAATGCAAGGGATTTCTGTGTGTTAATTTTATATCCTGCAACTTTACTATATTCATTGATTAGTTCTAGTAATTTTCTGGTAGAGTCTTTAGGGTTTTCTATATAGAGGATCATGTCATCACAGAACTAGACCAAAGAATTTCACAATTTGTATGGAAATACAAAAAACCTCGAATAGCCAAAGTAATCTTGAAAAAGAAGAATGGAACTGGAGGAATCAACCTGCCTGACTTCAGACTCTACTACAAAGCCACAGTCATCAAGACAGTGTGGTACTGGCACAAAGACAGAAATATAGACCAATGGAACAGAATAGAAAGCCCAGAGATAAATCCACGAACCTATGGACACCTTATCTTTGACAAAGGAGGCAAGGATATACAATGGAAAAAAGACAACCTCTTTAACAAGTGGTGCTGGGAAAACTGGTCAACCACTTGCAAAAGAATGAAACTAGAACACTTTCTAACACCATACACAAAAATAAACTCAAAATGGATTAAAGATCTAAATGTAAGACCAGAAACTATAAAACTCCTAGAGGAGAACATAGGCAAAACACTCTCCGACATAAATCACAGCAAGATCCTCTATGACCCACCTCCCAGAATATTGGAAATAAAAGCAAAACTAAACAAATGGGATCTAATGAAACTTAAAAGCTTTTGCACTACAAAAGAAACTATAAGTAAGGTGAAAAGACAGCCGTCAGATTGGGAGAAAATAATAGCAAATGAAGAAACAGACAAAGGATTAATCTCAAAAATATACAAGCAACTCCTGCAGCTCAATTCCAGAAAAATAAATGACCCAATCCAAAAATGAGCCAGAGAACTAAACAGACATTTCTCCAAAGAAGACATACAGATGGCTAACAAACACATGAAAAGGTGCTCAACATCACTCATTATTAGAGAAATGCAAATCAAAACCACAATGAGGTACCATTACACACCAGTTAGGATGGCTGCTATCCAAAAGTCTACAAGCAATAAATGCTGGAGAGGCTGTGGAGAAAAGGGAACCCTCTTACACTGTTGGTGGGAATGCAAACTAGTACAGCCACTATGGAAAACAGTGTGGAGATTCCTTAAAAAACTGGAAATAGAACTGACATATTACCCAGCAATACCACTTCTGGGCATACACACTGAGGAAACCAGATCTGAAAGAGACACATGCACCCCAATGTTCATCGCAGCACTGTTTATAATAGCCAGGACATGGAAGCAACCTAGATGCCCATCAGCAGATGAATGGATAAGGAAGCTGTGGTACATATACACCATGGAATTTTACTCAGCCGTCAAAAAGAATTCATTTGAACCAGTCCTAATGAGATGGATGAAACTGGAGCCCCTTATACAGAGTGAAGTAAGCCAGAAAGATAAAGAACATTACAGCATACTAACACATATATATGGAATTTAGAAAGATGGTAACGAGAACCCTATATGCAAAACAGAAAAAGAGACACAGAAATACAGAACAGACTTTTGAACTCTGTGGGAGAAGGTGAGGGTGGGATGTTTCAAAAGAACAGCATGTATACTATCTATGGTGAAACAGATCACCAGCCCAGGTGGGATGCATGAGACAAGTGCTCCGGCCTGGTGCACTGGGAAGACCCAGAGGAATCGGGTGGAGAGGGAGATGGGAGGGGGGATCGGGATGGGGAATAAGTGTAAATCTATGGCTGATTCATATCAATGTATGACAAGACCCACTGAAATGTTGTGAAGTAATTAGCCTCCAACTAATAAAAAAAATTAAAAAAAAAGAAAAAAAAAAAAAAAAAGAAAGACCTAGTTCCCCTCCTCATCGCCACCGGAGGCCTCACATCCTTTGAAAACTCCAGAGGTACGCGGAGATCAGTGCCTCCAAAGGAGACGATGCCTGGCTCTTCGTGAAACTTGATAGGAGTCCCAGGATTCCTGTGGCACGTGGAAAGGGACCCTTGGTCTCGCGCCTCAGCTGGAGAGGCGTCCCAATTGCCCTGCCAAGCTTCGAGGAGAATCCCGAGTTGTCCCTCGCAAGTAGGCAGGAGTCCTGACGTCACTGAACAAACATGTGTGTGGAAGGGCCATCCCCGTCGTAACTCGAGAATATACCCCAGGTTCCCGCCGCAACTCGAGAAAAACCATGAGACTTCTCACACGCCGCGAGATGAGGCCCGATTCCCCTGCACTGCGTGCAGAGCAATTCCTTGTTGCACATCACACAGGAAAGGAGCCTTGATTTCCTTGATGGCACTCCAGAGAAACCCCAGGAACACTGTTTCAAGGCTAGAGGGATCCTGAGGTCACTGTAGCAACACGAAAGGGCTCCGTGGACCAAGAATCAACTCGAGATGAGAGGTTAGTCCCTGGCTTCGACTCCAGAGGAATAGCACCTTACCACAAGCACCTCAAGAGAAGGCTTCTCTAAGCTCTAGGTATGTGAGAGGGACCCTGAGTTTGCGGCCTCAAGTGGAATGGCCACCGCGATGCCCTGACTCGAAATAAGGCCGGATATCCCTGCAGTAACTTGAATGCAGGCTCGTCTTGCATCTCCCAAGACGAAAGGATGTCTGAATCCCCTGTGGAGACCACAGAGAAAGACCTAGTTGCCAACCTCATCGTGACCGGAGGCCTCACATCCTTTGAAAACTCCAGCGGTACGCGGAGATCAGTGCCTCCAAAGGAGACGATGCCTGCCTCCTCGTGAATCTTGATAGGAGTCCCAGGATTCCTGTGGCACGTGGAAAGGGACACTTGGTCTCCCGCCTCAGCTGGAGAGGCGTCCCAATTGCCCTGCCAAGCCTCGAGGAGAATCCCGAGTTGTCCCTCGCAACTAGGCAGGCGTCCTGACGTCGCTGAACAAACACGTGGGTGGAAGTGCCATCCCCGTCGTAACTCGAGAATATACCCCAGGTTCCTGCCGCAACTCGAGAAAAACCATGAGACTTCTCCCACGCCGCGAGATGAGGCCCGATTCCCCTGCACTGCGTGCAGAGCAATTCCGTGTTGCACATCACACAGGAAAGGAGCCTTGATTTCCTTCATGGTACTCCAGAGAAACCCCAAGAACACTGTTTCAAGGCTAGAGGGATCCTGAGGTCACTGTAGCAACATGAAAGAGCTCCGTGGACCAAAAATCAACTCGAGATGAGAGGTTAGTCCCTGGCTTCAACTCCAGGGGAATACCACCTTACCAGAAGCACCTCAAAGAAGGCTTCTCTCAGCTCCAGGTATGTGAGAGGGACCCTGAGTTTGCGGCCTCAAGTGGAATGGACACGCCGACGCTGAATCGAAATAAGGCCGGATATCCCTGCAGTGACTTGAATGCAGGCTCGTCTTGCATCTCCCAAGACGAAAGGATGTCTGAATCCCCTGTGGAGACCACAGAGAAAGATCTAGTTCCCCACCTCATCGCGACCGGAGGCCTCACATCCTTTGAAAATTCCAGAGGTACGCGGAGATCAGTGCCTCCAAAGGAGACGATGCCTGACTCCTCGTGAATCTTGATAGGAGTCCCAGGATTCCTGTGGCACGTGGAAAGGGACACTTGGTCTCCCGCCTCAGCTGGAGAGGCGTCCCAATTGCCCTGCCAAGCCTCAAGGAGAATCCCGAGTTGTCCCTCGCAACTAGGCAGGAGTCCTGACTTCGCTGAACAAACATGTGGGTGGAAGTGCCATTCCCGTCGTAACTCGAGAATATACCCCAAGTTCCCGCCGCAACTCGAGAAAAACCATGAGACTTCTCCCACGCCGCGAGATGAGGCCCGATTCCCCTGCACTGCGTGCAGAGCAATTCCGTGTTGCACATCACACATGAAAGGAGCCTTGATTTCCTTCATGGTACTCCAGAGAATCCCCAAGAACACTGTTTCAAGGCTAGAGGGATCCTGAGGTCACTGTAGCAACATGAAAGAGCTCCGTGGACCAAAAATCAACTCGAGATGAGAGGTTAGTCCCTGGCTTCAACTCCAGGGGAATACCACCTTACCAGAAGCACCTCAAAGGAGGCTTCTCTCAGCTCTAGGTATGTGAGAGGGACCCTGAGTTTGCGGCCTCAAGTGGAATGGACACCACGATGCCCTGACTCAAAATAAGGCCGGATATCCCTACAGTGACTTGAATGCAGGCTCGTCTTGCATCTCCCAAGACGAAAGGATGTCTGAATCCCCTTCGGAGAACACAGAGAAAGACCTAGTTCCCCACCTCATGGCAACCAGAGGCCTGACATCCTTTGAAAACTCCAGAGGTACGCGGATATCAGTGCCTGCAAAGGAGACGATGCCTGCCTCCTCGTGAAACCTGATAGGAGTCCCAGGATTCCTGTGGCATGTGGAAAGGGACCCTTGGTGTCCCGACTCAGCTGGAGAGGCGTCCCATTGCCCTGCCAAGCCTCGAGGAGAGTCCCGAGTTGTCCCTCGCAACTAGGCAGGAGTCCTGACGTCGCTGAACAAACACGTGTGTGGAAGGGCCATCCCCGCCGTAACTCGAGAATATACCCCAGGTTCCCGCCGCAACTCGAGAAAAATCATGAGACTTCCCCCTCGTCGCGAGAAGAGGCCCGATTCCCCTGCACTGCGTGCAGAGCAATTCCGTGTTGCACATCAAACATGAAAGGAGCCTTGATTTCCTTCATGGTACTCCAGAGAAACCCCAAGAACACTGTTTCAAGGCTAGAGGGATCCTGAGGTCACTGTAGCAACATGAAAGAGCTCCGTGGACCAAAAATCAACTCGAGATGAAAGGTTAGTCCCTGGCTTCAACTCCAGGGGAATACCACCTTACCAGAAGCACCTCAAAGGAGGCTTCTCTCAGCTCTAGGTATTTGAGAGGGACCCTGAGTTTGCAGCCTCAAGTGCAATGGACATCACGATGCCCTGACTCAAAATAATGCCGGACATCCCTGCAGTGACTTGAATGCAGGCTCGTCTTGCATCTCCCAAGACGAAAGGATGTCTGAATCCCCTGCGCAGAACACAGAGAAAGACCTAGTTCCCCACCTCATTGCGACCGGAGGCCTCACATCCTTTGAAAACTCCAGAGGTATGCAGAGATCTGTGCCTCCAAAGGAGACGATGCCTGCCTCCTCGTGAAACTTGATAGGAGTCCCAGGATTCCTGTGGCACGTGGAAAGGGACCCTTGGTGTCCCGACTCAGCTGGAGAGGCGTCCCATTGCCCTGCCAAGCCTCGAGGAGAGTCCCGAGTTGTCCCTCGCAACTAGGCAGGAGTCCTGACGTTGCTGTACAAACACGTGTGTGGAATGGCCCTCCCAGTGGTAACTCGAGAATATACCCCAGGTTCCCGCCGCAACTCGAGAAAAACCATTAGCCTTCCCCCTCGCCGCGAGATGAGGCCCGATTCCCCTGCACTGCGTGCAGAGCAATTCCGTGTTGCACATCACACATGAAAGGAGAATTGATTTCCTTGATGGCACTCCAGAGAAACCCCAAGAACACTGTTTCAAGGCTAGAGGGATCCTGAGGTCACTGTAGCAACACGAAAGAGCTCCGTGGACCAAGAATCAACTCGAGATGAGAGGTTAGTCCCTGAGTTCGACTCCAGAGGAATACCACCTTACCACAAGCACCTCAAGAGTAGGCTTCTCTCAGCTCTAGGTATGTGAGAGGGATCCTGAGTTTGCAGCCTCAAGTGGAATGGACACCCCGATGCCCTGACTCGAAATAAGGCCGGATATCCCTGCAGTGACTTGAATGCAGGCTCGTCTTGCATCTCCCAAGACGAAAGGATGTCTGAATCCCCTGTGGAGACCACAGAGAAAGATCTAGTTCCCCACCTCATCGCGACCGGAGGCCTCACATCCTTTGAAAACTCCAGAGGTACGCGGAGATCCGTGCCTCCAAAGGAGACGATGCCTGACTACTCGTAAATCTTGATAGGACTCCCAGGATTCCTGTGGCACGTGGAAAGGGACCCTTGGTCTCCCGGCTCAGCTGGAGAGGCGTCCCAATTGCCCTGCCAAGCCTCGAGGTGAATCCCGAGTTGTCCCTCGCAACTAGGCAGGAGTCCTGACGTCGCTGAACAAACACGTGTGTGGAAGGGCCATCCCCGCCGTAACTCGAGAATATACCCCAGGTTCCCGCCGCAACTCGAGAAAAACCATTAGCCTTCCCCCTCGCCTCGAGATGAGGCCCGATTCCCCTGCACTGCGTGCAGAGCAATTCCGTGTTGCACATCACACATGAAAGGAGCCTTGATTTCCTTCATGGCACTCCAGAGAAACCCCAAGAACACTGTTTCAAGGCTAGAGGGATCCTGAGGTCATTGTAGCAACACGAAAGAGCTCCGTGGACCAAGAATCAACTCGAGATGAGAGGTTAGTCCCTGGCTTCGCCTCCAGAGGAATACCACCTTACCACAAGCACCTCAAGAGGAGTCTTCTCTCAGCTCTAGGTATGTGAGAGGGACCCTGAGTTTGCGGCCTCAAGTGGAATGGACTCCGCGATGCCCTGACTCGAAATAAGGCCGGATATCCCTGCAGTGACTTGAATGCAGGCTCGTCTTGCATCTCCCAAGACGAAAGAATGTCTGAATCCCCTGTGGAGACCACAGAGAAAGACCTAGTTCCTTGGTCTAGTTCTGTGAAAAATACCGTTGGTAGCTTGATAGGGATTGCATTGAATCTATAGATTGCTTTGGGTAGAAAAGCCATTTTGACAATATTGATTCTTCCAATCCATGAACTCGGTATGTTTCTCCATCTGTTTGTGTCCTCTTTGATTTCTTTCATCAGTGTTTTATAGTTTTCTATATAGGTCTTTTGTTTCTTTAGGTAGATATACTCCTAAGTATTTTATTCTTTTTGTTGCAATGGTGAATGGTATTGTTTCCTTAATTTCTCTTTCTGTTTTTTCATCGTTAGTATATAGGAATGCAAGGGATTTCTGTGTGTTAATTTTATATCCTACAACTTTACTATATTCATTGATTAGTTCTAGTAATTTTCTGGTAGAGTCTTTAGGGTTTACTATATAGAGGATCATGTCATCACAGAACTAGACCAAAGAATTTCACAATTTGTATGGAAATACAAAAAACCTCGAATAGCCAAAGTAATCTTGAAAAAGAAGAATGGAACTGGAGGAATCAACCTGCCTGACTTCAGACTCTACTACAAAGCCACAGTCATCAAGACAGTGTGGTACTGGCACAAAGACAGAAATATAGACCAATGGAACAGAATAGAAAGCCCAGAGATAAATCCACGAACCTATGGACACCTTATCTTTGACAAAGGAGGCAAGGATATACAATGGAAAAAAAGACAACCTCTTTAACAAGTGGTGCTGGGAAAACTGGTCAACCACTTGCAAAAGAATGAAACTAGAACACTTTCTAACACCATACACAAAAATAAACTCAAAATGGATTAAAGATCTAAATGTAAGACCAGAAACTATAAAACTCCTAGAGGAGAACATAGGCAAAACACTCTCCGACATAAATCACAGCAAGATCCTCTATGACCCACCTCCCAGAATATTGGAAATAAAAGCAAAACTAAACAAATGGGATCTAATGAAACTTAAAAGCTTTTGCACTACAAAAGAAACTATAAGTAAGGTGAAAAGACAGCCGTCAGATTGGGAGAAAATAATAGCAAATGAAGAAACAGACAAAGGATTAATCTCAAAAATATACAAGCAACTCCTGCAGCTCAATTCCAGAAAAATAAATGACCCAATCCAAAAATGGGCCAGAGAACTAAACAGACATTTCTCCAAAGAAGACATACAGATGGCTAACAAACACATGAAAAGGTGCTCAACATCACTCATTATTAGAGAAATGCAAATCAAAACCACAATGAGGTACCATTACACACCAGTCAGGATGGCTGCTATCCAAAAGTCTACAAGCAATAAATGCTGGAGAGGCTGTGGAGAAAAGGGAACCCTCTTACACTGTTGGTGGGAATGCAAACTAGTACAGCCACTATGGAAAACAGTGTGGAGATTCCTTAAAAAACTGGAAATAGAACTGCCATATTACCCAGCAATACCACTTCTGGGCATACACACTGAGGAAACCAGATCTGAAAGAGACACATGCACCCCAATGTTCATCGCAGCACTGTTTATAATAGCCAGGACATGGAAGCAACCTAGATGCCCATCAGCAGATGAATGGATAAGGAAGCTGTGGGACATATACACCATGGAATTTTACTCAGCCGTCAAAAAGAATTCATTGGAACCAGTCCTAATGAGATGGATGAAACTGGAGCCCCTTATACAGAGTGAAGTAAGCCAGAAAGATAAAGAACATTACAGCATACTAACACATATATATGGAATTTAGAAAGATGGTAACGATAACCCTATATGCAAAACAGAAAAAGAGACACAGAAATACAGAACAGACTTTTGAACTCTGTGGGAGAAGGTGAGGGTGGGATGTTTCAAAAGAACAGCATGTATACTATCTATGGTGAAACAGATCACCAGCCCAGGTGGGATGCATGAGACAAGTGCTCCGGCCTGGTGCACTGGGAAGACCTAGAGGAATCGGGTGGAGAGGGAGATGGGAGGGGGGATCGGGATGGGGAATAAGTGTAAATCTATGGCTGATTCATATCAATGTATGACAAGACCCACTGAAATGTTGTGAAGTAATTAGCCTCCAACTAATAAAAAAAATTAAAAAAAAAAAAAAGAAAAAAAAAAAAAAGAAAGACCTAGTTCCCCTCCTCATCGCCACCGGAGGCCTCACATCCTTTGAAAACTCCAGAGGGACGCGGAGATCAGTGCCTCCAAAGGAGACGATGCCTGCCTCCTCGTGAAACTTGATAGGAGTCCCAGGATTCCTGTGGCACGTGGAAAGGGACCCTTGGTTTCGCGCCTCAGCTGGAGAGGCGTCCCAATTGCCCTGCCAAGCCTCGAGGAGAATCCCGAGTTGTCCCTCGCAACTAGGCAGGAGTGCTGACGTCGCTGAACATACACGTGTGTGGAAGGGCCATCCCCGTCGTAACTCGAGAATATACCCCAGGTTCCCGCCGCAACTCGAGAAAAACCATGAGACTTCTCCCACGCCGCGAGATGAGGCCCGATTCCCCTGCACTGCGTGCAGAGCAATTCCGTGTTGCACATCACACATGAAAGGAGCCTTGATTTCCTTCATGGCACTCCAGAGAAACCCCAAGAACACTGTTTCAAGGCTAGAGGGATCCTGAGGTCACTGTAGCAACACGAAAGAGCTCTGTGGACCAGAAATCAACTCGAGATGAGAGATTAGTCCCTGGCTTCGACTCCAGAGGAATACCACCTTACCACAAGCACCTCAAAGGAGGCTTCTCTCAGCTCTAGGTATGTGAGAGGGACCCTGAGTTTGCGGCCTCAAGTGGAATGGACACCGAGATGCCCTGACTCGAAATAAGGCCGGATATCCCTGCAGTGACTTGAATGCAGGCTCGTCTTGCATCTCCCAAGACGAAAGGATGTCTGAATCCCCTGTGGAGACCACAGAGAAAGACCTAGTTCCTTGGTCTAGTTCTGTGAAAAATACCGTTGGTAGCTTGATAGGGATTGCATTGAATCTATAGATTGCTTTGGGTAGAATAGCCATTTTGACAATATTGATTCTTCCAATCCATGAACACGGTATGTTTCTCCATCTGTTTGTGTCCTCTTTGATTTCTTTCATCAGTGTTTTATAGTTTTCTATGTATAGGTCTTTTGTTTCTTTAGGTAGATATACTCCTAAGTATTTTATTCTTTTTGTTGCAATGGTGAATGGTATTGTTTCCTTAATTTCTCTTTCTGTTTTTTCATCGTTAGTATATAGGAATGCAAGGGATTTCTGTGTGTTAATTTTATATCCTGCAACTTTACTATATTCATTGATTAGTTCTAGTAATTTTCTGGTAGAGTCTTTAGGGTTTTCTATATAGAGGATCATGTCATCACAGAACTAGACCAAAGAATTTCACAATTTGTATGGAAATACAAAAAACCTCGAATAGCCAAAGTAATCTTGAAAAAGAAGAATGGAACTGGAGGAATCAACCTGCCTGACTTCAGACTCTACTACAAAGCCACAGTCATCAAGACAGTGTGGTACTGGCACAAAGACAGAAATATAGACCAATGGAACAGAATAGAAAGCCCAGAGATAAATCCACGAACCTATGGACACCTTATCTTTGACAAAGGAGGCAAGGATATACAATGGAAAAAAAGACAACCTCTTTAACAAGTGGTGCTGGGAAAACTGGTCAACCACTTGCAAAAGAATGAAACTAGAACACTTTCTAACACCATACACAAAAATAAACTCAAAATGGATTAAAGATCTAAATGTAAGACCAGAAACTATAAAACTCCTAGAGGAGAACATAGGCAAAACACTCTCCGACATAAATCACAGCAAGATCCTCTATGACCCACCTCCCAGAATATTGGAAATAAAAGCAAAACTAAACAAATGGGATCTAATGAAACTTAAAAGCTTTTGCACTACAAAAGAAACTATAAGTAAGGTGAAAAGACAGCCGTCAGATTGGGAGAAAATAATAGCAAATGAAGAAACAGACAAAGGATTAATCTCAAAAATATACAAGCAACTCCTGCAGCTCAATTCCAGAAAAATAAATGACCCAATCCAAAAATGGGCCAGAGAACTAAACAGACATTTCTCCAAAGAAGACATACAGATGGCTAACAAACACATGAAAAGGTGCTCAACATCACTCATTATTAGAGAAATGCAAATCAAAACCACAATGAGGTACCATTACACACCAGTCAGGATGGCTGCTATCCAAAAGTCTACAAGCAATAAATGCTGGAGAGGCTGTGGAGAAAAGGGAACCCTCTTACACTGTTGGTGGGAATGCAAACTAGTACAGCCACTATGGAAAACAGTGTGGAGATTCCTTAAAAAACTGGAAATAGAACTGCCATATTACCCAGCAATACCACTTCTGGGCATACACACTGAGGAAACCAGATCTGAAAGAGACACATGCACCCCAATGTTCATCGCAGCACTGTTTATAATAGCCAGGACATGGAAGCAACCTAGATGCCCATCAGCAGATGAATGGATAAGGAAGCTGTGGTACATATACACCATGGAATTTTACTCAGCCGTCAAAAAGAATTCATTTGCACCAGTCCTAATGAGATGGATGAAACTGGAGCCCCTTATACAGAGTGAAGTAAGCCAGAAAGATAAAGAACATTACAGCATACTAACACATATGTATGGAATTTAGAAAGATGGTAACGATAACCCTATATGCAAAACAGAAAAAGAGACACAGAAATACAGAACAGACTTTTGAACGCTGTGGGAGAAGGTGAGGGTGGGATGTTTCAAAAGAACAGCATGTATACTATCTATGGTGAAACAGATCACCAGCCCAGGTGGGATGCATGAGACAAGTGCTCCGGCCTGGTGCACTGGGAAGACCCAGAGGAATCGGGTGGAGAGGGAGATGGGAGGGGGGATCGGGATGGGGAATAAGTGTAAATCTATGGCTGATTCATATCAATGTATGACAAGACCCACTGAAATGTTGTGAAGTAATTAGCCTCCAACTAATAAAAAAAAAAAAAAAAAAAAAAAAAGAAAAAAAAAAAAAAGAAAGACCTAGTTCCCCTCCTCATCGCGACCGGAGGCCTCACATCCTTTGAAAACTCCAGAGGTACGCGGAGATCAGTGCCTCCAAAGGAGACGATGCCTGACTCCTCGTGAAACTTGATAGGAGTCCCAGGATTCCTGTGGCACGTGGAAAGGGACCCTTGGTCTCCCGCCTCAGCTGGAGAGGCGTCCCAATTGCCCTGCCAAGCCTCGAGGAGAATCCCGAGTTGTCCCTCGCAACTAGGCAGGAGTGCTGACGTCGCTGAACATACACGTGTGTGGAAGGGCCATCCCCGTCGTAACTCGAGAATATACCCCAGGTTCCCGCCGCAACTCGAGAAAAACCATGAGACTTCTCCCACGCCGCGAGATGAGGCCCGATTCCCCTGCACTGCGTGCAGAGCAATTCCGTGTTGCACATCACACATGAAAGGAGCCTTGATTTCCTTCATGGCACTCCAGAGAAACCCCAAGAACACTGTTTCAAGGCTAGAGGGATCCTGAGGTCACTGTAGCAACACGAAAGAGCTCTGTGGACCAGAAATCAACTCGAGATGAGAGATTAGTCCCTGGCTTCGACTCCAGAGGAATACCACCTTACCACAAGCACCTCAAAGGAGGCTTCTCTCAGCTCTAGGTATGTGAGAGGGACCCTGAGTTTGCGGCCTCAAGTGGAATGGACACCGAGATGCCCTGACTCGAAATAAGGCCGGATATCCCTGCAGTGACTTGAATGCAGGCTCGTCTTGCATCTCCCAAGACGAAAGGATGTCTGAATCCCCTGTGGAGACCACAGAGAAAGACCTAGTTCCTTGGTCTAGTTCTGTGAAAAATACCGTTGGTAGCTTGATAGGGATTGCATTGAATCTATAGATTGCTTTGGGTAGAATAGCCATTTTGACAATATTGATTCTTCCAATCCATGAACACGGTATGTTTCTCCATCTGTTTGTGTCCTCTTTGATTTCTTTCATCAGTGTTTTATAGTTTTCTATGTATAGGTCTTTTGTTTCTTTAGGTAGATATACTCCTAAGTATTTTATTCTTTTTGTTGCAATGGTGAATGGTATTGTTTCCTTCATTTCTCTTTCTGTTTTTTCATCGTTAGTATATAGGAATGCAAGGGATTTCTGTGTGTTAATTTTATATCCTGCAACTTTACTATATTCATTGATTAGTTCTAGTAATTTTCTGGTAGAGTCTTTAGGGTTTTCTATATAGAGGATCATGTCATCACAGAACTAGACCAAAGAATTTCACAATTTGTATGGAAATACAAAAAACCTCGAATAGCCAAAGTAATCTTGAAAAAGAAGAATGGAACTGGAGGAATCAACCTGCCTGACTTCAGACTCTACTACAAAGCCACAGTCATCAAGACAGTGTGGTACTGGCACAAAGACAGAAATATAGACCAATGGAACAGAATAGAAAGCCCAGAGATAAATCCACGAACCTATGGACACCTTATCTTTGACAAAGGAGGCAAGGATATACAATGGAAAAAAGACAACCTCTTTAACAAGTGGTGCTGGGAAAACTGGTCAACCACTTGCAAAAGAATGAAACTAGAACACTTTCTAACACCATACACAAAAATAAACTCAAAATGGATTAAAGATCTAAATGTAAGACCAGAAACTATAAAACTCCTAGAGGAGAACATAGGCAAAACACTCTCCGACATAAATCACAGCAAGATCCTCTATGACCCACCTCCCAGAATATTGGAAATAAAAGCAAAACTAAACAAATGGGATCTAATGAAACTTAAAAGCTTTTGCACTACAAAAGAAACTATAAGTAAGGTGAAAAGACAGCCGTCAGATTGGGAGAAAATAATAGCAAATGAAGAAACAGACAAAGGATTAATCTCAAAAATATACAAGCAACTCCTGCAGCTCAACTCCAGAAAAATAAATGACCCAATCCAAAAATGGGCCAGAGAACTAAACAGACATTTCTCCAAAGAAGACATACAGATGGCTAACAAACACATGAAAAGGTGCTCAACATCACTCATTATTAGAGAAATGCAAATCAAAACCACAATGAGGTACCATTACACCCCAGTCAGGATGGCTGCTATCCAAAAGTTTACAAGCAATAAATGCTGGAGAGGCTGTGGAGAAAAGGGAACCCTCTTACACTGTTGGTGGGAATGTAAACTAGTACAGCCACTATGGAAAACAGTGTGGAGATTCCTTAAAAAACTGGAAATAGAACTGCCATATTACCCAGCAATACCACTTCTGGGCATACACACTGAGGAAACCAGATCTGAAAGAGACACATGCACCCCAATGTTCATCGCAGCACTGTTTATAATGGCCAGGACATGGAAGCAACCTAGATGCCCATCAGCAGATGAATGGATAAGGAAGCTGTGGTACATATACACCATGGAATTTTACTCAGCCGTCAAAAAGAATTCATTTGAACCGGTCCTAATGAGATGGATGAAACTGGAGCCCCTTATACAGAGTGAAGTAAGCCAGAAAGATAAAGAACATTACAGCATACTAACACATATGTATGGAATTTAGAAAGATGGTAACGATAACCCTATATGCAAAACAGAAAAAGAGACACAGAAATACAGAACAGACTTTTGAACGCTGTGGGAGAAGGTGAGGGTGGGATGTTTCAAAAGAACAGCATGTATACTATCTATGGTGAAACAGATCACCAGCCCAGGTGGGATGCATGAGACAAGTGCTCCGGCCTGGTGCACTGGGAAGACCCAGAGGAATCGGGTGGAGAGGGAGATGGGAGGGGGGATCGGGATGGGGAATAAGTGTAAATCTATGGCTGATTCATATCAATGTATGACAAGACCCACTGAAATGTTGTGAAGTAATTAGCCTCCAACTAATAAAAAAAATTAAAAAAAAAAAAAAAGAAAAAAAAAAAAAAGAAAGACCTAGTTCCCCTCCTCATCGCGACCGGAGGCCTCACATCCTTTGAAAACTCCAGAGGTACGCGGAGATCAGTGCCTCCAAAGGAGACGATGCCTGACTCCTCGTGAAACTTGATAGGAGTCCCAGGATTCCTGTGGCACGTGGAAAGGGACCCTTGGTCTCCCGCCTCAGCTGGAGAGGCGTCCCAATTGCCCTGCCAAGCCTCGAGGAGAATCCCGAGTTGTCCCTCGCAACTAGGCAGGAGTGCTGACGTCGCTGAACATACACGTGTGTGGAAGGGCCATCCCCGTCGTAACTCGAGAATATACCCCAGGTTCCCGCCGCAACTCGAGAAAAACCATGAGACTTCTCCCACGCCGCGAGATGAGGCCCGATTCCCCTGCACTGCGTGCAGAGCAATTCCGTGTTGCACATCACACATGAAAGGAGCCTTGATTTCCTTCATGGCACTCCAGAGAAACCCCAAGAACACTGTTTCAAGGCTAGAGGGATCCTGAGGTCACTGTAGCAACACGAAAGAGCTCTGTGGACCAGAAATCAACTCGAGATGAGAGATTAGTCCCTGGCTTCGACTCCAGAGGAATACCACCTTACCACAAGCACCTCAAAGGAGGCTTCTCTCAGCTCTAGGTATGTGAGAGGGACCCTGAGTTTGCGGCCTCAAGTGGAATGGACACCGAGATGCCCTGACTCGAAATAAGGCCGGATATCCCTGCAGTGACTTGAATGCAGGCTCGTCTTGCATCTCCCAAGACGAAAGGATGTCTGAATCCCCTGTGGAGACCACAGAGAAAGACCTAGTTCCTTGGTCTAGTTCTGTGAAAAATACCGTTGGTAGCTTGATAGGGATTGCATTGAATCTATAGATTGCTTTGGGTAGAATAGCCATTTTGACAATATTGATTCTTCCAATCCATGAACACGGTATGTTTCTCCATCTGTTTGTGTCCTCTTTGATTTCTTTCATCAGTGTTTTATAGTTTTCTATGTATAGGTCTTTTGTTTCTTTAGGTAGATATACTCCTAAGTATTTTATTCTTTTTGTTGCAATGGTGAATGGTATTGTTTCCTTCATTTCTCTTTCTGTTTTTTCATCGTTAGTATATAGGAATGCAAGGGATTTCTGTGTGTTAATTTTATATCCTGCAACTTTACTATATTCATTGATTAGTTCTAGTAATTTTCTGGTAGAGTCTTTAGGGTTTTCTATATAGAGGATCATGTCATCACAGAACTAGACCAAAGAATTTCACAATTTGTATGGAAATACAAAAAACCTCGAATAGCCAAAGTAATCTTGAAAAAGAAGAATGGAACTGGAGGAATCAACCTGCCTGACTTCAGACTCTACTACAAAGCCACAGTCATCAAGACAGTGTGGTACTGGCACAAAGACAGAAATATAGACCAATGGAACAGAATAGAAAGCCCAGAGATAAATCCACGAACCTATGGACACCTTATCTTTGACAAAGGAGGCAAGGATATACAATGGAAAAAAAGACAACCTCTTTAACAAGTGGTGCTGGGAAAACTGGTCAACCACTTGCAAAAGAATGAAACTAGAACACTTTCTAACACCATACACAAAAATAAACTCAAAATGGATTAAAGATCTAAATGTAAGACCAGAAACTATAAAACTCCTAGAGGAGAACATAGGCAAAACACTCTCCGACATAAATCACAGCAAGATCCTCTATGACCCACCTCCCAGAATATTGGAAATAAAAGCAAAACTAAACAAATGGGATCTAATGAAACTTAAAAGCTTTTGCACTACAAAAGAAACTATAAGTAAGGTGAAAAGACAGCCGTCAGATTGGGAGAAAATAATAGCAAATGAAGAAACAGACAAAGGATTAATCTCAAAAATATACAAGCAACTCCTGCAGCTCAACTCCAGAAAAATAAATGACCCAATCCAAAAATGGGCCAGAGAACTAAACAGACATTTCTCCAAAGAAGACATACAGATGGCTAACAAACACATGAAAAGGTGCTCAACATCACTCATTATTAGAGAAATGCAAATCAAAACCACAATGAGGTACCATTACACACCAGTCAGGATGGCTGCTATCCAAAAGTCTACAAGCAATAAATGCTGGAGAGGCTGTGGAGAAAAGGGAACCCTCTTACACTGTTGGTGGGAATGTAAACTAGTACAGCCACTATGGAAAACAGTGTGGAGATTCCTTAAAAAACTGGAAATAGAACTGCCATATTACCCAGCAATACCACTTCTGGGCATACACACTGAGGAAACCAGATCTGAAAGAGACACATGCACCCCAATGTTCATCGCAGCACTGTTTATAATGGCCAGGACATGGAAGCAACCTAGATGCCCATCAGCAGATGAATGGATAAGGAAGCTGTGGTACATATACACCATGGAATTTTACTCAGCCGTCAAAAAGAATTCATTTGAACCGGTCCTAATGAGATGGATGAAACTGGAGCCCCTTATACAGAGTGAAGTAAGCCAGAAAGATAAAGAACATTACAGCATACTAACACATATGTATGGAATTTAGAAAGATGGTAACGATAACCCTATATGCAAAACAGAAAAAGAGACACAGAAATACAGAACAGACTTTTGAACGCTGTGGGAGAAGGTGAGGGTGGGATGTTTCAAAAGAACAGCATGTATACTATCTATGGTGAAACAGATCACCAGCCCAGGTGGGATGCATGAGACAAGTGCTCCGGCCTGGTGCACTGGGAAGACCCAGAGGAATCGGGTGGAGAGGGAGATGGGAGGGGGGATCGGGATGGGGAATAAGTGTAAATCTATGGCTGATTCATATCAATGTATGACAAGACCCACTGAAATGTTGTGAAGTAATTAGCCTCCAACTAATAAAAAAAATTAAAAAAAAAAAAAAAGAAAAAAAAAAAAAAGAAAGACCTAGTTCCCCTCCTCATCGCGACCGGAGGCCTCACATCCTTTGAATACTCCAGAGGTACGCGGAGATCAGTGCCTCCAAAGGAGACGATGCCTGACTCCTCGTGAAACTTGATAGGAGTCCCAGGATTCCTGTGGCACGTGGAAAGGGACCCTTGGTCTCCCGCCTCAGTTGGAGAGGCGTCCCAATTGCCCTGCCAAGCCTCGAGGATAATCCCGAGTTGTCCCTCGCAACTAGGCAGGAGTGCTGACGTCGCTGAACATACACGTGTGTGGAAGGGCCATCCCCGTCGTCACTCGAGAATATACCCCAGGTTCCCGCCGCAACTCGAGAAAAACCATGAGACTTCTCCCACGCCGCGAGATGAGGCCCGATTCCCCTGCACTGCGTGCAGAGCAATTCCGTGTTGCACATCACACATGAAAGGAGCCTTGATTTCCTTCATGGCACTCCAGAGAAACCCCAAGAACACTGTTTCAAGGCTAGAGGGATCCTGAGGTCACTGTAGCAACACGAAAGAGCTCTGTGGACCAGAAATCAACTCGAGATGAGAGATTAGTCCCTGGCTTCGACTCCAGAGGAATACCACCTTACCACAAGCACCTCAAAGGAGGCTTCTCTCAGCTCTAGGTATGTGAGAGGGACCCTGAGTTTGCGGCCTCAAGTGGAATGGACACCGAGATGCCCTGACTCGAAATAAGGCCGGATATCCCTGCAGTGACTTGAATGCAGGCTCGTCTTGCATCTCCCAAGACGAAAGGATGTCTGAATCCCCTGTGGAGACCACAGAGAAAGACCTAGTTCCTTGGTCTAGTTCTGTGAAAAATACCGTTGGTAGCTTGATAGGGATTGCATTGAATCTATAGATTGCTTTGGGTAGAATAGCCATTTTGACAATATTGATTCTTCCAATCCATGAACACGGTATGTTTCTCCATCTGTTTGTGTCCTCTTTGATTTCTTTCATCAGTGTTTTATAGTTTTCTATGTATAGGTCTTTTGTTTCTTTAGGTATATATACTCCTAAGTATTTTATTCTTTTTGTTGCAATGGTGAATGGTATTGTTTCCTTCATTTCTCTTTCTGTTTTTTCATCGTTAGTATATAGGAATGCAAGGGATTTCTGTGTGTTAATTTTATATCCTGCAACTTTACTATATTCATTGATTAGTTCTAGTAATTTTCTGGTAGAGTCTTTAGGGTTTTCTATATAGAGGATCATGTCATCACAGAACTAGACCAAAGAATTTCACAATTTGTATGGAAATACAAAAAACCTCGAATAGCCAAAGTAATCTTGAAAAAGAAGAATGGAACTGGAGGAATCAACCTGCCTGACTTCAGACTCTACTACAAAGCCACAGTCATCAAGACAGTGTGGTACTGGCACAAAGACAGAAATATAGACCAATGGAACAGAATAGAAAGCCCAGAGATAAATCCACGAACCTATGGACACCTTATCTTTGACAAAGGAGGCAAGGATATACAATGGAAAAAAAGACAACCTCTTTAACAAGTGGTGCTGGGAAAACTGGTCAACCACTTGCAAAAGAATGAAACTAGAACACTTTCTAACACCATACACAAAAATAAACTCAAAATGGATTAAAGATCTAAATGTAAGACCAGAAACTATAAAACTCCTAGAGGAGAACATAGGCAAAACACTCTCCGACATAAATCACAGCAAGATCCTCTATGACCCACCTCCCAGAATATTGGAAATAAAAGCAAAACTAAACAAATGGGATCTAATGAAACTTAAAAGCTTTTGCACTACAAAAGAAACTATAAGTAAGGTGAAAAGACAGCCGTCAGATTGGGAGAAAATAATAGCAAATGAAGAAACAGACAAAGGATTAATCTCAAAAATATACAAGCAACTCCTGCAGCTCAACTCCAGAAAAATAAATGACCCAATCCAAAAATGGGCCAGAGAACTAAACAGACATTTCTCCAAAGAAGACATACAGATGGCTAACAAACACATGAAAAGGTGCTCAACATCACTCATTATTAGAGAAATGCAAATCAAAACCACAATGAGGTACCATTACACACCAGTCAGGATGGCTGCTATCCAAAAGTCTACAAGCAATAAATGCTGGAGAGGCTGTGGAGAAAAGGGAACCCTCTTACACTGTTGGTGGGAATGCAAACTAGTACAGCCACTATGGAAAACAGTGTGGAGATTCCTTAAAAAACTGGAAATAGAACTGCCATATTACACAGCAATACCACTTCTGGGCATACACACTGAGGAAACCAGATCTGAAAGAGACACATGCACCCCAATGTTCATCGCAGCACTGTTTATAATAGCCAGGACATGGAAGCAACCTAGATGCCCATCAGCAGATGAATGGATAAGGAAGCTGTGGGACATATACACCATGGAATTTTACTCAGCCGTCAAAAAGAATTCATTTGAACCAGTCCTAATGAGATGGATGAAACTGCAGCCCCTTATACAGAGTGAAGTAAGCCAGAAAGATAAAGAACATTACAGCATACTAACACATATATATGGAATTTAGAAAGATGGTAACGAGAACCCTATATGCAAAACAGAAAAAGAGACACAGAAATACAGAACAGACTTTTGAACTCTGTGGGAGAAGGTGAGGGTGGGATGTTTCAAAAGAACAGCATGTATACTATCTATGGTGAAACAGATCACCAGCCCAGGTGGGATGCATGAGACAAGTGCTCCGGCCTGGTGCACTGGGAAGACCCAGAGGAATCGGGTGGAGAGGGAGATGGGAGGGGGGATCGGGATGGGGAATAAGTGTAAATCTATGGCTGATTCATATCAATGTATGACAAGACCCACTGAAATGTTGTGAAGTAATTAGCCTTCAACTAATAAAAAAAATTAAAAAAAAAAAAAAGAAAAAAAAAAAAAAAAAAAAAGAAAGACCTAGTTCCCCTCCTCATCGCGACCGGAGGCCTCACATCCTTTGAAAACTCCAGAGGTACGCGGAGATCAGTGCCTCCAAAGGAGACGATGCCTGGCTCTTCGTGAAACTTGATATGAGTCCCAGGATTCCTGTGGCACGTGGAAAGGGACCCTTGGTCTCCCGCCTCAGCTGGAGAGGCGTCCCAATTGCCCTGCCAAGCCTCGAGGAGAATCCAAAGTTGTCCCTCGCAAGTAGGCAGGAGTCCTGACGTCGCTGAACAAACACGTGTGTGGAAGGGCCATCCCCGACGTAACTCGAGAATATACCCCAGGTTCCTGCCGCAACTCGAGAAAAACCATGAGACTTCTCCCACGCCGCGAGATGAGGCCCGATTCCCCTGCACTGCGTGCAGAGCAATTCCGTGTTGCACATCACACATGAAAGCAGCCTTGATTTCCTTCATGGCACTCCAGAGAAAACCCAAGAACACTGTTTCAAGGCTAGAGGGATCCTGAGGTCACTGTAGCAACACGAAAGAGCTCCATGGACCAAGAATCAACTCGAGATGAGAGGTTAGTCCCTGGCTTCGACTCCAGAGGAATACCACCTTACCACAAGCACCTCAAAGGAGGCTTCTCTCAGCTCTAGGTATGTGAGAGGGACCCTGAGTTTGCGGCCTCAAGTGGAATGGACACCGAGATGCCCTGACTCGAAATAAGGCCGGATATCCCTGCAGTGACTTGAATGCAGGCTCGTCTTGCATCTCCCAACGAAAGGATGTCTGAATCCCCTGTGGAGACCACAGAGAAAGACCTAGTTCCCCACCTCATCGCGACCGGAGGCCTCACATCCTTTGAAAACTCCAGCGGTACGCGGAGATCAGTGCCTCCAAAGGAGACGATGCCTGACTCCTCTTGAAACTTGATAGGAGTCCCAGGATTCCTGTGGCACGTGGAAAGGGACCCTTGGTCTCCCGCCTCAGCTGGAGAGGCGTCCCAATTGCCCTGCCAAGCCTCAAGGAGAATCCCGAGTTGTCCCTCACAACTAGGCAGGAGTCCTGACATCGCTGAAGAAACACGTGTGTGGAATGGCCCTCCCAGTGGTAACTTGAGAATATACCCCAGGTTCCCGCCGCAACTCGAGAAAAACCATGAGACTTCTCCCACGCCGCGAGATGAGGCCCGATTCCCCTGCACTGCGTGCAGAGCAATTCCGTCTTGCACATCACACATGAAAGGATCCTTGATTTCCTTCATGGCACTCCAGAGAAACCCCAAGAACACTCTTTCAAGGCTAGAGGGATCCTGAGGTCACTGTAGCAACACGAAAGAGCTCCGTGGACCAGAAATCAACTCGAGATGAGAGATTAGTCCCTGGCTTCGACTCCAGAGTAATACCACCTTACCACAAGCACCTCAAAGGAGGCTTCTCTCAGGTCTAGGTATGTGAGAGGGACCCTGAGTTTGCGGCCTCAAGTGGAATGGACACCGCGATGCCCTGGCTCAAAATAAGGCCGGATATCCCTGCAGTGACTTGAATGCAGGCTCGTCTTGCATCTCCCAAGACGAAAGGATGTCTGAATTCCCTGTGGATACCACAGAGAAAGACCTAGTTCCCCACCTCATCCCGACCGGAGGCCTCACATCCTTTGAAAACTCCAGAGGTACGCGGAGATCAGTGCCTCCAAAGGAGACGATGCCTGACTCCTCGTGAAACTTGATAGGAGTCCCAGGATTCCTGTGGCACGTGGAAAGGGACACTTGGTCTCCCGCCTCAGCTGGAGAGGCGTCCCAATTGCCCTGCCAAGCCTCGAGGTGAATCTCGATTTGTCCCTCGCAACTAGGCAGGAGTCCTGACTTGGCTGAACAAACACGTGTGTGGAAGGGCCATCCCCGCCGTAACTCGAGAATTTACCCCAGGTTCCCGCCGCAACTCGAGAAAAACCTTGAGACTTCCCCCTCGTCGCGAGAAGAGGTCCGATTCCCCTGCACTGTGTGCAGAGCAATTTCGTGTTGCACATCACACAGGAAAGGAGCCTTGATTTCCTTCATGGTATTCCAGAGAAACCCCAAGAACACTGTTTCAAGGCTAGAGGGATCCTGAGGTCACTGTAGCAACACGAAAGAGCTCCGTGGACCAGAAATCAACTCGAGATGAGAGATTAGTCCCTGGCTTCGACTCCAGAGTAATACCACCTTACCACAAGCACCTCAAAGGAGGCTTCTCTCAGGTCTAGGTATGTGAGAGGGACCCTGAGTTTGCGGCCTCAAGTGGAATGGACACCGCGATGCCCTGGCTCGAAATAAGGCCGGATATCCCTGCAGTGACTTGAATGCAGGCTCGTCTTGCATCTCCCAAGACGAAAGGATGTCTGAATCCCCTGCGCAGAACACAGAGAAAGACCACAGTTCCCCACCTCACCGCGACCAGAGGCCTCACATCCTTTGAAAACTCCAGAGGTATGCAGAGATCAGTGCCTCCAAAGGAGACGATGCCTGCCTCCTCGTGAAACTTGATAGGAGTCCCAGGATTCCTGTGGCACGTGGAAAGGGACCCTTGGTCTCCCGCCTCAGCTGGAGAGGCGTCCCAATTGCCCTGCCAAGCCTCGAGGTGAATCCCGAGTTGTCCCTCGCAACTAGGCAGGAGTCCTGACGTCGCTGAACAAACACGTGTGTGGAAGGGCCATCCCCGTCGTAACTCGAGAATTTACCCCAGGTTCCCGCCGCAACTCGAGAAAAACCATGAGACTTTCCCCTCGTCGCGAGAAGAGGCCCGATTCCCCTGCACTGCGTGCAGAGCAATTCCGTGTGGCACATCACACAGGAAAGGAGCCTTTATTTCCTTGATGGCACTCCAGAGAAACCCCAAGAACACTGTTTCAAGGCTAGAGGGATCCTGACGTCACTGTAGCAACACGAAAGGGCTCCGTGGACCAAGAATCAACTCGAGATGAGAGGTTAGTCCCTGGCTTCGACTCCAGAGGAATAGCACCTTACCACAAGCACCTCAAGAGGAGGCTTCTCTCAGCTCTAGGTATGTGAGAGGGATCCTGAGTTTGCGGCCTCAAGTGGGATGGACACCCCGATGCCCTGACTCGAAATAAGGCCGGATATCCCTGCAGTGACTTGAATGCAGGCTCGTCTTGCATCTCCCAAGACGAAAGGATGTCTGAATCCCCTGTGGAGACCACAGAGAAAGACCTAGTTCCCCACCTCATCGCGACCGGAGGCCTCACATCCTTGGAAAACTCTAGAGGTACGCAGAGATCAGTGCCTCCAAAGGAGACGATGCCTGACTCCTCGTGAAACTTGATAGGAGTCCCAGGATTCCTGTGGCACGTGGAAAGGGACCCTTGGTTTCCCGCCTCAGCTGGAGAGGCGTTCCAATTGCCCTGCCAAGCCTCGAGGAGAATCCCGAGTTGTCCCTCGCAACTAGGCAGGAGTCCTGACGCCGCTGAACAAACACGTGTGTGGAAGGGCCATCCCCGACGTAACTCGAGAATATACCCCAGGTTCCCGCCGCAACTCGAGAAAAACCATGAGCCTTCCCCCTCGCCGCGAGATGAGGCCCGATTCCCCTGCACTGCGTGCAGAGCAATTCCGTGTTGCACATCAAACATGAAAGGAGCCTTGATTTCCTTGATGGCACTCCAGAGAAACCCCAAGAACACTGTTTCAAGGCTAGAGGGATCCTGAGGTCATTGTAGCAACACGATAGAGCTCCGTGGACCAAGAATCACCTCGAGATGAGAGGTTAGTCCCTGGCTTCGCCTCCAGAGCAATACCACCTTACCAGAAGCACCTCAAAGGAGGCTTCTCTCAGCTCTAGGTATGTGAGAGGGACCCTGAGTTTGCGGCCTCAAGTGGAATGGACTCCGCGATGCCCTGACTCGAAATAAGGCCGGATATCCCTGCAGTGACTTGAATGCAGGCTCGTCTTGCATCTCCCAAGACGAAAGGATGTCTGAATCCCCTGTGGAGACCACAGAGAAAGACCTAGTTCCTTGGTCTAGTTCTGTGAAAAATACCGTTGGTAGCTTGATAGGGATTGCATTGAATCTATAGATTGCTTTCGGTAGAATAGCCATTTTGACAATATTGATTCTTCCAATCCATGAACACGGTATGTTTCTCCATCTGTTTGTGTCCTCTTTGATTTCTTTCATCAGTGTTTTATAGTTTTCTATGTATAGGTCTTTTGTTTCTTTAGGTAGATATACTCCTAAGTATTTTATTCTTTTTGTTGCAATGGTGAATGGTATTGTTTCCTTCATTTCTCTTTCTGTTTTTTCATCGTTAGTATATAGGAATGCAAGGGATTTCTGTGTGTTAATTTTATATCCTGCAACTTTACTATATTCATTGATTAGTTCTAGTAATTTTCTGGTAGAGTCTTTAGGGTTTTCTATATAGAGGATCATGTCATCACAGAACTAGACCAAAGAATTTCACAATTTGTATGGAATTACAAAAAACCTTGAATAGCCAAAGTAATCTTGAAAAAGAAGAATGGAACTGGAGGAATCAACCTGCCTGACTTCAGACTCTACTACAAAGCCACAGTCATCAAGACAGTGTGGTACTGGCACAAAGACAGAAATATAGACCAATGGAACAGAATAGAAAGGCCAGAGATAAATCCACGAACCTATGGACACCTTATCTTTGACAAAGGAGGCAAGGATATACAATGGAAAAAAAGACAACCTCTTTAACAAGTGGTGCTGGGAAAACTGGTCAACCACTTGCAAAAGAATGAAACTAGAACACTTTCTAACACCATACACAAAAATAAACTCAAAATGGATTAAAGATCTAAATGTAAGACCAGAAACTATAAAACTCCTAGAGGAGAACATAGGCAAAACACTCTCCGACATAAATCACAGCAAGATCCTCTATGACCCACCTCCCAGAATATTGGAAATAAAAGCAAAACTAAACAAATGGGATCTAATGAAACTTAAAAGCTTTTGCACTACAAAAGAAACTATAAGTAAGGTGAAAAGACAGCCGTCAGATTGGGAGAAAATAATAGCAAATGAAGAAACAGACAAAGGATTAATCTCAAAAATATACAAGCAACTCCTGCAGCTCAACTCCAGAAAAATAAATGACCCAATCCAAAAATGGGCCAGAGAACTAAACAGACATTTCTCCAAAGAAGACATACAGATGGCTAACAAACACATGAAAAGGTGCTCAACATCACTCATTATTAGAGAAATGCAAATCAAAACCACAATGTGGTACCATTACACACCAGTCAGGATGGCTGCTATCCAAAAGTCTACAAGCAATAAATGCTGGAGAGGCTGTGGAGAAAAGGGAACCCTCTTACACTGTTGGTGGGAATGCAAACTAGTACAGCCACTATGGAAAACAGTGTGGAGATTCCTTAAAAAACTGGAAATAGAACTGCCATATTACACAGCAATACCACTTCTGGGCATACACACTGAGGAAACCAGATCTGAAAGAGACACATGCACCCCAATGTTCATCGCAGCACTGTTTATAATAGCCAGGACATGGAAGCAACCTAGATGCCCATCAGCAGATGAATGGATAAGGAAGCTGTGGGACATATACACCATGGAATTTTACTCAGCCGTCAAAAAGAATTCATTTGAACCAGTCCTAATGAGATGGATGAAACTGGAGCCCCTTATACAGAGTGAAGTAAGCCAGAAAGATAAAGAACATTACAGCATACTAACACATATATATGGAATTTAGAAAGATGGTAACGAGAACCCTATATGCAAAACAGAAAAAGAGACACAGAAATACAGAACAGACTTTTGAACTCTGTGGGAGAAGGTGAGGGTGGGATGTTTCAAAAGAACAGCATGTATACTATCTATGGTGAAACAGATCACCAGCCCAGGTGGGATGCATGAGACAAGTGCTCCGGCCTGGTGCACTGGGAAGACCCAGAGGAATCGGGTGGAGAGGGAGATGGGAGGGGGGATCGGGATGGGGAATAAGTGTAAATCTATGGCTGATTCATATCAATGTATGACAAGACCCACTGAAATGTTGTGAAGTAATTAGCCTTCAACTAATAAAAAAAATTAAAAAAAAAAAAAAGAAAAAAAAAAAAAAAAAAAAGAAAAACCTAGTTCCCCTCCTCATCGCGACCGGAGGCCTCACATCCTTTGAAAACTCCAGAGGTACGCGGAGATCAGTGCCTCCAAAGGAGACGATGCCTGGCTCTTCGTGAAACTTGATATGAGTCCCAGGATTCCTGTGGCACGTGGAAAGGGACCCTTGGTCTCCCGCCTCAGCTGGAGAGGCGTCCCAATTGCCCTGCCAAGCCTCGAGGAGAATCCAAAGTTGTCCCTCGCAAGTAGGCAGGAGTCCTGACGTCGCTGAACAAACACGTGTGTGGAAGGGCCATCCCCGACGTAACTCGAGAATATACCCCAGGTTCCCGCCGCAACTCGAGAAAAACCATGAGACTTCTCCCACGCCGCGAGATGAGGCCCGATTCCCCTGCACTGCGTGCAGAGCAATTCCGTCTTGCACATCACACATGAAAGGATCCTTGATTTCCTTCATGGCACTCCAGAGAAACCCCAAGAACACTCTTTCAAGGCTAGAGGGATCCTGAGGTCACTGTAGCAACACGAAAGAGCTCCGTGGACCAGAAATCAACTCGAGATGAGAGATTAGTCCCTGGCTTCGACTCCAGAGTAATACCACCTTACCACAAGCACCTCAAAGGAGGCTTCTCTCAGGTCTAGGTATGTGAGAGGGACCCTGAGTTTGCGGCCTCAAGTGGAATGGACACCGCGATGCCCTGGCTCAAAATAAGGCCGGATATCCCTGCAGTGACTTGAATGCAGGCTCGTCTTGCATCTCCCAAGACGAAAGGATGTCTGAATTCCCTGTGGATACCACAGAGAAAGACCTAGTTCCCCACCTCATCCCGACCGGAGGCCTCACATCCTTTGAAAACTCCAGAGGTACGCGGAGATCAGTGCCTCCAAAGGAGACGATGCCTGACTCCTCGTGAAACTTGATAGGAGTCCCAGGATTCCTGTGGCACGTGGAAAGGGACACTTGGTCTCCCGCCTCAGCTGGAGAGGCGTCCCAATTGCCCTGCCAAGCCTCGAAGTGAATCTCGATTTGTCCCTCGCAACTAGGCAGGAGTCCTGACTTGGCTGAACAAACACGTGTGTGGAAGGGCCATCCCCGCCGTAACTCGAGAATTTACCCCAGGTTCCCAACGCAACTCGAGAAAAACCTTGAGACTTCCCCCTCGTCGCGAGAAGAGGTCCGATTCCCCTGCACTGTGTGCAGAGCAATTTCGTGTTGCACATCACACAGGAAAGGAGCCTTGATTTCCTTCATGGTACTCCAGAGAAACCCCAAGAACACTGTTTCAAGGCTAGAGGGATCCTGAGGTCACTGTAGCAACACGAAAGAGCTCCATGGACCAAGAATCAACTCGAGATGAGAGGTTAGTTCCTGGCTTCGACTCCAGAGGAATACCACCTTACCACAAGCACCTCAAGAGGAGGCTTCTCTCAGCTCTAGGTATGTGAGAGGGACCCTGACTTTGCAGCCTCAAGTGGAATGGACACCGCGATGCCCTGACTCGAAATAAGGCCGGATATCCCTGCAGTGACTTGAATGCAGGCTCGTCTTGCATCTCTCAAGACGAAAGGATGTCTGAATCCCCTGTGGAAACCAGAGAGAAAGACCTAGTTAACCACCTCATCGCGACCAGAGGCCTCACATCCTTTGAAAACTAAAGAGGTAGGCAGAGATCAGTGCCTCCAAAGGAGACGATGCCTGCCTCCTCGTGAATCTTGATAGGAGTCCCAGGATTCCTGTGGCATGTGGAAAGGGACCCTAGGTGTCCCGACTCAGCTGGAGAGGCGTCCCATTGCCCTGCCAAGCCTCGAGGAGAGTTCCGAGTTGTCCCTCGCAACTAGGCAGGAGTCCTGACGTCGCTGAACAAACACGTGTGTGGAAGGGCCATCCCCGCCGTAACTCGAGAATTTACCCCAGGTTCCCGCCGCAACTCGAGAAAAACCATGAGATTTCCCCCTCGTCGCGAGAAGAGGCCCGATTCCCCTGCACTGAGTGCAGAGCAATTCCGTGTTGCACATCACACAGGAAAGGAGCCTTGATTTCCTTGATGGTACTCCAGAGAAACCCCAAGAACACTGTTTCAAGGCTAGAGGGATCCTGACATCACTGTAGCAACACGAAAGGGCTCCGTGGACCAAGAATCAACTCGAGATGAGAGGTTAGTCCCAGGCTTCGACTCCAGAGGAATAGCACCTTACCACAAGCACCTCAAGAGGAGGCTTCTCTCAGCTCTAGGTATGTGAGAGGGATCCTGAGTTTGCAGCCTCAAGTGGGATGGACACCCCGATGTCCTGACTCGAAATAAGGCCGGATATCCCTGCAGTGACTTGAATGCAGGCTCGTCTTGCATCTCCCAAGACGAAAGGATGTCTGAATCCCCTGTGGAGACCACAGAGAAAGACCTAATTCCCCACCTCATCGCCACCGGAGGCCTCACATCCTTGGAAAACTCCAGAGGTACGCGGAGATCAGTGCCTCCAAAGGAGACGATGCCTGCCTCCTCGTGAATCTTGATAGGAGTCCCAGGATTCCTGTGGCACGTGGAAAGGGACACTTGGTCTCGCGCCTCAGCTGGAGAGGCGTCCCAATTGCCCTGCCAAGCCTCAAGGAGAATCCCGAGTTGTCCCTCGCAACTAGGCAGGAGTCCTGACGTCGCTGAACAACACGTGGGTGGAAGTGCCATTCCCGTCGTAACTCGAGAATATACCCCAGGTTCCCGCCGCAACTCGAGAAAAAACATGAGACTTTCCCCTCGTCGCGAGAAGAGGCCCGATTCCCCTGCACTGCGTGCAGAGCAATTCCGTGTGGCACATCACACAGGAAAGGAGCCTTTATTTCCTTGATGGCACTCCAGAGAAACCCCAAGAACACTGTTTCAAGGCTAGAGGGATCCTGACGTCACTGTAGCAACACGAAAGGGCTCCGTGGACCAAGAATCAACTCGAGATGAGAGGTTAGTCCCTGGCTTCGACTCCAGAGGAATAGCACCTTACCACAAGCACCTCAAGAGGAGGCTTCTCTCAGCTCTAGGTATGTGAGAGGGATCCTGAGTTTGCGGCCTCAAGTGGGATGGACACCCCGATGCCCTGGCTCGAAATAAGGCCGGATATCCCTGCAGTGACTTGAATGCAGGCTCGTCTTGCATCTCCCAAGACGAAAGGATGTCTGAATCCCCTGTGGAGACCACAGAGAAAGACCTAGTTCCCCACCTCATCGCGACCGGAGGCCTCACATCCTTGGAAAACTCTAGAGGCACGCAGAGATCAGTGCCTCCAAAGGAGACGATGCCTGACTCCTCGTGAAACTTGATAGGAGTCCCAGGATTCCTGTGGCACGTGGAAAGGGACCCTTGGTTTCCCGCCTCAGCTGGAGAGGCGTTCCAATTGCCCTGCCAAGCCTCGAGGAGAATCCCGAGTTGTCCCTCGCAACTAGGCAGGAGTCCTGACGCCGCTGAACAAACACGTGTGTGGAAGGGCCATCCCCGACGTAACTCGAGAATATACCCCAGGTTCCCGCCGCATCTCGAGAAAAACCATGAGCCTTCCCCCTCGCCGCAAGATGAGGCCCGATTCCCCTGCACTGCGTGCAGAGCAATTCCGTGTTGCACATCAAACATGAAAGGAGCCTTGATTTCCTTGATGGCACTCCAGAGAAACCCCAAGAACACTGTTTCAAGGCTAGAGGGATCCTGAGGTCATTGTAGCAACACGATAGAGCTCCGTGGACCAAGAATCACCTCGAGATGAGAGGTTAGTCCCTGGCTTCGCCTCCAGAGCAATACCACCTTACCAGAAGCACCTCAAAGGAGGCTTCTCTCAGCTCTAGGTATGTGAGAGGGACCCTGAGTTTGCGGCCTCAAGTGGAATGGACTCCGCGATGCCCTGACTCGAAATAAGGCCGGATATCCCTGCAGTGACTTGAATGCAGGCTCGTCTTGCATCTCCCAAGACGAAAGGATGTCTGAATCCCCTGTGGAGACCACAGAGAAAGACCTAGTTCCTTGGTCTAGTTCTGTGAAAAATACCGTTGGTAGCTTGATAGGGATTGCATTGAATCTATAGATTGCTTTCGGTAGAATAGCCATTTTGACAATATTGATTCTTCCAATCCATGAACACGGTATGTTTCTCCATCTGTTTGTGTCCTCTTTGATTTCTTTCATCAGTGTTTTATAGTTTTCTATGTATAGGTCTTTTGTTTCTTTAGGTAGATATACTCCTAAGTATTTTATTCTTTTTGTTGCAATGGTGAATGGTATTGTTTCCTTCATTTCTCTTTCTGTTTTTTCATCGTTAGTATATAGGAATGCAAGGGATTTCTGTGTGTTAATTTTATATCCTGCAACTTTACTATATTCATTGATTAGTTCTAGTAATTTTCTGGTAGAGTCTTTAGGGTTTTCTATATAGAGGATCATGTCATCACAGAACTAGACCAAAGAATTTCACAATTTGTATGGAAATACAAAAAACCTCGAATAGCCAAAGTAATCTTGAAAAAGAAGAATGGAACTGGAGGAATCAACCTGCCTGACTTCAGACTCTACTACAAAGCCACAGTCATCAAGACAGTGTGGTACTGGCACAAAGACAGAAATATAGACCAATGGAACAGAATAGAAAGCCCAGAGATAAATCCACGAACCTATGGACACCTTATCTTTGACAAAGGAGGCAAGGATATACAATGGAAAAAAGACAACCTCTTTAACAAGTGGTGCTGGGAAAACTGGTCAACCACTTGCAAAAGAATGAAACTAGAACACTTTCTAACACCATACACAAAAATAAACTCAAAATGGATTAAAGATCTAAATGTAAGACCAGAAACTATAAAACTCCTAGAGGAGAACATAGGCAAAACACTCTCCGACATAAATCACAGCAAGATCCTCTATGACCCACCTCCCAGAATATTGGAAATAAAAGCAAAACTAAACAAATGGGATCTAATGAAACTTAAAAGCTTTTGCACTACAAAAGAAACTATAAGTAAGGTGAAAAGACAGCCGTCAGATTGGGAGAAAATAATAGCAAATGAAGAAACAGACAAAGGATTAATCTCAAAAATATACAAGCAACTCCTGCAGCTCAATTCCAGAAAAATAAATGACCCAATCCAAAAATGGGCCAGAGAACTAAACAGACATTTCTCCAAAGAAGACATACAGATGGCTAACAAACACATGAAAAGGTGCTCAACATCACTCATTATTAGAGAAATGCAAATCAAAACCACAATGAGGTACCATTACACACCAGTCAGGATGGCTGCTATCCAAAAGTCTACAAGCAATAAATGCTGGAGAGGCTGTGGAGAAAAGGGAACCCTCTTACACTGTTGGTGGGAATGCAAACTAGTACAGCCACTATGGAAAACAGTGTGGAGATTCCTTAAAAAACTGGAAATAGAACTGCCATATTACCCAGCAATACCACTTCTGGGCATACACACTGAGGAAACCAGATCTGAAAGAGACACATGCACCCCAATGTTCATCGCAGCACTGTTTATAATAGCCAGGACATGGAAGCAACCTAGATGCCCATCAGCAGATGAATGGATAAGGAAGCTGTGGTACATATACACCATGGAATTTTACTCAGCCGTCAAAAAGAATTCATTTGAACCAGTCCTAATGAGATGGATGAAACTGGAGCCCCTTATACAGAGTGAAGTAAGCCAGAAAGATAAAGAACATTACAGCATACTAACACATATATATGGAATTTAGAAAGATGGTAACGATAACCCTATATGCAAAACAGAAAAAGAGACACAGAAATACAGAACTTTTGAACTCTGTGGGAGAAGGTGAGGGTGGGATGTTTCAAAAGAACAGCATGTATACTATCTATGGTGAAACAGATCACCAGCCCAGGTGGGATGCATGAGACAAGTGCTCCGGCCTGGTGCACTGGGAAGACCCAGAGGAATCGGGTGGAGAGGGAGATGGGAGGGGGGATCGGGATGGGGAATAAGTGTAAATCTATGGCTGATTCATATCAATGTATGACAAGACCCACTGAAATGTTGTGAAGTAATTAGCCTCCAACTAATAAAAAAAATTAAAAAAAAAAAAAAAAGCAAAAAAAAAAAAAAAGAAAGACCTAGTTCCCCTCCTCATCGCGACCGGAGGCCTCACATCCTTTGAAAACTCCAGAGGTACGTGGAGATCAGTGCCTCCAAAGGAGACGATGCCTGACACCTCGTGAAACTTGATAGGAGTCCCAGGATTCCTGTGGCACGTGGAAAGGGACCCTTGGTCTCCCGCCTCAGCTGGAGAGGCGTCCCAATTGCCCTGCCAAGCCTCGAGGAGAATCCCGAGTTGTCCCTCGCAACTAGGCAGGAGTGCTGACGTCGCTGAACATACACGTGTGTGGAAGGGCCATCCCCGTCGTAACTCGAGAATATACCCCAGGTTCCCGCCGCAACTCGAGAAAAACCATGAGACTTCTCCCACGCCGCGAGATGAGGCACGATTCCCCACCACTGCGTGCAGAGCAATTCCGTGTTGCACATCACACAGGAAAGGATCCTTGATTTCCTTCATGGCACTCCAGAGAAACCCCAAGAACACTGTTTCAAGGCTAGAGGGATCCTGAGGTCACTGTAGCAACACGAAAGAGCTCTGTGGACCAGAAATTAACTCGAGATGAGAGATTAGTCCCTGGCTTCGACTCCAGAGGAATACCACCTTACCACAAGCACCTCAAAGGAGGCTTCTCTCAGCTCTAGGTATGTGAGAGGGACCCTGAGTTTGCGGCCTCAAGTGGAATGGACACCGAGATGCCCTGACTCGAAATAAGGCCGGATATCCCTGCAGTGACTTGAATGCAGGCTCGTCTTGCATCTCCCAAGACGAAAGGATGTCTGAATCCCCTGTGGAGACCACAGAGAAAGACCTAGTTCCTTGGTCTAGTTCTGTGAAAAATACCGTTGGTAGCTTGATAGGGATTGCATTGAATCTATAGATTGCTTTCGGTAGAATAGCCATTTTGACAATATTGATTCTTCCAATCCATGAACACGGTATGTTTCTCCATCTGTTTGTGTCCTCTTTGATTTCTTTCATCAGTGTTTTATAGTTTTCTATGTATAGGTCTTTTGTTTCTTTAGGTAGATATACTCCTAAGTATTTTATTCTTTTTGTTGCAATGGTGAATGGTATTGTTTCCTTCATTTCTCTTTCTGTTTTTTCATCGTTAGTATATAGGAATGCAAGGGATTTCTGTGTGTTAATTTTATATCCTGCAACTTTACTATATTCATTGATTAGTTCTAGTAATTTTCTGGTAGAGTCTTTAGGGTTTTCTATATAGAGGATCATGTCATCACAGAACTAGACCAAAGAATTTCACAATTTGTATGGAAATACAAAAAACCTCGAATAGCCAAAGTAATCTTGAAAAAGAAGAATGGAACTGGAGGAATCAACCTGCCTGACTTCAGACTCTACTACAAAGCCACAGTCATCAAGACAGTGTGGTACTGGCACAAAGACAGAAATATAGACCAATGGAACAGAATAGAAAGCCCAGAGATAAATCCACGAACCTATGGACACCTTATCTTTGACAAAGGAGGCAAGGATATACAATGGAAAAAAGACAACCTCTTTAACAAGTGGTGCTGGGAAAACTGGTCAACCACTTGCAAAAGAATGAAACTAGAACACTTTCTAACACCATACACAAAAATAAACTCAAAATGGATTAAAGATCCAAATGTAAGACCAGAAACTATAAAACTCCTAGAGGAGAACATAGGCAAAACACTCTCCGACATAAATCACAGCAAGATCCTCTATGACCCACCTCCCAGAATATTGGAAATAAAAGCAAAACTAAACAAATGGGATCTAATGAAACTTAAAAGCTTTTGCACTACAAAAGAAACTATAAGTAAGGTGAAAAGACAGCCGTCAGATTGGGAGAAAATAATAGCAAATGAAGAAACAGACAAAGGATTAATCTCAAAAATATACAAGCAACTCCTGCAGCTCAATTCCAGAAAAATAAATGACCCAATCAAAAAATGGGCCAGAGAACTAAACAGACATTTCTCCAAAGAAGACATACAGATGGCTAACAAACACATGAAAAGGTGCTCAACATCACTCATTATTAGAGAAATGCAAATCAAAACCACAATGAGGTACCATTACACACCAGTCAGGATGGCTGCTATCCAAAAGTCTACAAGCAATAAATGCTGGAGAGGCTGTGGAGAAAAGGGAACCCTCTTACACTGTTGGTGGGAATGCAAACTAGTACAGCCACTATGGAAAACAGTGTGGAGATTCCTTTAAAAACTGGAAATAGAACTGCCATATTACCCAGCAATACCACTTCTGGGCATACACACTGAGGAAACCAGATCTGAAAGAGACACATGCACCCCAATGTTCATCGCAGCACTGTTTATAATAGCCAGGACATGGAAGCAACCTAGAAGCCCATCAGCAGATGAATGGATAAGGAAGCTGTGGTACATATACACCATGGAATTTTACTCAGCCGTCAAAAAGAATTCATTTGAACCAGTCCTAATGAGATGGATGAAACTGGAGCCCCTTATACAGAGTGAAGTAAGCCAGAAAGATAAAGAACATTACAGCATACTAACACATATATATGGAATTTAGAAAGATGGTAACGATAACCCTATATGCAAAACAGAAAAAGAGACACAGAAATACAGAACTTTTGAACTCTGTGGGAGAAGGTGAGGGTGGGATGTTTCAAAAGAACAGCATGTATACTATCTATGGTGAAACAGATCACCAGCCCAGGTGGGATGCATGAGACAAGTGCTCCGGCCTGGTGCACTGGGAAGACCCAGAGGAATCGGGTGGAGAGGGAGATGGGAGGGGGGATCGGGATGGGGAATAAGTGTAAATCTATGGCTGATTCATATCAATGTATGACAAGACCCACTGAAATGTTGTGAAGTAATTAGCCTCCAACAAATAAAAAAAATTAAAAAAAAAAAAAAGAAAAAAAAAAAAAAAAAGAAAGACCTAGTTCCCCTCCTCATCGCGACCGGAGGCCTCACATCCTTTGAAAACTCCAGAGGTACGCGGAGATCAGTGCCTCCAAAGGAGACGATGCCTGACTCCTCGTGAAACTTGATAGGAGTCCCAGGATTCCTATGGCACGTGGAAAGGGACCCTTGGTCTCCCGCCTCAGCTGGAGAGGCATCCCAATTGCCCTGCCAAGCCTCGAGGAGAATCCCGAGTTGTCCCTCGCAACTAGGCAGGAGTGCTGACGTCGCTGAACAAACACGTGTGTGGAAGGGCCATCCCCGTCGTAACTCGAGAATATACCCCATGTTCCCGCCGCAACTCGAGAAAAACCATGAGACTTCCCCCTCGTCGCGAGAAGAGGCCCGATTCCCCTGCACTGCGTGCAGAGCAATTCCGTGTTGCACATCACACATGAAAGGATCCTTGATTTCCTTCATGGCACTCCAGAGAAACCCCAAGAACACTGTTTCAAGGCTAGAGGGATCCTGAGGTCACTGTAGCAACACCAAAGAGCTCCGTGGACCAAAAATCAATTCGAGATGAGAGATTAGTCCCTGGCTTCGACTCCAGTGGAATACCACCTTACCACAAGCACCTCAAAGGAGGCTTCTCTCAGCTCTAGGTATGTGAGACGGACGCTGAGTTTGAGGCCTCAAGTGGAATGGACACCGAGATGCCCTGACTCGAAATAAGGCCGGATATCCCTGCAGTAACTTGAATGCAGGCTCATCTTGCATCTCCCAAGACGAAAGGATGTCTGAATCCGCTGTGGAGACCACAGAGAAAGACCTAGTTCCCCACCTCATCGCGACCGGAGGCCTCACATCCTTTGAAAACTCCAGCGGTACGCGGAGATCAGTCTCTCTAAAGGAGACGATGCCTGACTCCTTGTGAAACTTGATAGGAGTCCCAGGATTCCTGTGGCACGGGGAAAGGGACCCGTGGTCTCCCGCCTCAGCTGGAGAGGCGTCCCAATTGCCCTGCCAAGCATCAAGCAGAATCCCGAGTTGTCCCTCGCAACTAGGCAGGAGTCCTGACGTTGCTGAGGAAACACGTGTGTGGAATGGCCCTCCCCGTGGTAACTCGAGAATATACCCCAGGTTCCCGCCGCAACTCGAGAAAAACCATGAGACTTCTCCCACGCCGCGAGATGAGGCCCGATTCCCCTCCACTGCGGGCAGAGCAATTCCGTGTTGCACATCACACAGGAAAGGATCCTTGATTTCCTTCATGGCACTCCAGAGAAAACCCAAGAACACTGTTTCAAGGCTAGAGGGATCCTGAGGTCACTGTAGCAACACGAAAGAGCTCTGTGGACCAGAAATTAACTCGAGATGAGAGATTAGTCCCTGGCTTCGACTCCAGAGGAATACCACCTTACCACAAGCACCTCAAAGGAGGCTTCTCTCAGCTCTAGGTATGTGAGAGGGACCCTGAGTTTGCGGCCTCAAGTGAAATGGACACTGAGATGCCCTGACTCGAAATAAGGCCGGATATCCCTGCAGTGACTTGAATGCAGGCTCGTCTTGCATCTCCCAAGACGAAAGGATGTCTGAATCCCCTGTGGAGACCACAGAGAAAGACCTAGTTCCTTGGTCTAGTTCTGTGAAAAATGCCGTTGGTAGCTTGATAGGGATTGCATTGAATCTATAGATTGCTTTGGGTAGAATAGCCATTTTGACAATATTGATTCTTCCAATCCATGAACACGGTATGTTTCTCCATCTGTTTGTGTCCTCTTTGATTTCTTTCATCAGTGTTTTATAGTTTTCTATGTATAGGTCTTTTGTTTCTTTAGGTAGATATACTCCTAAGTATTTTATTCTTTTTGTTGCAATGGTGAATGGTATTGTTTCCTTCATTTCTCTTTCTGTTTTTTCATCGTTAGTATATAGGAATGCAAGGGATTTCTGTGTGTTAATTTTATATCCTGCAACTTTACTATATTCATTGATTAGTTCTAGTAATTTTCTGGTAGAGTCTTTAGGGTTTTCTATATAGAGGATCATGTCATCACAGAACTAGACCAAAGAATTTCACAATTTGTATGGAAATACAAAAAACCTCGAATAGCCAAAGTAATCTTGAAAAAGAAGAATGGAACTGGAGGAATCAACCTGCCTGACTTCAGACTCTACTACAAAGCCACAGTCATCAAGACAGTGTGGTACTGGCACAAAGACAGAAATATAGACCAATGGAACAGAATAGAAAGCCCAGAGATAAATCCACGAACCTATGGACACCTTATCTTTGACAAAGGAGGCAAGGATATACAATGGAAAAAAGACAACCTCTTTAACAAGTGGTGCTGGGAAAACTGGTCAACCACTTGCAAAAGAATGAAACTAGAACACTTTCTAACACCATACACAAAAATAAACTCAAAATGGATTAAAGATCTAAATGTAAGACCAGAAACTATAAAACTCCTAGAGGAGAACATAGGCAAAACACTCTCCGACATAAATCACAGCAAGATCCTCTATGACCCACCTCCCAGAATATTGGAAATAAAAGCAAAACTAAACAAATGGGATCTAATGAAACTTAAAAGCTTTTGCACTACAAAAGAAACTATAAGTAAGGTGAAAAGACAGCCGTCAGATTGGGAGAAAATAATAGCAAATGAAGAAACAGACAAAGGATTAATCTCAAAAATATACAAGCAACTCCTGCAGCTCAATTCCAGAAAAATAAATGACCCAATCCAAAAATGGGCCAGAGAACTAAACAGACATTTCTCCAAAGAAGACATACAGATGGCTAACAAACACATGAAAAGGTGCTCAACATCACTCATTATTAGAGAAATGCAAATCAAAACCACAATGAGGTACCATTACACACCAGTCAGGATGGCTGCTATCCAAAAGTCTACAAGCAATAAATGCTGGAGAGGCTGTGGAGAAAAGGGAACCCTCTTACACTGTTGGTGGGAATGCAAACTAGTACAGCCACTATGGAAAACAGTGTGGAGATTCCTTAAAAAACTGGAAATAGAACTGCCATATTACCCAGCAATACCACTTCTGGGCATACACACTGAGGAAACCAGATCTGAAAGAGACACATGCACCCCAATGTTTATCACAGCACTGTTTATAATAGCCAGGACATGGAAGCAACCTAGATGCCCATCAGCAGATGAATGGATAAGGAAGCTGTGGTACATATACACCATGGAATATTACTCAGCCGTCAAAAAGAATTCATTTGAACCAGTCCTAATGAGATGGATGAAACTGGAGCCCCTTATACAGAGTGAAGTAAGCCAGAAAGATAAAGAACATTACAGCATACTAACACATATATATGGAATTTAGAAAGATGGTAACGATAACCCTATATGCAAAACAGAAAAAGAGACACAGAAATACAGAACTTTTGAACTCTGTGGGAGAAGGTGAGGGTGGGATGTTTCAAAAGAACAGCATGTATACTATCTATGGTGAAACAGATCACCAGCCCAGGTGGGATGCATGAGACAAGTGCTCCGGCCTGGTGCACTGGGAAGACCTAGAGGAATCGGGTGGAGAGGGAGATGGGAGGGGGGATCAGGATGGGGAATAAGTGTAAATCTATGGCTGATTCATATCAATGTATGACAAGACCCACTGAAATGTTGTGAAGTAATTAGCCTCCAACTAATAAAAAAAATTAAAAAAAAAAAAAAAGAAAAAAAAGAAAGACCTAGTTCCCCTCCTCATCGCAACCGGAGGCCTCACATCCTTTGAAAACTCCAGAGGTACGCGGAGATCAGTGCCTCCAAAGGAGACGATGCCTGACTCCTCGTGAAACTTGATAGGAGTCCCAGGATTCCTGTGGCACGTGGAAAGGGACCCTTGGTCTCCCGCCTCAGCTGGAGAGGCGTCCCAATTGCCCTGCCAAGCCTCGAGGAGAATCCCGAGTTGTCCCTCGCAACTAGGCAGGAGTGCTGACGTCGCTGAACATACACGTGTGTGGAAGGGCCATCCCCGTCGTAACTCGAGAATATACCCCAGGTTCCCACCGCAACTCGAGAAAAACCATGAGACTTCTCCCACGCCGCGAGATGAGGCCCGATTCCCCTGCACTGCGTGCAGAGCAATTCCGTGTTGCACATCACACATGAAAGGATCCTTGATTTCCTTCATGGCACTCCAGAGAAACCCCAAGAACACTGTTTCAAGGCTAGAGGGATCCTGAGGTCACTGTAGCAACACGAAAGAGCTCTGTGGACCAGAAATCAACTCGAGATGAGAGATTAGTCCCTGGCTTCGACTCCAGAGGAATACCACCTTACCACAAGCACCTCAAAGGAGGCTTCTCTCAGCTCTAGGTATGTGAGAGGGACCCTGAGTTTGCGGCCTCAAGTGGAATGGACACCGAGATGCCCTGACTCGAAATAAGGCCGGATATCCCTGCAGTGACTTGAATGCAGGCTTTTCTTGCATCTCCCAAGACGAAAGGATGTCTGAATCCCCTGTGGAGACCACAGAGAAAGACCTAGTTCCTTGGTCTAGTTCTGTGAAAAATACCGTCGGTAGCTTGATAGGGATTGCATTGAATCTATAGATTGCTTTGGGTAGAATAGCCATTTTGACAATATTGATTCTTCCAATCCATGAACACGGTATGTTTCTCCATCTGTTTGTGTCCTCTTTGATTTCTTTCATCAGTGTTTTATAGTTTTCTATGTATAGGTCTTTTGTTTCTTTAGGTAGATATACTCCTAAGTATTTTATTCTTTTTGTTGCAATGGTGAATGGTATTGTTTCCTTCATTTCTCTTTCTGTTTTTTCATCGTTAGTATATAGGAATGCAAGGGATTTCTGTGTGTTAATTTTATATCCTGCAACTTTACTATATTCATTGATTAGTTCTAGTAATTTTCTGGTAGAGTCTTTAGGGTTTTCTATATAGAGGATCATGTCATCACAGAACTAGACCAAAGAATTTCACAATTTGTATGGAAATACAAAAAACCTCGAATAGCCAAAGTAATCTTGAAAAAGAAGAATGGAACTGGAGGAATCAACCTGCCTGACTTCAGACTCTACTACAAAGCCACAGTCATCAAGACAGTGTGGTACTGGCACAAAGACAGAAATATAGACCAATGGAACAGAATAGAAAGCCCAGAGATAAATCCACGAACCTATGGACACCTTATCTTTGACAAAGGAGGCAAGGATATACAATGGAAAAAAGACAACCTCTTTAACAAGTGGTGCTGGGAAAACTGGTCAACCACTTGCAAAAGAATGAAACTAGAACACTTTCTAACACCATACACAAAAATAAACTCAAAATGGATTAAAGATCTAAATGTAAGACCAGAAACTATAAAACTCCTAGAGGAGAACATAGGCAAAACACTCTCCGACATAAATCACAGCAAGATCCTCTATGACCCACCTCCCAGAATATTGGAAATAAAAGCAAAACTAAACAAATGGGATCTAATGAAACTTAAAAGCTTTTGCACTACAAAAGAAACTATAAGTAAGGTGAAAAGACAGCCGTCAGATTGGGAGAAAATAATAGCAAATGAAGAAACAGACAAAGGATTAATCTCAAAAATATACAAGCAACTCCTGCAGCTCAATTCCAGAAAAATAAATGACCCAATCCAAAAATGGGCCAGAGAACTAAACAGACATTTCTCCAAAGAAGACATACAGATGGCTAACAAACACATGAAAAGGTGCTCAACATCACTCATTATTAGAGAAATGCAAATCAAAACCACAATGAGGTACCATTACACACCAGTCAGGATGGCTGCTATCCAAAAGTCTACAAGCAATAAATGCTGGAGAGGCTGTGGAGAAAAGGGAACCCTCTTACACTGTTGGTGGGAATGCAAACTAGTACAGCCACTATGGAAAACAGTGTGGAGATTCCTTAAAAAACTGGAAATAGAACTGCCATATTACCCAGCAATACCACTTCTGGGCATACACACTGAGGAAACCAGATCTGAAAGAGACACATGCACCCCAATGTTCATCGCAGCACTGTTTATAATAGCCAGGACATGGAAGCAACCTAGATGCCCATCAGCAGATGAATGGATAAGGAAGCTGTGGGACATATACACCATGGAATTTTACTCAGCCGTCAAAAAGAATTCATTTGAACCAGTCCTAATGAGATGGATGAAACTGGAGCCCCTTATACAGAGTGAAGTAAGCCAGAAAGATAAAGAACATTACAGCATACTAACACATATATATGGAATTTAGAAAGATGGTAACGATAACCCTATATGCAAAACAGAAAAAGAGACACAGAAATACAGAACAGACTTTTGAACTCTGTGGGAGAAGGTGAGGGTGGGATGTTTCAAAAGAACAGCATGTATACTATCTATGGTGAAACAGATCACCAGCCCAGGTGGGATGCATGAGACAAGTGCTCCGGCCTGGTGCACTGGGAAGACCCAGAGGAATCGGGTGGAGAGGGAGATGGGAGGGGGGATCGGGATGGGGAATAAGTGTAAATCTATGGCTGATTCATATCAATGTATGACAAGACCCACTGAAATGTTGTGAAGTAATTAGCCTCCAACTAATAAAAAAAATTAAAAAAAAAAAAAAAAGAAAAAAAAAAAAAAAGAAAGAACTAGTTCCCCTCCTCATCGCGACCGGAGGCCTCACATCCTTTGAAAACTCCAGAGGTACGCGGAGATCACTGCCTCCAAAGGAGACGATGCCTGACTCCTCGTGAAACTTGATAGGAGTCCCAGGATTCCTGTGGCACGTGGAAAGGGACACTTGGTCTCCCGCCTCAGCTGGAGAGGCATCCCAATTGCCCTGCCAAGCCTCGAGGAGAATCCCGAGTTGTCCCTCGCAACTAAGCAGGAGTGCTGACGTCGCTGAACATACACGATTGTGGAAGTGCCATCCCCGTCGTAACTCGAGAATATACCCCAGGTTCCCCCCGCAACTCGAGAAAAACCATGAGACTTCTCCCACGCCACGAGATGAGGCCCGATTCCCCGGCACTGCGTGCAGAGCAATTCCGTGTTGCACATCACACATGAAAGGATCCTTGATTTCCTTCATGGCACTCCAGAGAAACCCCAAGAACACTGTTTCAAGGCTAGAGGGATCCTGAGGTCACTGTAGCAACACGAAAGAGCTCCGTGGACCAAAAATCAACTCGAGATGAGAGATTAGTCCCTGGCTTCGACTCCAGAGGAATACCACCTTACCACAAGCACCTCAAGAGGAGGCTTCTCTCAGCTCTAGGTATGTGAGAGGGACCCTGAGTTTGAGGCCTCAAGTGGAATGGACACCGAGCTGCCCTGACTCGAAATAAGGCCGGATATCCCTGCAGTAACGTGAATGCAGGCTCATCTTGCATCTCCCAAGACGAAAGGATGTCTGAATCCGCTGTGGAGACCACAGAGAAAGACCTAGTTCCCCACCTCATCGCGACCGGAGGCCTCACATCCTTTGAAAACTCCAGCGGTACGCGGAGATCAGTGTCTCTAAAGGAGACGATGCCTGACTCCTCGTGAAACTTGATAGGAGTCCCAGGATTCCTGTGGCACGGGGAAAGGGACCCTTGGTCTCCCGCCTCAGCTGGAGAGGCGTCCCAATTGCCCTGCCAAGCATCAAGGAGAATCCCGAGTTGTCCCTCGCAACTAGGCAGGAGTCCTGACGTTGCTGAAGAAACACGTGTGTGGAATGGCCCTCCCCGTCGTAACTCGAGAATATACCCCAGGTTCCCGCCGCAACTTGAGAAAAATCATGAGACTTCTCCCACGCCACGAGATGAGGCCCGATTCCCCTCCACTGCGTGCAGAGCAATTCCGTGTTGCACATCACACAGGAAAGGATCCTTGATTTCCTTCATGGCACTCCAGAGAAAACCCAAGAACACTGTTTCAAGGCTAGAGGGATCCTGAGGTCACTGTAGCAACACGAAAGAGCTCTGTGGACCAGAAATCAACTCGAGATGAGAGATTAGTCCCTGGCTTCGACTCCAGAGGAATACCACCTTACCACAAGCACCTCAAAGGAGGCTTCTCTCAGCTCTAGGTATGTGAGAGGGACCCTGAGTTTGCGGCCTCAAGTGGAATGGACACCGAGATGCCCTGACTCGAAATAAGGCCGGATATCCCTGCAGTGACTTGAATGCAGGCTCGTCTTGCATCTCCCAAGACGAAAGAATGTCTGAATCCCCTGTGGAGACCACAGAGAAAGACCTAGTTCCTTGGTCTAGTTCTGTGAAAAATACCGTTGGTAGCTTGATAGGGATTGCATTGAATCTATAGATTGCTTTCGGTAGAATAGCCATTTTGACAATATTGATTCTTCCAATCCATGAACCCGGTATGTTTCTCCATCTGTTTGTGTCCTCTTTGATTTCTTTCATCAGTGTTTTATAGTTTTCTATGTATAGGTCTTTTGTTTCTTTAGGTAGATATACTCCTAAGTATTTTATTCTTTTTGTTGCAATGGTGAATGGTATTGTTTCCTTAATTTCTCTTTCTGTTTTTTCATCGTTAGTATATAGGAATGCAAGGGATTTCTGTGTGTTAATTTTATATCCTGCAACTTTACTATATTCATTGATTAGTTCTAGTAATTTTCTGGTAGAGTCTTTAGGGTTTTCTATATAGAGGATCATGTCATCACAGAACTAGACCAAAGAATTTCACAATTTGTATGGAAATACAAAAAACCTCGAATAGCCAAAGTAATCTTGAAAAAGAAGAATGGAACTGGAGGAATCAACCTGCCTGACTTCAGACTCTACTACAAAGCCACAGTCATCAAGACAGTGTGGTACTGGCACAAAGACAGAAATATAGACCAATGGAACAGAATAGAAAGCCCAGAGATAAATCCACGAACCTATGGACACCTTATCTTTGACAAAGGAGGCAAGGATATACAATGGAAAAAAGACAACCTCTTTAACAAGTGGTGCTGGGAAAACTGGTCAACCACTTGCAAAAGAATGAAACTAGAACACTTTCTAACACCATACACAAAAATAAACTCAAAATGGATTAAAGATCCAAATGTAAGACCAGAAACTATAAAACTCCTAGAGGAGAACATAGGCAAAACACTCTCCGACATAAATCACAGCAAGATCCTCTATGACCCACCTCCCAGAATATTGGAAATAAAAGCAAAACTAAACAAATGGGATCTAATGAAACTTAAAAGCTTTTGCACTACAAAAGAAACTATAAGTAAGGTGAAAAGACAGCCGTCAGATTGGGAGAAAATAATAGTAAATGAAGAAACAGACAAAGGATTAATCTCAAAAATATACAAGCAACTCCTGCAGCTCAATTCCAGAAAAATAAATGACCCAATCCAAAAATGGGCCAGAGAACTAAACAGACATTTCTCCAAAGAAGACATACAGATGGCTAACAAACACATGAAAAGGTGCTCAACATCACTCATTATTAGAGAAATGCAAATCAAAACCACAATGAGGTACCATTACACACCAGTCAGGATGGCTGCTATCCAAAAGTCTACAAGCAATAAATGCTGGAGAGGCTGTGGAGAAAAGGGAACCCTCTTACACTGTTGGTGGGAATGCAAACTAGTACAGCCACTATGGAAAACAGTGTGGAGATTCCTTAAAAAACTGGAAATAGAACTGCCATATTACCCAGCAATACCACTTCTGGGCATACACACTGAGGAAACCAGATCTGAAAGAGACACATGCACCCCAATGTTCATCGCAGCACTGTTTATAATAGCCAGGACATGGAAGCAACCTAGATGCCCATCAGCAGATGAATGGATAAGGAAGCTGTGGGACATATACACCATGGAATTTTACTCAGCCGTCAAAAAGAATTCATTTGAACCAGTCCTAATGAGATGGATGAAACTGGAGCCCCTTATACAGAGTGAAGTAAGCCAGAAAGATAAAGAACATTACAGCATACTAACACATATATATGGAATTTAGAAAGATGGTAACGATAACCCTATATGCAAAACAGAAAAAGAGACACAGAAATACAGAACAGACTTTTGAACTCTGTGGGAGAAGGTGAGGGTGGGATGTTTCAAAAGAACAGCATGTATACTATCTATGGTGAAACAGATCACCAGCCCAGGTGAGATGCATGAGACAAGTGCTCCGGCCTGGTGCACTGGGAAGACCCAGAGGAATCGGGTGGAGAGGGAGATGGGAGGGGGGATCGGGATGGGGAATAAGTGTAAATCTATGGCTGATTCATATCAATGTATGACAAGACCCACTGAAATGTTGTGAAGTAATTAGCCTCCAACTAATAAAAAAAATTAAAAAAAAAAAAAAAGAAAGAACTAGTTCCCCTCCTCATCGCGACCGGAGGCCTCACATCCTTTGAAAACTCCAGAGGTACGCGGAGATCAGTGCCTCCAAAGGAGACGATGCCTGACTCCTCGTGAAACTTGATAGGAGTCCCAGGATTCCTGTGGCACGTGGAAAGGGACCCTTGGTCTCCCGCCTCAGCTGGAGAGGCGTCCCAATTGCCCTGCCAAGCCTCGAGGAGAATCCCGAGTTGTCCCTCGCAACTAAGCAGGAGTGCTGACGTCGCTGAACATACACGATTGTGGAAGTGCCATCCCCGTCGTAACTCGAGAATATACCCCAGGTTCCCGCCGCAACTCGAGAAAAACCATGAGACTTCTCCAACGCCACGAGATGAGGCCCGATTCCCCGGCACTGCGTGCAGAGCAATTCCGTGTTGCACATCACACATGAAAGGAGCCTTGATTTCCTTCATGGCAGTCCAGAGAAACCCCAAGAACACTGTTTCAAGGCTAGAGGGATCCTGAGGTCACTGTAGCAACACGAAAGAGCTCCGTGGACCAAAAATCAACTCGAGATGAGAGATTAGTCCCTGGCCTCGACTCCAGAGGAATACCACCTTACCACAAGCACCTCAAGAGGAGGCTTCTCTCAGCTCTAGGTATGTGAGAGGGACCCTGAGTTTGAGGCCTCAAGTGGAATGGACACCGAGATGCCCTGACTCGAAATAAGGCCGGATATCCCTGCAGTAACGTGAATGCAGGCTCATCTTGCATCTCCCAAGACGAAAGGATGTCTGAATCCGCTGTGGAGACCACAGAGAAAGACCTAGTTCCCCACCTCATCGCGACCGGAGGCCTCACATCCTTTGAAAACTCCAGCGGTACGCGGAGATCAGTGTCTCTAAAGGAGACGATGCCTGACTCCTCGTGAAACTTGATAGGAGTCCCAGGATTCCTGTGGCACGGGGAAAGGGACCCTTGGTCTCCCGCCTCAGCTGGAGAGGCGTCCCAATTGCCCTGCCAAGCATCAAGGAGAATCCCGAGTTGTCCCTCGCAACTAGGCAGGAGTCCTGACGTTGCTGAAGAAACACGTGTGTGGAATGGCCCTCCCCGTCGTAACTCGAGAATATACCCCAGGTTCCCGCCGCAACTCGAGAAAAACCATGAGACTTCTCCCACGCCACGAGATGAGGCCCGATTCCCCTCCACTGCGTGCAGAGCAATTCCGTGTTGCACATCACACAGGAAAGGATCCTTGATTTCCTTCATGGCACTCCAGAGAAAACCCAAGAACACTGTTTCAAGGCTAGAGGGATCCTGAGGTCACTGTAGCAACACGAAAGAGCTCTGTGGACCAGAAATCAACTCGAGATGAGAGATTAGTCCCTGGCTTCGACTCCAGAGGAATACCACCTTTCCACAAGCACCTCAAAGGAGGCTTCTCTCAGCTCTAGGTATGTGAGAGGGACCCTGAGTTTGCGGCCTCAAGTGGAATGGACACCGAGATGCCCTGACTCGAAATAAGGCCGGATATCCCTGCAGTGACTTGAATGCAGGCTCGTCTTGCATCTCCCAAGACGAAAGAATGTCTGAATCCCCTGTGGAGACCACAGAGAAAGACCTAGTTCCTTGGTCTAGTTCTGTGAAAAATACCGTTGGTAGCTTGATAGGGATTGCATTGAATCTATAGATTGCTTTCGGTAGAATAGCCATTTTGACAATATTGATTCTTCCAATCCATGAACACGGTATGTTTCTCCATCTGTTTGTGTCCTCTTTGATTTCTTTCATCAGTGTTTTATAGTTTTCTATGTATAGGTCTTTTGTTTCTTTAGGTAGATATACTCCTAAGTATTTTATTCTTTTTGTTGCAATGGTGAATGGTATTGTTTCCTTAATTTCTCTTTCTGTTTTTTCATCGTTAGTATGTAGGAATGCAAGGGATTTCTGTGTGTTAATTTTATATCCTGCAACTTTACTATATTCATTGATTAGTTCTAGTAATTTTCTGGTAGAGTCTTTAGGGTTTTCTATATAGAGGATCATGTCATCACAGAACTAGACCAAAGAATTTCACAATTTGTATGGAAATACAAAAAACCTCGAATAGCCAAAGTAATCTTGAAAAAGAAGAATGGAACTGGAGGAATCAACCTGCCTGACTTCAGACTCTACTACAAAGCCACAGTCATCAAGACAGTGTGGTACTGGCACAAAGACAGAAATATAGACCAATGGAACAGAATAGAAAGCCCAGAGATAAATCCACGAACCTATGGACACCTTATCTTTGACAAAGGAGGCAAGGATATACAATGGAAAAAAGACAACCTCTTTAACAAGTGGTGCTGGGAAAACTGGTCAACCACTTGCAAAAGAATGAAACTAGAACACTTTCTAACACCATACACAAAAATAAACTCAAAATGGATTAAAGATCTAAATGTAAGACCAGAAACTATAAAACTCCTAGAGGAGAACATAGGCAAAACACTCTCCGACATAAATCACAGCAAGATCCTCTATGACCCACCTCCCAGAATATTGGAAATAAAAGCAAAACTAAACAAATGGGATCTAATGAAACTTAAAAGCTTTTGCACTACAAAAGAAACTATAAGTAAGGTGAAAAGACAGCCGTCAGATTGGGAGAAAATAATAGCAAATGAAGAAACAGACAAAGGATTAATCTCAAAAATATACAAGCAACTCCTGCAGCTCAATTCCAGAAAAATAAATGACCCAATCCAAAAATGGGCCAGAGAACTAAACAGACATTTCTCCAAAGAAGACATACAGATGGCTAACAAACACATGAAAAGGTGCTCAACATCACTCATTATTAGAGAAATGCAAATCAAAACCACAATGAGGTACCATTACACACCAGTCAGGATGGCTGCTATCCAAAAGTCTACAAGCAATAAATGCTGGAGAGGCTGTGGAGAAAAGGGAACCCTCTTACACTGTTGGTGGGAATGCAAACTAGTACAGCCACTATGGAAAACAGTGTGGAGATTCCTTAAAAAACTGGAAATAGAACTGCCATATTACCCAGCAATACCACTTCTGGGCATACACACTGAGGAAACCAGATCTGAAAGAGACACATGCACCCCAATGTTCATCGCAGCACTGTTTATAATAGCCAGGACATGGAAGCAACCTAGATGCCCATCAGCAGATGAATGGATAAGGAAGCTGTGGGACATATACACCATGGAATTTTACTCAGCCGTCAAAAAGAATTCATTGGAACCAGTCCTAATGAGATGGATGAAACTGGAGCCCCTTATACAGAGTGAAGTAAGCCAGAAAGATAAAGAACATTACAGCATACTAACACATATATATGGAATTTAGAAAGATGGTAACGATAACCCTATATGCAAAACAGAAAAAGAGACACAGAAATACAGAACAGACTTTTGAACTCTGTGGGAGAAGGTGAGGGTGGGATGTTTCAAAAGAACAGCATGTATACTATCTATGGTGAAACAGATCACCAGCCCAGGTGGGATGCATGAGACAAGTGCTCCGGCCTGGTGCACTGGGAAGACCCAGAGGAATCGGGTGGAGAGGGAGATGGGAGGGGGGATCGGGATGGGGAATAAGTGTAAATCTATGGCTGATTCATATCAATGTATGACAAGACCCACTGAAATGTTGTGAAGTAATTAGCCTCCAACTAATAAAAAAAATTAAAAAAAAAAAAAAAACAGAAAAAAAAAAAAAAAAAAAGAAAGACCTAGTTCCCCTCCTCATCGCGACCGGAGGCCTCATATCCTTTGAAAACTCCAGAGGTACGCGGAGATCAGTGCCTCCAAAGGAGACGATGCCTGACTCCTCGTGAAACTTGATAGGAGTCCCAGGATTCCTGTGGCACGTGGAAAGGGACCCTTGGTCTCGCGCCTCAGCTGGACAGGCGTCCCAATTGCCCTGCCAAGCCTCGAGGAGAATCCCGAGTTGTCCTTCGCAAGTAGGCAGGAGTCCAAACGTCGCTGAACAAACACGTGTGTGGAAGGGCCATCCCCGGCGTAACTCGAGAATATACCCCAGGTTCCCGCCGCAACTCGAGAAAAACCATGAGACTTCTCCCACGCCACGAGATGAGGCCCGATTCCCCTGCACTGCGTGCAGAGCAATTCCGTGTTGCACATCACACAGGAAAGGATCCTTGATTTCCTTCATGGCACTCCAGAGAAACCCCAAGAACACTGTTTCAAGGCTAGAGGGATCCTGAGGTCACTGTAGCAACACGAAAGAGCTCCGTGGACCAGAAATCAACTCGAGATGAGAGATTAGTCCCTGGCTTCGACTCCAGAGGAGTACCACCTTACCACAAGCACCTCAAAGGAGGCTTCTCTCAGCTCTAAGTATGTGAGAGGGACCCTGAGTTTGCGGCCTCAAGCGGAATGGACACCGAGATGCCCTGACTCGAAATAAGGCCGGATATCCCTGCAGTGACTTGAATGCAGGCTCGTCTTGCATCTCCCAAGACGAAAGGATGTCTGAATCCCCTGTGGAGACCACAGAGAAAGACCTAGTTCCCCACCTCATCGCGACCGTAGGCTTCACATCCTTTGAAAACTCCAGAGGTACGCGGAGATCAGTGCCTCCAAAGGAGACGATGCCTGCCTCCTCGAGAAACTTGATAGGAGTCCCAGGATTCCTGTGGCACGTGGAAAGGGGCCCTTGGTCTCCCGCCTCAGCTGGAGAGGCGTCCCAATTGCCCTGCCAAGCCTCAAGAATAATCCGGAGTTGTCCCTCGCAAGTAGGCAGGAGTCCTGTCATCGCTGAAGAAACATGTGTGTGGAATGGCCCTACCCGTGGTAACTCGAGAATATACCCCAGGTTCCCGCCGCAACTCGAGAAAAACCATGAGACTTCCCCCTCGCCGAGAGATGAGGCCCGATTCCCCTGCACTGCGTACAGAGCAATTCCGTGTTGCACATCACACATGAAAGGAGCCTTGATTTCCTTGATGGCACTCCAGAGAAACCCCAAGAACACAGTTTCAAGGCTAGAGGGATCCTGAGGTCACTGTAGCAACACGAAAGAGCTTCGTGGACCCAAAATCAACTCGAGATGAGAGGTTAGTCCCTGGCTTCGACTCCAGAGGAATACCACCTTACCAGAAGCACCTCAAAGGAGGCTTCTCTCAGCTTTAGGTATGTGAGAGGGACCCTGAGTTTGCGGCCTCAAGTGGAATGGACACTGCGATGCCCTGACTCGAAATAAGGCCGGATATCCCTGCAGTGACTTGAATGCAGGCTCGTCTTGCATCTCCCAAGACGAAAGGATGTCTGAATCCCTTGTGGAGACCACAGAGAAAGACCTAGTTCCCCACCTCATCGCGACCGGAGGCCTCACATCCTTTGAAAACTCCAGAGGTACGCGGAGATCAGTGCCTCCAAAGGAGACGATGCTTGCCTCCTCGTGAAACTTGATAGGAGTCCCAGGATTCCTGTGGCACGTGGAAAGGGACACTTGGTCTCCCGCCTCAGCTGGAGAGGCGTCCCAATTGCCCTGCCAAGCCTCGAGGAGAATCCCGAGTTGTCCCTCGCAGCTAGGCAGGAGTCCTGACGTCGCTGAACAAACACGTGTTTGGAAGGGCCATCCCCGTCGTAACTCGAGAATTTACCCCAGGTTCCCGCCGCAACTCGAGAAAAACCATGAGACTTCCCCCTCGTCGCGAGAAGAGGCCCGATTCCCCAGCACTGCGTGCAGAGCAATGCCGTGTTGCACATCACACAGGAAAGGATCCTTGATTTCCTTCATGGCACTCCAGAGAAAACCCAAGAACACTGTTTCAAGGCTAGAGGGATCCTGAGGTCACTGTAGCAACACGAAGGAGCTCCATGGACCAAGAATCAACTCGAGATGAGAGGTTAGTTCCTGGCTTCAACTCCAGAGGAATACCACCTTACCACAAGCACCTCAAGAGGAGACTTCTCTCAGCTCTAGGTATGTGAGAGGGACCCTGAGTTTGCAGCCTCAAGTGGAATGGACACCGCGATGCCCTGACTCGAAATAAGGCCGGATATCCCTGCAGTGACTTGAATGCAGGCTCGTCTTGCATCTCCCAAGACGAAAGGGTGTCTGAATCCCCTGTGGAAACCACAGAGAAAGACGTACTTAACCACCTCATCGCGACCGGAGGCCTCACATCCTTGGAAAACTCTAGAGGTACGCGGAGATCAGTGCCTCTAAAGGAGACGATGCCTGCCTCCTCGTGAATCTTGATAGGAGTCCCAGGATTCCTGTGGCACGTGGAAAGGGACACTTGGTCTCCCGCCTCAGATGGAGAGGCGTCCCAATTGCCCTGCCAAGCCTCAAGGAGAATCCCGAGTTGTCCCTCGCAACTAGGCAGGAGTCCTGACGTCGCTGAACAAACACGTGTGTGGAAGGGCCATCCCCGTCGTAACTCGAGAATATACCCCAGGTTCCCGCCGCAACTCGAGAAAAACCATGAGACTTCTCCCACTCCGCGACATGAGGCCCGATTCCCCTGCACTGTGTGCAGAGCAATTCCGTGTTGCACATCACACATGAAAGGAGCCTTGATTTCCTTCATGGTACTCCAGAGAAACCCCAAGAACACTGTTTCAAGGCTAGAGGGATCCTGAGGTCACTGTAGCAACACGAAAGAGCTCCGTGGACCAAAAATCAACTCGAGATGAGAGGTTAGTCCCTGTCTTCAACTCCAGTGGAATACCACCTTACCAGAAGCACCTCAAAGGAGGCTTCTCTCAGCTCTAGGTATGTGAGAGGGACCCTGAGTTTGCGGCCTCAAGTGGAATGGACACCCCGATGCCCTGACTCGAAATAAGGCCGGATATCCCTGCAGTGACTTGAATGCAGGCTCGTCTTGCATCTCCCTAGACGAAAGGATGTCTGAATCCCCTGTGGAGACCACAGAGAAAGACCTAGTTCCCCACCTCATCGCGACCGGAGGCCTCACATCCTTTGAAAACTCCAGACGTACGCGGAGATCAGTGCCTCCAAAGGAGACGATGCCTGACTCCTCGTGAAACTTGATAGGAGTCCCAGGATTCCTGTGGCACGTGGAAAGGGACCCTTGGTCTCCCGCCTCAGCTGGAGAGGCGTCCCAATTGCCCTGCCAAGCCTCGAGGAGAATCGCGAGTTGTCCCTCGCAACTAGGCAGGAGTGCTGACCTCGCTGAACATACACGTGTGTGGAAGTGCCATCCCCGTCGTAACTCGAGAATATACCCCAGGTTCCCGCCGCAATTCGAGAAAAACCATGAGACTTCTCCCACGCCGCGAGATGAGGCCCAATTCCCCTGCACTACGTGCAGAGCAATTCCGTGTTGCACATCACACATGAAAGGATCCTTGATTTCCTTCATGGCACTCCAGAGAAACCCCAAGAACACTGTTTCAAGGCTAGAGGGATCCTGAGGTCACTGTTGCAACACGAAAGAGCTCTGTGGACCAGAAATCAACTCGAGATGAGAGATTAGTCCCTGGCTTCGACTCCAGAGGAATACCACCTTACCACAAGCACCTCAAAGGAGGCTTCTCTCAGCTCTAGGTATGTGAGAGGGACCCTGAGTTTGCGGCCTCAAGTGGAATGGACACCGAGATGCCCTGACTCGAAATAAGGCCGGATATCCCTGCAGTGACTTGAATGCAGGCTCGTCTTGCATCTCCCAAGACGAAAGGATGTCTGAATCCCCTGTGGAGACCACAGAGAAAGACCTAGTTCCTTGGTCTATTTCTGTGAAAAATACCGTTGGTAGCTTGATAGGGATTGCATTGAATCTATAGATTGCTTTCGGTAGAATAGCCATTTTGACAATATTGATTCTTCCAATCCATGAACACGGTATGTTTCTCCATCTGTTTGTGTCCTCTTTGATTTCTTTCATCAGTGTTTTATAGTTTTCTATGTATAGGTCTTTTGTTTCTTTAGGTAGATATACTCCTAAGTATTTTATTCTTTTTGTTGCAATGGTGAATGGTATTGTTTCTTTCATTTCTCTTTCTGTTTTTTCATTGTTAGTATATAGGAATGCAAAGGATTTCTGTGTGTTAATTTTATATCCTGCAACTTTACTATATTCATTGATTAGTTCTAGTAATTTTCTGGTAGAGTCTTTAGGGTTTTCTATATAGAGGATCATGTCATCACAGAACTAGACCAAAGAATTTCACAATTTGTATGGAAATACAAAAAACCTCGAATAGCCAAAGTAATCTTGAAAAAGAAGAATGGAACTGGAGGAATCAACCTGCCTGACTTCAGACTCTACTACAAAGCCACAGTCATCAAGACAGTGTGGTACTGGCACAAAGACAGAAATATAGACCAATGGAACAGAATAGAAAGCCCAGAGATAAATCCACGAACCTATGGACACCTTATCTTTGACAAAGGAGGCAAGGATATACAATGGAAAAAAGACAACCTCTTTAACAAGTGGTGCTGGGAAAACTGGTCAACCACTTGCAAAAGAATGAAACTAGAACACTTTCTAACACCATACACAAAAATAAACTCAAAATGGATTAAAGATCTAAATGTAAGACCAGAAACTATAAAACTCCTAGAGGAGAACATAGGCAAAACACTCTCCGACATAAATCACAGCAAGATCCTCTATGACCCACCTCCCAGAATATTGGAAATAAAAGCAAAACTAAACAAATGGGATCTAATGAAACTTAAAAGCTTTTGCACTACAAAAGAAACTATAAGTAAGGTGAAAAGACAGCCGTCAGATTGGGAGAAAATAATAGCAAATGAAGAAACAGACAAAGGATTAATCTCAAAAATATACAAGCAACTCCTGCAGCTCAATTCCAGAAAAATAAATGACCCAATCCAAAAATGGGCCAGAGAACTAAACAGACATTTCTCCAAAGAAGACATACAGATGGCTAACAAACACATGAAAAGGTGCTCAACATCACTCATTATTAGAGAAATGCAAATCAAAACCACAATGAGGTACCATTACACACCAGTCAGGATGGCTGCTATCCAAAAGTCTACAAGCAATAAATGCTGGAGAGGCTGTGGAGAAAAGGGAACCCTCTTACACTGTTGGTGGGAATGCAAACTAGTACAGCCACTATGGAAAACAGTGTGGAGATTCCTTAAAAAACTGGAAATAGAACTGCCATATTACCCAGCAATACCACTTCTGGGTATACACACTGAGGAAACCAGATCTGAAAGAGACACATGCACCCCAATGTTCATCGCAGCACTGTTTATAATAGCCAGGACATGGAAGCAACCTAGATGCCCATCAGCAGATGAATGGATAAGGAAGCTGTGGTACATATACACCATGGAATTTTACTCAGCCGTCAAAAAGAATTCATTTGAACCAGTCCTAATGAGATGGATGAAACTGGAGCCCCTTATACAGAGTGAAGTAAGCCAGAAAGATAAAGAACATTACAGCATACTAACACATATATATGGAATTTAGAAAGATGGTAACGAGAACCCTATATGCAAAACAGAAAAAGAGACACAGAAGTACAGAACAGACTTTTGAACTCTGTGGGAGAAGGTGAGGGTGGGATGTTTCAAAAGAACAGCATGTATACTTTCAATGGTGAAACAGATCACCAGCCCAGGTGGGATGCATGAGACAAGTGCTCCGGCCTGGTGCACTGGGAAGACCCAGAGGAATCGGGTGGAGAGGGAGATGGGAGGGGGGATCGGGATGGGGAATAAGTGTAAATCTATGGCTGATTCATATCAATGTATGACAAGACCCACTGAAATGTTGTGAAGTAATTAGCCTCCAACTAATAAAAAAAAAATTAAAAAAAAAAAAAAAGAAAAAAAAAAAAAAAAAAAAAGAAAGAACTAGTTCCCCTCCTCATCGCGACCGGAGGCCTCACATCCTTTGAAAACTCCAGAGGTACGCGGAGATCAGTGCCTCCAAAGGAGACGATGCCTGACTCCTCGTGAAACTTGATAGGAGTCCCAGGATTCCTGTGGCACGTGGAAAGGGACCCTTGGTCTCCCGCCTCAGCTGGAGAGGCGTCCCAATTGCCCTGCCAAGCCTCGAGGAGAATCCCGAGTTGTCATTCGCAAGTAGGCAGGAGTACTGACGTCGCTGAACAAACACGTGTGTGGAAGGGCCATCCCCGTCGTAACTCGAGAATATACCCCAGGTTCCCGCCGCAACTCGAGAAAAACCATGAGACTTCTCCCACGCCGCGAGATGAGGCCCGATTCCCCTGCACTGCGTGCAGAGCAATTCCGTGTTGCACATCACACATGAAAGGATCCTTGATTTCCTTCATGGCACTCCAGAGAAACCCCAAGAACACTGTTTCAAGGCTAGAGGGATCCTGAGGTCATTGTAGCAACACGATAGAGCTCCGTGGACCAAGAATCACCTCGAGATGAGAGGTTAGTCCCTAGCTTCGCCTCCAGAGGAATACCACCTTACCACAAGCACCTCAAGAGGAGTCTTCTCTCAGCTCTAGGTATGTGAGAGGGACCCTGAGTTTGCGGCCTCAAGTGGAATGGACTCCGCGATGCCCTGACTCGAAATAAGGCCGGATATCCCTGCAGTGACTTGAATGCAGGCTCGTCTTGCATCTCCCAAGACGAAAGAATGTCTGAATCCCCTGTGGAGACCACAGAGAAAGACCTAGTTCCTTGGTCTAGTTCTGTGAAAAATACCGTTGGTAGCTTGATAGGGATTGCATTGAATCTATAGATTGCTTTCGGTAGAATAGCCATTTTGACAATATTGATTCTTCCAATCCATGAACACGGTATGTTTCTCCATCTGTTTGTGTCCTCTTTGATTTCTTTCATCAGTGTTTTATAGTTTTCTATGTATAGGTCTTTTGTTTCTTTAGGTAGATATACTCCTAAGTATTTTATTCTTTTTGTTGCAATGGTGAATGGTATTGTTTCCTTCATTTCTCTTTCTGTTTTTTCATCGTTAGTATATAGGAATGCAAGGGATTTCTGTGTGTTAATTTTATATCCTGCAACTTTACTATATTCATTGATTAGTTCTAGTAATTTTCTGGTAGAGTCTTTAGGGTTTTCTATATAGAGGATCATGTCATCACAGAACTAGACCAAAGAATTTCACAATTTGTATGGAAATACAAAAAACCTCGAATAGCCAAAGTAATCTTGAAAAAGAAGAATGGAACTGGAGGAATCAACCTGCCTGACTTCAGACTCTACTACAAAGCCACAGTCATCAAGACAGTGTGGTACTGGCACAAAGACAGAAATATAGACCAATGGAACAGAATAGAAAGCCCAGAGATAAATCCACGAACCTATGGACACCTTATCTTTGACAAAGGAGGCAAGGATATACAATGGAAAAAAGACAACCTCTTTAACAAGTGGTGCTGGGAAAACTGGTCAACCACTTGCAAAAGAATGAAACTAGAACACTTTCTAACACCATACACAAAAATAAACTCAAAATGGATTAAAGATCTAAATGTAAGACCAGAAACTATAAAACTCCTAGAGGAGAACATAGGCAAAACACTCTCCGACATAAATCACAGCAAGATCCTCTATGACCCACCTCCCAGAATATTGGAAATAAAAGCAAAACTAAACAAATGGGATCTAATGAAACTTAAAAGCTTTTGCACTACAAAAGAAACTATAAGTAAGGTGAAAAGACAGCCGTCAGATTGGGAGAAAATAATAGCAAATGAAGAAACAGACAAAGGATTAATCTCAAAAATATACAAGCAACTCCTGCAGCTCAATTCCAGAAAAATAAATGACCCAATCCAAAAATGGGCCAGAGAACTAAACAGACATTTCTCCAAAGAAGACATACAGATGGCTAACAAACACATGAAAAGGTGCTCAACATCACTCATTATTAGAGAAATGCAAATCAAAACCACAATGAGGTACCATTACACACCAGTCAGGATGGCTGCTATCCAAAAGTCTACAAGCAATAAATGCTGGAGAGGCTGTGGAGAAAAGGGAACCCTCTTACACTGTTGGTGGGAATGCAAACTAGTGCAGCCACTATGGAACACAGTGTGGAGATTCCTTAAAAAACTGGAAATAGAACTGCCATATTACCCAGCAATACCACTTCTGGGCATACACACTGAGGAAACCAGATCTGAAAGAGACACATGCACCCCAATGTTCATCGCAGCACTGTTTATAATAGCCAGGACATGGAAGCAACCTAGATGCCCATCAGCAGATGAATGGATAAGGAAGCTGTGGGACATATACACCATGGAATTTTACTCAGCCGTCAAAAAGAATTCATTTGAACCAGTCCTAATGAGATGGATGAAACTGGAGCCCCTTATACAGAGTGAAGTAAGCCAGAAAGATAAAGAACATTACAGCATACTAACACATATATAGGGAATTTAGAAAGATGGTAACGAGAACCCTATATGCAAAACAGAAAAAGAGACACAGAAGTACAGAACAGACTTTTGAACTCTGTGGGAGAAGGTGAGGGTGGGATGTTTCAAAAGAACAGCATGTATACTTTCTATGGTGAAACAGATCACCAGCCCAGGTGGGATGCATGAGACAAGTGCTCCGGCCTGGTGCACTGGAAAGACCCAGAGGAATCGGGTGGAGAGGGAGATGGGAGGGGGGATCGGGATGGGGAATAAGTGTAAATCTATGGCTGATTCATATCAATGTATGACAAGACCCACTGAAATGTTGTGAAGTAATTAGCCTCCAACTAATAAAAAAAAATTAAAAAAAAAAAAAGAGAGAAAAAAAAAAAAAAGAAAGACCTAGTTCCCCTCCTCATCGCGACCGGAGGCCTCACATCCTTTGAAAACTCCAGAGGTACGCGGAGATCAGTGCCTCCAAAGGAGACGATGCCTGACTCCTCGTGAAACTTGATAGGAGTCCCAGGATTCCTGTGGCACGTGGAAAGGGACCCTTGGTCTCGCGCCTCAGCTGGAGAGGCGTCCCAATTGCCCTGCCAAGCCTCGAGGAGAATCCCGAGTTGTCATTCGCAAGTAGGCAGGAGTCCTGACGTCGCTGAACAAACACGTGTGTGGAAGGGCCATCCCCGTCGTAACTCGAGAATATACCCCAGGTTCCCGCCGCAACTCGAGAAAAACCATGAGACTTCTCCCACGCCGCGAGATGAGGCCCGATTCCCATGCACTGCGTGCAGAGCAATTCCGTGTTGCACATCACACATGAAAGGATCCTTGATTTCCTTCATGGCACTCCAGAGAAACCCCAAGAACACTGTTTCAAGGCTAGAGGGATCCTGAGGTCACTGTAGCAACACGAAAGAGCTCCGTGGACCAGAAATCAACTCGAGATGAGAGATTAGTCCCTGGCTTCGACTCCAGAGGGATACCACCTTACCAAAGCACCTCAAAGGAGGCTTCTCTCAGCTCTAGGTATGTGAGAGGGACCCTGAGTTTGCGGCCTCAAGTGGAATGGACACCGAGATGCCCTGACTCGAAATAAGGCCGGATATCCCTGCAGTGACTTGAATGCAGGCTCATCTTGTATCTCCCAAGACGAAAGGATGTCTGAATCCTCTGTGGAGACCACAGAGAAAGACCTAGTTACCCACCTCATCGCGACCGGAGGCCTCACATCCTTTGAAAATTCCAGAGGTACGCGGAGATCAGTGCCTCCAAAGGAGACGATGCCTGACTCCTCTTGAAACTTGATAGGAGTCCCAGGATTCCTATGGCACGTGGAAAGGGACCCTTGGTCTCCCGCCTCAGCTGGAGAGGCGTCCCAATTGCCCTGCCAAGCCTCAAGGAGAATCCCGAGTTGTCCCTCGCAACTAGGCAGGAGTCCTGACGTCGCTGAACAAACACGTGTGTGGAATGGCCCTCCCAGTGGTAACTCGAGAATATACCACAGGTTCCCGCCGCAACTCGAGAAAAACCATGAGACTTCTCCCACACCGCGAGATGAGGCCTGATTCCCCTGCACTGCGTGCAGAGCAATTCCGTGTTGCACATCACACATGAAAGGATCCTTGATTTCCTTCATGGCACTCCAGAGAAACCCCAGGAACACTGTTTCAAGGCTAGAGGGATCCTGAGGTCACTGTAGCAACACGATAGAGCTCCGTGTACCAGAAATCAACTCGAGATGAGAGCTTAGTCCCTGGCTTCGACTCCAGAGGAATACCCCCTTACCACAAGCACCTCAAAGGAGGCTTCTCTCAGCTCTAGGTATGTGAGAGGGACCCTGAGTTGCGGCCTCAAGTGGAATGGACACTGAGATGCCCTGACTCGAAATAAGGCCGGATATCCCTGCAGTGACTTGAATGCAGGCTCGTCTTGCATCTCCCAAGACAAAAGGATGTCTGAATCCCCTGTGGAGACCACAGAGAAAGACCTAGTTCCCCACCTCATCGCGACCGGAGGCCTCACATCCTTTGAAAACTCCAGCGGTACGCGGAGATCAGTGCCTCCAAAGGAGACGATGCCTGGCTCCTCGTGAAACTTGATAGGAGTCCCAGGATTCCTGTGGCACGTGGAAAGGGACCCTTGGTCTCCCGCCTCAGTTGGAGAGGCATCCCAATTGCCCTGCCAAGACTCAAGGGTAATCCCGAGTTGTCCCTCGCAAGTAGGCAGGAGTCCTGTCATCGCTGAAGAAACATGTGTGTGGAATGGCCCTCCCCGTGGTAACTTGAGTATATACCCCAGGTTCCCGCCGCAACTCGAGAAAAACCATGAGACTTCCCCCTTGCCACGAGATGAGGCCCGATTCCCCTGCACTGCGTGCAGAGCAATTCCGTGTTGCACATCACAAATGAAAGGAGCCTTGATTTCCTTCATGGTACTCCAGAGAAACCCCAAGAACACTGTTTCAAGGTTAGAGGGATCCTGAGGTCACTGTAGCAATATGAAAGAGCTTCGTGGACCCAAAATCATCTCGAGATGAGAGGTTAGTCCCTGGCTTCAACTCCAGGGGAATACCACCTTATCAGAAGCACCTCAAAGGAGGCTTCTCTCAGCTCTAGGTATGTGAGAGGGACCCTGAGTTTGCGGCCTCAAGTGGAATGGACACCACGATGCCCTGACTCAACATAAGCCCGGATATCCCTGCAGTGACTTGAATGCAGGCTCGTCTTGCATCTCCCAAGACGAAAGGATGTCTGAATTCCCTGCGGAGAACACAAAGAAAGACCTAGTTCCCCACCTCATCGCGACCAGAGGCCTGACATCCTTTGAAAACTCCAGAGGTACGCGGAGATCAGTGCCTCCAAAGGAGACGATGCCTGACTCCTCGTGAAACTTGATATGAGTCCCAGGATTTCTGTGGCACGTGGAAAGGGACCCTTGGTCTCCCGCCTCAGCTGGAGAGGCGTTCCAATTGCCCTGCCAAGCTTCGAGGAGAATCCCGAGTTGTCCCTCGCAGCTAGGCAGGAGTCCTGACGTCGCTGAACAAACACGTGTGTGGAAGGGCCATCCCCGTCGTAACTCGAGATTATACCCCAGGTTCCCGCCGCAACTCGAGAAAAACCATGAGCCTTCCCCCTCCCCGCGAGATGAGGCCCGATTCCCCTGCACTGCGTGCAGAGCAATTCCGTGTTGCACATCACACATGAAAGGAGCCTTGATTTCCTTGATGGCACTCCAGAGAAACCCCAAGAACACTGTTTCAAGGCTAGAGGGATCCTGAGGTCATTGTAGCAACACGAAAAAGCTCCGTGGACCAAGAATCACCTCGAGATGAGAGGTTAGTCGCTAGCTTCGCCTCCAGAGAAATACCACCTTACCACAAGCACCTCAAAGGAGGCTTCTCTCAGCTCTAGGTATGTGAGAGGGACCCTGAGTTTGCGGCCTCAAGTGGAATGGACTCCGTGATGCCCTGACTCGAAATAATGCCGGATATCCCTGCAGTGACTTGAATGCAGGCTCGTCTTGCATCTCCCAAGACGAAAGAATGTCTGAATCCCCTGTGGAGACCACAGAGAAAGACCTAGTTCCTCGGTCTAGTTCTGTGAAAAATACCGTTGGTAGCTTGATAGGGATTGCATTGAATCTATAGATTGCTTTGGGTAGAATAGCCATTTTGACAATATTGATTCTTCCAATCCATGAACACGGTATGTTTCTCCATCTGTTTGTGTCCTCTTTGATTTCTTTCATCAGTGTTTTATAGTTTTCTATGTATAGGTCTTTTGTTTCTTTAGGTAGATATACTCCTAAGTATTTTATTCTTTTTGTTGCAATGGTGAATGGTATTGTTTCCTTCATTTCTCTTTCTGTTTTTTCATTGTTAGTATATAGGAATGCAAGGGATTTCTGTGCGTTAATGTTATATCCTGCAACTTTACTATATTCATTGATTAGTTCTAGTAATTTTCTGGTAGAGTCTTTAGGGTTTTCTATATAGAGGATCATGTCATCACAGAACTAGACCAAAGAATTTCACAATTTGTATGGAAATACAAAAAACCTCGAATAGCCAAAGTAATCTTGAAAAAGAAGAATGGAACTGGAGGAATCAACCTGCCTGACTTCAGACTCTACTACAAAGCCACAGTCATCAAGACAGTGTGGTACTGGCACAAAGACAGAAATATAGACCAATGGAACAGAATAGAAAGCCCAGAGATAAATCCACGAACCTATGGACACCTTATCTTTGACAAAGGAGGCAAGGATATACAATGGAAAAAAGACAACCTCTTTAACAAGTGGTGCTGGGAAAACTGGTCAACCACTTGCAAAAGAATGAAACTAGAACACTTTCTAACACCATACACAAAAATAAACTCAAAATGGATTAAAGATCTAAATGTAAGACCAGAAACTATAAAACTCCTAGAGGAGAACATAGGCAAAACACTCTCCGACATAAATCACAGCAAGATCCTCTATGACCCACCTCCCAGAATATTGGAAATAAAAGCAAAACTAAACAAATGGGATCTAATGAAACTTAAAAGCTTTTGCACTACAAAAGAAACTATAAGTAAGGTGAAAAGACAGCCGTCAGATTGGGAGAAAATAATAGCAAATGAAGAAACAGACAAAGGATTAATCTCAAAAATATACAAGCAACTCCTGCAGCTCAATTCCAGAAAAATAAATGACCCAATCCAAAAATGGGCCAGAGAACTAAACAGACATTTCTCCAAAGAAGACATACAGATGGCTAACAAACACATGAAAAGGTGCTCAACATCACTCATTATTAGAGAAATGCAAATCAAAACCACAATGAGGTACCATTACACACCAGTCAGGATGGCTGCTATCCAAAAGTCTACAAGCAATAAATGCTGGAGAGGCTGTGGAGAAAAGGGAACCCTCTTACACTGTTGGTGGGAATGCAAACTAGTACAGCCACTATGGAAAACAGTGTGGAGATTCCTTAAAAAACTGGAAATAGAACTGCCATATTACCCAGCAATACCACTTCTGGGCATACACACTGAGGAAACCAGATCTGAAAGAGACACATGCACCCCAATGTTCATCGCAGCACTGTTTATAATAGCCAGGACATGGAAGCAACCTAGATGCCCATCAGCAGATGAATGGATAAGGAAGCTGTGGTACATATACACCATGGAATTTTACTCAGCCGTCAAAAAGAATTCATTTGAACCAGTCCTAATGAGATGGATGAAACTGGAGCCCCTTATACAGAGTGAAGTAAGCCAGAAAGATAAAGAACATTACAGCATACTAACACATATATATGGAATTTAGAAAGATGGTAACGATAACCCTATATGCAAAACAGAAAAAGAGACACAGAAATACAGAACAGACTTTTGAACTCTGTGGGAGAAGGTGAGGGTGGGATATTTCAAAAGAACAGCATGTATACTATCTATGGTGAAACAGATCACCAGCCCAGGTGGGATGCATGAGACAAGTGCTCCGGCCTGGTGCACTGGGAAGACCCAGAGGAATCGGGTGGAGAGGGAGATGGGAGGGGGGATCGGGATGGGGAATAAGGGTAAATCTATGGCTGATTCATATCAATGTATGACAAGACCCACTGAAATGTTGTGAAGTAATTAGCCTCCAACAAATAAAAAAAAAATAAAAAAAAAAAAAAGAAAAAAAAAAAAAAAAAAAGAAAGACCTAGTTACCCTCCTCATCGCGACCGGAGGCCTCACATCTTTGAAAACTCCAGAGGTACGCGGAGATCAGTGCCTCCAAAGGAGACGATGCCTGACTCCTCGTGAAACTTGATAGGAGTCCCAGGATTCCTGTGGCACGTGGAAAGGGACCCTTGGTCTCGCGCCTCAGCTGGAGAGGCGTCCCAATTGCCCTGCCAAGCCTCGAGGAGAATCCCGAGTTGTCCCTCGCAAGTAGGCAGGCGTCCTGTCTTCACTGAAAAAACATGTCTGTGGAATGGCCCTCCCCGCCGTAACTCGAGAATATACCCCAGGTTCCCGCCGCAACTCGAGAAAAACCATGAGACTTCCCCCTCGTCGCGAGATGAGGCCCGATTCCCCTGCACTGCGTGGAGAGCAATTCCGTGTTGCACATCACACAGGAAAGGAGCCTTGATTTCCTTGATGGCACTCCAGAGAAACCCCAAGAACACTGTTTCAAGGCTAGAGGGATCCTGAGGTCACTGTAGCAACACGAAAGGTCTCCGTGGACCAAGAATCAACTCGAGATGAGAGGTTAGTACCTGGCTTCGACTCCAGCGGAATACCACCTTACTACAAGCACATCAAGAGGAGGCTTTTCTCAGCTCTAGGTGTGTGAGAGGGACGCTGAGTTTGTGGCCTCAAGTGGAATGGACACCCCGATGCCCTGACTCGAAATAAGGCCGGATATCCCTGTAGTGACTTGAATGCAGGCTCGTCTTGCATCTCCCAAGACGAAAGGATGTCTGAATCCCCTGTGGAGACCACAGAGAAAGACCTAGTTCCCCACCTCATCGCGACCGGAGGCCTCACATCCTTTGAAAACTCCAGAGGTATGCGGAGATCAGTGCCTCCAAAGGAGACGATGCCTGCCTCCTCGTGAATCTTGATAGGAGTCCCAGGATTCCTGTGGCACGTGGAAAGGAACCCTTGGTCTCCCGCCTCAGCTGGAGAGGCGTTCCAATTGCCCTGCCAAGCCTCAAGGAGAATCCCGAGTTGTCCCTCGCAACTAGGCAGGAGTCCTGACTTCGCTGAACATACACGTGTGTGGAAGGGCCATCCCCGACGTAACTCGAGAATATACCCCAGGTTCCCGCCGCAACTCGAGAAAAACCATGAGACTTCTCCCACGCCGCGAGATGAGGCCCGATTCCCCTGCACTGCGTGCAGAGCAATTCCGTGTTGCACATCACACATGAAAGGATCCTTGATTTCCTTCATGGCACTCCAGAGAAACCCCAAGAACACTGTTTCAAGGCTAGAGGGATCCTGAGGTCACTGTAGCAACACAAAAGAGCTCCGTGGACCAGAAATCAACTCGAGATGAGAGATTAGTCCCTGGCTTCGACTCCAGAGGAATACCACCTTACCATAAGCACCTCAAAGGAGTCTTCTCTCAGCTCTAGGTATGTGAGAGGGACCCTGAGTTTGCGGCCTCAAGTGGAATGGACACCGAGATGCCCTGACTCGAAATAAGGCCGGATATCCCTGCAGTGACTTGAATGCAGGCTCGTCTTGCATCTCTCAAGACGAAAGGATGTCTGAATCCCCTGTGGAGACCACAGAGAAAGACCTAGTTAACCACCTCATCGCGACCAGAGGCCTCACATCCTTTGAAAACTCCAGCGGTACGCGGAGATCAGTGCCTCCAAAGGAGACGATGCCTGACTCCTCGTGAAACTTGATAGGAGTCCCAGGATTCCTGTGGCACGTGGAAAGGGACCCTTGGTCTCCCGCCTCAGCTGGAGAGGCGTCCCAATTGCCCTGCCAAGCCTCAAGGAGAATCCCGAGTTGTCCCTCGCAACTAGGCAGGAGTCCTGACTTCGCTGAACAAACACGTGTGTGGAATGGCACTCCCCGTGGTAACACGAGAATATACCCCAGGTTCCCGCCGCAACTCGAGAAAAACCATGAGACTTCCCCCTCGCTGCGAGATGAGGCCCGATTCCCCTGGACGGCGTTGAGAGCAATTCCGTGTTGCACATTACACAGGAAACGATCCTTGATTTCCTTGATGGCACTCCAGAGAAACCCCAAGAACACTGTTTCAAGGCTAGAGGGATCCTGAGGTCACTGTAGCAACATGAAAGAGCTCCGTGGACCAGAAATCAACTCGAGAGGAGAGGTTAGTCCCTGAGTTCGACTCCAGAGGAATACCACCTTACCACAAGCACCTCAAACGAGGCTTCTCTCAGCTCTAGGTATGTGAGAGGTTCCCTGATTTTGCGGCCTCAAGTGGAATGGACTCTGCGATGCCCTGACTCGAAATAAGGCCAGATATCCCTACAGTGACTTGAATGCAGGCTCGTCTTGCATCTCCCAAGACGAAAGGATGTCTGAATCCCCTGTGGAGACCACAGAAAAAGACCTAGTTCCCCACCTCATCGCGACCGGAGGCCTCACATCCTTTGAAAACTCCAGAGGTACGCGGAGATCAGTGCCTCCAAAGGAGACGATGCCTGACTCCTCGTGAAACTTGATAGGAGTCCCAGGATTCCTGTGGCACGTGGAAAGGGACCCTTGGTCTCCCGGCTCAGCTGGAGAGGCGTCCCAATTGCCCTGCCAAGCCTAGAGGAGAATCCCGAGTTGTCCCTCGCAACTAGGCAGGAGTCCTGCCGTCGCTGAACAAACACGTGTGTGGAAGGGCCATCCCCGTCGTAACTCGAGAATATACCCCAGGTTCCCGCCGCAACTCGAGAAAGATCATGAGACTTCCCCCTCACCGCAAGATGAGGCCCGATTCCCCTGCACTGCGTGCAGAGCAATTCCGTGTTGCACATCACACAGGAAAGGAGCCTTGATTTCTTCATGGCACTCCAGAGAAATCCCAGGAACACTGTTTCAAGGCTAGAGGGATACTGAGGTCACTGTAGCAACACGAAAGGGCTCCGTGGACCAAGAATCAACTCGAAATGAGAGGTTAGTCCCTGGCTTCGACTCCAGAGGAATACCACCTTACCACAAGCACCTAAAGAGGAGGCTTCTCTCAGCTCTAGGTATGTGAGAGGGACCCTGAGTTTGCGGCCTCAAGTGGAATGGACACCCCGATGCCCTGACTCGAAGTAAGGCCAGATATCCCTGCAGTGACTTGAATGCAGGCTCGTCTTGCATCTCCCAAGACGACAGGATGTCTGAATCCCCTGTGGAGACCACAGAGAAAGACCTAGTTCCCCACCTCATCGCGACCGGAGGCCTCACATCCTTTGAAAACTCCAGAGGTACGCGGAGATCAGTGCCTCCAAAGGAGACGATGCCTGCCTCCTCGTGAAACTTGATAGGAGTCCCAGGATTCCTGTGGCACGTGGAAAGGAAGCCTTGGTCTCCCGCCTAAGCTGGAGAGGCATCCCAATTGCCCTGGCAAGCCTCGAGGAGAATCCCGAGCTGTACCTCACAACTAGACAGGAATCCTGACGTCGCTGAACAAACACGTGTGTGGAAGAGCCATTCCCGTCGTAACTCGAGTATATACCCCAGGTTCCCGCCGGAACTCGAGAAAACCGATGAGACTTCCCCCTCGCCGCGAGATGAGGCCCGATTCCCCTGCACTGCGTGCAGAGCAATTCCGTGTTGCACATCACACATGAAAGGAGCCTTGATTTCCTTGATGGCACTCCAGAGAAACCCCAAGAACACTGTTTCAAGGCTAGAGGGATCCTGAGGTCACTGTAGCAACACGAAAGATCTCCGTGGACCAAGAATCAAGTCGAGATTAGAGGTTAGTCCCTGAGTTCGCCTCCAGAGGAATACCACCTTACCACAAGCACCTCAAGAGGAGTCTTCTCTCAGCTCTAGGTATGTGAGAGAGACCCTGAGTTTCCGGCCTCAAATGGAATGGACTCCGCGATGCCCTGACTCGAAATAAGGCCGGATATCCCGGCAGTGACTTGAATGCAGGCTCGTCTTGCATCTCCCAAGACGAAAGAATGTCTGAATCCCGTGTGGAGACCACAGAGAAAGACCTAGTTCCTTGGTCTAGTTCTGTGAAAAATACCGTTGGTAGCTTGATAGGGATTGCATTGAATCTATAGATTGCTTTCGGTAGAATAGCTATTTTGACAATATTGATTCTTCCAATCCATGAACACGGTATGATTCCCCATCTGTTTGTGTCCTCTTTGATTTGTTTCATCAGTGTTTTATAGTTTTCTATGTATAGGTCTTTTGTTTCTTTAGGTAGATATACTCCTAAGTATTTTATTCTTTTTGTTGCAATGGTGAATGGTATTGTTTCCTTAATTTCTCTTTCTGTTTTTTCATCGTTAGTATATAGGAATGCAAGGGATTTCTGTGTGTTAATTTTATATCCTGCAACTTTACTATATTCATTGATTAGTTCTAGTAATTTTCTGGTAGAGTCTTTAGGGTTTTCTATATAGAGGATCATGTCATCACAGAACTAGACCAAAGAATTTCACAATTTGTATGGAAATACAAAAAACCTCGAATAGCCAAAGTAATCTTGAAAAAGAAGAATGGAACTGGAGGAATCAACCTGCCTGACTTCAGACTCTACTACAAAGCCACAGTCATCAAGACAGTGTGGTACTGGCACAAAGACAGAGATATAGACCAATGGAACAGAATAGAAAGCCCAGAGATAAATCCACGAACCTATGGACACCTTATCTTTGACAAAGGAGGCAAGGATATACAATGGAAAAAAGACAACCTCTTTAACAAGTGGTGCTGGGAAAACTGGTCAACCACTTGCAAAAGAATGAAACTAGAACACTTTCTAACACCATACACAAAAATAAACTCAAAATGGATTAAAGATCTAAATGTAAGACCAGAAACTATAAAACTCCTAGAGGAGAACATAGGCAAAACACTCTCCGACATAAATCACAGCAAGATCCTCTATGACCCACCTCCCAGAATATTGGAAATAAAAGCAAAACTAAACAAATGGGATCTAATGAAACTTAAAAGCTTTTGCACTACAAAAGAAACTATAAGTAAGGTGAAAAGACAGCCGTCAGATTGGGAGAAAATAATAGCAAATGAAGAAACAGACAAAGGATTAATCTCAAAAATATACAAGCAACTCCTGCAGCTCAATTCCAGAAAAATAAATGACCCAATCCAAAAATGGGCCAGAGAACTAAACAGACATTTCTCCAAAGAAGACATACAGATGGCTAACAAACACATGAAAAGGTGCTCAACATCACTCATTATTAGAGAAATGCAAATCAAAACCACAATGAGGTACCATTACACACCAGTCAGGATGGCTGCTATCCAAAAGTCTACAAGCAATAAATGCTGGAGAGGCTGTGGAGAAAAGGGAACCCTCTTACACTGTTGGTGGGAATGCAAACTAGTACAGCCACTATGGAAAACAGTGTGGAGATTCCTTAAAAAACTGGAAATAGAACTGCCATATTACCCAGCAATACCACTTCTGGGCATACACACTGAGGAAACCAGATCTGAAAGAGACACATGCACCCCAATCTTCATCGCAGCACTGTTTATAATAGCCAGGACATGGAAGCAACCTAGATGCCCATCAGCAGATGAATGGATAAGGAAGCTGTGGTACATATACACCATGGAATTTTACTCAGCCGTCAAAAAGAATTCATTTGAACCAGTCCTAATGAGATGGATGAAACTGGAGCCCCTTATACAGAGTGAAGTAAGCCAGAAAGATAAAGAACATTACAGCATACTAACACATATATATGGAATTTAGAAAGATGGTAACGAGAACCCTATATGCAAAACAGAAAAAGAGACACAGAAATACAGAACAGACTTTTGAACTCTGTGGGAGAAGGTGAGGGTGGGATGTTTCAAAAGAACAGCATGTATACTATCTATGGTGAAACAGATCACCAGCCCAGGTGGGATGCATGAGACAAGTGCTCCGGCCTGGTGCACTGGGAAGACCCAGAGGAATCGGGTGGAGAGGGAGATGGGAGGGGGGATCGGGATGGGGAATAAGTGTAAATTTTTGGCTGATTCATATCAATGTATGACAAGACCCACTGAAATGTTGTGAAGTAATTAGCCTCCAACTAATAAAAAAAATTAAAAAAAAAAAAGAAAAAAAAAAAAAAAAAAGAAAGACCTAGTTCCCCTCCTCATCGCGACCGGAGGCCTCACATCCTTTGAAAACTCCAGAGGTACGCGGAGATCAGTGCCTCCAAAGGAGACGATGCCTGGCTCTTCGTGAAACTTGATAGGAGTCCCAGGATTCCTGTGGCACGTGGAAAGGGACCCTTGGTCTCCCGCCTCAGCTGGAGAGGCGTTCCAATTGCCCTGCCAAGCCATGAGGAAAATCCCGAGTTGTCCCTCGCAACTAGGCAGGAGTCCTGATGTCGCTGAACAAACACGTGTGTGGAAGGGCCATCCCCGCTGTAACTCGAGAATATACCCCAGGTTCCCGCCGCAACTAGAGAAAAATCATGAGACTTCCCCCTCGTCGCGAGATGAGGCCCGATTCCCCTGCACTGCGTGCAGAGCAATTCCGTGTTGCACATCACACAGGAAAGGAGCCTTGATTTCCTTGATGGCACTCCACAGAAACCCCAAGAACACTGTTTCAAGGCTAGAGGGATCCTGAATCACTGTAGCAACACGAAAGAGCTCTGTGGACCAAGAATCATCTCGAGATGAGAGGTTAGTCCCTGGCTTCGACTCCAGAGGAATACCACCTTATCACAAGCATCTCAAGAGGAGGCTTCTCTCAGCTCTAGGTATGTGAGAGGGACCCTGAGTTTGCGGCCTCAAGTGGAATGGACACCGCGATGCCCTGACTCGAAATAAGGCCGGATATCCCGGCAGTGACGTGAATGCAGGCTTGTCTTGCATCTCCCAAGACAAAAGGATGTCTGAATCTCCTGTGGAGACCACAGAGAAAGACCTAGTTCCCCACCTCATCGGGACTGGAGGCCTCACATCCTTTGAAAACTCCAGAGGTACGCAGAGATCAGTGCCTCCAAAGGAGACGATGCTTGACTCCTCGTGAAACTTGATAGGAGTCCCAGGATTCCTGTGGCAGGTGGAAAGGGACTCTTGGTTTTCCGCATCAGCTGGAGAGGCGTCCCAATTGCCCTGCTAAGCCTCGAGGAGAATCCCGAGTTGTCCCTCGCAACTAGGCAGGAGTCCTGCCGTCGCTGAACAAACACGTGGGTGGAAGTGCCATCCCCGTCGTAACTCGAGAATATACCCCAGGTTCCCGCCGCAACTCGAGAAAAACCATGAGACTTCTCCCACGCCGCGAGATGAGGCCCGATTCCCCTGCACTGCGTGCAGAACAATTCCGTGTTGCACATCACACATGAAAGGAGCCTTGATTTCCTTCATGGTACTCCAGAGAAACCCCAAGAACACTGTTTCAAGGCTAGAGGGATCCTGAGGTCACTGTAGCAACATGAAAGAGCTCCGTGGACCAAAAATAAACTCGAGATGAGAGGTTAGTCAATGGCTTCAACTCCAGGGGAATACCATCTTACCAGAAGCACCTCAAAGGAGGCTTCTCTCAGCTCTAGGTATGTGAGAGGGACGCTGAGTTTGCGGCCTCAAGTAGAATGGACACCCCGATGCCCTGACTCGAAATAAGGCCGGATATCCCTGCAGTGACTTGAATGCAGGCTCGTCTTGCATCTCCCAAGACGAAAGGATGTCTGAATCCCCTGTGGAGACCACAGAGAAAGACCTAGTTCCCCACCTCATCGCGACCGGAGGCCTCACATCCTTTGAAAACTCCAGAGGTACGCGGAGATCAGTGCCTCCAAAGGAGACGATGCCTGCCTCCTCGTGAATCTTGATAGGAGTCCCAGGATTCCTGTGGCACGTGGAAAGGAACCCTTGGTCTCCCGCCTCAGCTGGAGAGGCGTTCCAATTGCCCTGCCAAGCCTCAAGGAGAATCCCGAGTTGTCCCTCGCAACTAGGCAGGAGTCCTGACTTCAATGAACATACACGTGTGTGGAAGAGCCATCCCCGACGTAACTCGAGAATATACCCCAGGTTCCTGCCGCAACTCGAGAAAAACCATGAGACTTCTCCCACGCCGTGAGATGAGGCCCGATTCCCCTGCACTGCGTGCAGAACAATTCCGTGTTGCACATCACACATGAAAGGATCCTTGATTTCCTTCATGGCACTCCAGAGAAACCCCAAGAACACTGTTTCAAGGCTAGAGGGATCCTGAGGTCACTGTAGCAACACAAAAGAGCTCCGTGGACCAGAAATCAACTCGAGATGAGAGATTAGTCCCTGGCTTCGACTCCAGAGGAATACCACCTTACCATAAGCACCTCAAAGGAGTCTTCTCTCAGCTCTAGGTATGTGAGAGGGACCCTGAGTTTGCGGCCTCAAGTGGAATGGACACCGAGATGCCCTGACTCGAAATAAGGCCGGATATCCCTGCAGTGACTTGAATGCAGGCTCGTCTTGCATCTCTCAAGACGAAAGGATGTCTGAATCCCCTGTGGAGACCACAGAGAAAGACCTAGTTCCCCACCTCATCGCGACCAGAGGCCTCACATCCTTTGAAAACTCCAGCGGTACGCGGAGATCAGTGCCTCCAAAGGAGACGATGCCTGACTCCTCGTGAAACTTGATAGGAGTCCCAGGATTCCTGTGGCACGTGGAAAGGGAGCCTTGGTCTCCCGCCTCAGCTGGAGAGGCGTCCCAATTGCCCTGCCAAGCCTCAAGGAGAATCCCGAGTTGTCCCTCGCAACTAGGCAGGAGTCCTGACTTCGCTGAACAAACACGTGTGTGGAATGGCACTCCCCGTGGTAACACGAGAATATACCCCAGGTTCCCGCCGCAACTCGAGAAAAACCATGAGACTTCCCCCTCGCTGCGAGATGAGGCCCGATTCCCCTGGACGGCGTTGAGAGCAATTCCGTGTTGCACATTACACAGGAAACGATCCTTGATTTCCTTGATGGCACTCCAGAGAAACCCCAAGAACACTGTTTCAAGGCTAGAGGGATCCTGAGGTCACTGTAGCAACATGAAAGAGCTCCGTGGACCAGAAATCAACTCGAGAGGAGAGGTTTGTCCCTGAGTTCGACTCCAGAGGAATACCACCTTACCACAAGCACCTCAAACGAGGCTTCTCTCAGCTCTAGGTATGTGAGAGGTTCCCTGATTTTGCGGCCTCAAGTGGAATGGACTCTGCGATGCCCTGACTCGAAATAAGGCCAGATATCCCTACAGTGACTTGAATGCAGGCTCGTCTTGCATCTCCCAAGACGAAAGGATGTCTGAATCCCCTGTGGAGACCACAGAAAAAGACCTAGTTCCCCACCTCATCGCGACCGGAGGCCTCACATCCTTTGAAAACTCCAGAGGTACGCGGAGATCAGTGCCTCCAAAGGAGACGATGCCTGACTCCTCGTGAAACTTGATAGGAGTCCCAGGATTCCTGTGGCACGTGGAAAGGGACCCTTGGTCTCCCGGCTCAGCTGGAGAGGCGTCCCAATTGCCCTGCCAAGCCTAGAGGAGAATCCCGAGTTGTCCCTCGCAACTAGGCAGGAGTCCTGCCGTCGCTGAACAAACACGTGTGTGGAAGGGCCATCCCCGTCGTAACTCGAGAATATACCCCAGGTTCCCGCCGCAACTCGAGAAAGATCATGAGACTTCCCCCTCACCGCAAGATGAGACCCGATTCCCCTGCACTGCGTGCAGAGCAATTCCGTGTTGCACATCACACAGGAAAGGAGCCTTGATTTCTTCATGGCACTCCAGAGAAATCCCAGGAACACTGTTTCAAGGCTAGAGGGATACTGAGGTCACTGTAGCAACACGAAAGGGCTCCGTGGACCAAGAATCAACTCGAAATGAGAGGTTAGTCCCTGGCTTCGACTCCAGAGGAATACCACCTTACCACAAGCACCTAAAGAGGAGGCTTCTCTCAGCTCTAGGTATGTGAGAGGGACCCTGAGTTTGCGGCCTCAAGTGGAATGGACACCCCGATGCCCTGACTCGAAGTAAGGCCAGATATCCCTGCAGTGACTTGAATGCAGGCTCGTCTTGCATCTCCCAAGACGACAGGATGTCTGAATCCCCTGTGGAGACCACAGAGAAAGACCTAGTTCCCCACCTCATCGCGACCGGAGGCCTCACATCCTTTGAAAACTCCAGAGGTACGCGGAGATCAGTGCCTCCAAAGGAGACGATGCCTGCCTCCTCGTGAAACTTGATAGGAGTCCCAGGATTCCTGTGGCACGTGGAAAGGAAGCCTTGGTCTCCCGCCTAAGCTGGAGAGGCATCCCAATTGCCCTGGCAAGCCTCGAGGAGAATCCCGAGCTGTACCTCACAACTAGACAGGAATCCTGACGTCGCTGAACAAACACGTGTGTGGAAGAGCCATTCCCGTCGTAACTCGAGTATATACCCCAGGTTCCCGCCGGAACTCGAGAAAACCGATGAGACTTCCCCCTCGCCGCGAGATGAGGCCCGATTCCCCTGCACTGCGTGCAGAGCAATTCCGTGTTGCACATCACACATGAAAGGAGCCTTGATTTCCTTGATGGCACTCCAGAGAAACCCCAAGAACACTGTTTCAAGGCTAGAGGGATCCTGAGGTCACTGTAGCAACACGAAAGATCTCCGTGGACCAAGAATCAAGTCGAGATTAGAGGTTAGTCCCTGAGTTCGCCTCCAGAGGAATACCACCTTACCACAAGCACCTCAAGAGGAGTCTTCTCTCAGCTCTAGGTATGTGAGAGAGACCCTGAGTTTCCGGCCTCAAATGGAATGGACTCCGCGATGCCCTGACTCGAAATAAGGCCGGATATCCCGGCAGTGACTTGAATGCAGGCTCGTCTTGCATCTCCCAAGACGAAAGAATGTCTGAATCCCGTGTGGAGACCACAGAGAAAGACCTAGTTCCTTGGTCTAGTTCTGTGAAAAATACCGTTGGTAGCTTGATAGGGATTGCATTGAATCTATAGATTGCTTTCGGTAGAATAGCTATTTTGACAATATTGATTCTTCCAATCCATGAACACGGTATGATTCCCCATCTGTTTGTGTCCTCTTTGATTTGTTTCATCAGTGTTTTATAGTTTTCTATGTATAGGTCTTTTGTTTCTTTAGGTAGATATACTCCTAAGTATTTTATTCTTTTTGTTGCAATGGTGAATGGTATTGTTTCCTTAATTTCTCTTTCTGTTTTTTCATCGTTAGTATATAGGAATGCAAGGGATTTCTGTGTGTTAATTTTATATCCTGCAACTTTACTATATTCATTGATTAGTTCTAGTAATTTTCTGGTAGAGTCTTTAGGGTTTTCTATATAGAGGATCATGTCATCACAGAACTAGACCAAAGAATTTCACAATTTGTATGGAAATACAAAAAACCTCGAATAGCCAAAGTAATCTTGAAAAAGAAGAATGGAACTGGAGGAATCAACCTGCCTGACTTCAGACTCTACTACAAAGCCACAGTCATCAAGACAGTGTGGTACTGGCACAAAGACAGAGATATAGACCAATGGAACAGAATAGAAAGCCCAGAGATAAATCCACGAACCTATGGACACCTTATCTTTGACAAAGGAGGCAAGGATATACAATGGAAAAAAGACAACCTCTTTAACAAGTGGTGCTGGGAAAACTGGTCAACCACTTGCAAAAGAATGAAACTAGAACACTTTCTAACACCATACACAAAAATAAACTCAAAATGGATTAAAGATCTAAATGTAAGACCAGAAACTATAAAACTCCTAGAGGAGAACATAGGCAAAACACTCTCCGACATAAATCACAGCAAGATCCTCTATGACCCACCTCCCAGAATATTGGAAATAAAAGCAAAACTAAACAAATGGGATCTAATGAAACTTAAAAGCTTTTGCACTACAAAAGAAACTATAAGTAAGGTGAAAAGACAGCCGTCAGATTGGGAGAAAATAATAGCAAATGAAGAAACAGACAAAGGATTAATCTCAAAAATATACAAGCAACTCCTGCAGCTCAATTCCAGAAAAATAAATGACCCAATCCAAAAATGGGCCAGAGAACTAAACAGACATTTCTCCAAAGAAGACATACAGATGGCTAACAAACACATGAAAAGGTGCTCAACATCACTCATTATTAGAGAAATGCAAATCAAAACCACAATGAGGTACCATTACACACCAGTCAGGATGGCTGCTATCCAAAAGTCTACAAGCAATAAATGCTGGAGAGGCTGTGGAGAAAAGGGAACCCTCTTACACTGTTGGTGGGAATGCAAACTAGTACAGCCACTATGGAAAACAGTGTGGAGATTCCTTAAAAAACTGGAAATAGAACTGCCATATTACCCAGCAATACCACTTCTGGGCATACACACTGAGGAAACCAGATCTGAAAGAGACACATGCACCCCAATGTTCATCGCAGCACTGTTTATAATAGCCAGGACATGGAAGCAACCTAGATGCCCATCAGCAGATGAATGGATAAGGAAGCTGTGGTACATATACACCATGGAATTTTACTCAGCCGTCAAAAAGAATTCATTTGAACCAGTCCTAATGAGATGGATGAAACTGGAGCCCCTTATACAGAGTGAAGTAAGCCAGAAAGATAAAGAACATTACAGCATACTAACACATATATATGGAATTTAGAAAGATGGTAACGAGAACCCTATATGCAAAACAGAAAAAGAGACACAGAAATACAGAACAGACTTTTGAACTCTGTGGGAGAAGGTGAGGGTGGGATGTTTCAAAAGAACAGCATGTATACTATCTATGGTGAAACAGATCACCAGCCCAGGTGGGATGCATGAGACAAGTGCTCCGGCCTGGTGCACTGGGAAGACCCAGAGGAATCGGGTGGAGAGGGAGATGGGAGGGGGGATCGGGATGGGGAATAAGTGTAAATTTTTGGCTGATTCATATCAATGTATGACAAGACCCACTGAAATGTTGTGAAGTAATTAGCCTCCAACTAATAAAAAAAATTAAAAAAAAAAAAGAAAAAAAAAAAAAAAAAGAAAGACCTAGTTCCCCTCCTCATCGCGACCGGAGGCCTCACATCCTTTGAAAACTCCAGAGGTACGCGGAGATCAGTGCCTCCAAAGGAGACGATGCCTGGCTCTTCGTGAAACTTGATAGGAGTCCCAGGATTCCTGTGGCACGTGGAAAGGGACCCTTGGTCTCCCGCCTCAGCTGGAGAGGCGTTCCAATTGCCCTGCCAAGCCATGAGGAAAATCCCGAGTTGTCCCTCGCAACTAGGCAGGAGTCCTGATGTCGCTGAACAAACACGTGTGTGGAAGGGCCATCCCCGCTGTAACTCGAGAATATACCCCAGGTTCCCGCCGCAACTAGAGAAAAATCATGAGACTTCCCCCTCGTCGCGAGATGAGGCCCGATTCCCCTGCACTGCGTGCAGAGCAATTCCGTGTTGCACATCACACAGGAAAGGAGCCTTGATTTCCTTGATGGCACTCCACAGAAACCCCAAGAACACTGTTTCAAGGCTAGAGGGATCCTGAATCACTGTAGCAACACGAAAGAGCTCTGTGGACCAAGAATCATCTCGAGATGAGAGGTTAGTCCCTGGCTTCGACTCCAGAGGAATACCACCTTATCACAAGCATCTCAAGAGGAGGCTTCTCTCAGCTCTAGGTATGTGAGAGGGACCCTGAGTTTGCGGCCTCAAGTGGAATGGACACCGCGATGCCCTGACTCGAAATAAGGCCGGATATCCCGGCAGTGACGTGAATGCAGGCTTGTCTTGCATCTCCCAAGACAAAAGGATGTCTGAATCTCCTGTGGAGACCACAGAGAAAGACCTAGTTCCCCACCTCATCGGGACTGGAGGCCTCACATCCTTTGAAAACTCCAGAGGTACGCAGAGATCAGTGCCTCCAAAGGAGACGATGCTTGACTCCTCGTGAAACTTGATAGGAGTCCCAGGATTCCTGTGGCAGGTGGAAAGGGACTCTTGGTTTTCCGCATCAGCTGGAGAGGCGTCCCAATTGCCCTGCTAAGCCTCGAGGAGAATCCCGAGTTGTCCCTCGCAACTAGGCAGGAGTCCTGCCGTCGCTGAACAAACACGTGGGTGGAAGTGCCATCCCCGTCGTAACTCGAGAATATACCCCAGGTTCCCGCCGCAACTCGAGAAAAACCATGAGACTTCTCCCACGCCGCGAGATGAGGCCCGATTCCCCTGCACTGCGTGCAGAACAATTCCGTGTTGCACATCACACATGAAAGGAGCCTTGATTTCCTTCATGGTACTCCAGAGAAACCCCAAGAACACTGTTTCAAGGCTAGAGGGATCCTGAGGTCACTGTAGCAACATGAAAGAGCTCCGTGGACCAAAAATAAACTCGAGATGAGAGGTTAGTCAATGGCTTCAACTCCAGGGGAATACCATCTTACCAGAAGCACCTCAAAGGAGGCTTCTCTCAGCTCTAGGTATGTGAGAGGGACGCTGAGTTTGCGGCCTCAAGTAGAATGGACACCCCGATGCCCTGACTCGAAATAAGGCCGGATATCCCTGCAGTGACTTGAATGCAGGCTCGTCTTGCATCTCCCAAGACGAAAGGATGTCTGAATCCCCTGTGGAGACCACAGAGAAAGACCTAGTTCCCCACCTCATCGCGACCGGAGGCCTCACATCCTTTGAAAACTCCAGAGGTACGCGGAGATCAGTGCCTCCAAAGGAGACGATGCCTGCCTCCTCGTGAATCTTGATAGGAGTCCCAGGATTCCTGTGGCACGTGGAAAGGAACCCTTGGTCTCCCGCCTCAGCTGGAGAGGCGTTCCAATTGCCCTGCCAAGCCTCAAGGAGAATCCCGAGTTGTCCCTCGCAACTAGGCAGGAGTCCTGACTTCAATGAACATACACGTGTGTGGAAGAGCCATCCCCGACGTAACTCGAGAATATACCCCAGGTTCCTGCCGCAACTCGAGAAAAACCATGAGACTTCTCCCACGCCGTGAGATGAGGCCCGATTCCCCTGCACTGCGTGCAGAACAATTCCGTGTTGCACATCACACATGAAAGGATCCTTGATTTCCTTCATGGCACTCCAGAGAAACCCCAAGAACACTGTTTCAAGGCTAGAGGGATCCTGAGGTCACTGTAGCAACACAAAAGAGCTCCGTGGACCAGAAATCAACTCGAGATGAGAGATTAGTCCCTGGCTTCGACTCCAGAGGAATACCACCTTACCATAAGCACCTCAAAGGAGTCTTCTCTCAGCTCTAGGTATGTGAGAGGGACCCTGAGTTTGCGGCCTCAAGTGGAATGGACACCGAGATGCCCTGACTCGAAATAAGGCCGGATATCCCTGCAGTGACTTGAATGCAGGCTCGTCTTGCATCTCTCAAGACGAAAGGATGTCTGAATCCCCTGTGGAGACCACAGAGAAAGACCTAGTTCCCCACCTCATCGCGACCAGAGGCCTCACATCCTTTGAAAACTCCAGCGGTACGCGGAGATCAGTGCCTCCAAAGGAGACGATGCCTGACTCCTCGTGAAACTTGATAGGAGTCCCAGGATTCCTGTGGCACGTGGAAAGGGAGCCTTGGTCTCCCGCCTCAGCTGGAGAGGCGTCCCAATTGCCCTGCCAAGCCTCAAGGAGAATCCCGAGTTGTCCCTCGCAACTAGGCAGGAGTCCTGATGTCGCTGAAGAAACACGTGTGTGGAATGGCACTCCCCGTGGTAACACGAGAATATACCCCAGGTTCCCGCCGCAACTCGAGAAAAACCATGAGACTTCCCCCTCGCTGCGAGATGAGGCCCGATTCCCCTGGACGGCGTTGAGAGCAATTCCGTGTTGCACATTACACAGGAAACGATCCTTGATTTCCTTGATGGCACTCCAGAGAAACCCCAAGAACACTGTTTCAAGGCTAGAGGGATCCTGAGGTCACTGTAGCAACACGAAAGAGCTCCGTGGACCAGAAATCAACTCGAGAGGAGAGGTTAGTCCCTGAGTTCGACTCCAGAGGAATACCACCTTACCACAAGCACCTCAAACGAGGCTTCTCTCAGCTCTAGGTATGTGAGAGGGACCCTGATTTTGCGGCCTCAAGTGGAATGGACTCTGCGATGCCCTGACTCGAAATAAGGCCAGATATCCCTACAGTGACTTGAATGCAGGCTCGTCTTGCATCTCCCAAGACGAAAGGATGTCTGAATCCCCTGTGGAGACCACAGAAAAAGACCTAGTTCCCCACCTCATCGCGACCGGAGGCCTCACATCCTTTGAAAACTCCAGAGGTACGCGGAGATCAGTGCCTCCAAAGGAGACGATGCCTGACACCTCGTGAAACTTGATAGGAGTCCCAGGATTCCTGTGGCACGTGGAAAGGGACCCTTGGTCTCCCGCCTCAGCTGGAGAGGCGTCCCAATTGCCCTGCCAAGCCTAGAGGAGAATCCCGAGTTGTCCCTCGCAACTAGGCAGGAGTCCTGCCGTCGCTGAACAAACACGTGTGTGGAAGGGCCATCCCCGTCGTAACTCGAGAATATACCCCAGGTTCCCGCCGCAACTCGAGAAAAACCATGAGACTTCCCCCTCACCGCAAGATGAGGCCCGATTCCCCTGCACTGCGTGCAGAGCAATTCCGTGTTGCACATCACACAGGAAAGGAGCCTTGATTTCCTTCATGGCACTCCAGAGAAATCCCAGGAACACTGTTTCAAGGCTAGAGGGATACTGAGGTCACTGTAGCAACACGAAAGGGCTCCGTGGACCAAGAATCAACTCGAAATGAGAGGTTAGTCCCTGGCTTCGACTCCAGAGGAATACCACCTTACCACAAGCACCTAAAGAGGAGGCTTCTCTCAGCTCTAGGTATGTGAGAGGGACCCTGAGTTTGCGGCCTCAAGTGGAATGGACACCCCGATGCCCTGACTCGAAGTAAGGCCAGATATCCCTGCAGTGACTTGAATGCAGGCTCGTCTTGCATCTCCCAAGACGAAAGGATGTCTGAATCCCCTGTGGAGACCACAGAGAAAGACCTAGTTCCCCACCTCATCGCGACCGGAGGCCTCACATCCTTTGAAAACTCCAGAGGTACGCGGAGATCAGTGCCTCCAAAGGAGACGATGCCTGCCTCCTCGTGAAACTTGATAGGAGTCCCAGGATTCCTGTGGCACGTGGAAAGGAACCCTTGGTCTCCCGCCTAAGCTGGAGAGGCATCCCAATTGCCCTGGCAAGCCTCAAGGAGAATCCCGAGCTGTACCTCACAACTAGACAGGAATCCTGACGTCGCTGAACAAACACGTGTGTGGAAGAGCCATTCCCGTCGTAACTCGAGTATATACCCCAGGTTCCCGCCGGAACTCGAGAAAACCGATGAGACTTCCCCCTCGCCGCGAGATGAGGCCCGATTCCCCTGCACTGCGTGCAGAGCAATTCCGTGTTGCACATCACACATGAAAGGAGCCTTGATTTCCTTGATGGCACTCCAGAGAAACCCCAAGAACACTGTTTCAAGGCTAGAGGGATCCTGAGGTCACTGTAGCAACACGAAAGATCTCCGTGGACCAAGAATCAAGTCGAGATTAGAGGTTAGTCCCTGAGTTCGCCTCCAGAGGAATACCACCTTACCACAAGCACCTCAAGAGGAGTCTTCTCTCAGCTCTAGGTATGTGAGAGAGACCCTGAGTTTCCGGCCTCAAATGGAATGGACTCCGCGATGCCCTGACTCGAAATAAGGCCGGATATCCCTGCAGTGACTTGAATGCAGGCTCGTCTTGCATCTCCCAAGAAGAAAGAATGTCTGAATCCCCTGTGGAGACCACAGAGAAAGACCTAGTTCCTTGGTCTAGTTCTGTGAAAAATACCGTTGGTAGCTTGATAGGGATTGCATTGAATCTATAGATTGCTTTCGGTAGAATAGCTATTTTGACAATATTGATTCTTCCAATCCATGAACACGGTATGATTCCCCATCTGTTTGTGTCCTCTTTGATTTGTTTCATCAGTGTTTTATAGTTTTCTATGTATAGGTCTTTTGTTTCTTTAGGTAGATATACTCCTAAGTATTTTATTCTTTTTGTTGCAATGGTGAATGGTATTGTTTCCTTCATTTCTCTTTCTGTTTTTTCATCGTTAGTATATAGGAATGCAAGGGATTTCTGTGTGTTAATTTTATATCCTGCAACTTTACTATATTCATTGATTAGTTCTAGTAATTTTCTGGTAGAGTCTTTAGGGTTTTCTATATAGAGGATCATGTCATCACAGAACTAGACCAAAGAATTTCACAATTTGTATGGAAATACAAAAAACCTCGAATAGCCAAAGTAATCTTGAAAAAGAAGAATGGAACTGGAGGAATCAACCTGCCTGACTTCAGACTCTACTACAAAGCCACAGTCATCAAGACAGTGTGGTACTGGCACAAAGACAGAAATATAGACCAATGGAACAGAATAGAAAGCCCAGAGATAAATCCACGAACCTATGGACACCTTATCTTTGACAAAGGAGGCAAGGATATACAATGGAAAAAAGACAACCTCTTTAACAAGTGGTGCTGGGAAAACTGGTCAACCACTTGCAAAAGAATGAAACTAGAACACTTTCTAACACCATACACAAAAATAAACTCAAAATGGATTAAAGATCTAAATGTAAGACCAGAAACTATAAAACTCCTAGAGGAGAACATAGGCAAAACACTCTCCGACATAAATCACAGCAAGATCCTCTATGACCCACCTCCCAGAATATTGGAAATAAAAGCAAAACTAAACAAATGGGATCTAATGAAACTTAAAAGCTTTTGCACTACAAAAGAAACTATAAGTAAGGTGAAAAGACAGCCGTCAGATTGGGAGAAAATAATAGCAAATGAAGAAACAGACAAAGGATTAATCTCAAAAATATACAAGCAACTCCTGCAGCTCAATTCCAGAAAAATAAATGACCCAATCCAAAAATGGGCCAGAGAACTAAACAGACATTTCTCCAAAGAAGACATACAGATGGCTAACAAACACATGAAAAGGTGCTCAACATCACTCATTATTAGAGAAATGCAAATCAAAACCACAATGAGGTACCATTACACACCAGTCAGGATGGCTGCTATCCAAAAGTCTACAAGCAATAAATGCTGGAGAGGCTGTGGAGAAAAGGGAACCCTCTTACACTGTTGGTGGGAATGCAAACTAGTACAGCCACTATGGAAAACAGTGTGGAGATTCCTTAAAAAACTGGAAATAGAACTGCCATATTACCCAGCAATACCACTTCTGGGCATACACACTGAGGAAACCAGATCTGAAAGAGACACATGCACCCCAATGTTCATCGCAGCACTGTTTATAATAGCCAGGACATGGAAGCAACCTAGATGCCCATCAGCAGATGAATGGATAAGGAAGCTGTGGGACATATACACCATGGAATTTTACTCAGCCGTCAAAAAGAATTCATTTGAACCAGTCCTAATGAGATGGATGAAACTGGAGCCCCTTATACAGAGTGAAGTAAGCCAGAAAGATAAAGAACATTACAGCATACTAACACATATATATGGAATTTAGAAAGATGGTAACGAGAACCCTATATGCAAAACAGAAAAAGAGACACAGAAATACAGAACAGACTTTTGAACTCTGTGGGAGAAGGTGAGGGTGGGATGTTTCAAAAGAACAGCATGTATACTATCTATGGTGAAACAGATCACCAGCCCAGGTGGGATGCATGAGACAAGTGCTCCGGCCTGGTGCACTGGGAAGACCCAGAGGAATCGGGTGGAGAGGGAGATGGGAGGGGGGATCGGGATGGGGAATAAGTGTAAATTTTTGGCTGATTCATATCAATGTATGACAAGACCCACTGAAATGTTGTGAAGTAATTAGCCTCCAACTAATAAAAAAAATTAAAAAAAAAAAAGAAAAAAAAAAAAAAAAAAGAAAGACCTAGTTCCCCTCCTCATCGCGACCGGAGGCCTCACATCCTTTGAAAACTCCAGAGGTACGCGGAGATCAGTGCCTCCAAAGGAGACGATGCCTGGCTCTTCGTGAAACTTGATAGGAGTCCCAGGATTCCTGTGGCACGTGGAAAGGGACCCTTGGTCTCCCGCCTCAGCTGGAGAGGCGTTCCAATTGCCCTGCCAAGCCATGAGGAAAATCCCGAGTTGTCCCTCGCAACTAGGCAGGAGTCCTGATGTCGCTGAACAAACACGTGTGTGGAAGGGCCATCCCCGCTGTAACTCGAGAATATACCCCAGGTTCCCGCCGCAACTAGAGAAAAATCATGAGACTTCCCCCTCGTCGCGAGATGAGGCCCGATTCCCCTGCACTGCGTGCAGAGCAATTCCGTGTTGCACATCACACAGGAAAGGAGCCTTGATTTCCTTGATGGCACTCCACAGAAACCCCAAGAACACTGTTTCAAGGCTAGAGGGATCCTGAATCACTGTAGCAACACGAAAGAGCTCTGTGGACCAAGAATCAACTCGAGATGAGAGGTTAGTCCCTGGCTTCGACTCCAGAGGAATACCACCTTACCACAAGCATCTCAAGAGGAGGCTTCTCTCAGCTCTAGGTATGTGAGAGGGACCCTGAGTTTGCGGCCTCAAGTGGAATGGACACCGCGATGCCCTGACTCGAAATAAGGCCGGATATCCCGGCAGTGACGTGAATGCAGGCTTGTCTTGCATCTCCCAAGACAAAAGGATGTCTGAATCCCCTGTGGAGACCACAGAGAAAGACCTAGTTCCCCACCTCATCGGGACTGGAGGCCTCACATCCTTTGAAAACTCCAGAGGTACGCAGAGATCAGTGCCTCCAAAGGAGACGATGCTTGACTCCTCGTGAAACTTGATAAGAGTCCCAGGATTCCTGTGGCAGGTGGAAAGGGACTCTTGGTTTTCCGCATCAGCTGGAGAGGCGTCCCAATTGCCCTGCCAAGCCTCGAGGAGAATCCCGAGTTGTCCCTCGCAACTAGGCAGGAGTCCTGCCGTCGCTGAACAAACACGTGGGTGGAAGTGCCATCCCCGTCGTAACTCGAGAATATACCCCAGGTTCCCGCCGCAACTCGAGAAAAACCATGAGACTTCTCCCACGCCGCGAGATGAGGCCCGATTCCCCTGCACTGCGTGCAGAACAATTCCGTGTTGCACATCACACATGAAAGGAGCCTTGATTTCCTTCATGGTACTCCAGAGAAACCCCAAGAACACTGTTTCAAGGCTAGAGGGATCCTGAGGTCACTGTAGCAACATGAAAGAGCTCCGTGGACCAAAAATAAACTCGAGATGAGAGGTTAGTCAATGGCTTCAACTCCAGGGGAATACCATCTTACCAGAAGCACCTCAAAGGAGGCTTCTCTCAGCTCTAGGTATGTGAGAGGGACGCTGAGTTTGCGGCCTCAAGTAGAATGGACACCGTGATGCCCTGACTCAAAATAAGGTCGGATATCCCTGCAGTGACTTGAATGCAGGCTCGTCTTGCATCTCCCAAGACGAAAGGATGTCTGAATCCCCTGTGCAGACCACAGAGAAAGACCTAGTTCCCCACCTCATCGCGACCGGAGGCCTCACATCCTTTGAAAACTCCAGCGGTACGCGGAGATCAGTGCCTCCACAGGAGACGATGCCTGACTCCTCTTGAAACTTGATAGGAGTCCCAGGATTCCTGTGGCACGTGGAAAGGGACCCTTGGTCTCCCGCCTCAGCTGGAGAGGCGTCCCAATTGCCCTGCCAAGCCTCAAGGAGAATCCCGAGTTGTCCCTCACAACTAGGCAGGAGTCCTGACGTTGCTGAACAAACACGTGTGTGGAATGTCCTCCCAGTGGTAACTCGAGAATATACCCCAGGTTCCCGCTGCAACTCGAGAAAAACCATGAGACTTCTCCCACGCCGCGAGATGAGGCCCGATTCCCCTGCACTGCGTGCAGAGCAATTCCGTGTTGCACATCACACTTGAAAGGATCCTTGATTTCCTTCATGGCACTCCAGAGAAAACCCAAGAACACCGTTTCAAGGCTAGAGGGATCCTGAGGTCACTGTAGCAACACGAAAGAGCTCCGTGGACCAGAAATCAACTCGAGATGAGAGATTAGTCCCTGGCTTCGACTCCAGAGGAATACCACCTTACCACAAGCACCTCAAAGGAGGCTTCTCTCAGCTCTAGGTATGTGAGTGGGACCGTGAGTTTGCGGCCTCAAGTGGAATGGACACCGAGGTGCCCTGGCTCGAAATAAGGCCGGATATCCCGGCAGTGACTTGAATGCAGGCTCGTCTTGCATTTCCCAAGACAAAAGGATGTCTGAATCCCCTGTGGAGAACACAGAGAAAGACCTAGTTCCCCACCTCATCGCGACCGGAGGCCTCACATCCTTTGAAAACTCCAGAGGTACGCGGAGATCAGTGCCTCCAAAGGAGACGATGCCTGCCTCCTCGTGAATCTTGATAGGAGTCCCAGGATTCCTGTGGCACGTGGAAAGGGACCCTTGGTCTCCCGCCTCAGCTGGAGAGGCGTCCCAATTGCCCTGCCAAGCCTCAAGGAGAATCCCGAGTTGTCCCTCGCAACTAGGCAGGAGTCCTGACGTCGCTGAACAAACACGTGGGTGGAAGTGCCATCCCCGTCGTAACTCGAGAATATACCCCAGGTTCCCGCCGCAACTCGAGAAAAACCATGAGAGTTCTCCCACGCCGCGGGATGAGGCCCGATTCCCCTGCACTGCGTGCAGAGCAATTCCGTGTTGCACACCACACATGAAAGGAGCCTTGATTTCCTTCATGGTACTCCAGAGAAACCCCAAGAACACTGTTTCAAGGCAAGAGGGATCCTGAGGTCACTGTAGCAACATGAAAGAGCTCCGTTGACCAAAACTCAACTCGAGATGAGAGGTTAGTCCCTGGATTCAACTCCAGGGGAATAACACTTTACCAGAAGCACCTCAAAGGAGGCTTCTCTCAGCTCTAGGTATGTGAGAAGGACCCTGAGTTTGCGGCCTCAAGTGGAATGGACACCCCGATGCCCTGACTCGAAATAAGGCCGGATATCCCTGCAGTGACTTGAATGCAGGCTTGTCTTGCATCTCCCAAGACGAAAGGATGTCTGAATCCCCTGTGGAGACCACAGAGAAAGACCAAGTTCCCCACCTCATCGTGACCAGATGCCTCACATCCTTTGAAATCTCCAGAGGTACGCGGAGATCAGTGCCTCCAAAGGAGACGATGCCTGACTCCTCGTGAAACTTGATAGGAGTCCCAGGATTCCTGTGGCACGTGGAAAGGGACCCTTGGTCTCCCGCCTCAGCTGGAGAGGCGTCCCAATTGCCCTACCAAGCCTCGAGGTGAATCTCGATTTGTCCTCGCAACTAGGCAGGAGTCCTGACGTCGCTGAACAAACACGTGGGTGGAAGTGCCATCCCCGCCGTAACTCGAGAATTTACCCCAGGTTCCCGCCGCAACTCGAGAAAAACCATGAGACTTCCCCCTCGCCGCGAGATGAGGCCCAATTCCCCTGCACTGCGTGCAGAGCAATTTCGTGTTGCACATCACACAGGAAAGGAGCCTTGATTTCCTTGATGGCACTCCAGAGAAACCCCAGGAACACTGTTTCAAGGCTAGAGGGATCCTGAGGTCACTGTAGCAACAGGAAAGGGCTCCATGGACCAAGAATCAACTCGAGATGAGAGGTTAGTCCCTGGCTTCGACTCCAGAGGAATAGCACCTTACCACAAGCACCTCAAGAGGAGGCTTCTCTCAGCTCTAGGTATGTGAGAGGGACCCTGAGTTTGCGGCCTCAAGTGGGATGGACACCGAGATGCCCTGACTCGAAATAAGGCCGGATATCCCTGCAGTGACTTGAATGCAGGCTCGTCTTGCATCTCCCAAGACGAAAGGATGTCTGAATCCCCTGTGGAGACCACAGAGAAAGACCTAGTTCCTTGGTCTTTTTCTGTGAAAAATACCGTTGGTAGCTTGATAGGGATTGCATTGAATCTATAGATTGCTTTCGGTAGAATAGCCATTTTGACAATATTGATTCTTCCAATCCATGAACACGGTATGTTTCTCCATCTGTTTGTGTCCTCTTTGATTTCTTTCATCAGTGTTTTATAGTTTTCTATGTATAGGTCTTTTGTTTCTTTAGGTAGATATACTCCTAAGTATTTTATTCTTTTTGTTGCAATGGTGAATGGTATTGTTTCCTTCATTTCTCTTTCTGTTCTTTCATCGTTAGTATATAGGAATGCAAGGGATTTCTGTGTGTTAATTTTATATCCTGCAACTTTACTATATTCATTGATTTGTTCTAGTAATTTTCTGGTAGAGTCTTTAGGGTTTTCTATATAGAGGATCATGTCATCACAGAACTAGACCAAAGAATTTCACAATTTGTATGGAAATACAAAAAACCTCGAATAGCCAAAGTAATCTTGAAAAAGAAGAATGGAACTGGAGGAATCAACCTGCCTGACTTCAGACTCTACTACAAAGCCACAGTCATCAAGACAGTGTGGTACTGGCACAAAGACAGAAATATAGACCAATGGAACAGAATAGAAAGCCCAGAGATAAATCCACGAACCTATGGACACCTTATCTTTGACAAAGGAGGCAAGGATATACAATGGAAAAAAGACAACCTCTTTAACAAGTGGTGCTGGGAAAACTGGTCAACCACTTGCAAAAGAATGAAACTAGAACACTTTCTAACACCATACACAAAAATAAACTCAAAATGGATTAAAGATCTAAATGTAAGACCAGAAACTATAAAACTCCTAGAGGAGAACATAGGCAAAACACTCTCCGACATAAATCACAGCAAGATCCTCTATGACCCACCTCCCAGAATATTGGAAATAAAAGCAAAACTAAACAAATGGGATCTAATGAAACTTAAAAGCTTTTGCACTACAAAAGAAACTATAAGTAAGGTGAAAAGACAGCCGTCAGATTGGGAGAAAATAATAGCAAATGAAGAAACAGACAAAGGATTAATCTCAAAAATATACAAGCAACTCCTGCAGCTCAATTCCAGAAAAATAAATGACCCAATCCAAAAATGGGCCAGAGAACTAAACAGACATTTCTCCAAAGAAGACATACAGATGGCTAACAAACACATGAAAAGGTGCTCAACATCACTCATTATTAGAGAAATGCAAATCAAAACCACAATGAGGTACCATTACACACCAGTCAGGATGGCTGCTATCCAAAAGTCTACAAGCAATAAATGCTGGAGAGGCTGTGGAGAAAAGGGAACCCTCTTACACTGTTGGTGGGAATGCAAACTAGTACAGCCACTATGGAAAACAGTGTGGAGATTCCTTAAAAAACTGGAAATAGAACTGCCATATTACCCAGCAATACCACTTCTGGGCATACACACTGAGGAAACCAGATCTGAAAGAGACACATGCACCCCAATGTTCATCGCAGCACTGTTTATAATAGCCAGGACATGGAAGCAACCTAGATGCCCATCAGCAGATGAATGGATAAGGAAGCTGTGGGACATATACACCATGGAATTTTACTCAGCCGTCAAAAAGAATTCATTTGAACCAGTCCTAATGAGATGGATGAAACTGGAGCCCCTTATACAGAGTGAAGTAAGCCAGAAAGATAAAGAACATTACAGCATACTAACACATATATATGGAATTTAGAAAGATGGTAACGAGAACCCTATATGCAAAACAGAAAAAGAGACACAGAAATACAGAACAGACTTTTGAACTCTGTGGGAGAAGGTGAGGGTGGGATGTTTCAAAAGAACAGCATGTATACTATCTATGGTGAAACAGATCACCAGCCCAGGTGGGATGCATGAGACAAGTGCTCCGGCCTGGTGCACTGGGAAGACCCAGAGGAATCGGGTGGAGAGGGAGATGGGAGGGGGGATCGGGATGGGGAATAAGTGTAAATCTATGGCTGATTCATATCAATGTATGACAAGACCCACTGAAATGTTGTGAAGTAATTAGCCTCCAACTAATAAAAAAAATTAAAAAAAAAAAAAAAGAAAGACCTAGTTCCCCTCCTCATCGCGACCGGAGGCCTCACATCCTTTGAAAACTCCAGAGGTACGCGGAGATCAGTGCCTCCAAAGGAGACGATGCCTGGCTCCTCGTGAAACTTGATAGGAGTCCCAGGATTCCTGTGGCACGTGGAAAGGGACCCTTGGTCTCGCGCCTCAGCTGGGGAGGCGTCCCAATTGCCCTGCCAAGCCTCGAGGAGAATCCCGAGTTGTCCCTCGCAAGTAGGCAGGAGTCCTGACGTCGCTGAACAAACACGTGTGTGGAAGGGCCATCCCCGTCGTAACTCGAGAATATACCCCAGGTTCCCGCCGCAACTCGAGAAAAACCATGAGATTTCTCCCACGCCGCGAGATGAGGCCCGATTCCCCTGCACTGCGTGCAGAGCAATTCCGTGTTGCACATCACACAGGAAAGGAGCCTTGATTTCCTTGATGGCACTCCAGAGAAACCCCAAGAACACTGTTTCAAGGCTAGAGGGATCCTGAGGTCACTGTAGCAACACGAAAGAGCTCCGTGGACCAAGAATCAACTCGAGATGAGAGGTTAGTCCCTGGCTTCGACTCCAGAGGAATACCACCTTACCACAAGCACCTCAAGAGGAGGCTTCTCTCAGCTTTAGGTATGTGAGAGGGACCCTGAGTTTGCAGCCTCAAGTGGAATGGACACCGCAATGCCCTGACTCGAAATAAGGCCGGATATCCCTGCAGTGACTTGAATGCAGGCTCGTCTTGCATCTCCCAAGACGAAAGGATGTCTGAATCCCCTGTGGAGACCACAGAGAAAGACCTAGTTCCCCACCTCATCGCGACCGGAGGCCTCACATCCTTTGAAAACTCCAGAGGTACGCGGAGATCAGTGCCTCCAAAGGAGACGATGCCTGGCTCCTCGTGAAACTTGATAGGAGTCCCAGGATTCCTGTGGCACGTGGAAAGGGACCCTTGGTCTCCCGCCTCAGCTAGAGAGGCGTCCCAATTGCCCTGCCAAGCCTCGAGGAGAATCCCGAGTTGTCCCTCCCAGCTAGGCAGGAGTCCTGACGTCGCTGAACAAACACGTGTGTGGAAGGGCCATCCCCGCCGTAACTCGAGAATTTACCCCAGGTTCCCGCCGCAACTCGAGAAAAATCATGAGACTTCCCCCTCGTCGCGAGAAGAGGCCCGATTCCCCTGCACTCCGTGCAGAGCAATTCCGTGTTGCACATCGCACAGGAAAGGATCCTTGATTTCCTTCATGGCACTCCAGAGAAACCCCAGGAACACTGTTTCAAGGCTAGAGGGATCCTGAGGTCACTGTAGCAACACGAAAGAGCTCCGTGGACCAGAAATCAACTCGAGATGAGAGATTAGTCCCTGGCTTCGACTCCAGAGGAATACCACCTTACCACAAGCACCTCAAAGGAGGCTTCTCTCAGCTCTAGGTATGTGAGAGGGACCCTGAGTTTGCAGCCTCAAGTGGAATGGACACCGCGATGCCCTGACTCGAAATAAGGACGGATATCCCTGCAGTGACTTGAATGCAGGCTCGTCTTGCATCTCCCAAGACGAAAGGATGTCTGAATCCCCTGTGGAAACCACAGAGAAAGACCTAGTTAACCACCTCATCGCGACCAGAGGCCTCACATCCTTTGAAAACTCCAGAGGTACGCAGAGATCAGTGCCTCCAAAGGAGACGAAGCCTGCCTTCTCCTGACACTTGATAGGAGTCCCAGGATTCCTGTGGCATGTGGAAAGGGACCCTTGGTGTCCCGACTCAGCTGGAGAGGCGTCCCATTGCCCTGGCAAGCCTCGAGGAGAGTCCCGAGTTGTCCCTCGCAACTAGGCAGGAGTCCTGACGTCGCTGAACAAACACGTGTGTGGAAGGGCCATCCCCGCCGTAACTCGAGAATATACCCCAGGTTCCCGCCGCAACTCGAGAAAAATCATGAGACTTCCCCCTCGTCGCGAGAAGAGGCCCGATTCCCCTGCACTGCGTGCAGAGCAATTCCGTGTTGCACATCACACAGGAAACGAGCCTTGATTTCCTTGATGGCACTCCCGAGAAACTCCAAGAACACTGTTTCAAGGCTAGAGGGATCCTGAGGTCACTGTAGCAACACGAAAGGGCTCCATGGACCAAGAATCAACTCGAGATGAGAGGTTAGTCCCTGGCTTCGACTCCAGAGGAATACCACCTTACCACAAGCACCTCAAGAGGAGTCTTCTCTCAGGTCTAGGTATGTGAGAGGGACCCTGAGTTTGCAGCCTCAAGTGGAATGGACACCGCGATTCCCTGACTCGAAATAAGGCCGTATATCCCTGCAGTGACTTGAATGCAGGCTCGTCTTGCATCTCCCAAGACGAAAGGATGTCTGAATCCCCTGTGGAGACCACAGAGAAAGACCTAGTTCCCCACCTCATCGCGACCGGAGGCCTCACATCCTTTGAAAACTCCAGAGGTACGCGGAGATCAGTGCCTCCAAAGGAGACGATGCCTGCCTCCTCCTGAATCTTGATAGGAGTCCCAGGATTCCTGTGGCACGTGGAAAGGGACACTTGGTCTCCCGCCTCAGCTGTAGAGGCGTCCCAATTGCCCTGCCAAACCTCAAGGAGAATCCCGAGTTGTCCCTCGCAACTAGGCAGGAGTCCTGACGTCGCTGAACAAACATGTGGGTGGAAGTGCCATCCCCGTCATAACTCGAGAATATACCCCAGGTTCCTGCGGCAACTCGAGAAAAATCATGAGACTTCCCCTTCGCCGCGAGATGAGGCCCGATTCCCCTGCACTGCGTGCAGAGCAATTCCGTGTTGCACATCACACATGAAAGGAGCCTTGATTTCCTTCATGGTACTCCAGAGAAACCCCAAGAACACTGTTTCAAGGCTAGAGGGATCCTGAGGTCACTGTAGCAACATGAAAGAGCTCCGTGGACCAAAAATCAACTCGAGATGAGAGGTTAGTCCCTGGCTTCGACTCCAGGGGAATACCACCTTACCAGAAGCACCTCAAAGGAGGCTTCCCTCAGCTCTAGGTATGTGAGAGGGACCCTGAGTTTGCGGCCTCAAGTGGAATGGACACCACGATGCCCTGACTCAAAATAAGGCCGGATATCCCTGCAGTGACTTGAATGCAGGCTCGTCTTGCGTCTCCCAAGACGAAAGGATGTCTGAGTCCCCTGCGGAGAACACAGAGAAAGACCTAGTTCCCCACCTCATCCCGACCGGAGGCCTCACATCCTTTGAAAACTCCAGAGGTACGCCGAGAACAGTGCCTACAAAGGAGACGATGCCTGACTCCTCGTGAAACTTGAGAGGAGTCCCAGGATTCCTGTGGCACGTGAAAAGGGACCCCTGGTCTCCCGCCTCAGCTGGAGAGGCATCCCAATTGCCCTGGCAAGCCTCGAGGAGAATCCCGAGTTGTACCTCACAACTAGGCAGGAATCCTGACGTCGCTGAACAAACACGTGTGTGGAAGAGCCATCCCCGTCGTAACTCGAGAATTTACCCCAGGTTCCCGCCGGAACTCGAGAAAACTGATGAGACTTCCCCCTCGCCGCGATATGAGGCCCGATTCCCCTGCACTGCGTGCAGAGCAATTCCGTGTTGCACATCACACATGAAAGGAGCCTTGATTTCCTTGATGGCACTCCAGAGAAACCCCAAGAACACTGTTTCAAGGCTAGAGGGATCCTGAGGTCACTGTAGCAACACGAAAGAGCTCCGTGGACCAAGAATCAACTCGAGATGAGAGGTTAGTCCCTGAGTTCGACTCCAGAGGAATACCACCTTACCACAAGCACCTCAAGAGGAGTCTTCTCTCAGCTCTAGGTATGTGAGAGGGACGCTGAGTTTGCGGCCTCAAGTGGAATGGACTCCGCGATGCCCTGACTCATAATAATCCGGATATCCCTGCAGTGACTTGAATGCAGGCTCGTCTTGCATCTCCCAAGACGAAAGGATGTCTGAATCCCCTGTGGAGACCACAGAGAAAGACCTAGTTCCTTGGTCTAGTTCTGTGAAAAATACCGTTGGTAGCTTGATAGGGATTGCATTGAATCTATAGATTGCTTTCGGTAGAATAGCTATTTTGACAATATTGATTCTTCCAATCCATGAACACGGTATGATTCTCCATCTGTTTGTGTCCTCTTTGATTTGTTTCATCAGTGTTTTATAGTTTTCTATGTATAGGTCTTTTGTTTCTTTAGGTAGATATACTCCTAAGTATTTTATTCTTTTTGTTGCAATGGTGAATGGTATTGTTTCCTTCATTTCTCTTTCTGTTTTTTCATCGTTAGTATATAGGAATGCAAGGGATTTCTGTGTGTTAATTTTATATCCTGCAACTTTACTATATTCATTGATTAGTTCTAGTAATTTTCTGGTAGAGTCTTTAGGGTTTTCTATATAGAGGATCATGTCATCACAGAACTAGACCAAAGAATTTCACAATTTGTATGGAAATACAAAAAACCTCGAATAGCCAAAGTAATCTTGAAAAAGAAGAATGGAACTGGAGGAATCAACCTGCCTGACTTCAGACTCTACTACAAAGCCACAGTCATCAAGACAGTGTGGTACTGGCACAAAGACAGAAATATAGACCAATGGAACAGAATAGAAAGCCCAGAGATAAATCCACGAACCTATGGACACCTTATCTTTGACAAAGGAGGCAAGGATATACAATGGAAAAAAGACAACCTCTTTAACAAGTGGTGCTGGGAAAACTGGTCAACCACTTGCAAAAGAATGAAACTAGAACACTTTCTAACACCATACACAAAAATAAACTCAAAATGGATTAAAGATCTAAATGTAAGACCAGAAACTATAAAACTCCTAGAGGAGAACATAGGCAAAACACTCTCCGACATAAATCACAGCAAGATCCTCTATGACCCACCTCCCAGAATATTGGAAATAAAAGCAAAACTAAACAAATGGGATCTAATGAAACTTAAAAGCTTTTGCACTACAAAAGAAACTATAAGTAAGGTGAAAAGACAGCCGTCAGATTGGGAGAAAATAATAGCAAATGAAGAAACAGACAAAGGATTAATCTCAAAAATATACAAGCAACTCCTGCAGCTCAATTCCAGAAAAATAAATGACCCAATCCAAAAATGGGCCAGAGAACTAAACAGACATTTCTCCAAAGAAGACATACAGATGGCTAACAAACACATGAAAAGGTGCTCAACATCACTCATTATTAGAGAAATGCAAATCAAAACCACAATGAGGTACCATTACACACCAGTCAGGATGGCTGCTATCCAAAAGTCTACAAGCAATAAATGCTGGAGAGGCTGTGGAGAAAAGGGAACCCTCTTACACTGTTGGTGGGAATGCAAACTAGTACAGCCACTATGGAAAACAGTGTGGAGATTCCTTAAAAAACTGGAAATAGAACTGCCATATTACCCAGCAATACCACTTCTGGGCATACACACTGAGGAAACCAGATCTGAAAGAGACACATGCACCCCAATGTTCATCGCAGCACTGTTTATAATAGCCAGGACATGGAAGCAACCTAGATGCCCATCAGCAGATGAATGGATAAGGAAGCTGTGGGACATATACACCATGGAATTTTACTCAGCCGTCAAAAAGAATTCATTTGAACCAGTCCTAATGAGATGGATGAAACTGGAGCCCCTTATACAGAGTGAAGTAAGCCAGAAAGATAAAGAACATTACAGCATACTAACACATATATATGGAATTTAGAAAGATGGTAACGAGAACCCTATATGCAAAACAGAAAAAGAGACACAGAAATACAGAACAGACTTTTGAACTCTGTGGGAGAAGGTGAGGGTGGGATGTTTCAAAAGAACAGCATGTATACTATCTATGGTGAAACAGATCACCAGCCCAGGTGGGATGCATGAGACAAGTGCTCCGGCCTGGTGCACTGGGAAGACCCAGAGGAATCGGGTGGAGAGGGAGATGGGAGGGGGGATCGGGATGGGGAATAAGTGTAAATCTATGGCTGATTCATATCAATGTATGACAAGACCCACTGAAATGTTGTGAAGTAATTAGCCTCCAACTAATAAAAAAAATTAAAAAAAAAAAAAAAGAAAGACCTAGTTCCCCTCCTCATCGCGACCGGAGGCCTCACATCCTTTGAAAACTCCAGAGGTACGCGGAGATCAGTGCCTCCAAAGGAGACGATGCCTGACTCCTCGTGAAACTTGATAGGAGTCCCAGGATTCCTGTGGCACGTGGAAAGGGACCCTTGGTCTCCCGCCTCAGCTGGAGAGGCGTCCCAATTGCCCTGCCAAGCCTCGAGGAGAATCCCGAGTTGTCCCTCGCAACTAGGCAGGAGTGCTGACGTCGCTGAACATACACGTGTGTGGAAGGGCCATCCCCGTCGTAACTCGAGAATATACCCCAGGTTCCCGCCGCAACTCGAGAAAAACCATGAGACTTCTCCCACGCCGCGAGATGAGGCCCGAATCCCCTCCACTGCGTGCACAGCAATTCCGTGTTGCACATCACACATGAAAGGATCCTTGATTTCCTTCATGGCACTCCAGAGAAACCCCAAGAACACTGTTTCAAGGCTAGAGGGATCCTGAGGTCACTGTAGCAACACCAAAGAGCTCCGTGGACCAAAAATCAACTCGAGATGAGAGATTAGTCCCTGGCTTCGACTCCAGAGGAATACCACCTTACCACAAGCACCTCAAAGGAGGCTTCTCTCAGCTCTAGGTATGTGAGAGGGACCCTGAGTTTGCGGCCTCAAGTGGAATGGACACCGAGATGCCCTGACTCGAAATAAGGCCGGATATCCTTGCAGTTACTTGAATGCAGGCTCATCTTGCATCTCCCAAGACGAAAGGATGTCTGAATCCGCTGTGGAGACCACAGAGAAAGACCAAGTTCCCCACCTCATCGCGACCGGAGGCCTCACATCCTTTGAAAACTCCAGAGGTACGCGGAGATCAGTGCCTCCAAAGGAGACGATTCCTGACTCCTCGTGAAACTTGATAGGAGTCCCAGGATTCCTGTGGCACGGGGAAAGGGACCCTTGGTCTCCCGCCTCAGCTGGAGAGGCGTCCCAATTGCCCTGCCAAGCCTCAAGGAGAATCCCGAGTTGTCCCTCGCAACTAGGCAGGAGTCCTGACGTTGCTGAGGAAACACGTGTGTGGAATGGCCCTCCCCGTCGTAACTCGAGAATATACCCCAGGTTCCCGCCGCAAATCGAGAAAAACCATGAGACTTCTCCCACGCCGCGAGATGAGGCCCGATTCCCCTCCACTGCGTGCAGAGCAATTCCGTGTTGCACATCACACAGGAAAGGATCCTTGATTTCCTTCATGGCACTCCAGAGAAAACCCAAGAACACTGTTTCAAGGCTAGAGGGATCCTGAGGTCACTGTTGCAACACGAAAGAGCTCTGTGGACCAGAAATCAACTCGAGATGAGAGATTAGTCCCTGGCTTCGACTCCAGAGGAATACCACCTTACCACAAGCACCTCAAAGGAGGCTTCTCTCAGCTCTAGGTATGTGAGAGGGACCCTGAGTTTGCGGCCTCAAGTGGAATGGACACCGAGATGCCCTGACTCGAAATAAGGCCGGATATCCCTGCAGTGACTTGAATGCAGGCTCGTCTTGCATCTCCCAAGACGAAAGGATGTCTGAATCCCCTGTGGAGACCACAGAGAAAGACCTAGTTCCTTGGTCTAGTTCTGTGAAAAATACCGTTGGTAGCTTGATAGGGATTGCATTGAATCTATAGATTGCTTTCGGTAGAATAACCATTTTGACAATATTGATTCTTCCAATCCATGAACACGGTATGTTTCTCCATCTGTTTGTGTCCTCTTTGATTTCTTTCATCAGTGTTTTATAGTTTTCTATGTATAGGTCTTTTGTTTCTTTAGGTAGATATACTCCTAAGTATTTTATTCTTTTTGTTGCAATGGTGAATGGTATTGTTTCCTTAATTTCTCTTTCTGTTTTTTCATCATTAGTATATAGGAATGCAAGGGATTTCTGTGTGTTAATTTTATATCCTGCAACTTTACTATATTCATTGATTAGTTCTAGTAATTTTCTGGTAGAGTCTTTAGGGTTTTCTATATAGAGGATCATGTCATCACAGAACTAGACCAAAGAATTTCACAATTTGTATGGAAATACAAAAAACCTCGAATAGCCAAAGTAATCTTGAAAAAGAAGAATGGAACTGGAGGAATCAACCTGCCTGACTTCAGACTCTACTACAAAGCCACAGTCATCAAGACAGTGTGGTACTGGCACAAAGACAGAAATATAGACCAATGGAACAGAATAGAAAGCCCAGAGATAAATCCACGAACCTATGGACACCTTATCTTTGACAAAGGAGGCAAGGATATACAATGGAAAAAAGACAACCTCTTTAACAAGTGGTGCTGGGAAAACTGGTCAACCACTTGCAAAAGAATGAAACTAGAACACTTTCTAACACCATACACAAAAATAAACTCAAAATGGATTAAAGATCTAAATGTAAGACCAGAAACTATAAAACTCCTAGAGGAGAACATAGGCAAAACACTCTCCGACATAAATCACAGCAAGATCCTCTATGACCCACCTCCCAGAATATTGGAAATAAAAGCAAAACTAAACAAATGGGATCTAATGAAACTTAAAAGCTTTTGCACTACAAAAGAAACTATAAGTAAGGTGAAAAGACAGCCGTCAGATTGGGAGAAAATAATAGCAAATGAAGAAACAGACAAAGGATTAATCTCAAAAATATACAAGCAACTCCTGCAGCTCAATTCCAGAAAAATAAATGACCCAATCCAAAAATGGGCCAGAGAACTAAACAGACATTTCTCCAAAGAAGACATACAGATGGCTAACAAACACATGAAAAGGTGCTCAACATCACTCATTATTAGAGAAATGCAAATCAAAACCACAATGAGGTACCATTACACACCAGTCAGGATGGCTGCTATCCAAAAGTCTACAAGCAATAAATGCTGGAGAGGCTGTGGAGAAAAGGGAACCCTCTTACACTGTTGGTGGGAATGCAAACTAGTACAGCCACTATGGAAAACAGTGTGGAGATTCCTTAAAAAACTGGAAATAGAACTGCCATATTACCCAGCAATACCACTTCTGGGCATACACACTGAGGAAACCAGATCTGAAAGAGACACATGCACCCCAATGTTCATCGCAGCACTGTTTATAATAGCCAGGACATGGAAGCAACCTAGAAGCCCATCAGCAGATGAATGGATAAGGAAGCTGTGGTACATATACACCATGGAATTTTACTCAGCCGTCAAAAAGAATTCATTTGAACCAGTCCTAATGAGATGGATGAAACTGGAGCCCCTTATACAGAGTGAAGTAAGCCAGAAAGATAAAGAACATTACAGCATACTAACACATATATATGGAATTTAGAAAGATGGTAACGATAACCCTATATGCAAAACAGAAAAAGAGACACAGAAATACAGAACTTTTGAACTCTGTGGGAGAAGGTGAGGGTGGGATGTTTCAAAAGAACAGCATGTATACTATCTATGGTGAAACAGATCACCAGCCCAGGTGGGATGCATGAGACAAGTGCTCCGGCCTGGTGCACTGGGAAGACCCAGAGGAATCGGGTGGAGAGGGAGATGGGAGGGGGGATCGGGATGGGGAATAAGTGTAAATCTATGGCTGATTCATATCAATGTATGACAAGACCCACTGAAATGTTGTGAAGTAATTAGCCTCCAACAAATAAAAAAAATTTAAAAAAAAAAAAAAGAAAAAAAAAAAAAAAAGAAAGACCTAGTTCCCCTCCTCATCGCGACCGGAGGCCTCACATCCTTTGAAAACTCCAGAGGTACGCGGAGATCAGTGCCTCCAAAGGAGACGATGCCTGACTCCTCGTGAAACTTGATAGGAGTCCCAGGATTCCTGTGGCACGTGGAAAGGGACCCTTGGTCTCCCGCCTCAGCTGGAGAGGCATCCCAATTGCCCTGCCAAGCCTCGAGGAGAATCCCGAGTTGTCCCTCGCAACTAGGCAGGAGTGCTGACGTCGCTGAACAAACACGTGTGTGGAAGGGCCATCCCCGTCGTAACTCGAGAATATACCCCAGGTTCCCGCCGCAACTCGAGAAAAACCATGAGACTTCCCCCTCGTCGCGAGAAGAGGCCCGATTCCCCTCCACTGCGTGCAGAGCAATTCCGTGTTGCACATCACACATGAAAGGATCCTTGATTTCCTTCATGGCACTCCAGAGAAACCCCAAGAACACTGTTTCAAGGCTAGAGGGATCCTGAGGTCACTGTAGCAACACCAAAGAGCTCCGTGGACCAAAAATCAATTCGAGATGAGAGATTAGTCCCTGTCTTCGACTCCAGTGGAATACCACCTTACCAGAAGCACCTCAAAGGAGGCTTCTCTCAGCTCTAGGTATGTGAGAGGGACGCTGAGTTTGAGGCCTCAAGTGGAATGGACACCGAGATGCCCTGACTCGAAATAAGGCCGGATATCCCTGCAGTAACTTGAATGCAGGCTCATCTTGCATCTCCCAAGACGAAAGGATGTCTGAATCCGCTGTGGAGACCACAGAGAAAGACCTAGTTCCCCACCTCATCGCGACCGGAGGCCTCACATCCTTTGAAAACTCCAGCGGTACGCGGAGATCAGTCTCTCTAAAGGAGACGATGCCTGACTCCTCGTGAAACTTGATAGGAGTCCCAGGATTCCTGTGGCACGGGGAAAGGGACCCGTGGTCTCCCGCCTCAGCTGGAGAGGCGTCCCAATTGCCCTGCCAAGCATCCAGCAGAATCCCGAGTTGTCCCTCGCAACTAGGCAGGAGTCCTGACGTTGCTGAGGAAACACGTGTGTGAAATGGCCCTCCCCGTGGTAACTCGAGAATATACCCCAGGTTCCCGCCGCAACTCGAGAAAAACCATGAGACTACTCCCACGCCGCGAGATGAGGCCCGATTCCCCTCCACTGCGGGCAGAGCAATTCCGTGTTGCACATCACACAGGAAAGGATCCTTGATTTCCTTCATGGCACTCCAGAGAAAACCCAAGAACACTGTTTCAAGGCTAGAGGGATCCTGAGGTCACTGTAGCAACACGAAAGAGCTCTGTGGACCAGAAATCAACTCGAGATGAGAGATTAGTCCCTGGCTTCGACTCCAGAGGAATACCACCTTACCACAAGCACCTCAAAGGAGGCTTCTCTCAGCTCTAGGTATGTGAGAGGGACCCTGAGTTTGCGGCCTCAAGTGGAATGGACACTGAGATGCCCTGACTCGAAATAAGGCCGGATATCCCTGCAGTGACTTGAATGCAGGCTCGTCTTGCATCTCCCAAGACGAAAGGATGTCTGAATCCCCTGTGGAGACCACAGAGAAAGACCTAGTTCCTTGGTCTAGTTCTGTGAAAAATACCGTTGGTAGCTTGATAGGGATTGCATTGAATCTATAGATTGCTTTCGGTAGAATAACCATTTTGACAATATTGATTCTTCCAATCCATGAACACGGTATGTTTCTCCATCTGTTTGTGTCCTCTTTGATTTCTTTCATCAGTGTTTTATAGTTTTCTATGTATAGGTCTTTTGTTTCTTTAGGTAGATATACTCCTAAGTATTTTATTCTTTTTGTTGCAATGGTGAATGGTATTGTTTCCTTAATTTCTCTTTCTGTTTTTTCATCATTAGTATATAGGAATGCAAGGGATTTCTGTGTGTTAATTTTATATCCTGCAACTTTACTATATTCATTGATTAGTTCTAGTAATTTTCTGGTAGAGTCTTTAGGGTTTTCTATATAGAGGATCATGTCATCACAGAACTAGACCAAAGAATTTCACAATTTGTATGGAAATACAAAAAACCTCGAATAGCCAAAGTAATCTTGAAAAAGAAGAATGGAACTGGAGGAATCAACCTGCCTGACTTCAGACTCTACTACAAAGCCACAGTCATCAAGACAGTGTGGTACTGGCACAAAGACAGAAATATAGACCAATGGAACAGAATAGAAAGCCCAGAGATAAATCCACGAACCTATGGACACCTTATCTTTGACAAAGGAGGCAAGGATATACAATGGAAAAAAGACAACCTCTTTAACAAGTGGTGCTGGGAAAACTGGTCAACCACTTGCAAAAGAATGAAACTAGAACACTTTCTAACACCATACACAAAAATAAACTCAAAATGGATTAAAGATCTAAATGTAAGACCAGAAACTATAAAACTCCTAGAGGAGAACATAGGCAAAACACTCTCCGACATAAATCACAGCAAGATCCTCTATGACCCACCTCCCAGAATATTGGAAATAAAAGCAAAACTAAACAAATGGGATCTAATGAAACTTAAAAGCTTTTGCACTACAAAAGAAACTATAAGTAAGGTGAAAAGACAGCCGTCAGATTGGGAGAAAATAATAGCAAATGAAGAAACAGACAAAGGATTAATCTCAAAAATATACAAGCAACTCCTGCAGCTCAATTCCAGAAAAATAAATGACCCAATCCAAAAATGGGCCAGAGAACTAAACAGACATTTCTCCAAAGAAGACATACAGATGGCTAACAAACACATGAAAAGGTGCTCAACATCACTCATTATTAGAGAAATGCAAATCAAAACCACAATGAGGTACCATTACACACCAGTCAGGATGGCTGCTATCCAAAAGTCTACAAGCAATAAATGCTGGAGAGGCTGTGGAGAAAAGGGAACCCTCTTACACTGTTGGTGGGAATGCAAACTAGTACAGCCACTATGGAAAACAGTGTGGAGATTCCTTAAAAAACTGGAAATAGAACTGCCATATTACCCAGCAATACCACTTCTGGGCATACACACTGAGGAAACCAGATCTGAAAGAGACACATGCACCCCAATGTTCATCGCAGCACTGTTTATAATAGCCAGGACATGGAAGCAACCTAGATGCCCATCAGCAGATGAATGGATAAGGAAGCTGTGGGACATATACACCATGGAATTTTACTCAGCCGTCAAAAAGAATTCATTTGAACCAGTCCTAATGAGATGGATGAAACTGGAGCCCCTTATACAGAGTGAAGTAAGCCAGAAAGATAAAGAACATTACAGCATACTAACACATATATATGGAATTTAGAAAGATGGTAACGAGAACCCTATATGCAAAACAGAAAAAGGGACACAGAAGTACAGAACAGACTTTTGAACTCTGTGGGAGAAGGTGAGGGTGGGATGTTTCAAAAGAACAGCATGTATACTATCTATGGTGAAACAGATCACCAGCCCAGGTGGGATGCATGAGACAAGTGCTCCGGCCTGGTGCACTGGGAAGACCCAGAGGAATCGGGTGGAGAGGGAGATGGGAGGGGGGATCGGGATGGGGAATAAGTGTAAATCTATGGCTGATTCATATCAATGTATGACAAGACCCACTGAAATGTTGTGAAGTAATTAGCCTCCAACTAATAAAAAAAATTAAAAAAAAAAAAAAAGAAAAAAAAAAAAAAGAAAGACCTAGTTCCCCTCCTCATCGCAACCGGAGGCCTCACATCCTTTGAAAACTCCAGAGGTACGCGGAGATCAGTGCCTCCAAAGGAGACGATGCCTAACTCCTCGTGAAACTTGATAGGAGTCACAGGATTCCTGTGGCACGTGGAAAGGGACCCTTGGTCTCCCGCCTCAGCTGGAGAGGCGTCCCAATTGCCCTGCCAAGCCTCGAGGAGAGTCCCGAGTTGTCCCTCGCAACTAGGCAGGAGTGCTGACGTCGCTGAACATACACGTGTGTGGAAGGGCCATCCCCGTCGTAACTCGAGAATATACCCCAGGTTCCCGCCGCAACTCGAGAAAAACCATGAGACTTCTCCCACGCCGCGAGATGAGGCCCGATTCCCCGGCACTGCATGCAGAGCAATTCCGTGTTGCACATCACACATGAAAGGATCCTTGATTTCCTTCATGGCACTCCAGAGAAACCCCAAGAACACTGTTTCAAGGCTAGAGGGATCCTGAGGTCACTGTAGCAACACGAAAGAGCTCTGTGGACCAGAAATCAACTCGAGATGAGAGATTAGTCCCTAGCTTCGACTCCAGAGGAATACCACCTTACCACAAGCACCTCAAAGGAGGCTTCTCTCAGCTCTAGGTATGTGAGAGGGACCCTGAGTTTGCGGCCTCAAGTGGAATGGACACCGAGATGCCCTGACTCGAAATAAGGCCGGATATCCCTGCAGTGACTTGAATGCAGGCTTTTCTTGCATCTCCCAAGACGAAAGGATGTCTGAATCCCCTGTGGAGACCACAGAGAAAGACCTAGTTCCTTGGTCTAGTTCTGTGAAAAATACCGTTGGTAGCTTGATAGGGATTGCATTGAATCTATAGATTGCTTTCGGTAGAATAGCCATTTTGACAATATTGATTCTTCCAATCCATGAACACGGTATGTTTCTCCATCTGTTTGTGTCCTCTTTGATTTCTTTCATCAGTGTTTTATAGTTTTCTATGTATAGGTCTTTTGTTTCTTTAGGTAGATATACTCCTAAGTATTTTATTCTTTTTGTTGCAATGGTGAATGGTATTGTTTCCTTAATTTCTCTTTCTGTTTTTTCATCGTTAGTATATAGGAATGCAAGGGATTTCTGTGTGTTAATTTTATATCCTGCAACTTTACTATATTCATTGATTAGTTCTAGTAATTTTCTGGTAGAGTCTTTAGGGTTTTCTATATAGAGGATCATGTCATCACAGAACTAGACCAAAGAATTTCACAATTTGTATGGAAATACAAAAAACCTCGAATAGCCAAAGTAATCTTGAAAAAGAAGAATGGAACTGGAGGAATCAACCTGCCTGACTTCAGACTCTACTACAAAGCCACAGTCATCAAGACAGTGTGGTACTGGCACAAAGACAGAAATATAGACCAATGGAACAGAATAGAAAGGCCAGAGATAAATCCACGAACCTATGGACACCTTATCTTTGACAAAGGAGGCAAGGATATACAATGGAAAAAAGACAACCTCTTTAACAAGTGGTGCTGGGAAAACTGGTCAACCACTTGCAAAAGAATGAAACTAGAACACTTTCTAACACCATACACAAAAATAAACTCAAAATGGATTAAAGATCTAAATGTAAGACCAGAAACTATAAAACTCCTAGAGGAGAACATAGGCAAAACACTCTCCGACATAAATCACAGCAAGATCCTCTATGACCCACCTCCCAGAATATTGGAAATAAAAGCAAAACTAAACAAATGGGATCTAATGAAACTTAAAAGCTTTTGCACTACAAAAGAAACTATAAGTAAGGTGAAAAGACAGCCGTCAGATTGGGAGAAAATAATAGCAAATGAAGAAACAGACAAAGGATTAATCTCAAAAATATACAAGCAACTCCTGCAGCTCAATTCCAGAAAAATAAATGACCCAATCCAAAAATGGGCCAGAGAACTAAACAGACATTTCTCCAAAGAAGACATACAGATGGCTAACAAACACATGAAAAGGTGCTCAACATCACTCATTATTAGAGAAATGCAAATCAAAACCACAATGAGGTACCATTACACACCAGTCAGGATGGCTGCTATCCAAAAGTCTACAAGCAATAAATGCTGGAGAGGCTGTGGAGAAAAGGGAACCCTCTTACACTGTTGGTGGGAATGCAAACTAGTACAGCCACTATGGAAAACAGTGTGGAGATTCCTTAAAAAACTGGAAATAGAACTGCCATATTACCCAGCAATACCACTTCTGGGCATACACACTGAGGAAACCAGATCTGAAAGAGACACATGCACCCCAATGTTCATCGCAGCACTGTTTATAATAGCCAGGACATGGAAGCAACCTAGATGCCCATCAGCAGATGAATGGATAAGGAAGCTGTGGTACATATACACCATGGAATTTTACTCAGCCGTCAAAAAGAATTCATTTGAACCAGTCCTAATGAGATGGATGAAACTGGAGCCCCTTATACAGAGTGAAGTAAGCCAGAAAGATAAAGAACATTACAGCATACTAACACATATATATGGAATTTAGAAAGATGGTAACGAGAACCCTATATGCAAAACAGAAAAAGAGACACAGAAATACAGAACAGACTTTTGAACTCTGTGGGAGAAGGTGAGGGTGGGATGTTTCAAAAGAACAGCATGTATACTATCTATGGTGAAACAGATCACCAGCCCAGGTGGGATGCATGAGACAAGTGCTCCGGCCTGGTGCACTGGGAAGACCCAGAGGAATCGGGTGGAGAGGGAGATGGGAGGGGGGATCGGGATGGGGAATAAGTGTAAATCTATGGCTGATTCATATCAATGTATGACAAGACCCACTGAAATGTTGTGAAGTAATTAGCCTCCAAATAATAAAAAAAATTAAAAAAAAAAAAAAAGAAAAAAAAAAAAAAGAAAGAACTAGTTCCCCTCCTCATCGCGACCGGAGGCCTCACATCCTTTGAAAACTCCAGAGGTACGCGGAGATCAGTGCCTCCAAAGGAGACGATGCCTGACTCCTCGTGAAACTTGATAGGAGTCCCAGGATTCCTGTGGCACGTGGAAAGGGACCCTTGGTCTCCCGCCTCAGCTGGAGAGGCGTCCCAATTGCCCTGCCAAGCCTCGAGGAGAATCCCGAGTTGTCCCTCGCAACTAAGCAGGAGTGCTGACGTCGCTGAACATACACGTTTGTGGAAGTGCCATCCCCGTCGTAACTCGAGAATATACCCCAGGTTCCCGCCGCAACTCGAGAAAAACCATGAGACTTCTCCCACGCCACGAGATGAGGCCCGATTCCCCTGCACTGCGTGCAGAGCAATTCAGTGTTGCACATCACACAGGAAAGGAGCCTTGATTTCCTTGATGGCACTCCAGAGAAACCCCAAGAACACTGTTTCAAGGCTAGAGGGATCCTGAGGTCACTGTAGCAACACGAAAGAGCTCTGTGGACCAGAAATCAACTCGAGATGAGAGATTAGTCCCTGGCTTCGACTCCAGAGGAATACCACCTTACCACAAGCACCTCAAAGGAGGCTTCTCTCAGCTCTAGGTATGTGAGAGGGACCCTGAGTTTGCGGCCTCAAGTGGAATGGACACCGAGATGCCCTGACTCGAAATAAGGCCGGATATCCCTGCAGTGACTTGAATGCAGGCTTTTCTTGCATCTCCCAAGACGAAAGGATGTCTGAATCCCCTGTGGAGACCACAGAGAAAGACCTAGTTCCTTGGTCTAGTTCTGTGAAAAATACCGTTGGTAGCTTGATAGGGATTGCATTGAATCTATAGATTGCTTTCGGTAGAATAGCCATTTTGACAATATTGATTCTTCCAATCCATGAACACGGTATGTTTCTCCATCTGTTTGTGTCCTCTTTGATTTCTTTCATCAGTGTTTTATAGTTTTCTATGTATAGGTCTTTTGTTTCTTTAGGTAGATATACTCCTAAGTATTTTATTCTTTTTGTTGCAATGGTGAATGGTATTGTTTCCTTCATTTCTCTTTCTGTTTTTTCATCGTTAGTATATAGGAATGCAAGGGATTTCTGTGTGTTAATTTTATATCCTGCAACTTTACTATATTCATTGATTAGTTCTAGTAATTTTCTGGTAGAGTCTTTAGGGTTTTCTATATAGAGGATCATGTCATCACAGAACTAGACCAAAGAATTTCACAATTTGTATGGAAATACAAAAAACCTCGAATAGCCAAAGTAATCTTGAAAAAGAAGAATGGAACTGGAGGAATCAACCTGCCTGACTTCAGACTCTACTACAAAGCCACAGTCATCAAGACAGTGTGGTACTGGCACAAAGACAGAAATATAGACCAATGGAACAGAATAGAAAGGCCAGAGATAAATCCACGAACCTATGGACACCTTATCTTTGACAAAGGAGGCAAGGATATACAATGGAAAAAAGACAACCTCTTTAACAAGTGGTGCTGGGAAAACTGGTCAACCACTTGCAAAAGAATGAAACTAGAACACTTTCTAACACCATACACAAAAATAAACTCAAAATGGATTAAAGATCTAAATGTAAGACCAGAAACTATAAAACTCCTAGAGGAGAACATAGGCAAAACACTCTCCGACATAAATCACAGCAAGATCCTCTATGACCCACCTCCCAGAATATTGGAAATAAAAGCAAAACTAAACAAATGGGATCTAATGAAACTTAAAAGCTTTTGCACTACAAAAGAAACTATAAGTAAGGTGAAAAGACAGCCGTCAGATTGGGAGAAAATAATAGCAAATGAAGAAACAGACAAAGGATTAATCTCAAAAATATACAAGCAACTCCTGCAGCTCAATTCCAGAAAAATAAATGACCCAATCCAAAAATGGGCCAGAGAACTAAACAGACATTTCTCCAAAGAAGACATACAGATGGCTAACAAACACATGAAAAGGTGCTCAACATCACTCATTATTAGAGAAATGCAAATCAAAACCACAATGAGGTACCATTACACACCAGTCAGGATGGCTGCTATCCAAAAGTCTACAAGTAATAAATGCTGGAGAGGCTGTGGAGAAAAGGGAACCCTCTTACACTGTTGGTGGGAATGCAAACTAGTACAGCCACTATGGAAAACAGTGTGGAGATTCCTTAAAAAACTGGAAATAGAACTGCCATATTACCCAGCAATACCACTTCTGGGCATACACACTGAGGAAACCAGATCTGAAAGAGACACATGCACCCCAATGTTCATCGCAGCACTGTTTATAATAGCCAGGACATGGAAGCAACCTAGATGCCCATCAGCAGATGAATGGATAAGGAAGCTGTGGTACATATACACCATGGAATTTTACTCAGCCGTCAAAAAGAATTCATTTGAACCAGTCCTAATGAGATGGATGAAACTGGAGCCCCTTATACAGAGTGAAGTAAGCCAGAAAGATAAAGAACATTACAGCATACTAACACATATATATGGAATTTAGAAAGATGGTAACGAGAACCCTATATGCAAAACAGAAAAAGAGACACAGAAATACAGAACAGACTTTTGAACTCTGTGGGAGAAGGTGAGGGTGGGATGTTTCAAAAGAACAGCATGTATACTATCTATGGTGAAACAGATCACCAGCCCAGGTGGGATGCATGAGACAAGTGCTCCGGCCTGGTGCACTGGGAAGACCCAGAGGAATCGGGTGGAGAGGGAGATGGGAGGGGGGATCGGGATGGGGAATAAGTGTAAATCTATGGCTGATTCATATCAATGTATGACAAGACCCACTGAAATGTTGTGAAGTAATTAGCCTCCAACTAATAAAAAAAATTAAAAAAAAAAAAAAAGAAAAAAAAAAAAAAGAAAGAACTAGTTCCCCTCCTCATCGCGACCGGAGGCCTCACATCCTTTGAAAACTCCAGAGGTACGCGGAGATCACTGCCTCCAAAGGAGACGATGCCTGACTCCTCGTGAAACTTGATAGGAGTCCCAGGATTCCTGTGGCACGTGGAAAGGGACCCTTGGTCTCCCGCCTCAGCTGGAGAGGCGTCCCAATTGCCCTGCCAAGCCTCGAGGAGAATCCCGAGTTGTCCCTCGCAACTAAGCAGGAGTGCTGACGTCGCTGAACATACACGTTTGTGGAAGTGCCATCCCCGTCGTAACTCGAGAATATACCCCAGGTTCCCGCCGCAACTCGAGAAAAACCATGAGACTTCTCCCACGCCACGAGATGAGGCCCGATTCCCCTGCACTGCGTGCAGAGCAATTCAGTGTTGCACATCACACAGGAAAGGAGCCTTGATTTCCTTGATGGCACTCCAGAGAAACCCCAAGAACACTGTTTCAAGGCTAGAGGGATCCTGAGGTCACTGTAGCAACACGAAAGAGCTCTGTGGACCAGAAATCAACTCGAGATGAGAGATTAATCCCTGGCTTCGACTCCAGAGGAATACCACCTTACCACAAGCACCTCAAAGGAGGCTTCTCTCAGCTCTAGGTATGTGAGAGGGACCCTGAGTTTGCGGCCTCAAGTGGAATGGACACCGAGATGCCCTGACTCGAAATAAGGCCGGATATCCCTGCAGTGACTTGAATGCAGGCTCGTCTTGCATCTCCCAAGACGAAAGGATGTCTGAATCCCCTGTGGAGACCACAGAGAAAGACCTAGTTCCTTGGTCTAGTTCTGTGAAAAATACCGTTGGTAGCTTGATAGGGATTGCATTGAATCTATAGATTGCTTTCGGTAGAATAGCCATTTTGACAATATTGATTCTTCCAATCCATGAACACGGTATGTTTCTCCATCTGTTTGTGTCCTCTTTGATTTCTTTCATCAGTGTTTTATAGTTTTCTATGTATAGGTCTTTTGTTTCTTTAGGTAGATATACTCCTAAGTATTTTATTCTTTTTGTTGCAATGGTGAATGGTATTGTTTCCTTCATTTCTCTTTCTGTTTTTTCATCGTTAGTATATAGGAATGCAAGGGATTTCTGTGTGTTAATTTTATATCCTGCAACTTTACTATATTCATTGATTAGTTCTAGTAATTTTCTGGTAGAGTCTTTAGGGTTTTCTATATAGAGGATCATGTCATCACAGAACTAGACCAAAGAATTTCACAATTTGTATGGAAATACAAAAAACCTCGAATAGCCAAAGTAATCTTGAAAAAGAAGAATGGAACTGGAGGAATCAACCTGCCTGACTTCAGACTCTACTACAAAGCCACAGTCATCAAGACAGTGTGGTACTGGCACAAAGACAGAAATATAGACCAATGGAACAGAATAGAAAGGCCAGAGATAAATCCACGAACCTATGGACACCTTATCTTTGACAAAGGAGGCAAGGATATACAATGGAAAAAAGACAACCTCTTTAACAAGTGGTGCTGGGAAAACTGGTCAACCACTTGCAAAAGAATGAAACTAGAACACTTTCTAACACCATACACAAAAATAAACTCAAAATGGATTAAAGATCTAAATGTAAGACCAGAAACTATAAAACTCCTAGAGGAGAACATAGGCAAAACACTCTCCGACATAAATCACAGCAAGATCCTCTATGACCCACCTCCCAGAATATTGGAAATAAAAGCAAAACTAAACAAATGGGATCTAATGAAACTTAAAAGCTTTTGCACTACAAAAGAAACTATAAGTAAGGTGAAAAGACAGCCGTCAGATTGGGAGAAAATAATAGCAAATGAAGAAACAGACAAAGGATTAATCTCAAAAATATACAAGCAACTCCTGCAGCTCAATTCCAGAAAAATAAATGACCCAATCCAAAAATGGGCCAGAGAACTAAACAGACATTTCTCCAAAGAAGACATACAGATGGCTAACAAACACATGAAAAGGTGCTCAACATCACTCATTATTAGAGAAATGCAAATCAAAACCACAATGAGGTACCATTACACACCAGTCAGGATGGCTGCTATCCAAAAGTCTACAAGCAATAAATGCTGGAGAGGCTGTGGAGAAAAGGGAACCCTCTTACACTGTTGGTGGGAATGCAAACTAGTACAGCCACTATGGAAAACAGTGTGGAGATTCCTTAAAAAACTGGAAATAGAACTGCCATATTACCCAGCAATACCACTTCTGGGCATACACACTGAGGAAACCAGATCTGAAAGAGACACATGCACCCCAATGTTCATCGCAGCACTGTTTATAATAGCCAGGACATGGAAGCAACCTAGATGCCCATCAGCAGATGAATGGATAAGGAAGCTGTGGTACATATACACCATGGAATTTTACTCAGCCGTCAAAAAGAATTCATTTGAACCAGTCCTAATGAGATGGATGAAACTGGAGCCCCTTATACAGAGTGAAGTAAGCCAGAAAGATAAAGAACATTACAGCATACTAACACATATATATGGAATTTAGAAAGATGGTAACGAGAACCCTATATGCAAAACAGAAAAAGAGACACAGAAATACAGAACAGACTTTTGAACTCTGTGGGAGAAGGTGAGGGTGGGATGTTTCAAAAGAACAGCATGTATACTATCTATGGTGAAACAGATCACCAGCCCAGGTGGGATGCATGAGACAAGTGCTCCGGCCTGGTGCACTGGGAAGACCCAGAGGAATCGGGTGGAGAGGGAGATGGGAGGGGGGATCGGGATGGGGAATAAGTGTAAATCTATGGCTGATTCATATCAATGTATGACAAGACCCACTGAAATGTTGTGAAGTAATTAGCCTCCAACTAATAAAAAAAATTAAAAAAAAAAAAAAAGAAAAAAAAAAAAAAAAGAAAGAACTAGTTCCCCTCCTCATCGCGACCGGAGGCCTCACATCCTTTGAAAACTCCAGAGGTACGCGGAGATCAGTGCCTCCAAAGGAGACAATGCCTGACTCCTCGTGAAACTTGATAGGAGTCCCAGGATTCCTGTGGCACGTGGAAAGGGACCCTTGGTCTCCCGCCTCAGCTGGAGAGGCGTCCCAATTGCCCTGCCAAGCCTCGAGGAGAATCCCGAGTTGTCCCTCGCAACTAAGCAGAAGTGCTGACGTCGCTGAACATACACGTGTGTGGAAGTGCCATCCCCGTCGTAACTCGAGAATATACCCCAGGTTCCCGCCGCAACTCGAGAAAAACCATGAGACTTCTCCCACGCCACGAGATGAGGCCCGATTCCCCGGCACTGCGTGCAGAGCAATTCCGTGTTGCACATCACACATGAAAGGATCCTTGATTTCCTTCATGGCAGTCCAGAGAAACCCCAAGAACACTGTTTCAAGGCTAGAGGGATCCTGAGGTCACTGTAGCAACACGAAAGAGCTCCGTGGACCAAAAATCAACTCGAGATGAGAGATTAGTCCCTGGCTTCGACTCCAGAGGAATACCACCTTACCACAAGCACCTCAAGAGGAGGCTTCTCTCAGCTCTAGGTATGTGAGAGGGACCCTGAGTTTGAGGCCTCAAGTGGAATGGACACCGAGATGCCCTGACTCGAAATAAGGCCGGATATCCCTGCAGTAACGTGAATGCAGGCTCATCTTGCATCTCCCAAGACGAAAGGATGTCTGAATCCGCTGTGGAGACCACAGAGAAAGACCTAGTTCCCCACCTCATCGCGACCGGAGGCCTCACATCCTTTGAAAACTCCAGCGGTACGCGGAGATCAGTGTCTCTAAAGGAGACGATGCCTGACTCCTCGTGAAACTTGATAGGAGTCCCAGGATTCCTGTGGCACGGGGAAAGGGACCCTTGGTCTCCCGCCTCAGCTGGAGAGGCGTCCCAATTGCCCTGCCAAGCATCAAGGAGAATCCCGAGTTGTCCCTCGCAACTAGGCAGGAGTCCTGACGTTGCTGAAGAAACACGTGTGTGGAATGGCCCTCCCCGTCGTAACTCGAGAATATACCCCAGGTTCCCGCCGCAACTTGAGAAAAATCATGAGACTTCTCCCACGCCACGAGATGAGGCCCGATTCCCCTCCACTGCGTGCAGAGCAATTCCGTGTTGCACATCACACAGGAAAGGATCCTTGATTTCCTTCATGGCACTCCAGAGAAAACCCAAGAACACTGTTTCAAGGCTAGAGGGATCCTGAGGTCACTGTAGCAACACGAAAGAGCTCTGTGGACCAGAAATCAACTCGAGATGAGAGATTAGTCCCTGGCTTCGACTCCAGAGGAATACCACCTTACCACAAGCACCTCAAAGGAGGCTTCTCTCAGCTCTAGGTATGTGAGAGGGACCCTGAGTTTGCGGCCTCAAGTGGAATGGACACCGAGATGCCCTGACTCGAAATAAGGCCGGATATCCCTGCAGTGACTTGAATGCAGGCTCGTCTTGCATCTCCCAAGACGAAAGAATGTCTGAATCCCCTGTGGAGACCACAGAGAAAGACCTAGTTCCTTGGTCTAGTTCTGTGAAAAATACCGTTGGTAGCTTGATAGGGATTGCATTGAATCTATAGATTGCTTTCGGTAGAATAGCCATTTTGACAATATTGATTCTTCCAATCCATGAACACGGTATGTTTCTCCATCTGTTTGTGTCCTCTTTGATTTCTTTCATCAGTGTTTTATAGTTTTCTATGTATAGGTCTTTTGTTTCTTTAGGTAGATATACTCCTAAGTATTTTATTCTTTTTGTTGCAATGGTGAATGGTATTGTTTCCTTCATTTCTCTTTCTGTTTTTTCATCGTTAGTATATAGGAATGCAAGGGATTTCTGTGTGTTAATTTTATATCCTGCAACTTTACTATATTCATTGATTAGTTCTAGTAATTTTCTGGTAGAGTCTTTAGGGTTTTCTATATAGAGGATCATGTCATCACAGAACTAGACCAAAGAATTTCACAATTTGTATGGAAATACAAAAAACCTCGAATAGCCAAAGTAATCTTGAAAAAGAAGAATGGAACTGGAGGAATCAACCTGCCTGACTTCAGACTCTACTACAAAGCCACAGTCATCAAGACAGTGTGGTACTGGCACAAAGACAGAAATATAGACCAATGGAACAGAATAGAAAGCCCAGAGATAAATCCACGAACCTATGGACACCTTATCTTTGACAAAGGAGGCAAGGATATACAATGGAAAAAAGACAACCTCTTTAACAAGTGGTGCTGGGAAAACTGGTCAACCACTTGCAAAAGAATGAAACTAGAACACTTTCTAACACCATACACAAAAATAAACTCAAAATGGATTAAAGATCTAAATGTAAGACCAGAAACTATAAAACTCCTAGAGGAGAACATAGGCAAAACACTCTCCGACATAAATCACAGCAAGATCCTCTATGACCCACCTCCCAGAATATTGGAAATAAAAGCAAAACTAAACAAATGGGATCTAATGAAACTTAAAAGCTTTTGCACTACAAAAGAAACTATAAGTAAGGTGAAAAGACAGCCGTCAGATTGGGAGAAAATAATAGCAAATGAAGAAACAGACAAAGGATTAATCTCAAAAATATACAAGCAACTCCTGCAGCTCAATTCCAGAAAAATAAATGACCCAATCCAAAAATGGGCCAGAGAACTAAACAGACATTTCTCCAAAGAAGACATACAGATGGCTAACAAACACATGAAAAGGTGCTCAACATCACTCATTATTAGAGAAATGCAAATCAAAACCACAATGAGGTACCATTACACACCAGTCAGGATGGCTGCTATCCAAAAGTCTACAAGCAATAAATGCTGGAGAGGCTGTGGAGAAAAGGGAACCCTCTTACACTGTTGGTGGGAATGCAAACTAGTACAGCCACTATGGAAAACAGTGTGGAGATTCCTTAAAAAACTGGAAATAGAACTGCCATATTACCCAGCAATACCACTTCTGGGCATACACACTGAGGAAACCAGATCTGAAAGAGACACATGCACCCCAATGTTCATCGCAGCACTGTTTATAATAGCCAGGACATGGAAGCAACCTAGATGCCCATCAGCAGATGAATGGATAAGGAAGCTGTGGGACATATACACCATGGAATTTTACTCAGCCGTCAAAAAGAATTCATTTGAACCAGTCCTAATGAGATGGATGAAACTGGAGCCCCTTATACAGAATGAAGTAAGCCAGAAAGATAAAGAACATTACAGCATACTAACACATATATATGGAATTTAGAAAGATGGTAACGAGAACCCTATATGCAAAACAGAAAAAGAGACACAGAAATACAGAACAGACTTTTGAACTCTGTGGGAGAAGGTGAGGGTGGGATGTTTCAAAAGAACAGCATGTATACTATCTATGGTGAAACAGATCACCAGCCCGGGTGAGATGCATGAGACAAGTGCTCCGGCCTGGTGCACTGGGAAGACCCAGAGGAATCGGGTGGAGAGGGAGATGGGAGGGGGGATCGGGATGGGGAATAAGTGTAAATCTATGGCTGATTCATATCAATGTATGACAAGACCCACTGAAATGTTGTGAAGTAATTAGCCTCCAACTAATAAAAAAAATTAAAAAAAAAAAAAACAGAAAAAAAAAAAAAAAAAGAAAGACCTAGTTCCCCTCCTCATCGCGACCGGAGGCCTCATATCCTTTGAAAACTCCAGAGGTACGCGGAGATCAGTGCCTCCAAAGGAGACGATGCCTGACTCCTCGTGAAACTTGATAGGAGTCCCAGGATTCCTGTGGCACGTGGAAAGGGACCCTTGGTCTCGCGCCTCAGCTGGACAGGCGTCCCAATTGCCCTGCCAAGCCTCGAGGAGAATCCCGAGTTGTCCTTCGCAAGTAGGCAGGAGTCCAAACGTCGCTGAACAAACACGTGTGTGGAAGGGCCATCCCCGGCGTAACTCGAGAATATACCCCAGGTTCCCGCCGCAACTCGAGAAAAACCATGAGACTTCTCCCACGCCACGAGATGAGGCCCGATTCCCCTGCACTGCGTGCAGAGCAATTCCGTGTTGCACATCACACATGAAAGGATCCTTGATTTCCTTCATGGCACTCCAGAGAAACCCCAAGAACACTGTTTCAAGGCTAGAGGGATCCTGAGGTCACTGTAGCAACACGAAAGAGCTCCGTGGACCAGAAATCAACTCGAGATGAGAGATTAGTCCCTGGCTTCGACTCCAGAGGAGTACCACCTTACCACAAGCACCTCAAAGGAGGCTTCTCTCAGCTCTAAGTATGTGAGAGGGACCCTGAGTTTGCGGCCTCAAGCGGAATGGACACCGAGATGCCCTGACTCGAAATAAGGCCGGATATCCCTGCAGTGACTTGAATGCAGGCTCGTCTTGCATCTCCCAAGACGAAAGGATGTCTGAATCCCCTGTGGAGACCACAGAGAAAGACCTAGTTCCCCACCTCATCGCGACCGGAGGCCTCACATCCTATGAAAACTCCAGAGGTACGCGGAGATCAGTGCCTCCAAAGGAGACGATGCCTGACTCCTCGTGAAACTTGATAGGAGTCCCAGGATTCCTTTGGCACGTGGAAAGGGACCCTTGGTCTCCCGCCTCAGCTGGAGAGGCGTCCCAATTGCCCTGCCAAGCCTCGAGGAGAATCCCGAGTTGTCCTTCGCAACTAGGCAGGAGTCCTAACGTCGCTGAACAAAAACGTGTGTGGAAGGGCCATCCCCGTCGTAACTCGAGAATATACCCCAGGTTCCCGCCGCAACTCGAGAAAAACCATGAGACTTCTCCCACGCCGCGAGATGAGGCCCGATTCCCCAGCACTGCGTGCAGAGCAATTCCGTGATGCACATCACACAGGAAAGGAGCCTTGATTTCCTTGATGTCACTCCAGAGAAAACCCAAGAACACTGTTTCAAGGCTAGAGGGATCCTGAAGTCACTGTAGCAACACGAAAGGGCTCCGTGGACCAAGAATCAACTCGAGATGAGAGGTTAGTTCCTGGCTTCGACTCCAGAGGAATACCACCTTACCACAAGCACCTCAAGAGGAGGCTTCTCTCAGCTCTAGGTATGTGAGAGGGACCCTGAGTTTGTGGCTTCGAGTGGAATGGACACCACGATGCCCTGACTCAAAATAAGGCCGGATATCCCTGCAGTGACTTGAATGCAGGCTCGTCTTGCATCTCCCAAGAAGAAAGGATGTCTGAATCCCCTGCGGAGAACACAGAGAAAGACCTAGTTCCCCATCTCATCGCGACCAGAGGCCTCACATCCTTTGAAAACTCCAGAGGTACGCGGAGATCAGTGCCTACAAAGGAGACGATGCCTGATTCCTCGTGAAACTTGATAGGATTCCCAGGATTTCTGTGGCACGTGGAAAGGGACCCTTGGTCTCCCGCCTCAGCTGGAGAGGCGTCCCAATTGCCCTGCCAAGCCTCGAGGTGAATCCCGAGTTGTCCCAGGCAACTAGGCAGGAGTCCTGACGTCGCTGAACAAACACGTGTGTGGAAGGGCCATCCCCGTCGTAACTCGAGAATTTACCCCAGGTTCCCGCCGCAACTCGAGAAAAACCATGAGACTTCCCCCTCGTCGCGAGATGAGGCCCGATTCCCCAGCACTGCGTGCAGAGCAATGCCGTGTTGCACATCACACAGGAAAGGATCCTTGATTTCCTTCATGGCACTCCAGAGAAAACCCAAGAACACTGTTTCAAGGCTAGAGGGATCCTGAGGTCACTGTAGCAACACGAAGGAGCTCCATGGACCAAGAATCAACTCGAGATGAGAGGTTAGTTCCTGGCTTCAACTCCAGAGGAATACCACCTTACCACAAGCACCTCAAGAGGAGGCTTCTCTCAGCTCTAGGTATGTGAGAGGGACCCTGAGTTTGCAGCCTCAAGTGGAATGGACACCGCGATGCCCTGACTCGAAATAAGGCCGGATATCCCTGCAGTGACTTGAATGCAGGCTCGTCTTGCATCTCCCAAAACGAAAGGATGTCTGAATCTCCTGTGGAGACCACAGAGAAAGACCTAGTTCCCCACCTCATCGCGACCGGAGGCCTCACATCCTTTGAAAACTCCAGAGGTACGCAGAGATCAGTGACTCCAAAGGAGACGATGCCTGCCTCCTCGTAAAACTTGATAGGAGTCCCAGGATTCCTGTGGCATGTGGAAAGGGACCCTTGGTGTCCCGACTCAGCTGGAGAGGCTTCCCATTGCCCTGCCAAGTCTCGAGGAGAGTCCCGAGTTGTCCCTCGCAACTAGGCAGGAGTCCTGACGTTGCTGAACAAACACGTGTGTGGATTGGCCCTCCCAGTGGTAACTCGAGAATATACCACAGGTTCCCGCCGCAACTCGAGAAAAACCATGAGACTTCTCCCACACCGCGAGATGAGGCCCGATTCCCCTGCACTGCGTGCAGAGCAATTCCGTGTTGCACATCACACATGAAAGGATCCTTGATTTCCTTCATGGCACTCCAGAGAAACCCCAAGAACACTGTTTCAAGGCTAGAGGGATCCTGAGGTCACTGTAGCAACATGAAAGAGCTCCGTGGACCAGAAATCAACTCGAGATGAGAGATTAGTCCCTGGCTTCGACTCCAGAGGAATACCACCTTACCACAAGCACCTCAACGGAGGCTTCTCTCAGCTCTAGGTATGTGAGAGGGACCCTGAGTTTGCGGCCTCAAGTGGAATGGACACCCCGATGCCCTGACTCGAAATAAGGCCGGATATCCCTGCAGTGACTTGAATGCAGGCTCGTCTTGCATCTTCCAAGACGAAAGGATGTCTGAATCCCTGTGGTTACCACAGAGAAAGACCTAGTTCCCCACCTCATCGCGACCGGAGGCCTCACATCCTTTGAAAACTCCAGCGGTACGCGGAGATCAGTGCCTCCAAAGGAGACGATGCCTGACTCCTCTTGAAATTTGATAGGAGTCCCAGGATTCCTGTGGCACGTGGAAAGGGACCCTTGGTCTCCCGCCTCAGCTGGAGAGGCGTCCCAATTGCCCTGCCAAGCCTCAAGGAGAATCCCGAGTTGTCCCTCGCAACTAGGCAGGAGTCCTGTTATCGCTGAAGAAACATGTGTGTGGAATGGCCCTCCCTGTGGTAACTCGAGAATATACAACAGGTTCCCGCCGCAACTCGAGAAAAACCATGAGACTTCCCCCTCGCCGCGAGATGAAGCCCGATTCCCCTGCACTGCGTGCAGAGCAATTCCGTGTTGCACATCACACATGAAAGGAGCCTTGATTTCCTTGATGGCACTTCAGAGAAACCCCAAGAACACTGTTTCAAGGCTAGAGGGATCCTGAGGTCACTGTAGCAACATGAAAGAGCTTCGTGGACCCAAAATCAACTCGAGATGAGAGGTTAGTCCCTGGCTTCAACTCCAGGGGAATACCACCTTACCAGAAGCACCTCAAAGGAGGCTTCTCTCAGCTCTAGGTATGTGAGAGGGACCCTGAGTTTGCGGCCTCAAGTGGAATGGACACCACGATGCCCTGACTCAACATAAGGCCGGATATCCCTGCAGTGACTTGAATGCAGGCTCGTCTTCCATCTCCCAAGACGAAAGGATGTCTGAATCCCCTGCGGAGAACACAGAGAAGACCTAGTTCCCCACCTTATCGCGACCAGAGGCCTGACATCCTTTGAAAACTCCAGAGGTACCCGGAGATCAGTGCCTCCAAAGGAGACGATGCCTGACTCCTCGAGAAACTTGATAGGAGTCCCAGGATTCCTGTGGCACGTGGAAAGGGACCCTTGGTCTCCCGCCTCAGCTGGAGAGGCGTCCCAATTGCCCTGCCAAGCCTCAAGGAGAATCCCGAGTTGTCCCTCGCAAGTAGGCAGGAGTCCTGTCATCGCTGAAGAAACATGTGTGTGGAATGGCCCTCCCCGTGGTAACTCGAGAATATACCCCAGGTTCCCGCCGCAACTCGAGAAAAACCATGAGACTTCCCCCTCGCCGCGAGATGAGGCCCGATTCCCCTGCACTGCGTGCAGAGCAATTCCATGTTGCACATCACACAGGAAAGGAGCCTTGATTTCCTTGATGTCACTCCAGAGAAAACCCAAGAACACTGTTTCAAGGCTTGAGGGATCCTGAAGTCACTGTAGCAACACGAAAGGGCTCCGTGGACCAAGAATCAACTCGAGATGAGAGGTTAGTTCCTGGCTTCGACTCCAGAAGAATAGCACCTTACCACAAGCACCTCAAGAGGAGGCTTCTCTCAGCTCTAGGTATGTGAGAGGGACCCTGAGTTTGCGGCCTCAAGTGGAATGGACACCCCGATGCCCTGACTCGAAATAAGGCCGGATATCCCTGCAGTGACTTGAATGCAGGCTCGTCTTGCATCTCCCAAGACGAAAGGATGTCTGAATCCCCTGTGGAGACCACAGAGAAAGACCTAGTTCCCCACCTCATCGCGACCGGAGGCCTCACATCCTTTGAAAACTCCAGAGGTACGCGGAGATCAGTGCCTCCAAAGGAGACGATGCCTGCCTCCTCGTGAATCTTGATAGGAGTCCCAGGATTCCTGTGGCACGTGGAAATGGACCCTTGGTCTCCCGCCTCAGCTGGAGAGGCGTCCCAATTGCCCTGCCAAGCCTCAAGGAGAATCCTGAGTTGTCCCTCGCAACTAGGCAGGAGTCCTGACGTCGCTGAACAAACACGTGTGTGGAAGTGCCATCCCTGTCGTAACTCGAGAATATACCCCATGTTCCTGCCGCAACTCGAGAAAAACCATGAGACTTCTCCCACGCCGCGAGATGAGGCCCGATTCCCCTCCACTGCGTGCAGAGCAATTCCGTGTTGCACATCACACATGAAAGGATCCTTGATTTCCTTCATGGCACTCCAGAGAAACCCCAAGAACACTGATTCAAGGCTAGAGGGATCCTGAGGTCACTGTAGCAACACGAAAGAGCTCTGTGGACCAGAAATCAACTCGAGATGAGAGATTAGTCCCTGGCTTCGACTCCAGAGGAATACCACCTTACCACAAGCACCTCAAGAGGAGGCTTCTCTCAGCTCTAGGTATGTGAGAGGGACCCTGAGTTTGCAGCCTCAAGTGGAATGGACACCGCGATCCCCTGACTCGAAATAAGGCCGGATATCCCTGCAGTGACTTGAATGCAGGCTCGTCTTGCATCTCCCAAAACGAAAGGGTGTCTGAATCCCCTGTGGAAACCACAGAGAAAGACGTACTTAACCACCTCATCGCGACCGGAGGCCTCACATCCTTTGAAAACTCCAGAGGTACGCAGAGATCAGTGCCTCCAAAGGAGACGATGCCTGCCTCCTCGTAAAACTTGATAGGAGTCCCAGGATTCCTGTGGCATGTGGAAAGGGACCCTTGGTGTCCCGACTCAGCTGGAAAGGCTTCCCATTGCCCTGCCAAGACTCGAGGAGAGTCCCGAGTTGTCCCTCGCAACTAGGCAGGAGTCCTGACGTTGCTGAACAAACACGTGTGTGGAATGGCCCTCCCAGTGGTAACTCGAGAATATACCACAGGTTCCCGCCGCAACTCGAGAAAAACCATGAGACTTCTCCCACACCGCGAGATGAGGCCCGATTCCCCTGCACTGCGTGCAGAGCAATTCCGTGTTGCACATCACACATGAAAGGATCCTTGATTTCCTTCATGGCACTCCAGAGAAACCCCAGGAACACTCTTTCAAGGCTAGAGGGATCCTGAGGTCACTGTAGCAACATGAAAGAGCTCCGTGGACCAGAAATCAACTCGAGATGAGAGATTAGTCCCTGGCTTCGACTCCAGAGGAATACCACCTTACCACAAGCACCTCAAAGGAGGCTTCTCTCAGCTCTAGGTATGTGAGAGGGACCCTGAGTTTGCGACCTCAAGTGGAATGGACACTGAGATGCCCTGACTCTAAATAAGGCCTGATATCCCTGCAGTGACTTGAATGCAGGCTCGTCTTGCATCTTCCAAGACGAAAGGATGTCTGAATCCCCTGTGGAGACCACAGAGAAAGACCTAGTTCCCCACCTCATCGCGACCGGAGGCCTCACATCCTTTGAAAACTCCAGCGGTACGCGGAGATCAGTGCCTCCAAAGGAGACGATGCCTGACTCCTCTTGAAATTTGATAGGAGTCCCAGGATTCCTGTGGCACGTGGAAAGGGACCCTTGGTCTCCCGCCTCAGCTGGAGAGGCGTCCCAATTGCCCTGCCAAGCCTCAAGGAGAATCCCGAGTTGTCCCTCGCAACTAGGCAGGAGTCCTGTTATCGCTGAAGAAACATGTGTGTGGAATGGCCCTCCCTGTGGTAACTCGAGAATATACAACAGGTTCCCGCCGCAACTCGAGAAAAACCATGAGACTTCCCCCTCGCCGCGAGATGAGGCCCGATTCCCCTGCACTGCGTGCAGAGCAATTCCGTGTTGCACATCACACATGAAAGGAGCCTTGATTTCCTTGATGGCACTTCAGAGAAACCCCAAGAACACTGTTTCAAGGCTAGAGGGATCCTGAGGTCACTGTAGCAACATGAAAGAGCTTCGTGGACCCAAAATCAACTCGAGATGAGAGGTTAGTCCCTGGCTTCAACTCCAGGGGAATACCACCTTACCAGAAGCACCTCAAAGGAGGCTTCTCTCAGCTCTAGGTATGTGAGAGGGACCCTGAGTTTGCGGCCTCAAGTGGAATGGACACCACGATGCCCTGACTCAACATAAGGCCGGATATCCCTGCAGTGACTTGAATGCAGGCTCGTCTTCCATCTCCCAAGACGAAAGGATGTCTGAATCCCCTGCGGAGAACACAGAGAAGACCTGGTTCCCCACCTTATCGCGACCAGAGGCCTGACATCCTTTGAAAACTCCAGAGGTACCCGGAGATCAGTGCCTCCAAAGGAGACGATGCCTGACTCCTCGAGAAACTTGATAGGAGTCCCAGGATTCCTGTGGCACGTGGAAAGGGACCCTTGGTCTCCCGCCTCAGCTGGAGAGGCGTCCCAATTGCCCTGCCAAGCCTCAAGGAGAATCCCGAGTTGTCCCTCGCAAGTAGGCAGGAGTCCTGTCATCGCTGAAGAAACATGTGTGTGGAATGGCCCTCCCCGTGGTAACTCGAGAATATACCCCAGGTTCCCGCCGCAACTCGAGGAAAACCATGAGACTTCCCCCTCGCCGCGAGATGAGGCCCGATTCCCCTGCACTGCGTGCAGAGCAATTCCATGTTGCACATCACACAGGAAAGGAGCCTTGATTTCCTTGATGTCACTCCAGAGAAAACCCAAGAACACTGTTTCAAGGCTTGAGGGATCCTGAAGTCACTGTAGCAACACGAAAGGGCTCCGTGGACCAAGAATCAACTCGAGATGAGAGGTTAGTTCCTGGCTTCGACTCCAGAAGAATAGCACCTTACCACAAGCACCTCAAGAGGAGGCTTCTCTCAGCTCTAGGTATGTGAGAGGGACCCTGAGTTTGCGGCCTCAAGTGGAATGGACACCCCGATGCCCTGACTCGAAATAAGGCCGGATATCCCTGCAGTGACTTGAATGCAGGCTCGTCTTGCATCTCCCAAGACGAAAGGATGTCTGAATCCCCTGTGGAGACCACAGAGAAAGACCTAGTTCCCCACCTCATCGCGACCGGAGGCCTCACATCCTTTGAAAACTCCAGAGGTACGCGGAGATCAGTGCCTCCAAAGGAGACGATGCCTGCCTCCTCGTGAATCTTGATAGGAGTCCCAGGATTCCTGTGGCACGTGGAAATGGACCCTTGGTCTCCCGCCTCAGCTGGAGAGGCGTCCCAATTGCCCTGCCAAGCCTCAAGGAGAATCCTGAGTTGTCCCTCGCAACTAGGCAGGAGTCCTGACGTCGCTGAACAAACACGTGTGTGGAAGTGCCATCCCTGTCGTAACTCGAGAATATACCCCATGTTCCTGCCGCAACTCGAGAAAAACCATGAGACTTCTCCCACGCCGCGAGATGAGGCCCGATTCCCCTCCACTGCGTGCAGAGCAATTCCGTGTTGCACATCACACATGAAAGGATCCTTGATTTCCTTCATGGCACTCCAGAGAAACCCCAAGAACACTGATTCAAGGCTAGAGGGATCCTGAGGTCACTGTAGCAACACGAAAGAGCTCTGTGGACCAGAAATCAACTCGAGATGAGAGATTAGTCCCTGGCTTCGACTCCAGAGGAATACCACCTTACCACAAGCACCTCAAGAGGAGGCTTCTCTCAGCTCTAGGTATGTGAGAGGGACCCTGAGTTTGCAGCCTCAAGTGGAATGGACACCGCGATCCCCTGACTCGAAATAAGGCCGGATATCCCTGCAGTGACTTGAATGCAGGCTCGTCTTGCATCTCCCAAAACGAAAGGGTGTCTGAATCCCCTGTGGAAACCACAGAGAAAGACGTACTTAACCACCTCATCGCGACCGGAGGCCTCACATCCTTTGAAAACTCCAGAGGTACGCAGAGATCAGTGCCTCCAAAGGAGACGATGCCTGCCTCCTCGTAAAACTTGATAGGAGTCCCAGGATTCCTGTGGCATGTGGAAAGGGACCCTTGGTGTCCCGACTCAGCTGGAAAGGCTTCCCATTGCCCTGCCAAGACTCGAGGAGAGTCCCGAGTTGTCCCTCGCAACTAGGCAGGAGTCCTGACGTTGCTGAACAAACACGTGTGTGGAATGGCCCTCCCAGTGGTAACTCGAGAATATACCACAGGTTCCCGCCGCAACTCGAGAAAAACCATGAGACTTCTCCCACACCGCGAGATGAGGCCCGATTCCCCTGCACTGCGTGCAGAGCAATTCCGTGTTGCACATCACACATGAAAGGATCCTTGATTTCCTTCATGGCACTCCAGAGAAACCCCAGGAACACTGTTTCAAGGCTAGAGGGATCCTGAGGTCACTGTAGCAACATGAAAGAGCTCCGTGGACCAGAAATCAACTCGAGATGAGAGATTAGTCCCTGGCTTCGACTCCAGAGGAATACCACCTTACCACAAGCACCTCAAAGGAGGCTTCTCTCAGCTCTAGGTATGTGAGAGGGACCCTGAGTTTGCGACCTCAAGTGGAATGGACACTGAGATGCCCTGACTCTAAATAAGGCCTGATATCCCTGCAGTGACTTGAATGCAGGCTCGTCTTGCATCTTCCAAGACGAAAGGATGTCTGAATCCCCTGTGGAGACCACAGAGAAAGACCTAGTTCCCCACCTCATCGCGACCGGAGGCCTCACATCCTTTGAAAACTCCAGCGGTACGCGGAGATCAGTGCCTCCAAAGGAGACGATGCCTGACTCCTCTTGAAATTTGATAGGAGTCCCAGGATTCCTGTGGCACGTGGAAAGGGACCCTTGGTCTCCCGCCTCAGCTGGAGAGGCGTCCCAATTGCCCTGCCAAGCTTCAAGGAGAATCCCGAGTTGTCCCTCGCAACTAGGCAGGAGTCCTGTTATCGCTGAAGAAACATGTGTGTGGAATGGCCCTCCCTGTGGTAACTCGAGAATATACAACAGGTTCCCGCCGCAACTCGAGAAAAACCATGAGACTTCCCCCTCGCCGCGAGATGAGGCCCGATTCCCCTGCACTGCGTGCAGAGCAATTCCGTGTTGCACATCACACATGAAAGGAGCCTTGATTTCCTTGATGGCACTTCAGAGAAACCCCAAGAACACTGTTTCAAGGCTAGAGGGATCCTGAGGTCACTGTAGCAACATGAAAGAGCTTCGTGGACCCAAAATCAACTCGAGATGAGAGGTTAGTCCCTGGCTTCAACTCCAGGGGAATACCACCTTACCAGAAGCACCTCAAAGGAGGCTTCTCTCAGCTCTAGGTATGTGAGAGGGACCCTGAGTTTGCGGCCTCAAGTGGAATGGACACCACGATGCCCTGACTCAACATAAGGCCGGATATCCCTGCAGTGACTTGAATGCAGGCTCGTCTTCCATCTCCCAAGACGAAAGGATGTCTGAATCCCCTGCGGAGAACACAGAGAAGACCTAGTTCCCCACCTTATCGCGACCAGAGGCCTCACATCCTTTGAAAACTCCAGAGGTACGCGGAGATCAGTGCCTCCAAAGGAGACGATGCCTGACTCCTCGAGAAACTTGATAGGAGTCCCAGGATTCCTGTGGCACGTGGAAAGGGACCCTTGGTCTCCCGCCTCAGCTGGAGAGGCGTCCCAATTGCCCTGCCAAGCCTCAAGGAGAATCCCGAGTTGTCCCTCGCAAGTAGGCAGGAGTCCTGTCATCGCTGAAGAAACATGTGTGTGGAATGGCCCTCCCCGTGGTAACTCGAGAATATACCCCAGGTTCCCGCCGCAACTCGAGAAAAACCATGAGACTTCCCCCTCGCCGCGAGATGAGGCCCGATTCCCCTGCACTGCGTGCAGAGCAATTCCATGTGGCACATCACACAGGAAAGGAGCCTTGATTTCCTTGATGTCACTCCAGAGAAAACCCAAGAACACTGTTTCAAGGCTTGAGGGATCCTGAGGTCACTGTAGCAACATGAAAGAGCTCCGTGGACCAGAAATCAACTCGAGATGAGAGATTAGTCCCTGGCTTCGACTCCAGAGGAATACCACCTTACCACAAGCACCTCAAAGGAGGCTTCTCTCAGCTCTAGGTATGTGAGAGGGACCCTGAGTTTGCGGCCTCAAGTGGAATGGACACTGAGATGCCCTGACTCTAAATAAGGCCGGATATCCCTGCAGTGACTTGAATGCAGGCTCGTCTTGCATCTTCCAAGACGAAAGGATGTCTGAATCCCCTGTGGAGACCACAGAGAAAGACCTAGTTCCCCACCTCATCGCGACTGGAGGCCTCACATCCTTTGAAAACTCCAGCGGTACGCGGAGATCAGTGCCTCCAAAGGAGACGATGCCTGACTCCTCTTGAAATTTGATAGGAGTCCCAGGATTCCTGTGGCACGTGGAAAGGGACCCTTGGTCTCCCGCCTCAGCTGGAGAGGCGTCCCAATTGCCCTGCCAAGCCTCAAGGAGAATCCCTAGTTGTCCCTCGCAACTAGGCAGGAGTCCTGACGTCGCTGAACAAACACGTGTGTGGAAGTGCCATCCCCGTCGTAACTCGAGAATATACCCCAGGTTCCCGCCGCAACTCGAGAAAAACCATGAGACTTCTCCCACGCCGCGAGATGAGGCCCGATTCCCCTCCACTGCGTGCAGAGCAATTCCGTGTTGCACATCACACATGAAAGGATCCTTGATTTCCTTCATGGCACTCCAGAGAAACCCCAAGAACACTGTTTCAAGGCTAGAGGGATCCTGAGGTCACTGTAGCAACACGAAAGAGCTCTGTGGACCAGAAATCAACTCGAGATGAGAGATTAGTCCCTGGCTTCGACTCCAGAGGAATACCACCTTACCACAAGCACCTCAAGAGGAGGCTTCTCTCAGCTCTAGGTATGTGAGAGGGACCCTGAGTTTGCGGCCTCAAGTGGAATGGACACCGAGATGCCCTGACTCGAAATAAGGCCGGATATCCCTGCAGTGACTTGAATGCAGGCTTGTCTTGCATCTCCCAAGACGAAAGGATGTCTGAATCCCCTGTGGAGACCACAGAGAAAGACCTAGTTCCTTGGTCTAGTTCTGTGAAAAATACCGTCGGTAGCTTGATAGGGATTGCATTGAATCTATAGATTGCTTTGGGTAGAATAGCCATTTTGACAATATTGATTCTTCCAATCCATGAACACGGTATGTTTCTCCATCTGTTTGTGTCCTCTTTGATTTCTTTCATCAGTGTTTTATAGTTTTCTATGTATAGGTCTTTTGTTTCTTTAGGTAGATATACTCCTAAGTATTTTATTCTTTTTGTTGCAATGGTGAATGGTATTGTTTCCTTCATTTCTCTTTCTGTTTTTTCATCGTTAGTATATAGGAATGCAAGGGATTTCTGTGTGTTAATTTTATATCCTGCAACTTTACTATATTCATTGATTAGTTCTAGTAATTTTCTGGTAGAGTCTTTAGGGTTTTCTATATAGAGGATCATGTCATCACAGAACTAGACCAAAGAATTTCACAATTTGTATGGAAATACAAAAAACCTCGAATAGCCAAAGTAATCTTGAAAAAGAAGAATGGAACTGGAGGAATCAACCTGCCTGACTTCAGACTCTACTACAAAGCCACAGTCATCAAGACAGTGTGGTACTGGCACAAAGACAGAAATATAGACCAATGGAACAGAATAGAAAGGCCAGAGATAAATCCACGAACCTATGGACACCTTATCTTTGACAAAGGAGGCAAGGATATACAATGGAAAAAAGACAACCTCTTTAACAAGTGGTGCTGGGAAAACTGGTCAACCACTTGCAAAAGAATGAAACTAGAACACTTTCTAACACCATACACAAAAATAAACTCAAAATGGATTAAAGATCTAAATGTAAGACCAGAAACTATAAAACTCCTAGAGGAGAACATAGGCAAAACACTCTCCGACATAAATCACAGCAAGATCCTCTATGACCCACCTCCCAGAATATTGGAAATAAAAGCAAAACTAAACAAATGGGATCTAATGAAACTTAAAAGCTTTTGCACTACAAAAGAAACTATAAGTAAGGTGAAAAGACAGCCGTCAGATTGGGAGAAAATAATAGCAAATGAAGAAACAGACAAAGGATTAATCTCAAAAATATACAAGCAACTCCTGCAGCTCAATTCCAGAAAAATAAATGACCCAATCCAAAAATGGGCCAGAGAACTAAACAGACATTTCTCCAAAGAAGACATACAGATGGCTAACAAACACATGAAAAGGTGCTCAACATCACTCATTATTAGAGAAATGCAAATCAAAACCACAATGAGGTACCATTACACACCAGTCAGGATGGCTGCTATCCAAAAGTCTACAAGCAATAAATGCTGGAGAGGCTGTGGAGAAAAGGGAACCCTCTTACACTGTTGGTGGGAATGCAAACTAGTACAGCCACTATGGAAAACAGTGTGGAGATTCCTTAAAAAACTGGAAATAGAACTGCCATATTACCCAGCAATACCACTTCTGGGCATACACACTGAGGAAACCAGATCTGAAAGAGACACATGCACCCCAATGTTCATCGCAGCACTGTTTATAATAGCCAGGACATGGAAGCAACCTAGATGCCCATCAGCAGATGAATGGATAAGGAAGCTGTGGGACATATACACCATGGAATTTTACTCAGCCGTCAAAAAGAATTCATTTGAACCAGTCCTAATGAGATGGATGAAACTGGAGTCCCTTATACAGAGTGAAGTAAGCCAGAAAGATAAAGAATATTACAACATACTAACACATATATATGGAATTTAGAAAGATGGTAACGAGAACCCTATATGCAAAACAGAAAAAGAGACACAGAAATACAGAACAGACTTTTGAACTCTGTGGGAGAAGGTGAGGGTGGGATGTTTCAAAAGAACAGCATGTATACTATCTATGGTGAAACAGATCACCAGCCCAGGTGGGATGCATGAGACAAGTGCTCCGGCCTGGTGCACTGGGAAGACCCAGAGGAATCGGGTGGAGAGGGAGATGGGAGGGGGGATCGGGATGGGGAATAAGTGTAAATCTATGGCTGATTCATATCAATGTATGACAAGACCCACTGAAATGTTGTGAAGTAATTAGCCTCCAACTAATAAAAAAAATTAAAAAAAAAAAAAAAGAAAAAAAAAAAAAAGAAAGACCTAGTTCCCCTCCTCATCGCCACCGGAGGCCTCACATCCTTTGAAAACTCCAGAGGTACGCGGAGATCAGTGCCTCGAAAGGACACGATGCCTGGCTCTTCGTGAAACTTGATAGGAGTCCCAGGATTCCTGTGGCACGTGGAAAGGGACCCTTGGTCTCGCGCCTCAGCTGCAGAGGCGTCCCAATTGCCCTGCCAAGCCTCGAGGAGAATCCCGAGTTGTCCCTCGCAAGTAGGCAGGAGTCCTGACGTCGCTGAACAAACACGTGTGTGGAAGGGCCATCCCCGTCGTAACTCGAGAATATACCCCTGGTTCCCGCCGCAACTCGAGAGAAACCATGAGACTTCTCCCAGGCCGCGAGATGAGGCCCGATTCCCCTGCACTGCATGCAGAGCAATTCCGTGTTGCACATCACACATGAAAGGAGCCTTGATTTCCTTCATGGTACTCCAGAGAAACCCCAAGAACACTGTTTCAAGGCTAGAGGGATCCTGAGGTCACTGTAGCAACATGAAAGAGCTCCGTGGACCAAAACTCAACTCAAGATGAGAGGTTAGTCCCTGGCTTCAACTCCAGGGGAATAACACCTTACCAGAAGCACCTCAAAGGAGGCTTCTCTCAGCTCTGGGTATGTGAGAAGGACCCTGAGTTTGCGGCCTCAACTGGAATGGACACCGAGATGCCCTGACTCGAAATAAGGCCGGATATCCCTGCAGTGACTTGAATGCAGGCTCGTCTTGCATCTCCCAAGCCGAAAGGATGTCTGAATCCCCTGCGGAGAACACAGAGAAAGACCAAGTTCCCCACCTCATCGCGACCAGAGGCCTGACATCCTTTGAAAACTCCAGAGGTACGCGGAGATCAGTGCCTCCAAAGGAGACGAAGCCTGACTCCTCGTGAAACTTGATAGGAGTCCCAGTATTTCTGTGGCACGTGGAAAGGGACCCTTGGTCTCCCACCTCAGTTGGAGAGGGGTCCCAATTGCCCTGCCAAGCCTCGAGGTGAATCTCGATTTGTCCCTCGCAACTAGGCAGGAGTCCTGACTTGCCTGAACAAACACGTGGGTGGAAGTTCCATCCCCGCCGTAACTCGAGAATTTACCCCAGGTTCCCGCCGCAACTCGAGAAAAACCATGAGACTTCCCCCTCGCCGCGAGATTAGGCCCGATTCCCCTGCACTGCGTGCAGAGCAATTCCGTGTTGCACATCACACAGGAAAGGAGCCTTGATTTCCTTGATGGCACTACAGAGAAACCCCAGGAACACTGTTTCAAGGCTAGAAGGATCCTGACATCACTGTAGCAACACGAAAGGGCTCCGTGGACCAAGAATCAACTCGAGATGAGAGGTTAGTCCCTGGCTTCGACTCCAGAGGAATAGCACCTTACCACAAGCACTTCAAGAGGAGGCTTCTCTCAGCTTTAGGTATGTGAGAGGGACCCTGAGTTTGCGGCCTCAAGTGGGATGGACACCCCGATGCCCTGACTCGAAATAAGGCCGGATATCCCTGCAGTGACTTGAATGCAGGCTCGTCTTGCATCTCCCAAGACGAAAGGATGTCTGAATCCCCTGTGGAGACCACAGAGAAAGACCTAGTTCCCCACCTCATCGTGACCTGAGGCCTCACATCCTTGGAAAACTCTAGAGGTACGCGGAGATCAGTGCCTCTAAAGGAGACGATGCCTGCCTCCTCGTGAATCTTGATAGGAATCCCAGGATTCCTGTGGCACGTGGAAAGGGACACTTGGTCTCCCGCCTCAGCTGGAGAGGCGTCC